>NC_092707.1:219962990-220562990 GCF_047496885.1 Scyliorhinus torazame
AGAATGGAGTGGGGACGGATGGAGAGAGAATGGAGTGGGGATGGATAGAGAGAGAATGGAGTGGGGATGGTTAGAGAGATAAGGGAGTGGGGACGGATAGAGATGGAATGGAGTGGGGATGGATGGAGCGGGAATGGAGTGGGGACGGATAGCGAGGGAATGGAGTGGGGATGGTTAGAGAGAGAATGGAGTTGGGACGGATAGGGAGAGAATGGAGTGGGGAAGGATAGAGAGAGAATGGGGTGGGGACGGTAGAGACGGAATGGAGTGGGGACGGATAGAGAGAGAATGGAGTGGGGACGGATAGAGAGGGAATGGAGTGGGGACGAATAGAGAGAGAATGGAGTGGGTACGGATAGAGAGAGAATGGAGTGGGGACGGATAGAGAGAGAATGGAGTGGGGACGGAAAGAGAGAATGGGATGGGGACGGATAGAGGGGGGATGAAGTGGGGATGGATAGATAGGGAATGATGTGGGGACGGATGGAGAGAGAATGGAGTGGGGCCGGATAGAGCGGGAATGGTGTGGGGACGGATTGAGAGAATGGAGTGGGGACGGATAGAGAGAGAATGGAGGGGGACGGATAGAGAGAATGGAGTGGGGACGGCAGAAGAGAGAATGGAGTGGGGACGGGAGAAGAGAGAATGGAGTGGGGAATGATAGAGCGGGAATGGAGTGGGTCGGATAGAGAGAGAATGGAGTGGAGACGGATAGAGAGGGAATGGAGTGGGCAGTGATAGATCGGGAATGGAGTGGGGACAGATAGAGAGGGAATGGAGTGGGGACGGATGGAGAGAGAATGGAGTGGGGACGGTTAGAGAGAGAATGGAGTGGGGACGGATAGGGAGGGAATGGAGTGGGGACGGATATAGAGAGAATGGAATGCGGACGGATAGAGAGAGAATGGAGTGGGGACGGATAGAGAGGGAATGGAATGGGGATGGATCGAGTGGGAATGGAGTGGGGACGGATAGAGAGGGAATGGAGTGGGGATGGTTAGAGAGAGAATGGAGTTGGGACGGATAGGGAGAGAATGGAGTGGGGAAGGATAGAGAGAGAATGGGGTGGGGACGGTAGAGACGGAATGGAGTGGGGACGGATAGAGAGAGAATGGAGTGGGGACGGATAGAGAGGGAATGGAGTGGGGACGAATAGAGAGAGAATGGAGTGGGGACGGATAGAGAGAGAATGGAGTGGGGACGGATAGAGAGAGAATGGAGTGGGGACGGAAAGAGAGAATGGGATGGGGACGGATAGAGGGGGGATGAAGTGGGGATGGATAGATAGGGAATGATGTGGGGACGGATGGAGAGAGAATGGAGTGGGGCCGGATAGAGCGGGAATGGTGTGGGGACGGATTGAGAGAATGGAGTGGGGACGGATAGAGAGAGAATGGAGGGGGACGGATAGAGAGAATGGAGTGGGGACGGCAGAAGAGAGAATGGAGTGGGGACGGGAGAAGAGAGAATGGAGTGGGGAATGATAGAGCGGGAATGGAGTGGGTCGGATAGAGAGAGAATGGAGTGGAGACGGATAGAGAGGGAATGGAGTGGGGACGGATAGAGAGGGAATAGAGTGGGGACGGTTGGAGAGGGAATAGAGTGGGCACGGATAGAAAGAGACTGGTGTGGGGACGGATAGAGAGAGAATGGAGTGGGGACGGATCGAGAGAGAATGGAGTGGGGACGGATAGAGAGAGAATGGAGTGGGGACGGTGGAGAGGGAATGGAGCGGGGACGGATAGAGAGGGAATAGAGTGGGCACGGATAGAGAGAGAATGGAGTGGGGATGGATAAAGAGAGAATGGAGTGGGAACGGATAGAGAGAATGGAGTGGGGACGGATTGAGAGGGAATGGAGTGGGGACGGTAGAGAGGGAATGGAGTGGGGACGGGAGAAGAGAGAATGGAGTGGGGACGGATAATGAGAGACTGAAGTGTGGACGGATAGAGCGGGAATGGAGTGGGGACAGCAGAAGAGAGAATGGTGTGGGGACGGATAGAGAGAGAATGGAGTGGGGACGGATAGAGATAAAATGGAGTGGGGACAGATAGAGAGAGAATGGAGTGGGGATGGATCGATAGAGAATGGAGTGGGGACAGATAGAGAGGGAATGGAGTGGGGATGGATAGAGAGAGAATGGAGTGGGGACGGATAGAGAGGGAATGTAGTGGGGACGGATAGAGAGAGAATGTAGTGGGGAAGGATAGAGAGGGAATGGAGTGGGGACGGATAGAGAGCGAATGGAATGGGGATGAATAGAGAGAGAATGGAGTGGGGACGGATAGAGAGGGAATGGAGTGGGGACGGATAGAGAGGGAATGGAGTGGGGACTGATAGATAGGGAATGGAGAGAGGACGGATAGAGAGGGAATGGAGTGGGGACGGATTGAGAGGGAATGGAGTGGGGACGGATATAGAGAGAATGGAGAGGGGACGGATCGAGAGAGAATAGAGTGGGGACAGACAGAGAGAGCATGGATTGGGGACGGATAGAGAGAGAATTGAGTGGGGACGGATACAGAGAAAATGGAGTGGGGAAGGAGAGAGAGATAATGGAGTGGGGAAGGAGAGAGACAGAATGGAGTGGGGACCGATAGAGAGGGACTGGAGTGGGGACGGATAGAGAGGGAATGGAGTGGGGACGGATCGCGAGGGAATGGAGTGGGGACGGATAGAGAGGGAATGGAGTGGGGACGGTAGAGACGGATTGGAGTGGGGACGGATAGAGAGAGAATGGAGTGGGGACGGATAGAGAGGGAATGGAGTGGGGATGGTAGAGAGGGTATTGAGTGGGGACGGATAGAGAGGGAATAGAGTGGGGACGGATAGAGAGAGAATGGAGGGGGGACGTATAGAGAGAGAATGGTGTGGGGACGGATAGAGAAGAGAATGGAGTGGGGACGGATAGAGGGGGAATGAAGTGGGGATGGATAGAGAGGGAATGATGTGGGGACGGATGGAGAGAGAATGGAGTAGGGACGGATAGAGCGGGAATGGTGTGGGGACGGATTGAGAGAATGGAGTGGGGACGGATAGAGAGAGAATGGAGTGGGGACGGATAGAGAGAATGGAGTGGGGACGGCAGAAGAGAGAATGGAGTGGGGAATGATAGAGCGGGAATGGAGTGGGGACGGATAGAGAGAGAATGGAGTGGAGACGGAGAGAGAGGGAATAGAGTGGGGACGGATAGCGAGAGAATAGAGTGGGGATGGATAGAGAGAGAATGGAGTGGGCACGGAATGAGAGAGAATGGAGTGGGGATGGATAAAGAGATAATGGAGTGGGAACAGATAGAGAGAATGGAGTGGGGACGGATAGAGAGGGAATGGAGTGGGGACGGTAGAGAGGGAATGGAGTGGGGACGGATAGAGAGAGAATGGAGTGGGGACGGATAGAGAGAGAATGGAGTGGGGACAGATAGAGAGAGAATGTAGTGGGGATGGATAGAGAGAGAATGGAGTGGGGACGGATAGAGAGAGAAAGGAGTGGGGATGGGAGAAGAGAGAATGGAGTGGGGACGTATAATGAGAGACTGAAGTGTGGACGGATAGAGCGGGAATGGAGTGGGGACAGCAGAAGAGAGAATGGAGTGGGGACGGATAGAGAGAGAATGGAGTGGGACGGATAGAGATAAAATGGAGTGGGGACAGATAGAGAGAGAATGGAGTGGGGATGGATAGTTAGAGAATGGAGTGGGGACAGATAGAGACGGAATGGAGTGGGGATGGATAGAGAGAGAATGGAGTGGGGACGGATAGAGAGGGAATGGAGTGGGGACGGATAGAGAGAGAATGTAGTGGGGACGGATAGAGAGGGAATGGAGTGGGGACGGATAGAGAGCGAATGGAATGGGGATGAATAGAGAGAGAATGGAGTGGGGACGGATAGAGAGAATGGAGTGGGGACGGCAGAAGAGAGAATGGAGTGGGGACGGGAGAAGAGAGAATGGAGTGGGGACAGATAGAGAGGGAATGGAGTGGAGACGGATAGACAGGGATTGGAGTGGGGACGGATAGAGAGGGAATGGAGTGGTGAAGAATATAGAGAGAATGGAGTGGGGATGGATAGAGAGAGAATGGAGTGGGGACGGATAGAGAGAGAATGGAGTGGGGATGGATAGAGACAGAATGGAGTGGGGACGGATAGAGAGAGAATGGAGTGGGGATGGATCGAGAGAGATTGGACTGGGGACGGATAGAGAGGGAATGGAGTGGGGACGGATAGAGAGAGAATGGAGTGGGGACGGATAGAAAGGGAATGGAGTGGGGACGGATGGAGAGAGAATGGAGTGGGGACGGACAGAGCGGGAATGGAGTGGGGACGGATTGAGAGAATGGAGTGGGGACGGAGCGAGAGGGAATGGAGTGGGGACGGATAGAGAGAATGGAGTGGGGACGGCAGAAGAGAGAATGGAGTGGGGACGGGAGAAGAGAGAATGGAGTGGGGACGGATAGAGAGGGAATGGAGTGGAGACGGATAGAGAGGGAATGGAGTGGGGACGGATTGAGACAGAATGGAGTGGAGACGGATAGACAGGGAATGGAGTGGGGACAGATAGAGAGAGAATGGAGTGGGGACGGATATAGAGAGAATGGAGTGCGGACGGATAGAGAGAGAATGGTGTGGGGTAGGATAGAGAGAGAATGGAGTGGGGACGGATAGAGAGAGAATGGAGTGGGGACGGATAGAGAGAGAATGGAGTGGTGACGGATAGAGAGAGAATGGAGTGGGGACGGATAGAGATGGAATGGAGTGGGGACGGATAGAGATGGAATGGAGTGGGGATGGATCGAGTGGCAATGGAGTGGGGACAGATAGAGAGGGAATGGAGTGGAGACAGATAGAGAGGGAATGGAGTGGGGACGGATAGAGAGGGAATGGAGTGGGGAAGGTTAGAGAGAGAATGGAGTGGGGACGGATAGAGAGAGAAGGGAGTGGGGACGGATAGAGAGGGAATGGAGTGGGGACGGATGTAGAGAGAATGGAGCGGGTACGGATAGAGAGAGAAGGGAGTGGGGACGGATAGAGAGGGAATGGAGTGGGGACGGATAGAGAGGAAATGGAGTGTGTACGGATAGCGAGGGAATGGAGTGAGGACGGAGAGAGAGGGAATGGAGTGAGGACGGATAGAGAGAGAATGGAGTGGGGACGGATGGAGAGAGAATGGAGTGGGGACGGATAGAGAGAGAATTGAGTGGGGATGGTTAGAGAGATAAGGGAGTGGGGACGGATAGAGATGGAATGGAGTGGGGATGGATGGAGCGGGAATGGAGTGGGGACGGATAGCGAGGGAATGGAGTGGGGACGGATAGAGATGGAATGGAGTGGGGATGGATCGAGTGGCAATGGAGTGGGGACAGATAGAGAGGGAATGGAGTGGAGACGGATAGAGAGGGAATGGAGTGGGGACGGATAGAGAGGGAATGGAGTGGGGAAGGTTAGAGAGAGAATGGAGTGGGGACGGATAGAGAGAGAAGGGAGTGGGGACGGATAGAGAGGGAATGGAGTGGGGACGGATGTAGAGAGAAGTGAGTGGGGACGGATAGAGAGAGAAGGGAGTGGGGACGGATAGAGAGGGAATGGAGTGGGGACGGATAGAGAGGGAATGGAGTGTGTACGGATAGCGAGGGAATGGAGTGAGGACGGAGAGAGAGGGAATGGAGTGAGGACGGATAGACAGAGAATGGAGTGGGGACGGATGGAGAGAGAATGGAGTGGGGACGGATAGAGAGAGAATGGAGTGGGGATGGTTAGAGAGATAAGGGAGTGGGGACGGATAGAGATGGAATGGAGTGGGGATGGATGGAGCGGGAATGGAGTGGGGACGGATAGCGAGGAAATGGAGTGGGGACGGACAGAGAGGTAATGGAGTGGGAATTGATAGATCGGGAATGGAGTGGGGACAGATAGAGAGGGAATGGAGTGGGGACGGATGGAGAGAGAATGGAGTGGGGACGGTTAGAGAGAGAATGGAGTGGGGACGGATAGGGAGAGAATGGAGTGGGGATGGATCGAGAGAGATTGGACTGGGGACGGATAGAGAGGGAATGGAGTGGGGACGGATAGAGAGAGAATGGAGTGGGGACGGATAGAAAGGGAATGGAGTGGGGACGGATGGAGAGAGAATGGAGTGGGGACGGACAGAGCGGGAATGGAGTGGGGACGGATTGAGAGAATGGAGTGGGGACGGATCGAGAGGGAATGGAGTGGGGACGGATAGAGAGAATGGAGTGGGGACGGCAGAAGAGAGAATGGAGTGGGGACGGGAGAAGAGAGAATGGAGTGGGGACGGATAGAGAGGGAATGGAGTGGAGACGGATAGAGAGGGAATGGAGTGGGGACGGATTGAGACAGAATGGAGTGGAGACGGATAGACAGGGAATGGAGTGGGGACAGATAGAGAGGGAATGGAGTGGCGAAGGTTCGAGAGAGAATAGAGTGGGGAGGGATAGAGAGAGAATGGAGTGGGGACGGATATAGAGAGAATGGAGTGCGGACGGATAGAGAGAGAATGGTGTGGGGTAGGATAGAGAGAGAATGGAGTGGGGACGGAGAGAGAATGGAGTGGGGACGGATAGAGAGAGAATGGAGTGGTGACGGATAGAGAGAGAATGGAGTGGGGACGGATAGAGATGGAATGGAGTGGGGACGGATAGAGATGGAATGGAGTGGGGATGGATCGAGTGGCAATGGAGTGGGGACAGATAGAGAGGGAATGGAGTGGAGACGGATAGAGAGGGAATGGAGTGGGGACGGATAGAGAGGGAATGGAGTGGGGAAGGTTAGAGAGAGAATGGAGTGGGGACGGATAGAGAGAGAAGGGAGTGGGGACGGATAGAGAGGGAATGGAGTGGGGACGGATGTAGAGAGAATGGAGTGGGTACGGATAGAGAGAGAAGGGAGTGGGGACGGATAGAGAGGGAATGGAGTGGGGACGGATAGAGAGGAAATGGAGTGTGTACGGATAGCGAGGGAATGGATTGAGGACGGAGAGAGAGGGAATGGAGTGAGGACGGATAGAGAGAGAATGGAGTGGGGACGGATGGAGAGAGAATGGAGTGGGGACGGATAGAGAGAGAATGGAGTGGGGATGGTTAGAGAGATAAGGGAGTGGGGACGGATAGAGATGGAATGGAGTGGGGACGGATGGAGCGGGAATGGAGTGGGGACGGATAGCGAGGGAATGGAGTGGGGACGGATAGAGATGGAATGGAGTGGGGATGGATCGAGTGGCAATGGAGTGGGGATGGATCGAGTGGCAATGGAGTGGGGACAGATAGAGAGGGAATGGAGTGGAGACGGATAGAGAGGGAATGGAGTGGGGACGGATAGAGAGGGAATGGAGTGGGGAAGGTTAGAGAGAGAATGGAGTGGGGACGGATAGAGAGAGAAGGGAGTGGGGACGGATAGAGAGGGAATGGAGTGGGGACGGATGTAGAGAGAATGGAGTGGGGACGGATAGAGAGAGAAGGGAGTGGGGACGGATAGAGAGGGAATGGAGTGGGGACGGATAGAGACAGAATGGAGTGGGGACGGATAGAGAGAGAATGGAGTGGGGATGGATCGAGAGAGATTGGACTGGGGACGGATAGAGAGGGAATGGAGTGGGGACGGATAGAGAGAGAATGGAGTGGGGACGGATAGAAAGGGAATGGAGTGGGGACGGATGGAGAGAGAATGGAGTGGGGACGGACAGAGCGGGAATGGAGTGGGGACGGATTGAGAGAATGGAGTGGGGACGGAGCGAGAGGGAATGGAGTGGGGACGGATAGAGAGAATGGAGTGGGGACGGCAGAAGAGAGAATGGAGTGGGGACGGGAGAAGAGAGAATGGAGTGGGGACGGATAGAGAGGGAATGGAGTGGAGACGGATAGAGAGGGAATGGAGTGGGGACGGATTGAGACAGAATGGAGTGGAGACGGATAGACAGGGAATGGAGTGGGGACAGATAGAGAGAGAATGGAGTGGGGACGGATATAGAGAGAATGGAGTGCGGACGGATAGAGAGAGAATGGTGTGGGGTAGAATAGAGAGAGAATGGAGTGGGGACGGATAGAGAGAGAATGGAGTGGGGACGGATAGAGAGAGAATGGAGTGGTGACGGATAGAGAGAGAATGGAGTGGGGACGGATAGAGATGGAATGGAGTGGGGACGGATAGAGATGGAATGGAGTGGGGATGGATCGAGTGGCAATGGAGTGGGGACAGATAGAGAGGGAATGGAGTGGAGACGGATAGAGAGGGAATGGAGTGGGGACGGATAGAGAGGGAATGGAGTGGGGAAGGTTAGAGAGAGAATGGAGTGGGGACGGATAGAGAGAGAAGGGAGTGGGGACGGATAGAGAGGGAATGGAGTGGGGACGGATGTAGAGAGAATGGAGTGGGTACGGATAGAGAGAGAAGGGAGTGGGGACGGATAGAGAGGGAATGGAGTGGGGACGGATAGAGAGGAAATGGAGTGTGTACGGATAGCGAGGGAATGGAGTGAGGACGGAGAGAGAGGGAATGGAGTGAGGACGGATAGAGAGAGAATGGAGTGGGAACGGATGGAGAGAGAATGTAGTGGGGACGGATAGAGAGAGAATGGACTGGGGATGGTTAGAGAGATAAGGGAGTGGGGACGGATAGAGATGGAATGGAGTGGGGATGGATGGAGCGGGAATGGAGTGGGGACGGATAGCGAGGGAATGGAGTGGGGACGGATAGAGATGGAATGGAGTGGGGATGGATCGAGTGGCAATGGAGTGGGGACAGATAGAGAGGGAATGGAGTGGAGACGGATAGAGAGGGAATGGAGTGGGGACGGATAGAGAGGGAATGGAGTGGGGACGGATATAGAGAGAATGGAGTGCGGACGGATAGAGAGAGAATGGTGTGGGGTAGGATAGAGAGAGAATGGAGTGGGGACGGAGAGAGAATGGAGTGGGGACGGATAGAGAGAGAATGGAGTGGTGACGGATAGAGAGAGAATGGAGTGGGGACGGATAGAGATGGAATGGAGTGGGGACGGATAGAGATGGAATGGAGTGGGGATGGATCGAGTGGCAATGGAGTGGGGACAGATAGAGAGGGAATGGAGTGGAGACGGATAGAGAGGGAATGGAGTGGGGACGGATAGAGAGGGAATGGAGTGGGGAAGGTTAGAGAGAGAATGGAGTGGGGACGGATAGAGAGAGAAGGGAGTGGGGACGGATAGAGAGGGAATGGAGTGGGGACGGATGTAGAGAGAATGGAGTGGGTACGGATAGAGAGAGAAGGGAGTGGGGACGGATAGAGAGGGAATGGAGTGGGGACGGATAGAGAGGAAATGGAGTGTGTACGGATAGCGAGGGAATGGAGTGAGGACGGAGAGAGAGGGAATGGAGTGAGGACGGATAGAGAGAGAATGGAGTGGGGACGGATGGAGAGAGAATGGAGTGGGGACGGATAGAGAGAGAATGGAGTGGGGATGGTTAGAGAGATAAGGGAGTGGCGACGGATAGAGATGGAATGGAGTGGGGATGGATGGAGCGGGAATGGAGTGGGGACGGATAGCGAGGGAATGGAGTGGGGACAGATAGAGATGGAATGGAGTGGGGATGGATCGAGTGGCAATGGAGTGGGGACAGATAGAGAGGGAATGGAGTGGAGACGGATAGAGAGGGAATGGAGTGGGGACGGATAGAGAGGGAATGGAGTGGGGAAGGTTAGAGAGAGAATGGAGTGGGGACGGATAGAGAGAGAAGGGAGTGGGGACGGATAGAGAGGGAATGGAGTGGGGACGGATGTAGAGAGAATGGAGTGGGGACGGATAGAGAGAGAAGGGAGTGGGGACGGATAGAGAGGGAATGGAGTGGGGACGGATAGAGACAGAATGGAGTGGGGACGGATAGAGAGAGAATGGAGTGGGGATGGATCGAGAGAGATTGGACTGGGGACGGATAGAGAGGGAATGGAGTGGGGACGGATAGAGAGAGAATGGAGTGGGGACGGATAGAAAGGGAATGGAGTGGGGACGGATGGAGAGAGAATGGAGTGGGGACGGACAGAGCGGGAATTGAGTGGGGACGGATTGAGAGAATGGAGTGGGGACGGAGCGAGAGGGAATGGAGTGGGGACGGATAGAGAGAATGGAGTGGGGACGGCAGAAGAGAGAATGGAGTGGGGACGGGAGAAGAGAGAATGGAGTGGGGACGGATAGAGAGGGAATGGAGTGGAGACGGATAGAGAGGGAATGGAGTGGGGACGGATTGAGACAGAATGGAGTGGAGACGGATAGACAGGGAATGGAGTGGGGACAGATAGAGAGAGAATGGAGTGGGGACGGATATAGAGAGAATGGAGTGCGGACGGATAGAGAGAGAATGGTGTGGGGTAGGATAGAGAGAGAATGGAGTGGGGACGGATAGAGAGAGAATGGAGTGGGGACGGATAGAGAGAGAATGGAGTGGTGACGGATAGAGAGAGAATGGAGTGGGGACGGATAGAGATGGAATGGAGTGGGGACGGATAGAGATGGAATGGAGTGGGGATGGATCGAGTGGCAATGGAGTGGGGACAGATAGAGAGGGAATGGAGTGGAGACGGATAGAGAGGGAATGGAGTGGGGACGGATAGAGAGGGAATGGAGTGGGGAAGGTTAGAGAGAGAATGGAGTGGGGACGGATAGAGAGAGAAGGGAGTGGGGACGGATAGAGAGGGAATGGAGTGGGGACGGATGTAGAGAGAATGGAGTGGGTACGGATAGAGAGAGAAGGGAGTGGGGACGGATAGAGAGGGAATGGAGTGGGGACGGATAGAGAGGAAATGGAGTGTGTACGGATAGCGAGGGAATGGAGTGAGGACGGAGAGAGAGGGAATGGAGTGAGGACGGATAGAGAGAGAATGGAGTGGGAACGGATGGAGAGAGAATGTAGTGGGGACGGATAGAGAGAGAATGGAGTGGGGATGGTTAGAGAGATAAGGGAGTGGGGACGGATAGAGATGGAATGGAGTGGGGATGGATGGAGCGGGAATGGAGTGGGGACGGATAGCGAGGGAATGGAGTGGGGACGGATAGAGATGGAATGGAGTGGGGATGGATCGAGTGGCAATGGAGTGGGGACAGATAGAGAGGGAATGGAGTGGAGACGGATAGAGAGGGAATGGAGTGGGGACGGATAGAGAGGGAATGGAGTGGGGAAGGTTAGAGAGAGAATGGAGTGGGGACGGATAGAGAGAGAAGGGAGTGGGGACGGATAGAGAGGGAATGGAGTGGGGACGGATGTAGAGAGAATGGAGTGGGGACGGATAGAGAGAGAAGGGAGTGGGGACGGATAGAGAGGGAATGGAGTGGGGACGGATAGAGAGGGAATGGTGTGTGTACGGATAGCGAGGGAA
Organism: Scyliorhinus torazame; assembly: GCF_047496885.1. Taxonomy (NCBI): domain Eukaryota; kingdom Metazoa; phylum Chordata; class Chondrichthyes; order Carcharhiniformes; family Scyliorhinidae; genus Scyliorhinus; species Scyliorhinus torazame. The sequence continues at coordinate 219,974,352 of NC_092707.1, forward strand.
TGGAGTGAGGACGGAGAGAGAGGGAATGGAGTGAGGACGGATAGAGAGAGAATGGAGTGGGGACGGATGGAGAGAGAATGGAGTGGGGACGGATAGAGAGAGAATGGAGTGGGGATGGTTAGAGAGATAAGGGAGTGGGGACGGATAGAGATGGAATGGAGTGGGGATGGATGGAGCGGGAATGGAGTGGGGACGGATAGCGAGGAAATGGAGTGGGGACGGACAGAGAGGTAATGGAGTGGGAATTGATAGATCGGGAATGGAGTGGGGACAGATAGAGAGGGAATGGAGTGGGGACGGATGGAGAGAGAATGGAGTGGGGACGGTTAGAGAGAGAATGGAGTGGGGACGGATAGGGAGAGAATGGAGTGGGGATGGATCGAGAGAGATTGGACTGGGGACGGATAGAGAGGGAATGGAGTGGGGACGGATAGAGAGAGAATGGAGTGGGGACGGATAGAAAGGGAATGGAGTGGGGACGGATGGAGAGAGAATGGAGTGGGGACGGACAGAGCGGGAATGGAGTGGGGACGGATTGAGAGAATGGAGTGGGGACGGATCGAGAGTGAATGGAGTGGGGACGGATAGAGAGAATGGAGTGGGGACGGCAGAAGAGAGAATGGAGTGGGGACGGGAGAAGGGAGAATGGAGTGGGGACGGATAGAGAGGGAATGGAGTGGAGACGGATAGAGAGGGAATGGAGTGGGGACGGATTGAGACAGAATGGAGTGGAGACGGATAGACAGGGAATGGAGTGGGGACAGATAGAGAGGGAATGGAGTGGCGAAGGTTCGAGAGAGAATAGAGTGGGGAGGGATAGAGAGAGAATGGAGTGGGGACGGATATAGAGAGAATGGAGTGCGGACGGATAGAGAGAGAATGGTGTGGGGTAGGATAGAGAGAGAATGGATTGGGGACGGATAGAGAGAGAATGGAGTGGGGACGGATAGAGAGAGAATGGAGTGGTGACGGATAGAGAGAGAATGGAGTGGGGACGGATAGAGATGGAATGGAGTGGGGACGGATAGAGATGGAATGGAGTGGGGATGGATCGAGTGGCAATGGAGTGGGGACAGATAGAGAGGGAATGGAGTGGAGACGGATAGAGAGGGAATGGAGTGGGGACGGATAGAGAGGGAATGGAGTGGGGAAGGTTAGAGAGAGAATGGAGTGGGGACGGATAGAGAGAGAAGGGAGTGGGGACGGATAGAGAGGGAATGGAGTGGGGACGGATGTAGAGAGAATGGAGTGGGTACGGATAGAGAGAGAAGGGAGTGGAGACGGATAGAGAGGGAATGGAGTGGGGACGGATAGAGAGGAAATGGAGTGTGTACGGATAGCGAGGGAATGGAGTGAGGACGGAGAGAGAGGGAATGGAGTGAGGACGGATAGAGAGAGAATGGAGTGGGGACGGATGGAGAGAGAATGGAGTGGGGACGGATAGAGAGAGAATGGAGTGGGGATGGTTAGAGAGATAAGGGAGTGGGGACGGATAGAGATGGAATGGAGTGGGGATGGATGGAGCGGGAATGGAGTGGGGACGGATAGCGAGGGAATGGAGTGGGGACGGATAGAGATGGAATGGAGTGGGGATGGATCGAGTGGCAATGGAGTGGGGACAGATAGAGAGGGAATGGAGTGGAGACGGATAGAGAGGGAATGGAGTGGGGACGGATAGAGAGGGAATGGAGTGGGGAAGGTTAGAGAGAGAATGGAGTGGGGACGGATAGAGAGAGAAGGGAGTGGGGACGGATAGAGAGGGAATGGAGTGGGGACGGATGTAGAGAGAATGGAGTGGGGACGGATAGAGAGAGAAGGGAGTGGGGACGGATAGAGAGGGAATGGAGTGGGGACGGATAGAGAGGGAATGGAGTGTGTACGGATAGCGAGGGAATGGAGTGAGGACGGAGAGAGAGGGAATGGAGTGAGGACGGATAGAGAGAGAATGGAGTGGGGACGGATGGAGAGAGAATGGAGTGGGGACGGATAGAGAGAGAATGGAGTGGGGATGGTTAGAGAGATAAGGGAGTGGGGACGGATAGAGATGGAATGGAGTGGGGATGGATGGAGCGGGAATGGAGTGGGGACGGATAGCGAGGGAATGGAGTGGGGACGGACAGAGAGGGAATGGAGTGGGAATTGATAGATCGGGAATGGAGTGGGGACAGATAGAGAGGGAATGGAGTGGGGACAGATAGAGAGGGAATGGAGTGGGGACGGATGGAGAGAGAATGGAGTGGGGACGGTTAGAGAGAGAATGGAGTGGGGACGGATAGGGAGGGAATGGAGTGGGGACGGATATAGAGAGAATGGAATGCGGACGGATAGAGAGAGAATGGAGTGGGGACGGATAGAGAGGGAATGGAATGGGGATGGATCGAGTGGGAATGGAGTGGGGACGGATAGAGAGGGAATGGAGTGGGGATGGTTAGAGAGAAAATGGAGTTGGGACGGATAGGGAGAGAATGGAGTGGGGAAGGATAGAGAGAGAATGGGGTGGGGACAGTAGAGACGGAATGGAGTGGGGACGAATAGAGAGAGAATGGAGTGGGGACGGATAGAGAGAGAATGGAGTGGGGACGGATAGAGAGAGAATGGAGTGGGGACGGAAAGAGAGAATGGGATGGGGACGGATAGAGGGGGAATGAAGTGGGGATGGATAGATAGGGAATGATGTGGGGACGGATGGAGAGAGAATGGAGTGGGGCCGGATAGAGCGGGAATGGTGTGGGGACGGATTGAGAGAATGGAGTGGGGACGGATAGAGAGAGAATGGAGGGGGACGGATAGAGAGAATGGAGTGGGGACGGCAGAAGAGAGAATGGAGTGCGGACGGGAGAAGAGAGAATGGAGTGGGGAATGATAGAGCGGGAATGGAGTGGGTCGGATAGAGAGAGAATGGAGTGGAGACGGATAGAGAGGGAATGGAGTGGGGACGGATAGAGAGGGAATAGAGTGGGGACGGATAGAGAGGGAATAGAGTGGGGACGGATCGAGAGAGAATGGAGTGGGGACGGATAGAGAGAGAATGGAGTGGGGACGGTGGAGAGGGAATGGAGCGGGGACGGATAGAGAGGGAATAGAGTGGGCACGGATAGAGAGAGAATGGAGTGGGGATGGATAAAGAGAGAATGGAGTGGGAACGGATAGAGAGAATGGAGTGGGGACGGATTGAGAGGGAATGGAGTGGGGACGGTAGAGAGGGAATGGAGTGGGGACGGGAGAAGAGAGAATGGAGTGGGGACGGATAATGAGAGACTGAAGTGTGGACGGATAGAGCGGGAATGGAGTGGGGACAGCCGAAGAGAGAATGGTGTGGGGACGGATAGAGAGAGAATGGAGTGGGGACGGATAGAGATAAAATGGAGTGGGGACAGATAGAGAGAGAATGGAGTGGGGATGGATCGATAGAGAATGGAGTGGGGACAGATAGAGAGGGAATGGAGTGGGGATGGATAGAGAGAGAATGGAGTGGGGACGGATAGAGAGGAAATGTAGTGGGGACGGATAGAGAGAGAATGTAGTGGGGAAGGATAGAGAGGGAATGGAGTGGGGACGGATAGAGAGCGAATGGAATGGGGATGAATAGAGAGAGAATGGAGTGGGCACGGATAGAGAGGGAATGGAGTGGGGACGGATAGAGAGGGAATGGAGTGGGGACTGATAGATAGGGAATGGAGTGAGGACGGATAGAGAGGGAATGGAGTGGGGACGGATTGAGAGGGAATGGAGTGGGGACGGATATAGAGAGAATGGAGAGGGGACGGATCGAGAGAGAATAGAGTGGGGACAGACAGAGAGAGCATGGATTGGGGACGGATAGAGAGAGAATTGAGTGGGGACGGATACAGAGAGAATGGAGTGGGGAAGGAGAGAGAGATAATGGAGTGGGGAAGGAGAGAGACAGAATGGAGTGGGGACCGATAGAGAGGGACTGGAGTGGGGACGGATAGAGAGGGAATGGAGTGGGGACGGATCGCGAGGGAATGGAGTGGGGACGGATGGAGAGGGAATGGAGTGGGGACGGTTAGAGGGGGAATGGAGTGGGGCCGGATAGAGAGGGAATGGAGTGGGGCCGGATTGAGAGGGAATGGAGTGGGGCCGGATAGGGAAGGACTGGACTGGGGACGGATAGAGAGGGAATGGAGTGGGGACGGATAGAGGACGGAATGGAGTCGGGACGGTTAGAGATGGAATGGAGTGGGGACGGATAGAGAGAGAATGGAGTGGGGACGGCAGAAGAGAGAATGGAGTGGGGACGGATAGAGAGGGAATGGAGTGGGGACGGATAGAGAGGGAATGGAGTGGGGATGGATAGAGTGGGAATGGAGTGGGGACTGATAGAGAGGGAATGGAGTGGTGACAGTTAGAGAGAGAATGGAGTGGGGACGGATAGAAAGTGAATGGAGTGGAGACGGATGGAGAGAGAATGGAGTGGCGACGGATAGAGAGAGAAGGGAGTGGGGACGGATAGAGAGGGAATGGTGTGGAGTTGGATGGAGCGGGAATGGAGTGGTGATGGATAGAGAGGGAATGGAGTGTGGACGGATAGCGAGGGAATGGAGTGGGGACGGATAGAGAGGGAATGGAGTGGGGACGGATAGCGAGGGAATGGAGTGGGGACGGATAGAGAGGGAATGGAGTGGGGACGGAGAGAGGGAGAATAGAGTGGGGACGGATAGAGAGGGAATGGAGTGGGGACGGATAGAGAGGGAATGGACTGGGGATGGATGGAGAGAGAATGGAGTGGGGACGGATGGGGAGAGAAGGGAGTGGGGACGGATAGAGAGGGAATGGAGTGGGGATGGATAGAGCGGGAATGGAGTGGGGACGGATAGAGAGGGAATGGAGTGGGGACGGATAGCGAGAGAATGGAGTGGGGACGGATAGCGAGAGAATGGAGTGGGGCGGATAGAGAGGGAATGAAGTCGGGATGGATAGAGAGGGAATGGAGTGGAGACGGATAGAGAGGGAATCGTGTGGGGACGGATAGAGAGAGAATGGAGTGGGGACGGATGGAGAGAGAAGGGAGTGGGGACGTATAGAGAGGGAATGGAGTGGGGATGGATTGAGCCCGAATGGAGTGGGGACGGATAGAGAGGGAATGGATTGGGGACGGGTAGAGAGGGAAAGGAGTGGGGAACGATGGAGAGAGAATGGAATGGGGACGGATAGAGAGAGAATGGAGTGGGGACGGATAGAGAGGGAATGGAGTGGGGACGGATAGAGAGGGAATGGAGTGGGGATGGATAGAGTGGGAATGGAGTGGGGACTGATAGAGAGGGAATGGAGTGGTGACGGTTAGAGAGAGAATGGAGTGGGGACGGATAGAAAGTGAATGGAGTAGAGACGGATGGAGAGAGAATGGAGTGGGGACGGATAGAGAGAGAAGGGAGTGGGGACGGATAGAGAGGGAATGGTGTGGAGTTGGATGGAGCGGGAATGGAGTGGTGATGGATAGAGAGGGAATGGAGTGTGGACGGATAGCGAGGGAATGGAGTGGGGACGGATAGAGAGAGAATGGAGTAGGGACGGATAGAAAGGGAATGGAGTGGGGACGGATGGAGAGAGAAGGGAGTGGGGATGGATGGAGAGAGAAGGGAGTGGGGACGTATAGAGAGGGAATGGAGTGGGAATGGATAGAGCCCGAATGGAGTGGGGACGGATAGAGAGGGAATGGAGTGGGGACGGATAGAGAGAGAATGGATTGGGGACGGATAGAGAGGGAATCGAGTGGGGACGGATAGAGAGGGAATGGAGTGGGGACGGAGATAGATTGAGTGGAGTGGGGACGGATAGAGAGAGAATGGAGTGGGGATGGATAGAGGGAGAATGGAGTGGGGACCGAAGAGAGGGAATGGAGTAAGGGCAGATAGAGAGAATGGAGTGGGGAGGGATAGAGAGGGAATGGAGTGGGGACGGTTAGAGAATGGAGTGGGGACGGATAGAGAGGGAATCGACTGGGGACGGATAGAGAGAGAATGGAGTGGGGACGGAAAGAGCGGGAATGGAGTGGGGACGGAAGAGAGGGAATGGAGTCGGGGCAGATAGAGAGAATGGAGTGGGTACGGATAGAGAGGGAATCGACTGGGGACGGATAGAGAGAGAATGGAGTGGGGACGGAAAGAGCGGGAATGGAGTGGGGATGGATAGAGAGGGTATGGAGTGGGGACGGATGGAGAGAGAATGGAGTGGGGGCGGATCGAGAAAAAATGTAGTGGGGACGGGTAGAGAGGGAAAGGAGTGGGGAACGATAGAGAGAGAATGGAATGGGGACGGATAGAGAGAGAATGGAGTGGGGACGGATAGAGAGAGAATGGAGTAGGGACGGATAGAAAGGGAATGGAGTGGGGACGGATGGAGAGAGAAGGGAGTGGGGACGGATGGAGAGAGAAGGGAGTGGGGACGGATAGAGAGGGAATGGAGTGGGGATGGATAGAGCGGGAATGGAGTGGGGACAGATAGAGAGGAAATGGAGTGGGGACGGATAGCGAGAGAATGGAGTGGGGACAGATAGCGAGAGAATGGAGTGGGGACGGATAGAGAGGGAATGAAGTGGGGATGGATAGAGAGGGAATGGAGTCGAGACGGATAGAGAGGGAATCGAGTGGGGACGGATAGAGAGAGAATGGATTGGGGACGGATAGAGAGGGAATCGAGTGGGGACGGATAGAGAGAGAATGGAGTGGGGACGGATAGAGCGGGAATGAAGTGGGGACGGATAGAGAGGGAATGGAGTTGGGACGGATGGAGAGAGAATGGAGTTGGGACGGATGGAGAGAGAATGGAGTGGGGAACGATAGAGAGAGAATGGAATGGGGACGGATAGAGAGAGAATGGAGTGGGGACGGATAGAGAGGGAATGGAGTGGGGACGGAGATAGATTGAATGGAGTGGGGACGGATAGAGAGAGAATGGAGCGGGGACGGATCGAGAGAGAATGGAGTGGGGACGGATAGAGAGAGAATGGAGTGGGGACGGATAGAGGGAGAATGGAGTGGGGACGGATGAGAGGGAATGGAGTCGGGGCAGATAGAGAGAATGGAGTGGGGACGGATAGAGAGGGAATGGAGTGGGGACGGATAGAGAATGGAGTGGGGACGGATAGAGAGGGAATCGACTGGGGACGGATAGAGAGAGAATGGAGTGGGGACGGAAAGAGCGGGAATGGAGTGGGGATGGACAGAGAGGGTATGGAGTGGGGACGGATGGAGAGAGAATGGAGTGGGGGCGGATCGAGAAAAAATGTAGTGGGTACGGGTAGAGAGGGAAAGGAGTGGGTAACGATAGAGAGAGAATGGAATGGGGACGGATAGAGAGAGAATGGAGTGGGGACGGATAGAGAGGGAATGGAGTGGGGGCGGATAGAGAGGGAATGGAGTGGGGATGGATAGAGTGGGAATGGAGTGGGGACTGATAGAGAGGGAATGGAGTGGTGACGGTTAGAGAGAGAATGGAGTGGGGACGGATAGAAAGTGAATGGAGTGGAGACGGATGGAGAGAGAATGGAGTGGGGACGGATAGAGAGAGAAGGGAGTGGGGACGGATAGAGAGGGAATGGTGTGGAGTTGGATGGAGCGGGAATGGAGTGGTGATGGATAGAGAGGGAATGGAGTGTGGACGGATAGCGAGGGAATGGAGTGGGGACGGATAGAGAGGGAATGGAGTGGGGACGGAGAGAGGGAGAATAGAGTGGGGACGGATAGAGAGGGAATGGAGTGGGGACGGATAGAGAGGGAATGGAGTGGGGTCGGATAGAGAGGGAATGGAGTGGGGTCGGATAGAGAGAGAATGGAATAGGAAAGGATAGAAAGGGAATGGAGTGGGGACGGATGGAGAGAGAATGGACTGGGGACGGATGGAGAGAGAATGGAGTGGGGACGGATGGAGAGAGAAGGGAGTGGGGACGGATAGAGAGGGAATGGAGTGGGGATGGATAGAGCGGGAATGGAGTGGGGACGGATAGAGAGGGAATGGAGTGGGGACGGATAGCGAGAGAATGGAGTGGGGACGGATAGCGAGAGAATGGAGTGGGGCGGATAGAGAGGGAATGAAGTCGGGATGGATAGAGAGGGAATGGAGTGGAGACGGATAGAGAGGGAATCGTGTGGGGACGGATAGAGAGAGAATGGAGTAGGGACGGATAGAAAGGGAATGGAGTGGGGACGGATGGAGAGAGAAGGGAGTGGGGACGGATGGAGAGAGAAGGGAGTGGGGACGTATAGAGAGGGAATGGAGTGGGGATGGATAGAGCCCGAATGGAGTGGGGACGGATAGAGAGGGAATGGAGTGGGGACGGATAGAGAGAGAATGGATTGGGGACGGATAGAGAGGGAATCGAGTGGGGACGGATAGAGAGAGAATGGAGTGGGGATGGATAGAGCGGGAATGAAGTGGGGATGGATAGGGAGGGAATGGAGTTGGGACGGATGGAGAGAGAATGGAGTGGGGGCGGATAGAGAAAAAATGGTGTGGGGACGGGTAGAGAGGGAATGGAGTGGGGACGGAGATAGATTGAATGGCGTGGGGACGGATAGAGAGAGAATGGAGTGGGGACGGATCGAGAGAGGGTGGAGCGGGGGCGTATAGAGAGAGAATGGAGTGGGGACGGATAGAGAGAGAATGGAGTGGGGATGGATAGAGGGAGAATGGAGTGGGGACCGAAGAGAGGGAATGGAGTCGGGGCAGATAGAGAGAATGGAGTGGGGACGGATAGAGAGGGAATGGAGTGGGGACGGTTAGAGAATGGAGTGGGGACGGATAGAGAGGGAATCGACTGGGGACGGATAGAGAGAGAATGGAGTGGGGACGGAAAGAGCGGGAATGGAGTGGGGACGGAAGAGAGGGAATGGAGTCGGGGCAGATAGAGAGAATGGAGTGGGTACGGATAGAGAGGGAATCGACTGGGGACGGATAGAGAGAGAATGGAGTGGGGACGGAAAGAGCGGGAATGGAGTGGGGATGGATAGAGAGGGTATGGAGTGGGGACGGATGGAGAGAGAATGGAGTGGGGGCGGATCGAGAAAAAATGTAGTGGGGACGGGTAGAGAGGGAAAGGAGTGGGGAACGATAGAGAGAGAATGGAATGGGGACGGATAGAGAGAGAATGGAGTGGGGACGGATAGAGAGAGAATGGAGTAGGGACGGATAGAAAGGGAATGGAGTGGGGATGGAGAGAGAGGGAATGGAGTGGAGACGGATAGAGAGGGAATCGAGTGGGGACGGATAGAGAGAGAATGGATTGGGGACGGATAGAGAGGGAATCGAGTGGGGACGGATAGAGCGGGAATGAAGTGGGGACGGATAGAGAGAGAATGGAGTTGGGACGGATGGAGAGAGAATGGAGTTGGGACGGATGGAGAGAGAATGGAGTGGGGGCGGATAGAGAAAAAATGGTGTGGGGACGGGTAGAGAGGGAATGGAGTGGGGACGGAGATAGATTGAATGGAGTGGGGACGGATAGAGAGAGAATGGAGCGGGGACGGATCGAGAGAGAATGGAGTGGGGACGGATAGAGAGAGAATGGAGTGGGGACGGATAGAGGGAGAATGGAGTGGGGACGGAAGAGAGGGAATGGAGTCGGGGCAGATAGAGAGAATGGAGTGGGTACGGATAGAGAGGGAATCGACTGGGGACGGATAGAGAGAGAATGGAGTGGGGACGGAAAGAGCGGGAATGGAGTGGGGATGGATAGAGAGGGTATGGAGTGGGGACGGATGGAGAGAGAATGGAGTGGGGGCGGATCGAGAAAAAATGTAGTGGGGACGGGTAGAGAGGGAAAGGAGTGGGGAACGATAGAGAGAGAATGGAATGGGGACGGATAGAGAGAGAATGGAGTGGGGACGGATAGAGAGAGAATGGAGTGGGGACGGATAGAGAGAGAATGGAGTAGTGACGGATAGAAAGGGAATGGAGTGGGGACGGATGGAGAGAGAAGGGAGTGGGGACGGATGGAGAGAGAAGGGAGTGGGGACGGATAGAGAGGGAATGGAGTGGGGATGGATAGAGCGGGAATGGAGTGGGGACGGATAGAGAGGAAATGGAGTGGGGACGGATAGCGAGAGAATGGAGTGGGGACAGATAGCGAGAGAATGGAGTGGGGACGGTTAGAGAGGGAATGAAGTGGGGATGGATCGAGAGGGAATGGAGTGGAGACGGATAGAGAGGGAATGGAGTGGGGACGGAGATAGATTGAATGGTGTGGGGACGGATAGAGAGAGAATGGAGCGGGGACGGATCGAGAGAGAATGGAGTGGGGACGGATAGAGAGAGAATGGAGTGGGGACGGATAGAGAGAGAATGGAGTGGGGACGGATGAGAGGGAATGGAGTCGGGGCAGATAGAGAGAATGGAGTGGGGACGGATAGAGAGGGAATGGAGTGGGGACGGATAGAGAATGGAGTGGGGACGGATAGAGAGGGAATCGACTGGGGACGGATAGAGAGAGAATGGAGTGGGGACGGAAAGAGCGTGAATGGAGTGGGGATGGATAGAGAGGGTATGGAGTGGGGACGGATGGAGAGAGAATGGAGTGGGGGCGGATCGAGAAAAAATGTAGTGGGGACGGGTAGAGAGGGAAAGGAGTGGGGAACGATAGAGAGAGAATGGAATGGGGACGGATAGAGAGAGAATGGAGTGGGGACGGATAGAGAGGGAATGGAGTGGGGACGGATAGAGAGGGAATGGAGTGGGGATGGATAGAGTGGGAATGGAGTGGGGACTGATAGAGAGGGAATGGAGTGGTGACGGTTAGAGAGAGAATGGAGTGGGGACGGATAGAAAGTGAATGGAGTGGAGACGGATGGAGAGAGAATGGAGTGGGGACGGATAGAGAGAGAAGGGAGTGGGGACGGATAGAGAGGGAATGGTGTGGAGTTGGATGGAGCGGGAATGGAGTGGTGATGGATAGAGAGGGAATGGAGTGTGGACGGATAGCGAGGGAATGGAGTGGGGACGGATAGAGAGGGAATGGAGTGGGGACGGATAGCGAGGGAATGGAGTGGGGACGGATAGAGAGGGAATGGAGTGGGGACGGAGAGAGGGAGAATAGAGTGGGGACGGATAGAGAGGGAATGGAGTGGGGACGGATAGAGAGGGAATGGACTGGGGACGGATGGAGAGAGAATGGAGTGGGGACGGATGGAGAGAGAAAGGAGTGGGGACGGATAGAGAGGGAATGGAGTGGGGATGGATAGAGCGGGAATGGAGTGGGGACGGATAGAGAGGGAATGGAGTGGGGACGGATAGCGAGAGAATGGAGTGGGGACGGATAGCGAGAGAATGGAGTGGGGCGGATAGAGAGGGAATGAAGTCGGGATGGATAGAGAGGGAATGGAGTGGAGACGGATAGAGAGGGAATCGTGTGGGGACGGATAGAGAGAGAATGGAGTGGGGACGGATGGAGAGAGAAGGGAGTGGGGACGTATAGAGAGGGAATGGAGTGGGGATGGATAGAGCCCGAATGGAGTGGGGACGGATAGAGAGGGAATGGATTGGGGACGGGTAGAGAGGGAAAGGAGTGGGGAACGATAGAGAGAGAATGGAATGGGGACGGATAGAGAGAGAATGGAGTGGGGACGGATAGAGAGGGAATGGACTGGGGACGGATAGAGAGGGAATGGAGTGGGGATGGATAGAGTGGGAATGGAGTGGGGACTGATAGAGAGGGAATGGAGTGGTGACGGTTAGAGAGAGAATGGAGTGGGGACGGATAGAATGTGAATGGAGTGGAGACGGATGGAGACAGAATGGAGTGGGGACGGATAGAGAGAGAAGGGAGTGGGGACGGATAGAGAGGGAATGGTGTGGAGTTGGATGGAGCGGGAATGGAGTGGTGATGGATAGAGAGGGAATGGAGTGTGGACGGATAGCGAGGGAATGGAGTGGGGACGGATAGAGAGAGAATGGAGTAGGGACGGATAGAAAGGGAATGGAGTGGGGACGGATGGAGAGAGAAGGGAGTGGGGATGGATGGAGAGAGAAGGGAGTGGGGACGTATAGAGAGGGAATGGAGTGGGGATGGATAGAGCCCGAATGGAGTGGGGACGGATAGAGAGGGAATGGAGTGGGGACGGATAGAGAGAGAATGGATTGGGGACGGATAGAGAGGGAATCGAGTGGGGACGGATAGAGAGAGAATGGAGTGGGATGGATAGAGCGGGAATGAAGTGGGGATGGATAGAGAGGGAATGGAGTTGGGACGGATGGAGAGAGAATGGAGTGGGGGCGGATAGAGAAAAAATGGTGTGGGGACGGGTAGAGAGGGAATGGAGTGGGGACGGAGATAGATTGAATGGAGTGGGGACGGATAGAGAGAGAATGGAGTGGGGACGGATCGAGAGAGGGTGGAGCGGGGCCGTATAGAGAGAGAATGGAGTGGGGACGGATAGAGAGAGAATGGAGTGGGGATGGATAGAGGGAGAATGGAGTGGGGACCGAAGAGAGGGAATGGAGTCAGGGCAGATAGAGAGAATGGAGTGGGGACGGATAGAGAGGGAATGGAGTGGGGACGGTTAGAGAATGGAGTGGGGACGGATAGAGAGGGAATCGACTGGGGACGGATAGAGAGAGAATGGAGTGGGGACGGAAAGAGCGGGAATGGAGTGGGGACGGAAAGAGCGGGAATGGAGTCGGGGCAGATAGAGAGAATGGAGTGGGTACGGATAGAGAGGGAATCGACTGGGGACGGATAGAGAGAGAATGGAGTGGGGACGGAAAGAGCGGGAATGGAGTGGGGATGGATAGAGAGGGTATGGAGTGGGGACGGATGGAGAGAGAATGGAGTGGGGGCGGATCGAGAAAAAATGTAGTGGGGACGGGTAGAGAGGGAAAGGAGTGGGGAACGATAGAGAGAGAATGGAATGGGGACGGATAGAGAGAGAATGGAGTGGGGACGGGTAGAGAGAGAATGGAGTGGGGACGGATAGAAAGGGAATGGAGTGGGGACGGATGGAGAGAGAAGGGAGTGGGGACGGATGGAGAGAGAAGGGAGTGGGGACGGATAGAGAGGGAATGGAGTGGGGATGGATAGAGCGGGAATGGAGTGGGGACGGAGAGAGAGGAAATGGAGTGGGGACGGATAGCGAGAGAATGGAGTGGGGACAGATAGCGAGAGAATGGAGTGGGGACGGATAGAGAGGGAATGAAGTGGGGATGGATAGAGAGGGAATGGAGTCGAGACGGATAGAGAGGGAATCGAGTGGGGACGGATAGAGAGAGAATGGATTGGGGACGGATAGAGAGGGAATCGAGTGGGGACGGATAGAGAGAGAATGGAGTGGGGACGGATAGAGCGGGAATGAAGTGGGGACGGATAGAGAGGGAATGGAGTTGGGACGGATGGAGAGAGAATGGAGTTGGGACGGATGGAGAGAGAACGGAGTGGGGAACGATAGAGAGAGAATGGAATGGGGACGGATAGAGAGAGAATGGAGTCGGGACGGATAGAGAGGGAATGGAGTGGGGACGGAGATAGATTGAATGGAGTGGGGACGGATAGAGAGAGAATGGAGCGGGGACGGATCGAGAGAGAATGGAGTGGGGACGGATAGAGAGAGAATGGAGTGGGGACGGATATGGGGAGAATGGAGTGGGGACGGATGAGAGGGAATGGAGTCGGGGCAGATAGAGAGAATGGAGTGGGGACGGATAGAGAGGGAATGGAGTGGGGACGGATAGAGAATGGAGTGGGGACGGATAGAGAGGGAATCGACTGGGGACGGATAGAGAGAGAATGGAGTGGGGACGGAAAGAGCGGGAATGGAGTGGGGATGGACAGAGAGGGTATGGAGTGGGGACGGATGGAGAGAGAATGGAGTGGGGGCGGATCGAGAAAAAATGTAGTGGGGACGGGTAGAGAGGGAAAGGAGTGGGGAACGATAGAGAGAGAATGGAATGGGGACGGATAGAGAGAGAATGGAGTGGGGACGGATAGAGAGGGAATGGAGTGGGGACGGATAGAGAGGGAATGGAGTGGGGATGGATAGAGTGGGTATGGAGTGGGGACTGATAGAGAGGGAATGGAGTGGTGACGGTTAGAGAGAGAATGGAGTGGGGACGGATAGAAAGTGAATGGAGTGGAGACGGATGGAGAGAGAATGGAGTGGGGACGGATAGAGAGAGAAGGGAGTGGGGACGGATAGAGAGGGAATGGTGTGGAGTTGGATGGAGCGTGAATGGAGTGGTGATGGATAGAGAGGGAATGGAGTGTGGACGGATAGCGAGGGAATGGAGTGGGGACGGATAGAGAGGGAATGGAGTGGGGACGGAGAGAGGGAGAATAGAGTGGGGACGGATAGAGAGGGAATGGAGTGGGGACGGATAGAGAGGGAATGGAGTGGGGTCGGATAGAGAGGGAATGGAGTGGGGTCGGATAGAGAGAGAATGGAATAGGAATGGATAGAAAGGGAATGGAGTGGGGACGGATGGAGAGAGAATGGACTGGGGACGGATGGAGAGAGAATGGAGTGGGGACGGATGGAGAGAGAAGGGAGTGGGGACGGATAGAGAGGGAATGGAGTGGGGATGGATAGAGCGGGAATGGAGTGGGGACGGATAGAGAGGGAATGGAGTGGGGACGGATAGCGAGAGAATGGAGTGGGGACGGATAGCGAGAGAATGGAGTGGGGCGGATAGAGAGGGAATGAAGTCGGGATGGATAGAGAGGGAATGGAGTGGAGACGGATAGAGAGGGAATCGTGTGGGGACGGATAGAGAGAGAATGGAGTAGGGACGGATAGAAAGGGAATGGAGTGGGGACGGGTGGAGAGAGAAGGGAGTGGGGACGGATGGAGAGAGAAGGGAGTGGGGACGTATAGAGAGGGAATGGAGTGGGGATGGATAGAGCCCGAATGGAGTGGGGACGGATAGAGAGGGAATGGAGTGGGGACGGATAGAGAGAGAATGGATTGGGGACGGATAGAGAGGGAATCGAGTGGGGACGGATAGAGAGAGAATGGAGTGGGGATGGATAGAGCGGGAATGAAGTGGGGATGGATAGAGAGGGAATGGAGTTGGGACGGATGGAGAGAGAATGGAGTGGGGGCGGATAGAGAAAAAATGGTGTGGGGACGGGTAGAGAGGGAATGGAGTGGGGACGGAGATAGATTGAATGGCGTGGGGACAGATAGAGAGAGAATGGCGTGGGGACGGATCGAGAGAGGGTGGAGCGGGGGCGTATAGAGAGAGAATGGAGTGGGGACGGATAGAGAGAGAATGGAGTGGGGATGGATAGAGGGAGAATGGAGTGGGGACCGAAGAGAGGGAATGGAGTCGGGGCAGATAGAGAGAATGGAGTGGGGACGGATAGAGAGGGAATGGAGTGGGGACGGTTAGAGAATGGAGTGGGGACGGATAGAGAGGGAATCGACTGGGGACGGATAGAGAGAGAATGGAGTGGGGACGGAAAGAGCGGGAATGGAGTGGGGACGGAAGAGAGGGAATGGAGTCGGGGCAGATAGAGAGAATGGAGTGGGTACGGATAGAGAGGGAATCGACTGGGGACGGATAGAGAGAGAATGGAGTGGAGACGGAAAGAGCGGGAATGGAGTGGGGATGGATAGAGAGGGTATGGAGTGGGGACGGATGGAGAGAGAATGGAGTGGGGGCGGATCGAGAAAAAAAGTAGTGGGGACGGGTAGAGAGGGAAAGGAGTGGGGAACGATAGAGAGAGAATGGAATGGGGACGGATAGAGAGAGAATGGAATGGGGACGGATAGAGAGAGAATGGAGTGGGGACGGATAGAGAGAGAATGGAGTAGGGACGGATAGAAAGGGAATGGAGTGGGGACGGATGGAGAGAGAAGGGAGTGGGGACGGATGGAGAGAGAAGGGAGAGGGGACGGATAGAGAGGGAATGGAGTGGGGATGGATAGAGCGGGAATGGAGTAGGGACGGATAGAGAGGAAATGGAGTGAGGACGGATAGCGAGAGAATGGAGTGGGGACAGATAGCGAGAGAATGGAGTGGGGACGGATAGAGAGGGAATGAAGTGGGGATGGATAGAGAGGGAATGGAGTCGAGACGGATAGAGAGGGAATCGAGTGGGGACTGATAGAGAGAGAATGGATTGGGGACGGATAGAGAGGGAATCGAGTGGGGACGGATAGAGAGAGAATGGAGTGGGGACGGATAGAGGGGGAATGAAGTGGGGACGGATAGAGAGGGAATGGAGTTGGGACGGGTGGAGAGAGAATGGAGTTGGGACGGATGGAGAGAGAATGGAGTGGGGAACGATAGAGAGATAATGGAATGGGGACGGATAGAGAGAGAATGGAGTGGGGACGGATAGAGAGGGAATGGAGTGGGGACAGAGATAGATTGAATGGAGTGGGGACGGATAGAGAGAGAATGGAGCGGGGACGGATCGAGAGAGAATGGAGTGGGGACGGATAGAGAGAGAATGGAGTGGGGACGGATAGAGGGAGAATGGAGTGGGGACGGATGAGAGGGAATGGAGTCGGGGCAGATAGAGAGAATGGAGTGGGGACGGATAGAGAGGGAATGGAGTGGGGACGGATAGAGAATGGAGTGGGGACGGATAGAGAGGGAATCGACTGGGGACGGATAGAGAGAGAATGGAGTGGGGACGGAAAGAGCGGGAATGGAGTGGGGATGGACAGAGAGGGTATGGAGTGGGGACGGATGGAGAGAGAATGGAGTGGGGGCGGATCGAGAAAAAATGTAGTGGGGACGGGTAGGGAGGGAAAGGAGTGGGGAACGATAGAGAGAGAATGGAATGGGGACGGATACAGAGAGAATGGAGTGGGGACGGATAGAGAGGGAATGGAGTGGGGACGGATAGAGAGGGAACGGAGTGGGGATGGATAGAGTGGGAATGGAGTGGGGCTGATAGAGAGGGAATGGAGTGGGGACGGATTGAAAGTGAATGGAGTGGAGACGGATGGAGAGAGAATGGAGTGGGGACGGATAGAGAGATAAGGGAGTGGGGACGGATAGAGAGGGAATGGTGTGGAGTTGGATGGAGCGGGAATGGAGTGGTGATGGATAGAGAGGGAATGGAGTGTGGACGGATAGCGAGGGAATGGAGTGGGGACGGATAGAGAGGGAATGGAGTGGGGACGGAGAGAGGGAGAATAGAGTGGGGACGGATAGAGAGGGAATGGAGTGGGGACGGATAGAGAGGGAATGGAGTGGGGCCGGATAGAGAGGGAATGGAGTGGGGTCGGATAGAGAGAGAATGGAATAGGAATGGATAGAAAGGGAATGGAGTGGGGACGGATGGAGAGAGAATGGACTGGGGACGGATGGAGAGAGAATGGAGTGGGGACGGATGGAGAGAGAAGGGAATGGGGACGGATAGAGAGGGAATGGAGTGGGGATGGATAGAGCGGGAATGGAGTGGGGACGGATAGAGAGGGAATGGAGTGGGGACGGATAGCGAGAGAATGGAGTGGGGACGGAGAGCGAGAGAATGGAGTGGGGCGGATAGAGAGGGAATCGACTGGGGACGGATAGAGAGAGAATGGAGTGGGGACGGAAAGAGCGGGAATGGAGTAGGGATGGATAGAGAGGGAATGGAGTGGGGACGGATGGAGAGAGAATGGAGTGGGGGCGGATAGAGAAAAAATGTAGTGGGGACGGGTAGAGAGGGAAAGGAGTGGGGACGGAGATGGGGAGAATGGAGTGGGGACGGATAGAGAGAAAATGGATTGGGGACGGATAGAGTGAGAATGGAGCGGGGACGGATAGAGAGAGAATGGAGTGGGGACGGATAGAGAGACAATGGAGTGGGGACGGATAGAGAGAGAATGGAGTGGGGAACGATAGAGAGAGAATGGAGTGGGGAACGATAGAGAGAGAATGGAGTGGGGACGGATAGAGAGAGAATGGAGTGGGGACGGATAGACAGGGAATGGAGTGGGGACGGATAGAGAGGGAATGGAGTGGGGATGGATAGAGTGGGAATGGAGTGGGGACTGATAGAGAGGGAATGGAGTGGGGACGGTTAGAGAGAGAATGGAGTGGGGACGGATAGAAAGTGAATGGAGTGTGGACGGATGGAGAGAGAATGGAGTGGAGACGGATAGAGAGAGAAGGGAGTGGGGACGGATAGAGAGGGAATGGTGTGGGGTTGGATGGAGCGGGAATGGAGTGGGGATGGATAGAGAGATAATGGATTAGGAACGGATAGAAAGGGAATGGAGTGGGGACGGATGGAGAGAGAATGGACTGGGGACGGATGGAGAGAGAATGGAGAAGGGACGGATGGAGAGAGAAGGGAGTGGGGACGGATAGAGAGGGAATGGAGTGGGGATGGATAGAGCGGGAATGGAGTGGGGACGGATAGCGAGAGAATGGAGTGGGGACGGATAGCGAGAGAATGGAGTCGGGACGGATAGAGAGGGAATGAAGTGGGGATGGATAGAGAGGGAATGGAGTGAAGACGGATAGAGAGAGAATCGAGTGGGGACAGATAGAGAGAGAATGGATTGGGGACGGATAGAGAGGGAATCGAGTGGGGACGGATAGAGAGAGAATGGAGTGGGGACGGATAGAGCGGGAATGAAGTGGGGACGGATAGAGATGGAATGGAGTTGGGACGGATGGAGAGAGAATGGAGTGGGGGCGGATAGAGAAAAAATGGTGTGCGGACGGGTCGAGAGGGAATGAAGTGGGGACGGAGATAGATTGAATGGAGTGGGGACGGATAGAGAGAGAAAGGAGTGGGGACGGATCGAGAGAGGATGGAGCGGGGACGGATAGAGAGAGCATGGAGTGGGGACGGATAGAGAGAGAATGGAGTGGGGACGGATAGAGAGGGAATGGTGTGGAGTTGGATGGAGCGGGAATGGAGTGGTGATGGATAGAGAGGGAATGGAGTGTGGACGGATAGCGAGGGAATGGAGTGGGGACGGATAGAGAGGGAATGGAGTGGGGACGGATAGCGAGGGAATGGAGTGGGGACGGATAGAGAATGGAGTGGGGACGGATAGAGAGGGAATCGACTGGGGACGGATAGAGAGAGAATGGAGTGGGGACGGAAAGAGCGGGAATGGAGTGGGGACGGATGGAGAGAGAATGGAGTGGGGGCGGATAGAGAAAAAATGGAGTGGGGACGGGTAGAGAGGGTATGGAGTGGGGACGGAGATGAGGAGAATGGAGTGGGGACGGATAGAGAGAAAATGGAGTGGGGACGGATAGAGTGAGAATGGAGCGGGGACGGATGGAGAGAGAATGGAGTGGGGACGGATAGAGAGAGAATGGAGTGGGGACGTATAGAGAGAGAATGGAGTGGGGAACGATAGAGAGAGAATGGAGTGGGGACGGATAGAAAGTGAATGGAGTGGGGACGGATGAAGAGAGAATGGAGTGGGGACGGATAGAGAGAGAAGGGAGTGGGGACGGATAGAGAGGGAATGGTGTGGGGTTGGATGGAGCGGGAATGGAGTGGCGATGGATAGAGAAGGAATGGAGTGTGGACGGATAGCGAGGGAATGGAGTGGGGACGGATAGAGGGGGAATGGAGTGGGGACGGAGAGAGAGAGAATAGAGTGGGGACGGACAGAGAGGGAATGGAGTGGGGACGGATAGAGAGGGAATGGAGTGGGGATGGATAGAGAGAGAATGGAATTGGAACGGATAGAAAGGGAATGGAGTGGGGACGGATGGAGAGAGAATGGACTGGGGACGGATAGAGAGGGAATGGAGTGGGGATGGATAGAGCGGGAATGGAGTGGGGATGGATAGAGCGGGAATGGAGTGGGGACGGATAGAGAGGGAATGGAGTGGGGACGGAGAGTGAGAGAATAGAGTGGGGACGGATAGAGAGGGAATGGAGTGGGGACGGATAGAGAGGGAATGGAGTGGGGATGGATAGAGAGAGAATGGAATAGGAACGGATAGAAAGGGAATGGAGTGGGGACGGATGGAGAGAGAATGGACTGGGAACGTATGGAGAGAGAATGGAGTGGGGACGGATGGAGAGAGAAGGGAGTGGGGACGGATAGAGAGGGAATGAAGTGGGGATGGATAGAGAGGGAATGGAGTGGAGACGGATAGAGAGGGAATCGAGTGGGGACGGATAGAGAGAGAATGGATTGGGGACGGATCGAGAGGGAATCGAGTGGGGACGGATGGAGAGAGAATGGAGTGGGGACGGGTAGAGAGGGAATGGAGTGGGGACGGAGATAGATTGAATGGAGTGGGGACGGATAGAGAGAGAATGGAGTGGGGACGGATCGAGAGAGGATGGAGCGGGGACGGATAGAGAGAGAAAGGAGTGGGGACGGAGAGAGAGAGAATGGAGCGGGGACGGATAGAGGGAGAATGGAGTGGGGACGGATAGAAAGGGAATGGAGTGGGGACGGATAGAGAATGGAGTGGGGACGGATAGAGAGGGAATGGAGTGGGAACAGAGAGAGAGAGAATAGAGTGGGGACGGATAGAGAGGGAATGGAGTGGGGACGGATAGAGAGGGAATGGAGTGGGGATGGATAGAGAGAGAATGGAATAGGAACGGATAGAAAGGGAATGGAGTGGGGACGGATGGAGAGAGAATGGAGTGGGGACGGATAGAGAGAGAAGGGAGTGGGGACGGATAGAGAGGTAATGGAGTGGGGATGGATAGAGCGGGAATGGAGTGGGGATGGATAGAGCGGGAATGGATTGAGAGGGAATGGAGTGGGGAGGGATGGAGAGTGAATGGAGTGGGGTCGGATAGAGAGAGAATGGAATGGGGTCGGATAGAGAGAGAATCGAGTTTGGAGGGATAGATCGGGAATGGAGTGGGGACGGATAGAGAGGGAATGGAGTGGGGAGGGATAGAGAGAGAATGGAGTAGGGACGGATAGAGAGGGAATGGAGTGGGGACGGATAGAGAGAGTATGGAGTGGGGACGGACAGAGATGGAATGGAGTGGGGACGGATAGAAAGGGAATGGAGTGGGGACGGATAGAGAGAGAATGGAGTAGGGACGGATAGAAAGGGAATGGAGTGGGGACGGATGGAGAGAGAAGGGAGTGGGGACGGATGGAGAGAGAAGGGAGTGGTGACGGATAGAGAGAGAATGGAGTGGGGACGGATAGAGATGGAATGGGTTGGGTCGGATAGAGATGGAATGGAGTGGGGATGGATCGAGTGGCAATGGAGTGGGGACAGATAGAGAGGGAATGGAGTGGAGACGGATAGAGAGGGAATGGAGTGGGGACGGATAGAGAGGGAATGGAGTGGGGAAGGTTAGAGAGAGAATGGAGTGGGGACGGATAGAAAGGGAATGGAGTGGGGACGGATGTAGAGGGAATGGAGTGGGGACGGATAGAGAGAGAAGGGAGTGGGGACGGATAGAGAGGGAATGGAGTGGGGACGGATAGAGAGGGAATGGAGTGTGTACGGATAGCGAGGGAATGGAGTGAGGACGGAGAGAGAGGGAATGGAGTGAGGACGGATAGAGAGAGAATGGAGTGGGGACGGATGGAGAGAGAATGGAGTGGGGACGGATAGAGAGAGAATGGAGTGGGGATGGATAGAGAGATAAGGGAGTGGGGACGGATAGAGAGGGAATGGAGTGGGGATGGATGGAGCGAGAATGGAGTGGGGGCGGATAGAGAAAAAATGGTGTGGGGACAGGTAGGGAGGGAATGGAGTGGGGACGGAGAAAGATTGAATGGAGTGGGGACGGATAGAGAGAGAATGGAGTGGGGACGGATCGAGAGGGGATGGAGCGGGGACGGATAGAGAGAGAATGGAGTGGGGACGGATAGAGAGAGAATGGAGCGGGGACGGATAGAGGGAGAATGGAGTGGGGATAGATGGAGAGGGAATGGAGTGGGGACGGATAGATAGAGAATGGAGTAGGGACGGATAGAGAGGGAATGGAGTGGGGACGGATAGAGAGAGAATGGGGTGGGGACGGATAGAGAGGGAATGGAGTGGGAACGGATAGAAAGGGAATGGAGTGGGGAGGGATAGAGAGAGAATGGAGTAGGGACGGATAGAAAGGGAATAGTGGGGACGGATGGAGAGAGAAGGGAGTGGGGACGGATGGAGGGAGAAGGGAGTGGGGACGGATAGAGAGGGAATGGAGTGGGGATGGATAGAGCGGGAATGGAGTGGGGACGGATAGAGAGGGAATGGAGTGGGGACGGATAGAGAGGGAATGGAGTGGGGACGGATATCGAGAGAATGGAGTGGGGACAGATAGCGAGAGAATGGAGTGGGGACGGATAGAGAGGGAATGAAGTGGGGATGGATAGAGAGGGAATGGAGTGGAGACGGATAGAGAGGGAATCGAGTGGGGACGGATAGAGAGAGAATGGATTGGGGACAGATCGAGAGGGAATCGAGTGGGGACGGATAGAGAGAGAATGGAGTGGGGACGGATCCAGCGGGAATGAAGGGGGGACGGATAGAGAGGGAATGGAGTTGGGACGGATGGAGAGAGAATGGAGTGGGGGCGGATAGAGAAAAAATGGTGTGGGGACAGGTAGAGAGGGAATGGAGTGGGGACGGAGAAAGATTGAATGGAGTGGGGACGGATAGAGAGAGAATGGAGTGGGGACGGATCGAGAGGGGATGGAGCGGGGACGGATAGAGAGAGAATGGAGTGGGGACGGATAGAGAGAGAATGGAGCGGGGATGGATAGAGGGAGAATGGAGTGGGGATAGATGGAGAGGGAATGGAGTGGGGACGGATAGAGAGAATGGAGTGGGGACGGATAGAGAGGGAATGGAGTGGGGACGGATAGAGAATGGAGTGGGGACGGATAGAGAGGGAATCGGCTGGGGAGGGATAGAGAGAGAATGGAGTGGGGACGGAAAGAGCGGGAATGGAGTGGGGATAGATGGAGAGGGAATGGAGCGGGGACGGATGGAGAGAGAATGGAGTGGGGGCGGATAGAGAAAACATGGAGTGGGGAGGGGTAGAGAGGGAATGGAGTGGGGACGGAGATGGGGAGAATGGAGTGGGGACGGATAGAGAGAAAATGGAGTGGGGACGGATAGAGTGAGAATGGAGCGGGGACGGATAGAGAGAGAATGGAGCGGGGACGGACAGAGAGAGAATGGAGTGTGGACGGATAGAGAGAGAATGGAGTGGTGAACGATAGAGAGAGAAAGGAGTGGGGACGGATAGAGAGAGAATTGAGTGGCGACGGATAGAGAGAGAATGGAGTGGGGACGGATAGAGAGGGAATGGAGTGGGGATGGATAGAGTGGGAATGGAGTGGGGACTGATAGAGAGGGAATGGAATGGGCACGATTAGAGAGAGAATGGAGTGGGGACGGATAGAAAGTGAATGGAGTGGGGACGGATGGAGAGAGAATGGAGTGGGGACGGATAGAGAGGGAATGGAGCATGGACGGATAGCGAGGGAATGGAGTGGGGACGGATGGAGAGGGAATGGAGTGGGGACGGAGAGAGAGAGAATAGATTGGGGACGGATAGAGAGGGAATGGAGTGGGGACGGATAGAGAGGGAATGGAGTGGGGATGGATAGAGAGAGAATGGAATAGGAACGGATAGAAAGGGAATGGAGTGGGGACGGATGGAGAGAGAATGGAGTGGGGACGGATAGAGAGAGAAGGGAGTGGGGACGGATAGAGAGGGAATGGAGTGGGGATGGATAGAGCGGGAATGGAGTGGGGATGGATAGAGCGGGAATGGATTGAGGGGGAATGGAGTGGGGAAAGATGGAGAGTGAATGGAGTGGGGTCGGATAGAGAGAGAATGGAATGGGGTCGGATAGAGAGAGAATGGAGTAGGGACGGATAGAGAGGGAATGGAGTGGGGACGGATAGAGAGAGAATGGAGTGGGGACGGATAGAGAGGGAATGGAGTGGGGACGGATAGAGAGGGAATGGAGTGGGGACGTATAGAGAGGGAATGGAGTGGGGACGGATAGAGATGGAATGGAGTAGGGACGGATAGAAAGGGAATGGAGTGGGGACGGATAGAGAGATAATGGAGTGGGGACGGATAGAGAGAGAATGGAGTAGGGACGGATAGAAAGGGAATGGAGTGGGGACGGATGGAGAGAGAAGGGAGTGGGGACGGATGGAGAGAGAAGGGACTGGGGACGGATAGAGAGGGAATGGAGTGGGGATGGATAGAGCGGGAATGGAGTGGGGACGGATAGAGAGGAAATGGAGTGGGGACGGATAGCGAGAGAATGGAGTGGGGACAGATAGCGAGAGAATGGAGTGGGGACGGATAGAGAGGGAATTAAGTGGGGATGGAGAGAGAGGGAATGGAGTGGAGACGGATAGAGAGGGAATCGAGTGGGGACGGATAGAGAGAGAATGGATTGGGGACGGATAGAGAGGAATCGAGTGGGGACGGATAGAGCGGGAATGAAGTGGGGACGGATAGAGAGGGAATGGAGTTGGGACGGATGGAGAGAGAATGGAGTTGGGACGGATGGAGAGAGAATGGAGTGGGGGCGGATAGAGAAAAAATGGTGTGGGGACGCGTAGAGAGGGAATGGAGTGGGGACGGAGATAGATTGAATGGAGTGGGGACGGATAGAGAGAGAATGGAGCGGGGACGGATCGAGAGAGAATGGAGTGGGGACGGATAGAGAGAGAATGGAGTGGGGACGGATAGAGGGAGAATGGAGTGCGAACGGAAGAGAGGGAATGGAGTCGGGGCAGATAGAGAGAATGGAGTGGGTACGGATAGAGAGGGAATCGACTGGGGACGGATAGAGAGAGAATGGAGTGGGGACGGAAAGAGCGGGAATGGAGTGGGGATGGATAGAGAGGGTATGGAGTGGGGACGAATGGAGAGAGAATGGAGTGGGGGCGGATCGAGAAAAAATGTAGTGGGGACGGGTAGAGAGGGAAAGGAGTGGGGAACGATAGAGAGAGAATGGAATGGGGACGGATAGAGAGAGAATGGAGTGGGGACGGATAGAGAGAGAATGGAGTAGTGACGGATAGAAAGGGAATGGAGTGGGGACGGATGGAGAGAGAAGGGAGTGGGGACGGATGGAGAGAGACGTTAGTGGGGACGGATAGAGAGGGAATGGAGTGGGGATGGATAGAGCGGGAATGGAGTGGGGACGGATAGAGAGGAAATGGAGTGGGGACGGATAGCGAGAGAATGGAGTGGGGACAGATAGCGAGAGAATGGAGTGGGGACGGTTAGAGAGGGAATGAAGTGGGGATGGATAGAGAGGGAATGGAGTGGAGACGGATAGAGAGGGAATGGAGTGGGGACGGAGATAGATTGAATGGAGTGGGGAGGGATAGAGAGAGAATGGAGCGGGGACGGATCGAGAGAGAATGGAGTGGGGACGGATAGAGAGAGAATGGAGTGGGGACGGATAGAGGGAGAATGGAGTGGGGTCGGATGAGAGGGAATGGAGTCGGGGCAGATAGAGAGAATGGAGTGGGGACGGATAGAGAGGGAATGGAGTGGGGACGGATAGAGAATGGAGTGGGGACGGATAGAGAGGGAATCGACTGGGGACGGATAGAGAGAGAATGGAGTGGGGACGGAAAGAGCGGGAATGGAGTGGGGATGGATAGAGAGGGTATGGAGTGGGGACGGATGGAGAGAGAATGGAGTGGGGGCGGATCGAGAAAAAATGTAGTGGGGACGGGTAGAGAGGGAAAGGAGTGGGGAACGATAGAGAGAGAATGGAATGGGGACGGATAGAGAGAGAATGGAGTGGGGACGGATAGAGAGGGAATGGAGTGGGGACGGATAGAGAGGGAATGGAGTGGGGATGGATAGAGTGGGAATGGAGTGGGGACTGATAGAGAGGGAATGGAGTGGAGACGGTTAGAGAGAGAATGGAGTGGGGACGGATAGAAAGTGAATGGAGTGGAGACGGATGGAGAGAGAATGGAGTGGGGACGGATAGAGAGAGAAGGGAGTGGGGACGGATAGAGAGGGAATGGTGTGGAGTTGGATGGAGCGGAAATGGAGTGGTGATGGATAGAGAGGGAATGGAGTGTGGACGGATAGCGAGGGAATGGAGTGGGGACGGATAGAGAGGGAATGGAGTGGGGACGGAGAGAGGGAGAATAGAGTGGGGACGGATAGAGAGGGAATGGAGTGGGGACGGATAGAGAGGGAATGGACTGGGGACGGATGGAGAGAGAATGGAGTGGGGACGGATGGAGAGAGAAGGGAGTGGGGACGGATAGAGAGGGAATGGAGTGGGGACGGATAGAGAGGGAATGGAGTGGGGACGGATAGCGAGAGAATGGAGTGGGGACGGATAGCGAGAGAATGGAGTGGGGCGGATAGAGAGGGAATGAAGTCGGGATGGATAGAGAGGGAATGGAGTGGAGACGGATAGAGAGGGAATCGTGTGGGGACGGATAGAGAGAGAATGGAGTAGGGACGGATAGAAAGGGAATGGAGTGGGGACGGATGGAGAGAGAAGGGAATGGGGACGGATGGAGAGAGAAGGGAGTGGGGACGTATAGAGAGGGAATGGAGTGGGGATGGATAGAGCCCGAATGGAGTGGGGACGGATAGAAAGTGAATGGAGTGGGGACGGATGAAGAGAGAATGGAGTGGGGACGGATAGAGAGAGAAGGGAGTGGGGACGGATAGAGAGGGAATGGTGTGGGGACGGATAGAGAGGGAATGGAATGGGGACGGATAGAGAGGGAATGGAGTGGGGATGGATAGAGTGGGAATGGAGTGGGGACGGATAGAGAGGGAATGGAGTGGGGATGGATAGAGTGGGAATGGAGTGGGGACTGATAGAGAGGGAATGGAGTGGTGATGGTTAGAGAGAGAATGGAGTGGGGACGGACAGAAAGTGAATGGAGTGGAGACGGATGGAGAGAGAGTGGAGTGGGGACGGATAGAGAGAGAAGGGAGTGGGGACGGATAGAGAGGGAATGGTGTGGAGTTGGATGGAGCGGGAATGGAGTGGTGATGGATAGAGAGGGAATGGAGTGTGGACGGATAGCAAGGGAATGGAGTGGGGACGGATAGAGAGGGAATGGAGTGGGGACGGAGAGAGGGAGAATAGAGTGGGGACGGATAGAGAGGGAATGGAGTGGGGACGGATAGAGAGGGAATGGAGTGGGGTCGGATAGAGAGGGAATGGAGTGGGGTCGGATAGAGAGAGAATGGAATAGGAATGGATAGAAAGGGAATGGAGTGGGGACGGATGGAGAGAGAATGGACTGGGGACGGATGGAGAGAGAATGGAGTGGGGACGGATGGAGAGAGAAGGGAGTGGGGACGGATAGAGAGGGAATGGAGTGGGGATGGATAGAGCGGGAATGGAGTGGGGACGGATAGAGAGGGAATGGAGTGGGGACGGATAGCGAGAGAATGGAGTGGGGACGGATAGCGAGAGAATGGAGTGGGGCGGATAGAGAGGGAATGAAGTCGGGATGGATA
Source organism: Scyliorhinus torazame (assembly GCF_047496885.1). Lineage (NCBI taxonomy): Eukaryota > Metazoa > Chordata > Chondrichthyes > Carcharhiniformes > Scyliorhinidae > Scyliorhinus > Scyliorhinus torazame. The sequence goes on from NC_092707.1 coordinate 220,001,680, forward strand.
GAGAGGGAATGGAGTGGAGACGGATAGAGAGGGAATCGTGTGGGGACGGCTAGAGAGAGAATGGTGTAGGAACGGATAGAAAGGGAATGGAGTGGGGACGGATGGAGAGAGAAGGGAGTGGGGACGGATGGAGAGAGAAGGGAGTGGGGACGGATAGAGAGGGAATGGAGTGGGGATGGATAGAGCGGGAATGGAGTGGGGACGGATAGCGAGAGAATGGAGTGGGGACAGATAGCGCGAGAATGGAGTGGGGACGGATAGAGAGGGAATGAAGTGGGGATGGATAGAGAGGGAATGGAGTCGAGACGGATAGAGAGGGAATCGTGTGGGGACGGCTAGAGAGAGAATGGAGTAGGGACGGATAGAAAGGGAATGGAGTGGGGACGGATGGAGAGAGAAGGGAGTGGGGACGGATGGAGAGAGAAGGGAGTGGGGACGTATAGAGAGGGAATGGAGTGGGGATGGATAGAGCCCGAATGGAGTGGGGACGGATAGAGAGGGAATGGAGTGGGGACGGATAGAGAGAGAATGGATTGGGCACGGATAGAGAGGGAATCGAGTGGGGACGGATAGAGAGAGAATGGAGTGGGGATGGATAGAGCGGGAATGAAGTGGGGATGGATAGAGAGGGAATGGAGTTGGGACGGATGGAGAGAGAATGGAGTGGGGGCGGATAGAGAAAAAATGGTGTGGGGACGGGTAGAGAGGGAATGGACTGGGGACGGAGATAGATTGAATGGAGTGGGGACGGATAGAGAGAGAATGGAGTGGGGACGGATCGAGAGAGGGTGGAGCGGGGACGTATAGAGAGAGAATGGAGTGGGGACGGATAGAGAGAGAATGGAGTGGGGATGGATAGAGGGAGAATGGAGTGGGGACCGAAGAGAGGGAATGGAGTCGGGGCAGATAGAGAGAATGGAGTGGGGACGGATAGAGAGGGAATGGAGTGGGGACGGTTAGAGAATGGAGTGGGGACGGATAGAGAGGGAATCGACTGGGGACGGATAGAGAGAGAATGGAGTGGGGACGGAAAGAGCGGGAATGGAGTGGGGACGGAAGAGAGGGAATGGAGTCGGGGCAGATAGAGAGAATGGAGTGGGTACGGATAGAGAGGGAATCGACTGGGGACGGATAGAGAGAGAATGGAGTGGGGACGGAAAGAGCGGGAATGGAGTGGGGATGGATAAAGAGGGTATGGAGTGGGGACGGATGGAGAGAGAATGGAGTGGGGGCGGATCGAGAAAAAATGTAGTGGGGACGGGTAGAGAGGGAAAGGAGTGGGGAACGATAGAGAGAGAATGGAATGGGGACGGATAGAGAGAGAATGGAGTGGGGACGGATAGAGAGAGAATGGAGTAGGGACGGATAGAAAGGGAATGGAGTGGGGACGGATGGAGAGAGAAGGGAGTGGGGACGGATGGAGAGAGAAGGGAGTGGGGACGGATAGAGAGGGAATGGAGTGGGGATGGATAGAGCGGGAATGGAGTGGGGACGGATAGAGAGGAAATGGAGTGGGGACGGATAGCGAGAGAATGGAGTGGGGACAGATAGCGAGAGAATGGAGTGGGGACGGATAGAGAGGGAATGAAGTGGGGATGGATAGAGAGGGAATGGAGTCGAGACGGATAGAGAGGGAATCGAGTGGGGACGGATAGAGAGAGAATGGATTGGGGACGGATAGAGAGGGAATCGAGTGGGGACGGATAGAGAGAGAATGGAGTGGGGACGGATGGAGAGAGAATGGAGTTGGGACGGATGGAGAGAGAATGGAGTGGGGAACGATAGAGAGAGAATGGAATGGGGACGGATAGAGAGAGAATGGAGTGGGGACGGATAGAGAGGGAATGGAGTGGGGACGGAGATAGATTGAATGGAGTGGGGACGGATAGAGAGAGAATGGAGCGGGGACGGATCGAGAGAGAATGGAGTGGGGACGGACAGAGAGAGAATGGAGTGGGGACGGATAAGAGGGAGAATGGAGTGGGGACGGATGAGAGGGAATGGAGTCGGGGCAGATAGAGAGAATGGAGTGGGGACGGATAGAGAGGGAATGGAGTGGGGACGGATAGAGAATGGAGTGGGGACGGATAGAGAGGGAATCGACTGGGGACGGATAGAGAGAGAATTGAGTGGGGACGGAAAGAGCGGGAATGGAGTGGGGATGGACAGAGAGGGTATGGAGTTGGGACGGATGGAGAGAGAATGGAGTGGGGGCGGATCGAGAAAAAATGTAGTGGGGACGGGTAGAGAGGGAAAGGAGTGGGGAACGATAGAGAGAGAATGGAATGGGGACGGATAGAGAGAGAATGGAGTGGGGACGGATAGAGAGGGAATGGAGTGGGGACGGATAGAGAGGGAATGGAGTGGGGATGGATAGAGTGGGAATGGAGTGGGGACTGATAGAGAGGGAATGGAGTGGTGACGGTTAGAGAGAGAATGGAGTGGGGACGGATAGAAAGTGAATGGAGTGGAGACGGATGGAGAGAGAATGGAGTGGGGACGGATAGAGAGAGAAGGGAGTGGGGACGGATAGAGAGGGAATGGTGTGGAGTTGGATGGAGCGGGAATGGAGTGGTGATGGATAGAGAGGGAATGGAGTGTGGACGGATAGCGAGGGAATGGAGTGGGGACGGATAGAGAGGGAATGGAGTGGGGTCGGATAGAGAGAGAATGGAATAGGAATGGATAGAAAGGGAATGGAGTGGGGACGGATGGAGAGAGAATGGACTGGGGACGGATGGAGAGAGAATGGAGTGGGGACGGATAGAGAGGGAATGGAGTGGGGATGGATAGAGCGGGAATGGAGTGGGGACGGATAGAGAGGGAATGGAGTGGGGACGGATAGCGAGAGAATGGAGTGGGGACGGATAGCGAGAGAATGGAGTGGGGCGGATAGAGAGGGAATGAAGTCGGGATGGATAGAGAGGGAATGGAGTGGAGACGGATAGAGAGGGAATCGTGTGGGGACGGATAGAGAGAGAATGGAGTAGGGACGGATAGAAAGGGAATGGAGTGGGGACGGATGGAGAGAGAAGGGAGTGGGGACGGATGGAGAGAGAAGGGAGTGGGGACGTATAGAGAGGGAATGGAGTGGGGATGGATAGTGCCCGAATGGAGTGGGGACGGATAGAGAGGGAATGGAGTGGGGACGGATAGAGAGAGAATGGATTGGGGACGGATAGAGAGGGAATCGAGTGGGGACGGATAGAGAGAGAATGGAGTGGGGATGGATAGAGCGGGAATGAAGTGGGGATGGATAGAGAGGGAATGGAGTTGGGACGGATGGAGAGAGAATGGAGTGGGGGCGAATAGAGAAAAAATGGTGTGGGGACGGGTAGAGAGGGAATGGAGTGGGGACGGAGATAGATTGAATGGCGTGGGGACGGATAGAGAGAGAATGGAGTGGGGACGGATCGAGAGAGGGTGGAGCGGGGGCGTATAGAGAGAGAATGGAGTGGGGACGGATAGAGAGAGAATGGAGTGGGGATGGATAGAGGGAGAATGGAGTGGGGACGGTTAGAGAATGGAGTGGGGACGGATAGAGAGGGAATCGACTGGGGACGGATAGAGAGAGAATGGAGTGGGGACGGAAAGAGCGGGAATGGAGTGGGGACGGAAGAGAGGGAATGGAGTCGGGGCAGATAGAGAGAATGGAGTGGGTACGGATAGAGAGGGAATCGACTGGGGATGGATAAAGAGAGAATGGAGTGGGGACGGAAAGAGCGGGAATGGAGTGGGGATGGATAGAGAGGGTATGGAGTGGGGACGGATGGAGAGAGAATGGAGTGGGGGCAGATCGAGAAAAAATGTAGTGGGGACGGGTAGAGAGGGAAAGGAGTGGGGAACGATAGAGAGAGAATGGAATGGGGACGGATAGAGAGAGAATGAAGTGGGGACGGATAGAGAGAGAATGGAGTAGGGACGGATAGAAAGGGAATGGAGTGGGGACGGATGGAGAGAGAAGGGAGTGGGGACGGATGGAGAGAGAAGGGAGTGGGGACGGATAGAGAGGGAATGGAGTGGGGATGGATAGAGCGGGAATGGAGTAGGGACGGATAGAGAGGAAATGGAGTGGGGACGGATAGCGAGAGAATGGAGTGGGGACAGATAGCGAGAGAATGGAGTGGGGACGGATAGAGAGGGAATGAAGTGGGGATGGATAGAGAGGGAATGGAGTCGAGACAGATAGAGAGGGAATCGAGTGGGGACGGATAGAGAGAGAATGGATTGGGGATGGATAGAGAGGGAATCGAGTGGGGACGGATAGAGAGAGAATGGAATGGGGACGGATAGAGCGGGAATGAAGTGGGGACGGATAGAGAGGGAATGGAGTTGGGACGGATGGAGAGAGAATGGAGTTGGGACGGATGGAGAGAGAATGGAGTGGGGAACGATAGAGAGAGAATGGAATGGGGACGGATAGAGAGAGAATGGAGTGGGGACGGATAGAGAGGGAATGGAGTGGGGACGGAGATAGATTGAATGGAGTGGGGACGGATAGAGAGAGAATGGAGCCGGGACGGATCGAGAGAGAATGGAGTGGGGACGGATAGAGAGAGAATGGAGTGGGGACGGATAGAGGGAGAATGGAGTGGGGACGGATGAGAGGGAATGGAGTCGGGGCAGATAGAGAGAATGGAGTGGGGACGGATAGAGAGGGAATGGAGTGGGGACGGATAGAGAATGGAGTGGGGACGGATAGAGAGGGAATCGACTGGGGACGGATAGAGAGAGAATGGAGTGGGGACGGAAAGAGCGGGAATGGAGTGGGGATGGACAGAGAGGGTATGGAGTGGGGACGGATGGAGAGAGAATGGAGTGGGGGCGGATCGAGAAAAAATGTAGTGGGGACGGGTAGAGAGGGAAAGGAGTGGGGAACGATAGAGAGAGAATGGAATGGGGACGGATACAGAGGGAATGGAGTGGGGACGGATAGAGAGGGAATGGAGTGGGGATGGATAGAGAGGGAATGGAGTGGGGATGGATAGAGTGGGAATGGAGTGGGGACTGATAGAGAGGGAATGGAGTGGTGACGGATTGAAAGTGAATGGAGTGGAGACGGATGGAGAGAGAATGGAGTGGGGACGGATAGAGAGAGAAGGGAGTGGGGACGGATAGAGAGGGAATGGTGTGGAGTTGGATGGAGCGGGAATGGAGTGGTGATGGATAGAGAGGGAATGGAGTGTGGACGGATAGCGAGGGAATGGAGTGTGGACGGATAGAGAGGGAATGGAGTGGGGACGGAGAGAGGGAGAATAGAGTGGGGACGGATAGAGCGGGAATGGAGTGGGGACGGATAGAGAGGGAATGGAGTGGGGCCGGATAGAGAGGGAATGGAGTGGGGTCGGATAGAGAGAGAATGGAATAGGAATGGATAAAAAGGGAATGGAGTGGGGACGGATGGAGAGAGAATGGACTGGGGACGGATGGAGAGAGAATGGAGTGGGGACGGATGGAGAGAGAAGGGAGTGGGGACGGATAGAGAGGGAATGGAGTGGGGATGGATAGAGCGGGAATGGAGTGGGGACGGATAGAGAGGGAATGGAGTGGGGACGGATAGCGAGAGAATGGAGTGGGGACGGATAGCGAGAGAATGGAGTGGGGCGGATAGAGAGGGAATCGACTGGGGACGGATAGAGAGAGAATGGAGTGGGGACGGAAAGAGCGGGAATGGAGTAGGGATGGATAGAGAGGGAATGGAGTGGGGACGGATGGAGAGAGAATGGAGTGGGGGCGGATAGAGAAAAAATGTAGTGGGGACGGGTAGAGTGGGAAAGGAGTGGGGACGGAGATGGGGAGAATGGAGTGGGGACGGATAGAGAGAAAATGGATTGGGGACGGATAGAGTGAGAATGGAGCGGGGACGGATAGAGAGAGAATGGAGTGGGGACGGATAGAGAGACAATGGAGTGGGGACGGATAGAGAGAGAATGGAGTGGGGAACGATAGAGAGAGAATGGAGTGGGGAACGATAGAGAGAGAATGGAGTGGGGACGGATAGAGAGAGAATGGAGTGGGGACGGATAGACAGGGAATGGAGTGGTGACGGATAGAGAGGGAATGGAGTGGGGATGGATAGAGTGGGAATGGAGTGGGGACTGATAGAGAGGGAATGGAGTGAGGACGGTTAGAGAGAGAATAGAGTGGGGACGGATAGAAAGTGAATGGAGTGGGGACGGATGGAGAGAGAATGGAGTGGAGACGGATAGAGAGAGAAGGGAGTGGGGACGGATAGAGAGGGAATGGTGTGGGGTTGGATGGAGCGGGAATGGAGTGGGGATGGATAGAGAGATAATGGATTAGGAACGGATAGAAAGGGAATGGAGTGGGGACGGATGGAGAGAGAATGGACTGGGGACGGATGGAGAGAGAATGGAGAAGGTACGGATGGAGAGAGAAGGGAGTGGGGACGGATAGAGAGGGAATGGAGTGGGGATGGATAGAGCGGGAATGGAGTGGGGACGGATAGCGAGAGAATGGAGTGGGGACGGATAGCGAGAGAATGGAGTCGGGACGGATAGAGAGGGAATGAAGTGGGGATGGATAGAGAGGGAATGGAGTGAAGACGGATAGAGAGAGAATCGAGTGGGGACAGATAGAGAGAGAATGGATTGGGGACGGATAGAGAGGGAATCGAGTGGGGACGGATAGAGAGAGAATGTAGTGCGGACGGATAGAGCGGGAATGAAGTGGGGACGGATAGAGATGGAATGGAGTTGGGACGGATGGAGAGAGAATGGAGTGGGGGCGGATAGAGAAAAAATGGTGTGCGGACGGGTCGAGAGGGAATGGAGTGGGGACGGATAGAGAGAGAAAGGAGTGGGGACGGATCGAGAGAGGATGGAGCGGGGACGGATAGAGAGAGCATGGAGTGGGGACGGATAGAGAGAGAATGGAGTGGGGACGGATAGAGGGAGAATGGAGTGGGGACGGAAGAGAGGGAATGGAGTCGGGGCAGATAGAGAGAATGGAGTGGGGACGGATAGAGAGGGAATGGAGTGGGGACGGATAGAGAATGGAGTGGGGACGGATAGAGAGGGAATCGACTGGGGACGGATAGAGAGAGAATGGAGTGGGGACGGAAAGAGCGGGAATGGAGTGGGTACGGATGGAGAGAGAATGGAGTGGGGGCGGATAGAGAAAAAATGGAGTGGGGACGGGTAGAGAGGGTATGGAGTGGGGACGGAGATGAGGAGAATGGAGTGGGGACGGATAGAGAGAAAATGGAGTGGGGACGGATAGAGTGAGAATGGAGCGGGGACGGATGGAGAGAGAATGGAGTGGGGACGGATAGAGAGAGAATGGAGTGGGGACGGATAGAGAGAGAATGGAGTGGGGAACGATAGAGAGAGAATGGAGTTGGGACGGATAGAGAGAGAATGGAGTGGGGACGGATAGAGAGAGAATGGAGTGAGGACGGATAGAGAGGGAATGGAGTGGGGATGGATAGAGTGGGAATGGAGTGGGGACTGATAGAGAGGGAATGGAGTGGGGACGGATAGAAAGTGAATGGAGTGGGGACGGATGAAGAGAGAATGGAGTGGGGACGGATAGAGAGAGAAGGGAGTGGGGACGGATAGAGAGGGAATGGTGTGGGGTTGGATGGAGCGGGAATGGAGTAGCGATGGATAGAGAAGGAATGGAGTGTGGACGGATAGCGAGGGAATGGAGTGGGGACGGATAGAGGGGGAATGGAGTGGGGACGGAGAGAGAGAGAATAGAGTGGGGACGGACAGAGAGGGAATGGAGTGGGGACGGATAGAGAGGGAATGGAGTGGGGATGGCTAGAGAGAGAATGGAATTGGAACGGATAGAAAGGGAATGGAGTGGGGACGGATGGAGAGAGAATGGACTGGGGACGGAAAGAGAGAGAAGGGAGTGTGGGACGGATAGAGAGGGAATGGAGTGGGGATGGATAGAGCGGGAATGGAGTGGGCATGGATAGAGCGGGAATGGAGTGGGGACGGATAGAGAGGGAATGGAGTGGGGACGGAGAGAGAGAGAATAGAGTGGGGACGGATAGAGAGGGAATGGAGTGGGGACGGATAGAGAGGGAATGGAGTGGGGATGGATAGAGAGAGAATGGAATAGGAACGGATAGAAAGGGAATGGAGTGGGGACGGATGGAGAGAGAATGGACTGGGGACGTATGGAGAGAGAATGGAGTGGGGACGGATGGAGAGAGAAGGGAGTGGGGACGGATAGAGAGGGAATGAAGTGGGGATGGATAGAGAGGGAATGGAGTGGAGACGGATAGAGAGGGAATCGAGGGGGGACGGATAGAGAGAGAATGGATTGGGGACGGATCGAGAGGGAATCGAGTGGGGACGGATAGAGAGAGAATGGTGTGGGGACGGGTAGAGAGGGAATGGAGTGGGGACGGAGATAGATTGAATGGAGTGGGGACGGATAGAGAGAGAATGGAGTGGGGACGGATCGAGAGAGGATGGAGCGGGGACGGATAGAGAGAGAATGGAGTGGGGACGGAGAGAGAGAGAATGGAGCGGGGACGGATAGAGGGAGAATGGAGTGGGGACGGAAGAGAGGGAATGGAGTCGGGGCAGATAGAGAGAATGGAGTGGGGACGGATAGAGAGGGAATGGAGTGGGGACGGATAGAGAATGGAGTGGGGACGGATAGAGAGGGAATGGAGTGGGAACAGAGAGAGAGAGAATAGAGTGGGGACGGATAGAGAGGGAATGGAGTGGGGACGGATAGAGAGGGAATGGAGTGGGGATGGATAGAGAGAGAATGGAATAGGAACGGATAGAAAGGGAATGGAGTGGGGATGGATGGAGAGAGAATGGAGTGGGGACGGATAGAGAGAGAAGGGAGTGGGGACGGATAGAGAGGGAATGGAGTGGGGATGGATAGAGCGGGAATGGAGTGGGGATGGATAGAGCGGGAATGGATTGAGAGGGAATGGAGTGGGGAGGGATGGAGAGTGAATGGAGTGGGGTCGGATAGAGAGAGAATGGAATGGGGTCGGATAGAGAGAATCGAGTTTGGAGGGATAGATCGGGAATGGAGTGGGGACGGATAGAGAGGGAATGGAGTGGGGACGGATAGAGAGAGAATGGAGTGGGGACGGACAGAGATGGAATGGAGTGGGGACGGATAGAAAGGGAATGGAGTGGGGACGGATAGAGAGAGAATGGAGTAGGGACGGATAGAAAGGGAATGGAGTGGGGACGGATGGAGAGAGAAGGGAGTGGGGACGGATGGAGAGAGAAGGGAGTGGGGACGGAGAGAGAGGGAATGGAGTGGGGATGGATAGAGCGGGAATGGAGTGGGGACGGATAGAGAGGGAATGGAGTGGGGACGGATAGAGAGGGAATGGAGTGGGGACGGATAGAGAGAGAATTGAGTGGGGACGGATAGAGAGAGAATGCAGTGGGGACAGCAGAAGAGAGAATGGAGTGGGGACGGATCGAGAGAGAATGGAGTGGGGACGGATACAGATAAAATGGAGTGGGGACAGATAGAGAGGGAATGGAGTGGGGACGGATAGATAGAGAATGGAGTGGGGACAGATAGAGAGGGAATGGAGTGGGGACGGATAGAGAGGGAATGGAGTGGGGATGGAAAGAGCGGGAATGGAGTGGGGACGGATAGCGAGAGAATGGAGTGGGGACGGATAGCGAGAGAATGGAGTCGGGACGGATAGAGAGGGAATGAAGTGGGGACGGATAGAGAGGGAATGGAGTGGAGACGGATAGAGAGGGAATCGAGTGGGGACGGATAGAGAGAGAATGGAGTGGGGACGGATAGAGCGGGAATGAAGTGGGGACGGATAGAGATGGAATGGAGTGGGGACGGATGGAGAGAGAATGGATTGGGGGCGGATAGAGAAAAAATGGTGTGCGGACGGGTCGAGAGGGAATGAAGTGGGGACGGAGATAGATTGAATGGAGTGGGGACGGATAGAGAGAGAATGGAGTGGGGACGGATCGAGAGAGGATGGAGCGGGGACGGATAGAGAGAGAATGGAGTGGGGACGGATAGAGAGAGAATGGAGTGGGGACGGATAGAGGGAGAATGGAGTGGGGACGGAAGAGAGGGAATGGAGTCGGGGCACATAGAGAGAATGGAGTGGGGACGGATAGAGAGGGAATGGAGTGGGGACGGATAGAGAATGGAGTGGGGACGGATAGAGAGGGAATCGACTGGGGACGGATAGAGAGAGAATGGAGTGGGGACGGAAAGAGCGGGAATGGAGTGGGGACGGATGGAGAGAGAATGGAGTGGGGGCAGATAGAGAAAAAATGGAGTGGGGACGGGTAGAGAGGGTATGGAGTGGGGACGGATATGAGGAGAATGGAGTGGGGACGGATAGAGAGAAAATGGAGTGGGGACGGATAGAGTGAGAATGGAGCGGGGACGGATGGAGAGAGAATGGAGTGGGGACGGATAGAGAGAGAATGGAGTGGGGACGGATAGAGAGAGAATGGAGTGGGGAACGATAGAGAGAGAATGGAGTGGGGACGGATAGAGAGAGAATGGAGTGGGGACGGATAGAGAGAGAATGGAGTGAGGACGGATAGAGAGGGAATGGAGTGGGGATGGATAGAGTGGGAATGGAGTGGGGACTGATAGAGAGGGAATGGAGTGGGGACGGTTAGAGAGAGAATGGAGTGGGGACGGATAGAAAGTGAATGGAGTGGGGACGGATGGAGAGAGAATGGAGTGGGGACGGATAGAGAGAGAAGGGAGTGGGGACGGATAGAGAGGGAATGGTGTGGGGTTGGATGGAGCGGGAATGGAGTGGCGATGGATAGAGAAGGACTGGAGTGTGGACGGATAGCGAGGGAATGGAGTGGGGACGGATAGAGGGGGAATGGAGTGGGGACGGAGAGAGAGAGAATAGAGTGGGGACGGACAGAGAGGGAATGGAGTGGGGACGGATAGAGAGGGAATGGAGTGGGGATGGATAGAGAGAGAATGGAATTGGAACGGATAGAAAGGGAATGGAGTGGGGACGGATGGAGAGAGAATGGACTGGGGACGGATAGAGAGAGAAGGGAGTGGGGACGGATAGAGAGGGAATGGAGTGGGGATGGATAGAGCGGGAATGGAGTGGGGACGGATAGAGAGGGAATGGAGTGGGGACGGATAGAGAGGGAATGGAGTGGGGACGGATAGAGAGAGAATTGAGTGGGGACGGATAGAGAGAGAATGCAGTGGGGACAGCAGAAGAGAGAATGGAGTGGGGACGGATAGAGAGGGAATGGAGTGGGGACGGATAGATAGAGAATGGAGTGGGGACAGATAGAGAGGGAATGGAGTGGGGATGGATAGAGAGAGAAAGAATTGGGACAGATAGAGAGGGAATGGAGTCGGGACAGATATAGAGAGAATGGAGTGGGGATGGATAGAGAGGGAATGGAGTGGGGACGGATAGAAAGGGAATGGAGTGGGGACGGATTGAGAGAATGGAGTGGGGACGGATCGAGATTGAATGGAGTGGGGACGGATAGAGAGAATGGAGTGGGGACGGCAGAAGAGAGAATGGAGTGGGGACGGGAGAAGAGAGAATGGAGTGGGGACGGATAGAGCGGGAATGGAGTGGGGACGGATAGAGAGAGAATGGAGTGGGGACGGATAGAGAGGGAATGGAGTGGGGACGGATAGAGAGGGAATGGAGTGGGGATGGATCGAGTGGGAATGGAGTGGGGACAGATAGAGAGGGAATGGAGTGGAGACGGATAGAGAGGGAATGGAGTGGGGACGAATAGAGAGGGAATGGAGTGGCGAAGATTAGAGAGAGAATGGAGTGGGGAGGGAAAGAGAGAGAATGGAGTGGGGACGGATATAGAGAGAATGGAGTGGGGACGGATAGAGAGAGAATGGAGTGGGGACGGATAGAAAGGGAATGGAGTGGGGACGGAAGGAGAGAGAATGGAGTGGGGACGGATAGAGAGAGAAGGGAGTGGGGACGGATAGAGAGGGAATGGAGTGGGGATGGATGGAGCGGGAATGGAGTGGGGACGGATAGAGGGGGAATGGAGTGTGTACGGATAGCGAGGGAATGGAGTGGGGACGGAGAGAGAGGGAATGGAGTGAAGACGGATAGAGAGAGAATGGAGTGGGGACGGATAGAGAGGGAATGGAGTGGGGACGGATAGAGAGAGAATTGAGTGGGGACGGATAAAGAGAGAATGGAGTAGGGACGGATAGAAAGGGAATGGAGTGGGGACGGATAATGAGAAACTTAAGTGTGGACGGATAGAGCAGGAATGGAGTGGTGACGGATGGAGAGAGAATGGAATGGGGGCGGATAGAGCGGGAATGGTGTGGGGACGGATTGAGAGAATGGAGTGGGGATGGATAGAGAGAGAATGGAGTGGGGACGGATAGAGAGAATGGAGTGGGGGCGGCAGAAGAGAGAATGGAGTGGGAACGGGAGAAGAGAGAATGGAGTGGGGACGGATAGAGCGGGAATGGAGTGGGGACGGATAGAGAGAGAATGGAGTGGAGACGGATAGAGAGAAAATGGAGTGGGGACGGTGGCGAGGGAATGGAGTGGGGACGGATAGAGAGAGAATGGAGTGGGGACGGATAGAGAGGGAATGGAGTGGGGACGGTAGAGAGGGAATGGAGTGGGGACGGATAGAGAGGGAATAGAGTGGGGACGGATGGAGAGAGAATGGATTGGGTACGGATAGAGAGAGAATGGAGTGGGGATGGATAGAGAGGGAATAGAGTGGGGACGGATAGAAAGAGTATGGTGTGGGGACGGATAGAGAGAGAATGGAGTGGGGACGGATAGAGAGAGAATGGAGTAGGGACGGATAGAGAGAGAATGGAGTGTGGACGGTAGAGAGGGAATGGATCGGGGACGGATAGAGAGGGAATAGAGTGGGCACGGATAGAGAGAGAATGGAGTGGGGATGGATAAAGAGAGAATGGAGTGGGAACGGATAGAGAGAATGGAGTGGGGACGGATAGAGAGGGAATGGAGTGGGGACGGTAGAGAGAGAATGGAGTGGGGACGGATAATGAGAAACTGAAGTGTGGACGGATAGAGCGGGAATGGAGTGGGGACGGATAGAGAGGGAATGGAGTGGGGACGGATAGAGAGAGAATTGAGTGGGGACGGATAGAGAGAGAATGCAGTGGGGACAGCAGAAGAGAGAATGGAGTGGGGACGGATCGAGAGAGAATGGAGTGGGGACGGATAAAGATAAAATGGAGTGGGGACAGATAGAGAGGGAATGGAGTGGGGACGGATAGATAGAGAATGGAGTGGGGACAGATAGAGAGGGAATGGAGTGGGGATGGATAGAGAGAGAATGGATTGGGACAGATAGAGAGGGAATGGAGTGGGGACAGATAGAGAGAGAATGGAGTGGGGATGGATAGAGAGGGAATGGAGTGGGGACGGATAGAGAGCGAATGGAGTGGGGATGGATAGAGAGAGAATGGAGTGGGGACGGATAGAGAGGGAATGGAGTGGGGACGGATAGAGAGGGAATGGAGTGAGGACGGATAGAGAGGGAATGGAGTGGGGATGGATAGAGAGAGAATGGAGTGGGGACGGATAGAGAGGGAATGGAGTATGGATTGCAGAAGAGAGAATGGAGTGTGGACGGGAGAAGAGAGAATGGAGTGGGGATGGATAGAGCGGGAATGGAGTGGGGACGGATAGAGAGAGAATGGAGTGGGGACGGATAGAGAGAGAATGGAGTGGGGACGGATAGAGAGGGAATGGAGTGGGGACGGTAGAGAAGGAATGGAGTGGGGACGGATAAAGAGGGAATGGAGTGGGGACGGATAGAGAGAGAATGGAGTGGGGATGGATAGAGAGAGAATGGAGTGGGGACGGTAGAGAGGCAATGGAGCGGGGACGGATAGAGAGGGAATAGAGTGGGGACGGATAGAGAGAGAATGGAGTGGGGACGGTAGTGAGGGAATGGAGTGGGGACGGAAAGAGAGGGAATAGAGTGGGGACGGATAGAAAGAGAATGGTGTGGGGACGGATAGAGAGAGAATGGAGTGGGGACGGATAGAGAGAGAATGGAGTGGGGACGGATAGAGAGAGAATGGAGTGGGGACGGTAGAGAGGGAATGGAGCGGGGACGGGTAGAGAGGGAATAGAGTGGGCACGGATAGACAGAGAATGGAGTGGGGATGGATAAAGAGAGAATGGAGTGGGAACGGATAGAGAGAATGGAGTGGGGACGGATAGAGAGGGAATGGAGTGGGGACGGTAGAGACGGAATGGAGTGGGGACGGATAGAGAGAGAATGGAGTGGGGACGGATAGAGAGGGAATGGTGTGGGGACGGTAGAGAGGATACAGAGTGGGGACGGATAGAGAGGGAATAGAGTGGGGATGGATAGCGAGAGAATGGAGTGGGGACGGGAGAGAGGGAATGGAGCGGGGACGGATAGAGAGGGAATAGAGAGGGGACGGATAGAGAGAGAATGGAGTGGGGACGGATAAAGAGAGAATGGCGTGGGGACGGATAGAGAGAAAATGGCGTGGGGACGGATAGACGGGAAATAAGTGTGGACGGATAGAGAGGGAATGAAGTGGGGACGGATGGAGAGAGAATGGAGTGGGGACGGATAGAGCGGGAATGGAGTGGGAACGGATTGAGAGAATGGAGTGGGGACGGATAGAGAGAGAATGGAGTGGGGACGGATAGAGAGAATGGAGTGGGGAAGGCAGAAGAGAGAATGGAGTGGGGACGGGTGAAGAGAGAATGGAGTGGGGACGGAATAAGCGGGAATGGAGTGGGGACGGATAGAGAGAGAATGGAGTGGGGACGGTAGAGAGGGAATGGAGTGGGGACGGATAGAGAGGGAATAGAGCGGGGACGGATAGAGAGGGAATAGAGTGGGGACGGATAGAGAGGGAATGGAGTGGGGATGGTAGAGAGGGAATGGAGTGGGGACGGATAGAGAGGGAATAGTGTGGGGACGGATAGAGAGAGAATGGAGTGGGTACGGATAGAGAGAGAATTGAGTGGGGACGGATAGAGAGAGAATTGAGTGGGGACGGTAGAGGGAATGGAGGGGGGATGGATAGAGAGGGAATAGAGTTGGGACGGATAGAGAGAGAATGGAGTGGGGACGGATAGAGAGAGAATGGAGTGGGGACGGATAGAGAGGGAATGGAGTATGGATGGCAGAAGAGAGAATGGAGTGTGGACGGGAGAAGAGAGAATGGAGTGGGGATGGATTGAGTGGGAATGGAGTGGGGACGGATAGAGAGAGAATGGAGTGGAGTTGGATAGAGAGGGAATGGAGTGGGGACGGTAGAGAGGGAATGCACTGGGGACGGAAAGAGAGAGAATGGAGTGATGACGGATAGAGAGAGAATGGAGTGGGGACGGATAGAGAGAGAATGGAGTGGGGACGGATAGAGAGGGAATGGAGTGGGGACGGTAGAGAAGGAATGGAGTGGTGACGGATAAAGAGGGAATGGAGTGGGGACGGTAGAGAGGGAATGGAGTGGGGACGGATAGAGAGAGAATGGAGTGGGGACAGATAGAAAGGGAATGGAGTGGAGACGGATGGAGAGAGAATGGAGTGGTGACGGATAGAGAGAGAATGGAGTGGGGACGGATAGAGATGGAATGGAGTGGGGACGGATAGAGATGGAATGGAGTGGGGATGGATCGAGTGGCAATGGAGTGGGGACAGATAGAGAGGGAATGGAGTGGAGACGGATAGAGAGGGAATGGAGTGGGGACGGATAGAGAGGGAATGGAGTGGGGAAGGTTAGAGAGAGAATGGAGTGGGGACGGATAGAAAGGGAATGGAGTGGGGACGGATGTAGAGAGAATGGAGTGGGGACGGATAGAGAGAGAAGGGAGTGGGGACGGATAGAGAGGGAATGGAGTGGGGACGGATAGAGAGGGAATGGAGTGTGTACGGATAGCGAGGGAATGGAGTGAGGAAGGAGAGAGAGGGAATGGAGTGAGGACGGATAGAGAGAGAATGGAGTGGGGACGGATGGAGAGAGAATGGAGTGGGGACGGATAGAGAGAGAATGGAGTGGGGATGGATAGAGAGATAAGGGAGTGGGGACGGATAGAGAGGGAATGGAGTGGGGATGGATGGAGCGGGAATGGAGTGGGGACGGATAGAGAGGGAATGGAGTGTGTACGGATAGCGAGGGAATGGAGTGGGGACGGACAGAGAGGGAATGGAGTGGGCAGTGATAGATCGGGAATGGAGTGGGGACAGATAGAGAGGGAACGGAGTGGGGACGGATGGAGAGAGAATGGAGTGGTGGCGGTTAGTGAGAGAATGGAGTGGGGATGGATCGAGTGGGAATGGAGTGGGGACGGATAGAGAGGGGATGGAGTGGGGATGGTTAGAGAGAGAATGGAGTTGGGACGGATAGGGAGAGAATGGAGTGGGGAAGGATAGAGAGAGAATGGGGTGGGGACGGTAGAGACGAAATGGAGTGGGGACGGATAGAGAGAGAATGGAGTGGGGACGGATAGAGAGGGAATGGAGTGGGGACGGTAGAGAGGGTATGGAGTGGGGACGGATAGAGAGGGAATAGAGTGGGGACGGATAGAGAGAGAATGGAGTGGGGACGGATAGAGAGAGAATGGAGTGGGGACGGATAGAGAGAGAATGGAGTGGGGACGGATAGAGAGAATGGGATGGGGACGGATAGAGGGGGAATGAAGTGGGGATGGATAGAGAGGGAATGGAGTGGGGACGGTAGAGAGGGAATGGAGTGGGGACGGATAGAGAGGGAATAGAGTGGGGACGGATAGAGAGAGAATGGAGTGGGGACGGATAGAGAGAGAATTGAGTGGGGACGGATAGAGAGAGAATTGAGTGGGGACGGTAGAGGGACTGGAGCGGGGATGGATAGAGAGGGAATAGAGTTGGGACGGATAGAGAGAGAATGGAGTGGGGACGGATAGAGAGAGAATGGAGTGGGGACGGATAGAGAGAATGGAGTGGGGAAGGCAGAAGAGAGAATGGAGTGGGGACGGGTGAAGAGAGAATGGAGTGGGGACGGAATAAGCGGGAATGGAGTGGGGACGGATAGAGAGAGAATGGAGTGGTGACGGTAGAGAGGGAATGGAGTGGGGACGGATAGAGAGGGAATAGAGCGGGGACGGATAGAGAGGGAATAGAGTGGGGACGGATACAGAGGGAATGGAGTGGGGATGGTAGAGAGGGAATGGAGTGGGGACGGATAGAGAGGGAATAGTGTGGGGACGGATAGAGAGAGAATGGAGTGGGGACGGATAGAGAGAGAATTGAGTGGGGACGGATAGAGAGAGAATTGAGTGGGGACGGTAGAGGGAATGGAGGGGGGATGGATAGAGAGGGAATAGAGTTGGGACGGATAGAGAGAGAATGGAGTGGGGACGGATAGAGAGAGAATGGAGTGGGGACGGATAGAGAGGGAATGGAGTATGGATGGCAGAAGAGAGAATGGAGTGTGGACGGGAGAAGAGAGAATGGAGTGGGGATGGATTGAGTGGGAATGGAGTGGGGACGGATAGAGAGAGAATGGAGTGGAGTTGGATAGAGAGGGAATGGAGTGGGGACGGTAGAGAGGGAATGCACTGGGGACGGAAAGAGAGAGAATGGAGTGATGACGGATAGAGAGAGAATGGAGTGGGGACGGATAGAGAGAGAATGGAGTGGGGACGGATAGAGAGGGAATGGAGTGGGGACGGTAGAGAAGGAATGGAGTGGTGACGGATAAAGAGGGAATGGAGTGGGGACGGTAGAGAGGGAATGGAGTGGGGACGGATAGAGAGAGAATGGAGTGGGGACAGATAGAAAGGGAATGGAGTGGAGACGGATGGAGAGAGAATGGAGTGGTGACGGATAGAGAGAGAATGGAGTGGGGACGGATAGAGATGGAATGGAGTGGGGACGGATAGAGATGGAATGGAGTGGGGATGGATCGAGTGGCAATGGAGTGGGGACAGATAGAGAGGGAATGGAGTGGAGACGGATAGAGAGGGAATGGAGTGGGGACGGATAGAGAGGGAATGGAGTGGGGAAGGTTAGAGAGAGAATGGAGTGGGGACGGATAGAAAGGGAATGGAGTGGGGACGGATGTAGAGAGAATGGAGTGGGGACGGATAGAGAGAGAAGGGAGTGGGGACGGATAGAGAGCGAATGGAGTGGGGACGGATAGAGAGGGAATGGAGTGTGTACGGATAGCGAGGGAATGGAGTGAGGACGGAGAGAGAGGGAATGGAGTGAGGACGGATAGAGAGAGAATGGAGTGGGGACGGATGGAGAGAGAATGGAGTGGGGACGGATAGAGAGAGAATGGAGTGGGGATGGATGGAGAGATAAGGGAGTGGGGACGGATAGAGAGGGAATGGAGTGGGGATGGATGGAGCGGGAATGGAGTGGGGACGGATAGAGAGGGAATGGAGTGTGTACGGATAGCGAGGGAATGGAGTGGGGACGGACAGAGAGGGAATGGAGTGGGCAGTGATAGATCGGGAATGGAGTGGGGACAGATAGAGAGGGAACGGAGTGGGGACGGATGGAGAGAGAATGGAGTGGGGGCGGTTAGTGAGAGAATGGAGTGGGGATGGATCGAGTGGGAATGGAGTGGGGACGGATAGAGAGGGAATGGAGTGGCGATGGTTAGAGAGAGAATGGAGTTGGGACAGATAGGGAGAGAATGGAGTGGGGAAGGATAGAGAGAGAATGGGGTGGGGACGGTAGAGACGAAATGGAGTGGGGACGGATAGAGAGAGAATGGAGTGGGGACGGATAGAGAGGGAATGGAGTGTGGACGGTAGAGAGGGTATGGAGTGGGGACGGATAGAGAGGGAATAGAGTGGGGACGGATAGAGAGAGAATGGAGTGGGGACGGATAGAGAGAGAATGGAGTGGGGACGGATAGAGAGAGAATGGAGTGGGGACGGATAGAGAGAGAATGGAGTGGGGACGGATAGAGAGAGAAGTGAGTGGGGACGGATAGAGAGAGAATTGAGTGGGGACGGTAGAGGGAATGGAGCGGGGATGGATAGAGAGGGAATAGAGTTGGGACGGATAGAGAGAGAATGGAGTGGGGACGGATAGAGAGAGAATGGAGTGGGGACGGATAGAGAGGGAATGGAGTATGGATGGCAGAAGAGAGAATGGAGTGTGGACGGGAGAAGAGAGAATGGAGTGGCGATGGATAGAGCGGGAATGGAGTGGGGACGGATAGAGAGAGAATGGAGTGGGGACGGTAGAGAGGGAATGCACTGGGGACGGAAAGAGAGAGAATGGAGTGATGACGGATAGAGAGAGAATGGAGTGGGGACGGATAGAGAGAGAATGGAGTGGGGACGGATAGAGAGGGAATGGAGTGGGGACGGTAGAGAAGGAATGGAGTGGGGACGGATAAAGAGGGAATGGAGTGGGGACGGTAGAGAGGGAATGGAGTAGGGACGGATAGAGAGAGAATGGAGTGGGGACGGATAGAAAGGGAATGGAGTGGAGACGGATGGAGAGAGAATGGAGTGGGGACGGATAGAGCGGGAATGGAGTGGGGACAGATTGAGAGAATGGAGTGGGGACGTATAGAGAGAGAATGGAGTGGGGACGGATAGAGAGAATGGAGTGGGGACGGCAGAAGAGAGAATGGAGTGGGGACGGGAGAAGAGAGAGAAGGGAGTGGGGACGGATAGAGCGGGAATGGAGTGGGGACGGATAGAGGGGGAATGAAGTGGGGATGGATAGAGAGGGAATGGAGTGGGGACGGTCGAGAGGGAATGGAGTGGGGACGGATAGAGAGGGAATAGAGTGGGGACGGATAGAGAGAGAATGGAGTGGGGACGGAGAGAGAGAGAATTGAGTGGGGACGGATAGAGAGAGAATTGAGTGGGGACGGTAGAGGGAATGGAGCGGGGATGGATAGAGAGGGAATAGATTTGGGACGGATAGAGAGAGAATGGAGTGGGGACGGATAGAGAGAGAATGGAGTGGGGACGGATAGAGAGAGAATGGAGTGGGGACGGATAGAGAGGGAATGGAGTATGGATTGCAGAAGAGAGAATGGAGTGTGGACGGGAGAAGAGAGAATGGAGTGGGGATGGATAGAGCGGGAATGGAGTGGCGACGGATAGAGAGAGAATGGAGTGGAGTTGGATAGAGAGGGAATGGAGTGGGGACGGTAGAGAGGGAATGCACTGGGGACGGAAAGAAAGAGAATGGAGTGATGACGGATAGAGAGAGAATGGAGTGGGGACGGATAGAGAGAGAATGGAGTGGAGACGGATAGAGAGGGAATGGAGTGGGGACGGTAGAGAAGGAATGGAGTGGGGACGGATAAAGAGGGAATGGAGTGGGGACGGTAGAGAGGGAATGGAGTGGGGACGGGTAGAGAGAGAATGGAGTGGGGACGGATAGAAAGGGAATGGAGTGGAGACGGATGGAGAGAGAATGTAGTGGGGACGGATAGAGCGGGAATTGAGTGGGGACAGATTGAGAGAATGGAGTAGGGACGTATAGAGAGAGAATGGAGTGGGGACGGATAGAGAGAATGGAGTGGGGACGGCAGAAGAGAGAATGGAGTGGGGACGGGAGAAGAGAGAAGGGAGTGGGGACGGATAGAGCGGGAATGGAGTGGGGACGGATAGAGAGAGAATGTTGTGGGGACGGATAGAGAGGGAATGGAGTGGGGACAGTAGAGAGGGAATGGAGTGGGCACAGATAGAGATAGAATGGAGTGGGGACGGATAGAGAGGGAATGGAGTGGGGACGGTAGAGAGGGAATGGAGTGGGGACGGTAGAGAGGGAATGGAGTGGGGACGGATAGAGGGAATAGAGTGGGGACGGATAGAGAGAGAATGGAGTGGGGACGGATAGAGAGAGAATGGAGTGGGGACGGATAGAGAAAGAATTGAGTGGGGACGGTAGAGAGGGAATGGAGCAGGGACGGAGAGAGAGGGAATAGAGTGGGGACGGATAGAGAGAGAATGGGGTGGGGACGGATAGAGGGGGAATGAAGTGGGGACGGATGGAGAGAGAATGGAGTGGGGACGGATAGAGCGGGAATGGTGTAGGGACGGATTGAGAGAATGGAGTGGGGACGGATAGAGAGAGAATGGAGTGGGGACGGATAGAGAGAATTGAGTGGGGACGGCAGAAGAGAGAATGGAGTGGGGACGGGAGAAGAGAGAATGGAGTGGGGACGGATAGAGTGGGAATGGAGTGGGGACGGATAGAGAGAGAATGGAGTGGAGACGGTTAGAGAGGAAATGGAGTGGGGACGGTAGAGAGGGAATGGAGTGGGGACGGATAGAGAGAGAATGGAGTGGGGACGGATAGAGAGGGAATGGAGTGGGGATGGTAGACAGGGAATGGAGTGGGGACGGATAGAGAGGGAATAGAGTGGGGACGGATGGAGAGAGAATGGAGTGGGGACGGATAGAGAGAGAATGGAGTGGGGATGGATAGAGAGAGAATGGAGTGGGGACGGTAGAGAGGCAATGGAGCGGGGACAGATAGAGAGGGAATAAAGTGGGGACGGATAGCGAGAGAATGGAGTGGGGTCGGTAGAAAGGGAATGGAGTGGGGACAGATAGAGAGGGAATAGAGTGGGGACGGATAGAAAGAGAATGGTGTGGGGACGGATAGGGAGAGAATGGTTTGGGGACGGATAGAGCGGGAATGGAATGGGGACGGATAGAGAGAGAATGGAGTGGGGACGTTAGAAAGGGAATGCAGCAGGGACGGATAGAGAGGGAATAGAGAGGGGACGGATAGAGAGAGAATGGGATGGGGACGGATAGAGGGGGAATGAAGTGGGGACGGAAGAAGAGAGAATGGAGTGGGGACGGATAGAGCGGGAATGGAGTGGGGACGGATAGAGAGAGAATGGTGTGGGGACGTTAGAGAGTGAATGGAGCAGGGACGGATGGAGAGGGAATAGAGTGGGGACAGTAGAGAGGGAATGGAGTGGGGACGGATAGAGATAGAATGGAGTAGGGACGGATAGAGAGGGAACGGAGTGGGGACGGTATAGAGGGAATGGAGTGGGGACGGATAGAGAGAGAATGGAGTGGGGACGGATAGAGAGAGAATGGAGTGGGGACATTAGAGAGGGAATGGTGCAGGGACGGATGGAGAGGGAATAGAGTGGGGACGGTTAGAGAGAGAATGGGATGGGGACGGATAGAGGGGGAATGAAGTGGGGACAGATGGACAGAGAATGGAGTGGGGACGGATAGAGCGGGAATGGTGTGGGGACGGATTGAGAGAATGGAGTGGGGACGGATAGAGAGAGAATGGAGTGGGGACGGATAGAGAGAATGGAGTGGGGACGGATAGAGAGAATGGAGTGGGGACGGCAGAAGAGAGAATGGAGTGGGGACAGGAGAAGAGAGAATGGAGTGGGGACGGATAGAGCGGGAATGGAGTGGGGACGGATAGAGAGAGAATGGAGTGGAGACGGTAGAGAGGGAATGGAGTGGGGATGGATAGAGAGAGAATGGAGTGGGGACGGATAGAGAGGGAATGGAGTGGGGACGGTAGAGAGGGATTGGAGTGGGGACGGTAGAGAGGGAATGGAGTGGGGACGGATAGAGAGGGAATAGAGTGGGGACGGATAGAAAGAGAATGGTGTGGGGACGGATAGAGAGAGAATGGAGTGGGGACGGATAGAGAGAGAATGGAGTGGGGACGGATAGAGAGAGAATGGAGTGGGGACGGTAGAGAGGGAATGGAGCAGGGACGGATAGAGACGGAATAGAGTGGGCACGGATAGAGAGAGAATGGAGTGGGGACGGATAGAGAGAGAATGGAGTGGGGACGGATAGAGAGAATGGAGTGGGGAAGGCTGAAGAGAGAATGGAGTGGGGACTGGTGAAGAGAGAATGGAGTGGGGACGGATAGCGCGGGAATGGAGTGGGGACGGATAGAGAGAGAATACAGTGGGGACGGTAGAGAGGGAATGGAGTGGGGACGGATAGAGAGGGAATAGAGCGGGGACGGATAGAGAGGGAATAGAGTGGGGAC
This sequence comes from Scyliorhinus torazame, assembly GCF_047496885.1. Classification (NCBI taxonomy): domain Eukaryota; kingdom Metazoa; phylum Chordata; class Chondrichthyes; order Carcharhiniformes; family Scyliorhinidae; genus Scyliorhinus; species Scyliorhinus torazame. Next base: position 220,024,641 of record NC_092707.1, read on the forward strand.
GGATAGAGAGGGAATGGAGTGGGGACGGTAGAGAGGGAATGGAGTGGGGACGGATAGAGAGATAATGGAGTGGGGACGGATAGAAAGGGAATGGACTGGAGACGGATGGAGAGAGAATGGAGTGGGGACGGATAGAGCAGGAATGGAGTGGGGACAGATTGAGAGAATAAAGTGGGGACGGCAGAAGAGAGAATGGAGTGGGGACGGGAGAAGAGAGAATGGAGTGGGGCGGATAGAGCGGGAATGGAGTGGGGACGGATAGAGAGAGAATGGAGTGGGGACGGTAGAGAGGGAATGGAGTGGGGACGGATAGAGAGGGAATAGAGCGGGGACGGATAGAGAGAGAATGGAGTGGGGACGGATAGAGAGGGAATGGAGTGGGGACGGTTGGGAGGGAATGGAGTGGCGACGGATAGAGAGGGAATAGAGTGGGGACGAATAGAGAGAGAATGGAGTGGGGACGGATAGAGAGAGAATTGAGTGGGGACGGATAGAGAGAGAATTGGGTGGGGACGGTAGAGAGGGAATGTAGCGGGGATGGATAGAGAGAGAATGGAGTGGGGACGGGAGAAGAGAGAATGGAGTGGGGATGGATAGAGCGGGAATGGAGTGGGGACGGATAGAGAGAGAATGGAGTGATGACGGATAGAGAGAGAATGGAGTGGGGACGGATCGAGAGAGAATGGAGTGGGGACGGATAGAGAGAGAATGGAGTGGGGCGGATAGAGAGAGAATGGACTGGGGACGGATAGAGAGGGAATGGAGTGGGGATGGCAGAAGAGAGAATGAGTGGGGACGGGAGAAGAGAGAATGGAGTGGGGATGGATAGAGCGGGAATGGAGTGGGGACGGATAGAGAGAGAATGGAGTGGAGACGGATAGAGAGGGAATGGAGTGGGGACGGTAGAGAGGGAATGCACTGGGGACGGATAGAGAGAGAATGGAGTGATGACGGCTAGAGAGGGAATGGAGTGGGGACGGTAGAGAAGGAATGGAGTGGGGACGGATAGAGAGGGAATGGAGTGGGGACGGTAGAGAGGGAATGGAATGGGGACGGATAGAGAGAGAATGGAGTGGGGACGGATAGAGAGGGAATGGAGTGTGGACGGATAGAGAGAGAATGGAGTGGGGGCGGATAGAGAGAGAATGGAGTGGGGACGGATAGAGAGAGACTGGAGTGGGGTCGGATAGAGAGAGAATGGAGTGGGGACGGATAGAGAGAATGGGATGGGGACGGATAGAGGGGGAATGAAGTGGGGATGGATAGAGAGGGAATGGAGTGGGGACGGTAGAGAGGGAATGGAGTGGGGACGGATAGAGAGGGAATAGAGTGGGGACGGATAGAGAGAGAATGGAGTGGGGACGGATAGAGAGAGAATTGAGTGGGGACGGATAGAGAGAGAATTGAGTGGGGACGGTAGAGGGAATGGAGCGGGGATGGATAGAGAGGGAATAGAGTGGGGACGGATAGAGAGAGAATGGAGTGGGGACGGATAGAGAGAGAATGGAGTGGGGACGGATAGAGAGGGAATGGAGTATGGATGGCAGAAGAGAGAATGGAGTGTGGACGGGAGAAGAGAGAATGGAGTGGCGATGGATAGAGCGGGAATGGAGTGGGGACGGATAGAGAGAGAATGGAGTGGGGACGGTAGAGAGGGAATGCACTGGGGACGGAAAGAGAGAGAATGGAGTGATGACGGATAGAGAGAGAATGGAGTGGGGACGGATAGAGAGAGAATGGAGTGGGGACGGATAGAGAGGGAATGGAGTGGGGACGGTAGAGAAGGAATGGAGTGGGGACGGATAAAGAGGGAATGGAGTGGGGACGGTAGAGAGGGAATGGAGTAGGGACGGATAGAGAGAGAATGGAGTGGGGACGGATAGAAAGGGAATGGAGTGGAGACGGATGGAGAGAGAATGGAGTGGAGACGGATAGAGCGGGAATGGAGTGGGGACAGATTGAGAGAATGGAGTGGGGACGTATAGAGAGAGAATGGAGTGGGGACGGATAGAGAGAATGGAGTGGGGACGGCAGAAGAGAGAATGGAGTGGGGACGGGAGAAGAGAGAGAAGGGAGTGGGGACGGATAGAGCGGGAATGGAGTGGGGACGGATAGAGGGGGAATGAAGTGGGGATGGATAGAGAGGGAATGGAGTGGGGACGGTCGAGAGGGAATGGAGTGGGGACGGATAGAGAGGGAATAGAGTGGGGACGGATAGAGAGAGAATGGAGTGGGGACGGAGAGAGAGAGAATTGAGTGGGGACGGATAGAGAGAGAATTGAGTGGGGACGGTAGAGGGAATGGAGCGGGGATGGATAGAGAGGGAATAGAGTTGGGACGGGTAGAGAGAGAATGGAGTGGGGACGGATAGAGAGAGAATGGAGTGGGGACGGATAGAGAGAGAATGGAGTGGGGACGGATAGAGAGGGAATGGAGTATGGATTGCAGAAGAGAGAATGGAGTGTGGACGGGAGAAGAGAGAATGGAGTGGGGGCGGATAGAGCGGGAATGGAGTGGGGACGGATAGAGAGAGAATGGTGTGGGGACGTTAGAGAGTGAATGGAGCAGGGACGGATGGAGAGGGAATCGAGTGGGGACAGTAGAGAGGGAATGGAGTGGGGTCCGATAGAGATAGAATGGAGTAGGGACGGATAGAGAGGGAACGGAGTGGGGACGGTATAGAGGGAATGGAGTGGGGACGGATAGAGAGAGAATGGAGTGGGGACGGATAGAGAGAGAATGGAGTGGGGACATTAGAGAGGGAATGGTGCAGGGACGGATGGAGAGGGAATAGAGTGGGGACGGTTAGAGAGAGAATGGGATGGGGACGGATAGAGGGGGAATGAAGTGGGGACAGATGGACAGAGAATGGAGTGGGGACGGATAGAGCGGGAATGGTGTGGGGACGGATTGAGAGAATGGAGTGGGGACGGATAGAGAGAGAATGGAGTGGGGACGGATAGAGAGAATGGAGTGGGGACGGATAGAGAGAATGGAGTGGGGACGGCAGAAGAGAGAATGGAGTGGGGACAGGAGAAGAGAGAATGGAGTGGGGACGGATAGAGCGGGAATGGAGTGGGGACGGATAGAGAGAGAATGGAGTGGAGACGGTAGAGAGGGAATGGAGTGGGGACGGATAGAGAGAGAATGGAGTGGGGACGGATAGAGAGGGAATGGAGTGGGGACGGATAGAGCGGGAATGGAGTGGGGACGGATAGAGAGAGAATGGTGTGGGGACGTTAGAGAGTGAATGGAGCAGGGACGGATGGAGAGGGAATAGAGTGGGGACAGTAGAGAGGGAATGGAGTGGGGACGGATAGAGATAGAATGGAGTAGGGACGGATAGAGAGGGAACGGAGTGGGGACGGTATAGAGGGAATGGAGTGGGGACGGATAGAGAGAGAATGGAGTGGGGACGGATAGAGAGAGAATGGAGTGGGGACATTAGAGAGGGAATGGTGCAGGGACGGATGGAGAGGGAATAGAGTGGGGACGGTTAGAGAGAGAATGGGATGGGGACGGATAGAGGGGGAATGAAGTGGGGACAGATGGACAGAGAATGGAGTGGGGACGGATAGAGCGGGAATGGTGCGGGGACGGATTGAGAGAATGGAGTGGGGACGGATAGAGAGAGAATGGAGTGGGGACGGATAGAGAGAATGGAGTGGGGACGGATAGAGAGAATGGAGTGGGGACGGCAGAAGAGAGAATGGAGTGGGGACAGGAGAAGAGAGAATGGAGTGGGGACGGATAGAGCGGGAATGGAGTGGGGACGGATAGAGAGAGAATGGAGTGGAGACGGTAGAGAGGGAATGGAGTGGGGATGGATAGAGAGAGAATGGAGTGGGGACGGATAGAGAGGGAATGGAGTGGGGACGGTAGAGAGGGATTGGAGTGGGGACGGTAGAGAGGGAATGGAGTGGGGACGGATAGAGAGGGAATAGAGTGGGGACGGATAGAAAGAGAATGGTGTGGGGACGGATAGAGAGAGAATGGAGTGGGGACGGATAGAGAGAGAATGGAGTGGGGACGGATAGAGAGAGAATGGAGTGGGGACGGTAGAGAGGGAATGGAGCAGGGACGGATAGAGACGGAATAGAGTGGGCACGGATAGAGAGAGAATGGAGTGGGGACGGATAGAGAGAGAATGGAGTGGGGACGGATAGAGAGAATGGAGTGGGGAAGGCTGAAGAGAGAATGGAGTGGGGACTGGTGAAGAGAGAATGGAGTGGGGACGGATAGCGCGGGAATGGAGTGGGGACGGATAGAGAGAGAATACAGTGGGGACGGTAGAGAGGGAATGGAGTGGGGACGGATAGAGAGGGAATAGAGCGGGGACGGATAGAGAGGGAATAGAGTGGGGACGGATAGAGAGGGAATGGAGTGGGGACGGTAGAGAGGGAATGGAGTGGGGACGGATAGAGAGAGAATGGAGTGGGGACGGATAGAAAGGGAATGGACTGGAGACGGATGGAGAGAGAATGGAGTGGGGACGGATAGAGCAGGAATGGAGTGGGGACAGATTGAGAGAATAAAGTGGGGACGGCAGAAGAGAGAATGGAGTGGGGACGGGAGAAGAGAGAATGGAGTGGGGCGGATAGAGCGGGAATGGAGTGGGGACGGATAGAGAGAGAATGGAGTGGGGACGGTAGAGAGGGAATGGAGTGGGGACGGATAGAGAGGGAATAGAGCGGGGACGGATAGAGAGAGAATGGAGTGGGGACGGATAGAGAGGGAATGGAGTGGGGACGGTTGGGAGGGAATGGAGTGGGGAGGGATAGAGAGGGAATAGAGTGGGGACGAATAGAGAGAGAATGGAGTGGGGACGGATAGAGAGAGAATTGAGTGGGGACGGATAGAGAGAGAATTGGGTGGGGACGGTAGAGAGGGAATGTAGCGGGGATGGATAGAGAGAGAATGGAGTGGGGACGGGAGAAGAGAGAATGGAGTGGGGATGGATAGAGCGGGAATGGAGTGGGGACGGATAGAGAGAGAATGGAGTGATGACGGATAGAGAGAGAATGGAGTGGGGACGGATCGAGAGAGAATGGAGTGGGGACGGATAGAGAGAGAATGGAGTGGGGCGGATAGAGAGAGAATGGACTGGGGACGGATAGAGAGGGAATGGAGTGGGGATGGCAGAAGAGAGAATGAGTGGGGACGGGAGAAGAGAGAATGGAGTGGGGATGGATAGAGCGGGAATGGAGTGGGGACGGATAGAGAGAGAATGGAGTGGAGACGGATAGAGAGGGAATGGAGTGGGGACGGTAGAGAGGGAATGCACTGGGGACGGATAGAGAGAGAATGGAGTGATGACGGCTAGAGAGGGAATGGAGTGGGGACGGTAGAGAAGGAATGGAGTGGGGACGGATAGAGAGGGAATGGAGTGGGGACGGTAGAGAGGGAATGGAATGGGGACGGATAGAGAGAGAATGGAGTGGGGACGGATAGAGAGGGAATGGAGTGTGGACGGATAGAGAGAGAATGGAGTGGGGGCGGATAGAGAGAGAATGGAGTGGGGACGGATAGAGAGAGACTGGAGTGGGGTCGGATAGAGAGAGAATGGAGTGGGGACGGATAGAGAGAATGGGATGGGGACGGATAGAGGGGGAATGAAGTGGGGATGGATAGAGAGGGAATGGAGTGGGGACGGTAGAGAGGGAATGGAGTGGGGACGGATAGAGAGGGAATAGAGTGGGGACGGATAGAGAGAGAATGGAGTGGGGACGGATAGAGAGAGAATTGAGTGGGGACGGATAGAGAGAGAATTGAGTGGGGACGGTAGAGGGAATGGAGCGGGGATGGATAGAGAGGGAATAGAGTGGGGACGGATAGAGAGAGAATGGAGTGGGGACGGATAGAGAGAGAATGGAGTGGGGACGGATAGAGAGGGAATGGAGTATGGATGGCAGAAGAGAGAATGGAGTGTGGACGGGAGAAGAGAGAATGGAGTGGCGATGGATAGAGCGGGAATGGAGTGGGGACGGATAGAGAGAGAATGGAGTGGGGACGGTAGAGAGGGAATGCACTGGGGACGGAAAGAGAGAGAATGGAGTGATGACGGATAGAGAGAGAATGGAGTGGGGACGGATAGAGAGAGAATGGAGTGGGGACGGATAGAGAGGGAATGGAGTGGGGACGGTAGAGAAGGAATGGAGTGGGGACGGATAAAGAGGGAATGGAGTGGGGACGGTAGAGAGGGAATGGAGTAGGGACGGATAGAGAGAGAATGGAGTGGGGACGGATAGAAAGGGAATGGAGTGGAGACGGATGGAGAGAGAATGGAGTGGAGACGGATAGAGCGGGAATGGAGTGGGGACAGATTGAGAGAATGGAGTGGGGACGTATAGAGAGAGAATGGAGTGGGGACGGATAGAGAGAATGGAGTGGGGACGGCAGAAGAGAGAATGGAGTGGGGACGGGAGAAGAGAGAGAAGGGAGTGGGGACGGATAGAGCGGGAATGGAGTGGGGACGGATAGAGGGGGAATGAAGTGGGGATGGATAGAGAGGGAATGGAGTGGGGACGGTCGAGAGGGAATGGAGTGGGGACGGATAGAGAGGGAATAGAGTGGGGACGGATAGAGAGAGAATGGAGTGGGGACGGAGAGAGAGAGAATTGAGTGGGGACGGATAGAGAGAGAATTGAGTGGGGACGGTAGAGGGAATGGAGCGGGGATGGATAGAGAGGGAATAGAGTTGGGACGGGTAGAGAGAGAATGGAGTGGGGACGGATAGAGAGAGAATGGAGTGGGGACGGATAGAGAGAGAATGGAGTGGGGACGGATAGAGAGGGAATGGAGTATGGATTGCAGAAGAGAGAATGGAGTGTGGACGGGAGAAGAGAGAATGGAGTGGGGGCGGATAGAGCGGGAATGGAGTGGGGACGGATAGAGAGAGAATGGTGTGGGGACGTTAGAGAGTGAATGGAGCAGGGACGGATGGAGAGGGAATAGAGTGGGGACAGTAGAGAGGGAATGGAGTGGGGTCCGATAGAGATAGAATGGAGTAGGGACGGATAGAGAGGGAACGGAGTGGGGACGGTATAGAGGGAATGGAGTGGGGACGGATAGAGAGAGAATGGAGTGGGGACGGATAGAGAGAGAATGGAGTGGGGACATTAGAGAGGGAATGGTGCAGGGACGGATGGAGAGGGAATAGAGTGGGGACGGTTAGAGAGAGAATGGGATGGGGACGGATAGAGGGGGAATGAAGTGGGGACAGATGGACAGAGAATGGAGTGGGGACGGATAGAGCGGGAATGGTGTGGGGACGGATTGAGAGAATGGAGTGGGGACGGATAGAGAGAGAATGGAGTGGGGACGGATAGAGAGAATGGAGTGGGGACGGATAGAGAGAATGGAGTGGGGACGGCAGAAGAGAGAATGGAGTGGGGACAGGAGAAGAGAGAATGGAGTGGGGACGGATAGAGCGGGAATGGAGTGGGGACGGATAGAGAGAGAATGGAGTGGAGACGGTAGAGAGGGAATGGAGTGGGGACGGATAGAGAGAGAATGGAGTGGGGACGGATAGAGAGGGAATGGAGTGGGGACGGTAGAGAGGGATTGGAGTGGGGACGGTAGAGAGGGAATGGAGTGGGGACGGATAGAGAGGGAATAGAGTGGGGACGGATGGAAAGAGAATGGTGTGGGGACGGATAGAGAGAGAATGCAGTGGGGACGGATAGAGAGAGAATGGAGTGGGGACGGATAGAGAGAGAATGGAGTGGGGACGGTAGAGAGGGAATGGAGCAGGGACGGATAGAGACGGAATAGAGTGGGCACGGATAGAGAGAGAATGGAGTGGGGACGGATAGAGAGAGAATGGAGTGGGGACGGATAGAGAGAATGGAGTGGGGAAGGCTGAAGAGAGAATGGAGTGGGGACTGGTGAAGAGAGAATGGAGTGGGGACGGATAGCGCGGGAATGGAGTGGGGACGGATAGAGAGAGAATACAGTGGGGACGGTAGAGAGGGAATGGAGTGGGGACGGATAGAGAGGGAATAGAGCGGGGACGGATAGAGAGGGAATAGAGTGGGGACGGATAGAGAGGGAATGGAGTGGGGACGGTAGAGAGGGAATGGAGTGGGGACGGATAGAGAGAGAATGGAGTGGGGACGGATAGAAAGGGAATGGACTGGAGACGGATGGAGAGAGAATGGAGTGGGGACGGATAGAGCGGGAATGGAGTGGGGACAGATTGAGAGAATAAAGTGGGGACGGCAGAAGAGAGAATGGAGTGGGGACGGGAGAAGAGAGAATGGAGTGGGGCGGATAGAGCGGGAATGGAGTGGGGACGGATAGAGAGAGAATGGAGTGGGGACGGTAGAGAGGGAATGGAGTGGGGACGGATAGAGAGGGAATAGAGCGGGGACGGATAGAGAGAGAATGGAGTGGGGACGGATAGAGAGGGAATGGAGTGGGGACGGTTGGGAGGGAATGGAGTGGGGACGGATAGAGAGGGAATAGAGTGGGGACGAATAGAGAGAGAATGGAGTGGGGACGGATAGAGAGAGAATTGAGTGGGGACGGATAGAGAGAGAATTGGGTGGGGACGGTAGAGAGGGAATGTAGCGGGGATGGATAGAGAGAGAATGGAGTGGGGACGGGAGAAGAGAGAATGGAGTGGGGATGGATAGAGCGGGAATGGAGTGGGAACGGATAGAGAGAGAATGGAGTGATGACGGATAGAGAGAGAATGGAGTGGGGACGGATCGAGAGAGAATGGAGTGGGGACGGATAGAGAGAGAATGGAGTGGGGCGGATAGAGAGAGAATGGACTGGGGACGGATAGAGAGGGAATGGAGTGGGGATGGCAGAAGAGAGAATGAGTGGGGACGGGAGAAGAGAGAATGGAGTGGGGATGGATAGAGCGGGAATGGAGTGGGGACGGATAGAGAGAGAATGGAGTGGAGACGGATAGAGAGGGAATGGAGTGGGGACGGTAGAGAGGGAATGCACTGGGGACGGATAGATAGAGAATGGAGTGATGACGGCTAGAGAGGGAATGGAGTGGGGACGGTAGAGAAGGAATGGAGTGGGGACGGATAGAGAGGGAATGGAGTGGGGACGGTAGAGAGGGAATGGAATGGGGACGGATAGAGAGAGAATGGAGTGGGGACGGATAGAGAGGGAATGGAGTGTGGACGGATAGAGAGAGAATGGAGTGGGGGCGGATAGAGAGAGAATGGAGTGGGGACGGATAGAGAGAGACTGGAGTGGGGTCGGATAGAGAGAGAATGGAAAGTGGATGAATAGAAAGGGAATGTAGTGGGGACAGACAGAGAGGGAATGGAGTGGGGATGGATAGATAGAGAATGGAGTGGGGACAGATAGAGAGGGAATGGATTGGGGATGAATAGAGAGAGAATGGAGTGGGGACGGATAGAGAGAGAAAGGAGTGGGGACGGGAGAAGAGAGAATGGAGTGGGGACGTATAATGAGAGACTGAAGTGTGGACGGATAGAGCGGGAATGGAGTGGGGATGGATAGAGAGAGAATGGAGTGGGGACGGATAGAGAGCGAATGGAATGGGGATGAATAGAGAGAGAATGGAGTGGCGACGGATACAGAGAGAATGGAGTGGGGACGGATAGAGAGAGAATGGATTGGGGACGGATAGAGACAGAATGGAGTGGGGACGGGAGAGAGGGAATGGAGCGGGGACGGATAGAGAGGGAATAGAGTGGGGACGGATAGAGAGAGAATGGAGTGGGGACGGTAGAGAGGGAATGGAGCAGGGACGGAGAGAGAGGGAATAGAGTGGGGACGGATAGAGAGAGAATGGGGTGGGGACGGATAGAGGGGGAATGAAGTGGGGACGGATGGAGAGAGAATGGAGTGGGGACGGATAGAGCGGGAATGGTGTAGGGACGGATTGAGAGAATGGAGTGGGGACGGATAGAGAGAGAATGGAGTGGGGACGGATAGAGAGAATTGAGTGGGGACGGCAGAAGAGAGAATGGAGTGGGGACGGGAGAAGAGAGAATGTAGTGGGGACGGATAGAGCGGGAATGGAGTGGGGACGGATAGAGAGAGAATGGAGTGGAGACGGTTAGAGAGGAAATGGAGTGGGGACGGTAGAGAGGGAATGGAGTGGGGACGGATAGAGAGAGAATGGAGTGGGGACGGATAGAGAGGGAATGGAGTGGGGACGGTAGACAGGGAATGGAGTGGGGATGGATAGAGAGGGAATAGAGTGGGGACGGATGGAGAGAGAATGGAGTGGGGACGGATAGAGAGAGAATGGAGTGGGGATGGATAGAGAGAGAATGGAGTGGGGACGGTAGAGAGGCAATGGAGCGGGGACGGATAGAGAGGGAATAAAGTGGGGACGGATAGCGAGAGAATGGAGTGGGGTCGGTAGAAAGGGAATGGAGTGGGGACAGATAGAGAGGGAATAGAGTGGGGACGGATAGAAAGAGAATGGTGTGGGGACGGATAGGGAGAGAATGGTTTGGGGACGGATAGAGCGGGAATGGAGTGGGGACGGATAGAGAGAGAATGGAGTGGGGACGATAGAGAGGGAATGGAGCAGGGACGGATAGAGAGGGAATAGAGTGGGGACGGATAGAGAGAGAATGGGATGGGGACGGATAGAGGGGGAATGAAGTGGGGACGGAAGAAGAGAGAATGGAGTGGGGACGGATAGAGCGGGAATGGAGTGGGGACGGATAGAGAGAGAATGGTGTGGGGACGTTAGAGAGGGAATGGAGCAGGGACGGATGGAGAGGGAATAGAGTGGGGACGGTTAGAGAGAGAATGGGATGGGGACGGATAGAGGGGGAATGAAGTGGGGACAGATGGACAGAGAATGGAGTGGGGACGGCTAGAGCGGGAATGGTGTGGGGACGGATTGAGAGAATGGAGTGGGGACGGATAGAGAGAGAATGGAGAGGGGACGGATAGAGAGAATGGAGTGGGGACGGATAGAGAGAATGGAGTGAGGACGGCAGAAGAGAGAATGGAGTGGGGACAGGAGAAGAGAGAATGGAGTGGGGACGGATAGAGCGGGAATGGAGTGGGGACGGATAGAGAGAGAATGGAGTGGAGACGGTAGAGAGGGAATGGAGTGGGGACGGATAGAGAGAGAATGGAATGGGGACGGATAGAGAGGGAATGGAGTGGGGACGGTAGAGAGGGATTGGAGTGGGGACGGCAGAGAGGGAATGGAGTGGGGACGGATAGAGAGGGAATAGAGTGGGGACGGATAGAGAGAGAATGGAGTGGGGACGGATAGAGAGAGAATGGAGTGGGGACGGTAGAGAGGGAATGGAGCGGGGACGGATAGAGACGGAATAGAGTGGGCACGGATAGAGAGAGAATGGAGTGGGGACGGATAGAGAGAGAATGGAGTGGGGACGGATAGAGAGAATGGAGTGGGGAAGGCAGAAGAGAGAATGGAGTGGGGACTGGTGAAGAGAGAATGGAGTGGGGACGGATAGCGCGGGAATGGAGTGGGGACGGATAGAGAGAGAATCCAGTGGGGACGGTAGAGAGGGAATGGAGTGGGGACGGATAGAGAGGGAATAGAGCGGGGACGGATAGAGAGGGAATAGAGTGGGGACGGATAGAGAGGGAATGGAGTGGGGACGGTAGAGAGGGAATGGAGTGGGGACGGATAGAGAGAGAATGGAGTGGGGACGGATAGAGCGGGAATGGAGTGGGGACAGATTGAGAGAATAAAGTGGGGACGGCAGAAGAGAGAATGGAGTGGGGACGGGAGAAGAGAGAATGGAGTGGGGCGGATAGAGCGGGAATGGAGTGGGGACGGATAGAGAGAGAATGGAGTGGGGACGGTAGAGAGGGAATGGAGTGGGGACGGATAGAGAGGGAATAGAGCGGGGACGGATAGAGAGAGAATGGAGTGGGGACGGATAGAGAGGGAATGGAGTGGGGACGGTTGGGAGGGAATGGAGTGGGGACGGATAGAGAGGGAATAGAGTGGGGACGAATAGAGAGAGAATGGAGTGGGGACGGATAGAGAGAGAATTGAGTGGGGACGGATAGAGAGAGAATTGGGTGGGGACGGTAGAGAGGGAATGTAGCGGGGATGGATAGAGAGAGAATGGAGTGGGGACGGGAGAAGAGAGAATGGAGTGGGGATGGATAGAGCGGGAATGGAGTGGGTACGGATAGAGAGAGAATGGAGTGGGGCGGATAGAGAGAGAATGGACTGGGGACGGATAGAGAGGGAATGGAGTGGGGATGGCAGAAGAGAGAATGAGTGGGGACGGGAGAAGAGAGAATGGAGTGGGGATGGATAGAGCGGGAATGGAGTGGGGACGGATAGAGAGAGAATGGAGTGGAGACGGATAGAGAGGGAATGGAGTGGGGACGGTAGAGAGGGAATGCACTGGGGACGGATAGATAGAGAATGGAGTGATGACGACTCGAGAGGGAATGGAGTGGGGACGGTAGAGAAGGAATGGAGTGGGGACGGATAGAGAGGGAATGGAGTGGGGACGGTAGAGAGGGAATTGAATGGGGACGGATAGAGAGAGAATGGAGTTGGGACGGATGGAGAGAGAATGGAGTGGGGACGGATAGAGAGAGAATGGAGTGGGGTCGGATAGAGAGAGAATGGAAAGTGGATGAATAGAAAGGGAATGTAGTGGGGACAGACAGAGAGGGAATGGAGTGGGGATGGATAGATAGAGAATGGAGTGGGGACAGATAGAGAGGGAATGGAGTGGGGATGAATAGAGAGAGAATGGAGTGGGGACGGATAGAGAGAGAAAGGAGTGGGGACGGGAGAAGAGAGAATGGAGTGGGGACGTATAATGAGAGACTGAAGTGTGGACGGATAGAGCGGGAATGGAGTGGGGTCGGATAGAGAGAGAATGGAAAGTGGATGAATAGAAAGGGAATGTAGTGGGGACAGACAGAGAGGGAATGGAGTGGGGATGGATAGAGAGAGAATGGAGTGGGGACGGATAGAGAGCGAATGGACTGGGGATGAATAGAGAGAGAATGGAGTGGCGACGGATACAGAGAGAATGGTGTGGGGACGGATAGAGAGAGAATGGATTGGGGACGGATAGAGACAGAATGGAGTGGGGACGGGAGAGAGGGAATGGAGCGGGGACGGATAGAGAGGGAATAGAGTGGGGACGGATAGAGAGAGAATGGAGTGGGGACGGAGACAGAGAGAATGGAGTGGGGACGGATACAGAGAGAATGGAATGGGAACGGATAGAGAGAATGGAGTGGGGACGGATAGAGAGGGAATGGAGTGGGGACGATAGAGAGGGAATGGAGTGGGGACGGATAGAGAGAGAATGGAGTGGGGACGGATAGAGAGGGAATGGAGTGGGGACGGTAGAGAGGGTATGGAGTGGGGACGGATAGAGAGGGAATAGAGTGGGGACGGATAGAGAGAGAATGGAGTGGGGACGGATAGAGAGGGAATGGAGTGGGGACGGTAGAGAGGGTATGGAGTGGAGACCGATAGAGAGAGAATGGAGTGGGGACGGATAGAGAGAGAATGGATTGGGGACGGATAGAGACAGAATGGAGTGGGGACGGGAGAGAGGAAATGGAGCGGGGTCGGATAGAGAGGGAATAGAGTGGGGACGGATAGAGAGAGAATGGAGTGGGGACGGATACAGAGAGAATGTAGTGGGGACGGATACAGAGAGAATGGCGTGGGGACGGATAGAGAGAGAATGGCGTGGGGACGGATAGAGAGAATGGAGTGGCGACGGATAGAGAGAGAATGGAGTGGGGACGGATAGAGAGAATGGAGTGGGGAAGGCAGAAGAGAGAATGGTGTGGAGACGGGTGAAGAGAGAATGGAGTGGGGACGGATAGAGCGGGAATGGAGTGGGGACGGATAGAGAGAGAATGGAGTGGGGACGGTAGAGAGGGAATGGAGTGGGGACGGATAGAGAGGGAATAGAGCGGAGACGGATAGAGAGAGGATGGAGTGGGGACGGATAGAGAGGGAATGGAGTGGGGACGGTAGGAAGGGAATGGTGTGGGGACGGATAGAGAGGGAATAGAGTGGGGACGAATAGAGAGAGAATGGAGTGGGGACGGATAGAGAGAGAATTGAGTGGGGACGGATAGAGAGAGAATTGGGTGGGGACGGTAGAGAGGGAATGGAGCGGGGATGGATAGAGAGAGAATGGAGTGGGGACGGGAGAAGAGAGAATGGAGTGGGGATGGAGAGAGCGGGAATGGAGTGGGGACGGATAGAGAGAGAATGGAGTGATGACGGATAGAGAGAGAATGGAGTGGGGACGGATAGAGAGAGAATGGCGTGGGGACGGATAGAGAGAGAATGGAGTGGGGACGGATAGAGAGAGAATGGAATGGGGACGGATAGAGAGGGAATGGAGTGGGGATGGCAGAAGAGAGAATGAGTGGGGACGGGAGAAGAGAGAATGGAGTGATGATGGATAGAGCGGGAATGGTGTGGGGATGGATAGAGAGAGAATGGAGTGGAGACGGATAGAGAGGGAATGGAGTGGGGACGGTAGAGAGGGAATGCACTGCGGACGGATAGATAGAGAATGGAGTGATGACGGATAGAGAGGGAATGGAGTGGGGACGGTAGAGAAGGAATGGAGTGGGGACGGATAGAGAGGGAATGGAGTGGGGAGGGTAGAGAGGGAATGGAGTGGGGACAGATTGAGAGAATAAAGTGGGGACGGCAGAAGAGAGAATGGAGTGGGGACGGGAGAAGAGAGAATGGAGTGGGGCGGATAGAGCGGGAATGGAGTGGGGACGGATAGAGAGAGAATGGAGTGGGGACGGTAGAGAGGGAATGGAGTGGGGACGGATAGAGAGGGAATAGAGCGGGGACGGATAGAGAGAGAATGGAGTGGGGACGGATAGAGAGGGAATGGAGTGGGGACGGTTGGGAGGGAATGGAGTGGGGACGGATAGAGAGGGAATAGAGTGGGGACGAATAGAGAGAGAATGGAGTGGGGACGGATAGAGAGAGAATTGAGTGGGGACGGATAGAGAGAGAATTGGGTGGGGACGGTAGAGAGGGAATGTAGCGGGGATGGATAGAGAGAGAATGGAGTGGGGACGGGAGAAGAGAGAATGGAGTGGGGATGGATAGAGCGGCAATGGAGTGGGTACGGATAGAGAGAGAATGGAGTGGGGCGGATAGAGAGAGAATGGACTGGGGACGGATAGAGAGGGAATGGAGTGGGGATGGCAGAAGAGAGAATGAGTGGGGACGGGAGAAGAGAGAATGGAGTGGGGATGGATAGAGCGGGAATGGAGTGGGGACGGATAGAGAGAGAATGGAGTGGAGACGGATAGAGAGGGAATGGAGTGGGGACGGTAGAGAGGGAATGCACTGGGGACGGATAGATAGAGAATGGAGTGATGACGACTCGAGAGGGAATGGAGTGGGGACGGTAGAGAAGGAATGGAGTGGGGACGGATAGAGAGGGAATGGAGTGGGGACGGTAGAGAGGGAATTGAATGGGGACGGATAGAGAGAGAATGGAGTTGGGACGGATGGAGAGAGAATGGAGTGGGGACGGATAGAGAGAGAATGGAGTGGGGTCGGATAGAGAGAGAATGGAAAGTGGATGAATAGAAAGGGAATGTAGTGGGGACAGACAGAGAGGGAATGGAGTGGGGATGGATAGATAGAGAATGGAGTGGGGACAGATAGAGAGGGAATGGAGTGGGGATGAATAGAGAGAGAATGGAGTGGGGACGGATAGAGAGAGAAAGGAGTGGGGACGGGAGAAGAGAGAATGGAGTGGGGACGTATAATGAGAGACTGAAGTGTGGACGGATAGAGCGGGAATGGAGTGGGGTCGGATAGAGAGAGAATGGAAAGTGGATGAATAGAAAGGGAATGTAGTGGGGACAGACAGAGAGGGAATGGAGTGGGGATGGATAGAGAGAGAATGGAGTGGGGACGGATAGAGAGCGAATGGACTGGGGATGAATAGAGAGAGAATGGAGTGGCGACGGATACAGAGAGAATGGTGTGGGGACGGATAGAGAGAGAATGGATTGGGGACGGATAGAGACAGAATGGAGTGGGGACGGGAGAGAGGGAATGGAGCGGGGACGGATAGAGAGGGAATAGAGTGGGGACGGATAGAGAGAGAATGGAGTGGGGACGGAGACAGAGAGAATGGAGTGGGGACGGATACAGAGAGAATGGAATGGGAACGGATAGAGAGAATGGAGTGGGGACGGATAGAGAGGGAATGGAGTGGGGACGATAGAGAGGGAATGGAGTGGGGACGGATAGAGAGAGAATGGAGTGGGGACGGATAGAGAGGGAATGGAGTGGGGACGGTAGAGAGGGTATGGAGTGGGGACGGATAGAGAGGGAATAGAGTGGGGACGGATAGAGAGAGAATGGAGTGGGGACGGATAGAGAGGGAATGGAGTGGGGACGGGAGAGAGGGTATGGAGTGGAGACCGATAGAGAGAGAATGGAGTGGGGACGGATAGAGAGAGAATGGATTGGGGACGGATAGAGACAGAATGGAGTGGGGACGGGAGAGAGGAAATGGAGCGGGGTCGGATAGAGAGGGAATAGAGTGGGGACGGATAGAGAGAGAATGGAGTGGGGACGGATACAGAGAGAATGTAGTGGGGACGGATACAGAGAGAATGGCGTGGGGACGGATAGAGAGAGAATGGCGTGGGGACGGATAGAGAGAATGGAGTGGCGACGGATAGAGAGAGAATGGAGTGGGGACGGATAGAGAGAATGGAGTGGGGAAGGCAGAAGAGAGAATGGTGTGGAGACGGGTGAAGAGAGAATGGAGTGGGGACGGATAGAGCGGGAATGGAGTGGGGACGGATAGAGAGAGAATGGAGTGGGGACGGTAGAGAGGGAATGGAGTGGGGACGGATAGAGAGGGAATAGAGCGGAGACGGATAGAGAGAGGATGGAGTGGGGACGGATAGAGAGGGAATGGAGTGGGGACGGTAGGAAGGGAACGGTGTGGGGACGGATAGAGAGGGAATAGAGTGGGGACGAATAGAGAGAGAATGGAGTGGGGACGGATAGAGAGAGAATTGAGTGGGGACGGATAGAGAGAGAATTGGGTGGGGACGGTAGAGAGGGAATGGAGCGGGGATGGATAGAGAGAGAATGGAGTGGGGACGGGAGAAGAGAGAATGGAGTGGGGATGGAGAGAGCGGGAATGGAGTGGGGACGGATAGAGAGAGAATGGAGTGATGACGGATAGAGAGAGAATGGAGTGGGGACGGATAGAGAGAGAATGGCGTGGGGACGGATAGAGAGAGAATGGAGTGGGGACGGATAGAGAGAGAATGGAATGGGGACGGATAGAGAGGGAATGGAGTGGGGATGGCAGAAGAGAGAATGAGTGGGGACGGGAGAAGAGAGAATGGAGTGATGATGGATAGAGCGGGAATGGTGTGGGGACGGATAGAGAGAGAATGGAGTGGAGACGGATAGAGAGGGAATGGAGTGGGGACGGTAGAGAGGGAATGCACTGCGGACGGATAGATAGAGAATGGAGTGATGACGGATAGAGAGGGAATGGAGTGGGGACGGTAGAGAAGGAATGGAGTGGGGACGGATAGAGAGGGAATGGAGTGGGGAGGGTAGAGAGGGAATGGAGTGGGGACGGATAGAGAGAGAATGGAGTGGGGACGGATAGAGAGGGAATGGAGTGGGGACGGATAGAGAGAGAATGGAGTGGGGACGGATAGAGAAGGAATGGAGTGTGGACGGATAGAGAGAGAATGGAGTGGGGGCGGATAGAGAGAGAATGGAGTGGGGACGGATAGAGAGAGAATGGAGTGGGGTCGGATAGAGAGAGAATGGAATGTGGATGAATAGAAAGGGAATGGAGTGGGGACAGATAGAGAGGGAATGGAGTGGGGATGGATAGATAGAGAATGGAGTGGGGACAGATAGAGAGGGAAAGGAGTGGGGATGGATAGAGAGAGAATGGAGTGGGGACGGATAGAGAGAGAAAGGAGTGGGGACGGGAGAAGAGAGAATGGTTGGGGACGTATAATGAGAGACTGAAGTGTGGACGGATAGAGCGGGAATGGAGTGGGGACAGCAGAAGAGAGAATGGAGTGGGGACGGATAGAGAGGGAATGGAGTGGGGACGGATAGAGAGAGAATGTAGTGGGGACGGATAGGGAGAGAATGGAGTGGGGACGGATAGAGAGCGAATGGAATGGGGATGAATAGAGAGAGAATGGAGTGGGGACGGATAAAGAGGGAATGGAGTGGGGACGGTTAGAGAGGGAATGGAGTGGGGACTGATAGATAGGGAATGGAGTGAGAACGGATAGAGAGGGAATAGAGTGGGGACGGATAGAGAGAGAATGGAGTGGGGACGGATAGAGAGGGAATGGAGTGGGGACGGTAGAGAGGTTATGGAGTGGGGATGGATAGAGAGAGAATGGAGTGGGGACGGATAGAGAGAGAATGGATTGGGGACGGATAGAGACAGAATGGAGTGGGGACGGGAGATAGGGAATGGAGCGGGGTCGGATAGAGAGGGAATAGAGTGGGGACGGATAGAGAGAGAATGTAGTGGGGACGGATACAGAGAGAATGGCGTGGGGACGGATAGAGAGAGAATGGCGTGGGGACGGAGAGAGAGAATGGAGTGGATACAGATAGAGAGAGAATGGAGTGGGGACGGATAGAGAGAATGCAGTGGGGAAGGCAGAAGAGAGAATGGAGTGGAGACGGGTGAAGAGAGAATGAGTGGGGAAGGATTGAGCGGGAATGGAGTGGGGACGGATAGAGAGAGAATGGAGTGGGGACGGTAGAGAGGGAATGGAGTGGGGACGGATAGAGAGGGAATAGAGCGGGGACGGATAGAGAGAGAATGGAGTGGGGACGGATAGAGAGGGAATGGAGTGGGGACGGTATGGAGGGAATGGAGTGGGGACGGATAGAGAGGGAATAGAGTGGGGACGAATAGAGAGAGAATGGAGTGGGGACGGATAGAGAGAGAATTGAGTGGGGACGGATAGAGAGAGAATTGGGTGGGGACGGTAGAGAGGGAATGGAGCGGGGATGGATGGAGAGAGAATTGAGTGGGGACGGGAGAAGAGAGAATGGAGTGGGGATGAATAGAGCGGGAATGGAGTGGGGACGGATAGAGAGAGAATGGAGTGATGACGGAGAGAGAGAGAATTGAGTGGGGACGGATAGATAGAGAATGGAGTGGGGACGGATAGAGAGAGAATGGAGTGGGGACGGATAGAGAGAGAATGGATTGGGGACGGATAGAGAGGGAATGGAGTGGGGATGGCAGAAGAGAGAATGGAGTGGGGACGGGAGAAGAGAGAATGGAGTGGGGATGGATAGAGCGGGAATGGAGTGGGGACGGATAGAGAGAGAATGGAGTGGAGACGGATAGAGAGGGAATGGAGTGGGGACGGTAGAGAGGGAATGCACTGGGGACGGATAGATAGAGAATGGAGTGATGACGGATAGAGAGAGAATGGAGTGGGGACGGATAGAGAGGGAATGGAGTGGGGATGGTAGAGAAGGAATGGAGTGGGGACGGATAGAGAGGGAATGGAGTGGGGACGGTAGAGAGGGAATGGAGTGGGGACGGATAGAGAGAGAAAGGAGTGGGGACGGATAGAGAGGGAATGGAGTGTGGACGGATAGAGATAGAATGGAGTGGGGGCGGATAGATAGAGAATGGAGTGGGGACGGATAGAGAGAGAATGGAGTGGGGTCGGATAGAGCGAGAATGGAATGTGGATGAATAGAGAGGGAATGGAGTGGGGACAGATAGAGAGGGAATGGAGTGGGGATGGATAGATAGAGAATGGAGTGGGGACAGATAGAGAGCGAATGGAATGGGGATGAATAGAGAGAGAATGGAGTGGGGACGGATAAAGAGGGAATGGAGTGGGGACGGATAGAGAGGGAATGGAGTGGGGACTGATAGATAGGGAATGGAGTGAGAACGGATAGAGAGGGAATAGAGTGGGGACGGATAGAGAGAGAATGGAGTGGGGACGGATAGAGAGGGAATGGAGTGGGGACGGTAGAGAGGTTATGGAGTGGGGACGGATAGAGACAGAATGGAGTGGGGACGGGAGAGAGGGAATGGAGCGGGGTCGGATAGAGAGGGAATAGAGTGGGGACGGATAGAGAGAGAATGTAGTGGGGACGGATACAGAGAGAATGGCGTGGGGACGGATAGAGAGAGAATGGCGTGGGGACGGAGAGAGAGAATGGAGTGGGGACAGATAGAGAGAGAATGGAGTGGGGACGGATAGAGAGAATGGAGTGGGGAAGGCAGAAGAGAGAATGGAGTGGAGACGGGTGAAGAGAGAATGGAGTGGGGACGGATAGAGCGGGAATGGAGTGGGGACGGATAGAGAGAGAATGGAGTGGGGACGGTAGAGAGGGAATGGAGTGGGGACGGATAGAGAGGGAATAGAGCGGGGACGGATAGAGAGAGAATGGAGTGGGGACGGATAGAGAGGGAATGGAGTGGGGACGGTAGGGAGGGAATGGAGTGGGGATGGTAGAGAAGGAATGGAGTGGGGACGGATAGAGAGGGAATGGAGTGGGGACGGTAGAGAGGGAATGGAGTGGGGACGGATAGAGAGAGAAAGGAGTGGGGACGGATAGAGAGGGAATGGAGTGTGGACGGATAGAGATAGAATGGAGTGGGGGCGGATAGATAGAGAATGGAGTGGGGACGGATAGAGAGAGAATGGAGTGGGGTCGGATAGAGCGAGAATGGAATGTGGATGAATAGAGAGGGAATGGAGTGGGGACAGATAGAGAGGGAATGGAGTGGGGATGGATAGATAGAGAATGGAGTGGGGACAGATAGAGAGCGAATGGAATGGGGATGAATAGAGAGAGAATGGAGTGGGGATGGATAAAGAGGGAATGGAGTGGGGACGGATAGAGAGGGAATGGAGTGGGGACTGATAGATAGGGAATGGAGTGAGAACGGATAGAGAGGGAATAGAGTGGGGACGGATAGAGAGAGAATGGAGTGGGGACGGATAGAGAGGGAATGGAGTGGGGACGGTAGAGAGGTTATGGAGTGGGGACGGATAGAGACAGAATGGAGTGGGGACGGGAGAGAGGGAATGGAGCGGGGTCGGATAGAGAGGGAATAGAGTGGGGACGGATAGAGAGAGAATGTAGTGGGGACGGATACAGAGAGAATGGCGTGGGGACGGATAGAGAGAGAATGGCGTGGGGACGGAGAGAGAGAATGGAGTGGGGACAGATAGAGAGAGAATGGACTGGGGACGGTTAGAGAGGGAATGGAGCGGGGATGGCAGAAGAGAGAATGGAGTGGGGACGGGAGAAGAGAGAATGGAGTGGGGATGGATAGAGCGGGAATGGAGTGGGGACGGATAGAGAGAGAATGGAGTGGAGACGGATAGAGAGGGAATGGAGTGGGGACGGTAGAGAGGGAATGCACTGGGGACGGATAGATAGAGAATGGAGTGATGACGGATAGAGAGAGAATGGAGTGGGGACGGATAGAGAGGGAATGGAGTGGGGACGGTAGAGAAGGAATGGAGTGGGGACGGATAGAGAGGGAATGGAGTGGGGACGGTAGAGAGGGAATGGAGTGGGGACGGATAGAGAGAGAAAGGAGTGGGGACGGATAGAGAGGGAATGGAGTGTGGACGGATAGAGAGAGAATGGAGTGGGGGCGGATAGAGAGAGAATGGAAAGTGGATGAATAGAAAGGGAATGTAGTGGGGACAGACAGAGGGGGAATGGAGTGGGGATGGATAGATAGAGAATGGAGTGGGGACAGATAGAGAGGGAATGGAGTGGGGATGAATAGAGAGAGAATGGAGTGGGGACGGATAGAGAGAGAAAGGAGTGGGGACGGGAGAAGAGAGAATGGAGTGGGGACGTATAATGAGAGACTGAAGTGTGGACGGATAGAGCGGGAATGGAGTGGGGACGGATAGAGAGAGAATGGAGTGGGGACGGATAGAGAGCGAATGGAATGGGGATGAATAGAGAGAGAATGGAGTGGCGACGGATACAGAGAGAATGGAGTGGGGACGGATAGAGAGAGAATGGATTGGGGACGGATAGAGACAGAATGGAGTGGGGACGGGAGAGAGGGAATGGAGCGGGGACGGATAGAGAGGGAATAGAGTGGGGACGGATAGAGAGAGAATGGAGTGGGGACGGAGACAGAGAGAATGGAGTGGGGACGGATACAGAGAGAATGGAATGGGAACGGATAGAGAGAATGGAGTGGGGACGGATAGAGAGGGAATGGAGTGGGGACGGATAGAGAGGGAATGGAGTGGGGACGATAGAGAGGGAATGGAGTGGGGACGGATAGAGAGAGAATGGAGTGGGGACGGATAGAGAGGGAATGGAGTGGGGACGGTAGAGAGGGTATGGAGTGCGGACGGATAGAGAGGGAATAGAGTGGGGACGGATAGAGAGAGAATGGAGTGGGGACGGATAGAGAGGGAATGGAGTGGGGACGGTAGAGAGGGTATGGAGTGGAGACGGATAGAGAGAGAATGGAGTGGGGACGGATAGAGAGAGAATGGATTGGGGACGGATAGAGACAGAATGGAGTGGGGACGGGAGAGAGGAAATGGAGCGGGGTCGGATAGAGAGGGAATAGAGTGGGGACGGATAGAGAGAGAATGGAGTGGGGACGGATACAGAGAGAATGTAGTGGGGACGGATACAGAGAGAATGGCGTGGGGACGGATAGAGAGAGAATGGCGTGGGGACGGATAGAGAGAATGGAGTGGCGACGGATAGACAGAGAATGGAGTGGGGACGGATAGAGAGAATGGAGTGGGGAAGGCAGAAGAGAGAATGGTGTGGAGACGGGTGAAGAGAGAATGGAGTGGGAACGGATAGGGCGGGAATGGAGTGGGGACGGATAGAGAGAGAATGGAGTGGGGACGGTAGAGAGGGAATGGAGTGGGGACGGATAGAGAGGGAATAGAGCGGGGACGGATAGAGAGAGGATGGAGTGGGGACGGATAGAGAGGGAATGGAGTGGGGACGGTAGGGAGGGAATGGAGTGGGGACGGTAGGAAGGGAATGGAGTGGGGACGGATAGAGAGGGAATAGAGTGGGGACGAATAGAGAGAGAATGGAGTGGGGACGGATAGAGAGAGAATTGAGTGGGGACGGATAGAGAGAGAATTGGGTGGGGACGGTAGAGAGGGAATGGAGCGTGGATGGATAGAGAGAGAATGGAGTGGGGACGGGAGAAGAGAGAATGGAGTGGGGATGGAGAGAGCGGGAATGGAGTGGGGACGGATAGAGAGAGAATGGAGTGATGACGGATAGAGAGAGAATGGAGTGGGGACGGATAGAGAGAGAATGGAGTGGGGACGGATAGAGAGAGAATGGAGTGGGGACGGATAGAGAGAGAATGGAATGGGGACGGATAGAGAGGGAATGGAGTGGGGATGGCAGAAGAGAGAATGAGTGGGGACGGGAGAAGAGAGAATGGAGTGATGATGGATAGAGCGGGAATGGAGTGGGGACGGATAGAGAGAGAATGGAGTTGAGACGGATAGAGAGGGAATGGAGTGGGGACGGTAGAGAGGGAATGCACTGCGGACGGATAGATAGAGAATGGAGTGATGACGGATAGAGAGGGAATGGAGTGGGGACGGTAGAGAAGGAATGGAGTGGGGACGGATAGAGAGGGAATGGAGTGGGGAGGGTAGAGAGGGAATGGAGTGGGGACGGATAGAGAGAGAATGGAGTGGGGACGGATAGAGAGGGAATGGAGTGGGGACGGATAGAGAGAGAATGGAGTGGGGACGGATAGAGAGGGAATGGAGTGTGGACGGATAGAGAGAGAATGGAGTGGGGGCGGATAGAGAGAGAATGGAGTGGGGACGGATAGAGAGAGAATGGAGTGGGGTCGGATAGAGAGAGAATGGAATGTGGATGAATAGAAAGGGAATGGAGTGGGGACAGATAGAGAGGGAATGGAGTGGGGATGGATAGATAGAGAATGGAGTGGGGACAGATAGAGAGGGAATGGAGTGGGGATGGATAGACAGAGAATGGAGTGGGGACGGATAGAGAGAGAAAGGAGTGGGGACGGGAGAAGAGAGAATGGTTGGGGACGTATAATGAGAGACTGAAGTGTGGACGGATAGAGCGGGAATGGAGTGGGGACAGCAGAAGAGAGAATGGAGTGGGGACGGATAGAGAGGGAATGGAGTGGGGACGGATAGAGAGAGATTGTAGTGGGGACGGATAGGGAGAGAATGGAGTGGGGACGGATAGAGAGCGAATGGAATGGGGATGAATAGAGAGAGAATGGAGTGGGGACGGATAGAGAGAGAATGGAGTGGGGACGGTTAGAGAGGGAATGGAGTGGGGACTGATAGATAGGGAATGGAGTGAGAACGGATAGAGAGAGAATGGAGTGGGGACGGATAGAGAGGGAATGGAGTGGGGACGGTAGAGAGGTTATGGAGTGGGGACGGATAGAGAGAGAATTTAGTGGGGACGGATAGAGAGAGAATGGATTGGGGACGGATAGAGACAGAATGGAGTGGGGACGGGAGAGAGGGAATGGAGCGGGGTCGGATAGAGAGGGAATAGAGTGGGGACGGATAGAGAGAGAATGTAGTGGGGACGGATACAGAGAGAATGTCGTGGGGACGGATAGAGAGAGAATGGCGTGGGGACGGAGAGAGAGAATGGAGTGGATACAGATAGAGAGAGAATGGAGTGGGGACGGATAGAGAGAATGGAGTGGGGAAGGCAGAAGAGAGAATGGAGTGGAGACGGGTGAAGAGAGAATGAGTGGGGAAGGATAGAGCGGGAATGGAGTGGGGACGGATAGAGAGAGAATGGAGTGGGGACGGTAGAGAGGGAATGGAGTGGGGACGGATAGAGAGGGAATAGAGCGGGGACGGATAGAGAGAGAATGGAGTGGGGACGGATAGAGAGGGAATGGAGTGGGGACGGTAGGGAGGGAATGGAGTGGGGACGGATGGAGAGGGAATAGAGTGGGGACGAATAGAGAGAGAATGGAGTGGGGACGGATAGAGAGAGAATTGAGTGGGGACGGATAGAGAGAGAATTGGGTGGGGACGGTAGAGAGGGAATGGAGCGGGGATGGATGGCGAGAGAATTGAGTGGGGACGGGAGAAGAGAGAATGGAGTGGGGATGGATAGAGCGGGAATGGAGTGGGGACGGATAGAGAGAGAATGGAGTGATGACGGAGAGAGAGAGAATTGAGTGGGGACGGATAGATAGAGAATGGAGTGGGGACGGATAGAGAGAGAATGGAGTGGGGACGGATAGAGAGACAATGGATTGGGGACGGATAGAGAGGGAATGGAGTGGGGATGGCAGAAGAGAGAATGGAGTGGGGACGGGAGAAGAGAGAATGGAGTGGGGATGGATAGAGCGGGAATGGAGTGGGGACGGATAGAGAGAGAATGGAGTGGAGACGGATAGAGAGGGAATGGAGTGGGGACGGTAGAGAGGGAATGCACTGGGGACGGATAGATAGAGAATGGAGTGATGACGGATAGAGAGAGAATGGAGTGGGGACGGATAGAGAGGGAATGGAGTGGGGATGGTAGAGAAGGAATGGAGTGGGGACGGATAGAGAGGGAATGGAGTGGGGACGGTAGAGAGGGACAGGAGTGGGGACGGATAGAGAGAGAAAGGAGTGGGGACGGATAGAGAGGGAATCGAGTGTGGACGGATAGAGAGAGAATGGAGTGGGGGCGGATAGATAGAGAATGGAGTGGGGACGGATAGAGAGAGAATGGAGTGGGGTCGGATAGAGCGAGAATGGAATGTGGATGAATAGAGAGGGAATGGAGTGGGGACAGATAGAGAGGGAATGGAGTGGGGATGGACAGATAGAGAATGGAGTGGGGACGGATAGAGAGAGAATGGAGTGGAGACGGATAGAGAGGGAATGGAGTGGGGACGGTAGAGAGGGAATGCACTGGGGACGGATAGATAGAGAATGGAGTGATGACGGATAGAGAGAGAATGGAGTGGGGACGGATAGAGAGGGAATGGAGTGGGGATGGTAGAGAAGGAATGGAGTGGGGACGGATAGAGAGGGAATGGAGTGTGGACGGATAGAGAGAGAATGGAGTGGGGGCGGATAGATAGAGAATGGAGTGGGGACGGATAGAGAGAGAATGGAGTGGGGTCGGATAGAGCGAGAATGGAATGTGGATGAATAGAGAGGGAATGGAGTGGGGACAGATAGAGAGGGAATGGAGTGGGGATGGATAGATAGAGAATGGAGTGGGGACAGATAGAGAGTGAATGGAATGGGGATGAATAGAGAGAGAATGGAGTGGGGACGGATAAAGAGGGAATGGAGTGGGGACGGATAGAGAGGGAATGGAGTGGGGACTGATAGATAGGGAATGGAGTGAGAACGGATAGAGAGGGAATAGAGTGGGGACGGATAGAGAGAGAATGGATTGGGGACGGATAGAGACAGAATGGAGTGGGGACGGGAGAGAGGGAATGGAGCGGGGTCGGATAGAGAGGGAATAGAGTGGGGACGGATAGAGAGAGAATGTAGTGGGGACGGATACAGAGAGAATGTCGTGGGGACGGATAGAGAGAGAATGGCGTGGGGACGGAGAGAGAGAATGGAGTGGATACAGATAGAGAGAGAATGGAGTGGGGACGGATAGAGAGAATGGAGTGGGGAAGGCAGAAGAGAGAATGGAGTGGAGACGGGTGAAGAGAGAATGAGTGGGGAAGGATAGAGCGGGAATGGAGTGGGGACGGATAGAGAGAGAATGGAGTGGGGACGGTAGAGAGGGAATGGAGTGGGGACGGATAGAGAGGGAATAGAGCGGGGACGGATAGAGAGAGAATGGAGTGGGGACGGATAGAGAGGGAATGGAGTGGGGACGGTAGGGAGGGAATGGAGTGGGGACGGATGGAGAGGGAATAGAGTGGGGACGAATAGAGAGAGAATGGAGTGGGGACGGATAGAGAGAGAATTGAGTGGGGACGGATAGAGAGAGAATTGGGTGGGGACGGTAGAGAGGGAATGGAGCGGGGATGGATGGAGAGAGAACTGAGTGGGGACGGGAGAAGAGAGAATGGAGTGGGGATGGATAGAGCGGGAATGGAGTGGGGACGGATAGAGAGAGAATGGAGTGATGACGGAGAGAGAGAGAATTGAGTGGGGACGGATAGATAGAGAATGGAGTGGGGACGGATAGAGAGAGAATGGAGTGGGGACGGATAGAGAGACAATGGATTGGGGACGGATAGAGAGGGAATGGAGTGGGGATGGCAGAAGAGAGAATGGAGTGGGGACGGGAGAAGAGAGAATGGAGTGGGGATGGATAGAGCGGGAATGGAGTGGGGACGGATAGAGAGAGAATGGAGTGGAGACGGATAGAGAGGGAATGGAGTGGGGACGGTAGAGAGGGAATGCACTGGGGACGGATAGATAGAGAATGGAGTGATGACGGATAGAGAGAGAATGGAGTGGGGACGGATAGAGAGGGAATGGAGTGGGGATGGTAGAGAAGGAATGGAGTGGGGACGGATAGAGAGGGAATGGAGTGGGGACGGTAGAGAGGGAATGGAGTGGGGACGGATAGAGAGAGAAAGGAGTGGGGACAGATAGAGAGGGAATCGAGTGTGGACGGATAGAGAGAGAATGGAGTGGGGGCGGATAGATAGAGAATGGAGTGGGGACGGATAGAGAGAGAATGGAGTGGGGTCGGATAGAGCGAGAATGGAATGTGGATGAATAGAGAGGGAATGGAGTGGGGACAGATAGAGAGGGAATGGAGTGGGGATGGACAGATAGAGAATGGAGTGGGGACGGATAGAGAGAGAATGGAGTGGAGACGGATAGAGAGGGAATGGAGTGGGGACGGTAGAGAGGGAATGCACTGGGGACGGATAGATAGAGAATGGAGTGATGACGGATAGAGAGAGAATGGAGTGGGGACGGATAGAGAGGGAATGGAGTGGGGATGGTAGAGAAGGAATGGAGTGGGGACGGATAGAGAGGGAATGGAGTGTGGACGGATAGAGAGAGAATGGAGTGGGGGCGGATAGATAGAGAATGGAGTGGGGACGGATAGAGAGAGAATGGAGTGGGGTCGGATAGAGCGAGAATGGAATGTGGATGAATAGAGAGGGAATGGAGTGGGGACAGATAGAGAGGGAATGGAGTGGGGATGGATAGATAGAGAATGGAGTGGGGACAGATAGAGAGCGAATGGAATGGGGATGAATAGAGAGAGAATGGAGTGGGGACGGATAAAGAGGGAATGGAGTGGGGACGGATAGAGAGGGAATGGAGTGGGGACTGATAGATAGGGAATGGAGTGAGAACGGATAGAGAGGGAATAGAGTGGGGACGGATAGAGAGAGAATGGAGTGGGGACGGATAGAGAGGGAATGGAGTGGGGACGGTAGAGAGGTTATGGAGTGGGGACGGATAGAGAGAGAATGGAGTGGGGACGGATAGAGAGAGAATGGATTGGGGACGGATAGAGACAGAATGGAGTGGGGACGGATAGAGACAGAATGGAGTGGGGACGGGAGAGAGGGAATGGAGCGGGGTCGGATAGAGAGGGAATAGAGTGGGGACGGATAGAGAGAGAATGTAGTGGGGACGGATACAGAGAGAATGGCGTGGGGACGGATAGAGAGAGAGTGGCGTGGGGACGGAGAGAGAGAATGGAGTGGGGACAGATAGAGAGAGAATGGAGTGGGGACGGATAGAGAGAATGGAGTGGGGAAGGCAGAAGAGAGAATGGAGTGGAGACAGGTGAAGAGAGAATGGAGTGGGGACGGATAGAGCGGGAATGGAGTGGGGACGGATAGAGAGAGAATGGAGTGGGGACGGTAGAGAGGGAATGGAGTGGGGACGGATAGAGAGGGAATAGAGCGGGGACGGATAGAGAGAGAATGGAGTGGGGACGGATAGAGAGGGAATGGAGTGGGGACGGTAGGGAGGGAATGGAGTGGGGACGGATAGAGAGGGAATAGAGTGGGGACGAATAGAGAGAGAATGGAGTGGGGACGGATAGAGAGAGAATTGAGTGGGGACGGATAGAGAGAGAATTGGGTGGGGACGGTAGAGAGGGAATGGAGCGGGGATGGATGGAGAGAGAATTGAGTGGGGACGGGAGAAGAGAGAATGGAGTGGGGATGGATAGAGCGGGAATGGAGTGGGGACGGATAGAGAGAGAATGGAGTAATGACGGAGAGAGAGAGAATTGAGTGGGGACGGATAGAGAGAGAATGGAGTGGGGACGGATAGAGAGAGAATGGAGTGGGGACGGATAGAGAGAGAATGGACTGGGGACGGTTAGAGAGGGAATGGAGCGGGGATGGCAGAAGAGGGAATGGAGTGGGGACGGGAGAAGAGAGAATGGAGTGGGGATGGATAGAGCGGGAATGGAGTGGGGACAGATAGAGAGAGAATGGAGTGGAGACGGATAGAGAGGGAATGGAGTGGGGACGGTAGAGAGGGAATGCACTGGGGACGGATAGATAGAGAATGGAGTGATGACGGATAGAGAGAGAATGGAGTGGGGACGGATAGAGAGGGAATGGAGTGGGGACGGTAGAGAAGGAATGGAGTGGGGACGGATAGAGAGGGAATGGAGTGGGGACGGAAGAGAGGGAATGGAGTGGGGACGGATAGAGAGAGAAAGGAGTGGGGACGGATAGAGAGGGAATGGAGTGTGGACGGATAGAGAGAGAATGGAGTGGGGGCGGATAGATAGAGAATGGAGTGGGGACGGATAGAGAGAGAATGGAGTGGGGTCGGATAGAGAGAGAATGGAATGTGGATGAATAGAGAGGGAATGGAGTGGGGACAGATAGAGAGGGAATGGAGTGGGGATGGATAGATCGAGAATGGAGTGGGGACAGATAGAGAGGGAATGGAGTGGGGATGGATAGAGAGAGAATGGAGTGGGGACGGATAGAGAGAGAAAGGAGTGGGGACGGGAGAAGAGAGAATGGAGTGGGGACGTATAATGAGAGACTGAAGTGTGGACGGAGAGAGCGGAAATGGAGTGGGGACAGCAGAAGAGAGAATGGAGTGGGGACGGATAGAGAGGGAATGGAGTGGGGACGGATAGAGAGAGAATGTAGTGCGGACGGATAGAGAGGGAAAGGAGTGGGGACGGATAGAGAGCGAATGGAATGGGGATGAATAGAGAGAGAATGGAGTGGGGACGGATAAAGAGGGAATGGAGTGGGGACGGATAGAGAGGAAATGGAGTGGGGACGAATAGATAGGGAATGGAGTGAGAACGGATAGAGAGGGAATGGAGTTGGGACGGATAGAGGGGGAATGGAGTGGTGAAGGATATAGAGAGAATGGAGTGGGGATGGATAGAGAGAGAATGGAGTGGGGACGGATAGAGAGAGAAAGGAGTGGGGACGGATAGAGACTGAATGCAGTGGGGACGGATAGAGAGAGAATGGAGTGGGGACGGATAGAGAGGTTATGGAGTGGGGACGGATAGAGAGAGAATGGAGTGGGGACGGATAGAGAGAGAATGGATTGGGGACGGATAGAGACAGAATGGAGTGGGGACGGGAGAGAGGGAATGGAGCGGGGTCGGATAGAGAGGGAATAGAGTGGGGACGGATAGAGAGAGAATGTAGTGGGGACGGATACAGAGAGAATGGCGTGGGGACGGATAGAGAGAGAATGGCGTGGGGACGGAGAGAGAGAATGGAGTGGGGACAGATAGAGAGAGAATGGAGTGGGGACGGATAGAGAGAATGGAGTGGGGAAGGCAGATGAGAGAATGGAGTGGAGACGGGTGAAGAGAGAATGGAGTGGGGCCGGATAGAGCGGGAATGGAGTGGGGACGGATAGAGAGAGAATGGAGTGGGGACGGGAGAGAGGGAATGGAGTGGGGACGGATAGAGAGGGAATAGAGCGGGGACGGATAGAGAGAGAATGGAGTGGGGACGGATAGAGAGAATGGAGTGGGGAAGGCAGAAGAGAGAATGGAGTGGAGACGGGTGAAGAGAGAATGGAGTGGGGACGGATAGAGCGGGAATGGAGTGGGGACGGATAGAGAGAGAATGGAGCGGGGACGGTAGAGAGGGAATGGAGTGGGGACGGATAGAGAGGGAATAGAGCGGGGACGGATAGAGAGAGAATGGAGTGGGGATGGATAGAGAGGGAATGGAGTGGGGACGGTAGGGAGGGAATGGAGTGGGGACGGTAGGGAGGGAATGGAGTGCGGACGGATAGAGAGTGAATAGAGTGGGGACGAATAGAGAGAGAATGGAGTGGGGACGGATAGAGAGAGAATTGAGTGGGGACGGATAGAGAGAGAATTGGGTGGGGACGGTAGAGAGGGAATGGAGCAGGGATGGATAGAGAGAGAATGGAGTGGGGACGGGAGAAGAGAGAATGGAGTGGGAATGGAGAGAGCGGGAATGGAGTGGGGACGGATAGAGAGAGAATGGAGTGATGACGGATAGAGAGAGAATGGAGTGGGGACGGATAGAGAGAGAATGGAGTGGGGACGGATAGAGAGAGAATGGAGTGGGGACGGATAGAGAGAGAATGGAATGGGGACGGATAGAGAGGGAATGGAGTGGGGATGGCAGAAGAGAGAATGAGTGGGGACGGGAGAAGAGAGAATGGGGTGGGGATGGATAGAGCGGGAATGGAGTGGGGACGGATTGAGAGAGAATGGAGTGGAGACGGATAGAGAGGGAATGGAGTGGGGACGGTCGATAGGGAATGCACTGCGGACGGATAGATAGAGAATGGAGTGATGACGGATAGAGAGGGAATGGAGTGGGGACGGTAGAGAAGGAATGGAGTGGGGACGGATAGAGAGGGAATGGAGTGGGAGGGTAGAGAGGGAATGGAGTGGGGACGGATAGAGAGAGAATGGAGTGGGGACGGATAGAGAGGGAATGGAGTGGGGACGGATAGAGAGAGAATGGAGTGGGGACGGATAGAGAGGGAATGGAGTGTGGACGGATAGAGAGAGAATGGAGTGGGGGCGGAGAGAGAGAGAATGGAGTGGGGACGGATAGAGAGAGAATGGAGTGGGGTCGGATAGAGAGAGAATGGAATGTGGATGAATAGAAAGGGAATGGAGTGGGGACAGATAGAGAGGGAATGGAGTGGGGATGGATAGATAGAGAATGGAGTGGGGACAGATAGAGAGGGAATGGAGTGGGGATGGATAGAGAGAGAATGGAGTGGGGACGGATAGAGAGAGAAAGGAGTGGGGACGGGAGAAGAGAGAATGGTTGGGGACGTATAATGAGAGACTGAAGTGTGGACGGATAGAGCGGGAATGGAGTGGGGACAGCAGAAGAGAGAATGGAATGGGGACGGATAGAGAGGGAATGGAGTGGGGGCGGATAGAGAGAGAATGTAGTGGGGACGGATAGAGAGAGAATGGAGTGGGGACGGATAGAGAGCGAATGGAATGGGGATGAATAGAGAGAGAATGGAGTGGGGACGGATAGAGAGGGAATGGAGTGGGGACTGATAGATAGGGAATGGAGTGAGAACGGATAGAGAGGGAATAGAGTGGGGACGGATAGAGAGAGAATGGAGTGGGGACGGATAGAGAGGGAATGGAGTGGGGACGGTAGAGAGGTTATGGAGTGGGGGCGGATAGAGAGAGAATGGAGTGGGGACGGATAGAGAGAGAATGGATTGGGGACGGATAGAGACAGAATGGAGTGGGGACGGGAGAGAGGGAATGGAGCGGGGTCGGATAGAGAGGGAATAGAGTGGGGACGGATAGAGAGAGAATGTAGTGGGGACGGATACAGAGAGAATGGCGTGGGGACGGATAGAGAGAGAATGGCGTGGGGACGGAGAGAGAGAATGGAGTGGGGACAGATAGAGAGAGAATGGAGTGGGGACGGATAGAGAGAATGGAGTGGGGAAGGCAGAAGAGAGAATGGAGTGGAGACGGGTGAAGAGAGAATGGAGTGGGGACGGATAGAGCGGGAATGGAGTGGGGACGGATAGAGAGAGAATGGAGTGGGGACGGTAGAGAGGGAATGGAGTGGGGACGGATAGAGAGGGAATAGAGCGGGGACGGATAGAGAGAGAATGGAGTGGGGACGGATAGAGAGGGAATGGAGTGGGGACGGTAGGGAGGGAATGGAGTGGGGACGGATAGATAGGGAATAGAGTGGGGACGAATAGAGAGAGAATGGAGTGGGGATGGATAGAGAGAGAATTGAGTGGGGACGGATAGAGAGAGAATTGGGTGGGGGCGGTCGAGAGGGAATGGAGCGGGGATGAATGGAGAGAGAATTGAGTGGGGACGGATAGAGAGAGAATTGGGTGGGGACGGTAGAGAGGGAATGGAGCAGGGATGGATAGAGAGAGAATGGAGTGGGGACGGGAGAAGAGAGAATGGAGTGGGGATGGAGAGAGCGGGAATGGAGTGGGGACGGATAGAGAGAGAATGGAGTGATGACGGATAGAGAGAGAATGGAGTGGGGACGGATAGAGAGAGAATGGAGTGGGGACGGATAGAGAGAGAATGGAGTGGGGACGGATAGAGAGAGAATGGAGTGGGGACGGATAGAGAGAGAATGGAATGGGGACGGATAGAGAGGGAATGGAGTGGGGATGGCAGAAGAGAGAATGAGTGGGGACGGGAGAAGAGAGAATGGGGTGGGGATGGATAGAGCGGGAATGGAGTGGGGACGGATAGAGAGAGAATGGAGTGGAGACGGATAGAGAGGGAATGGAGTGGGGACGGTAGATAGGGAATGCACTGCGGACGGATAGATAGAGAATGGAGTGATGACGGATAGAGAGGGAATGGAGTGGGGACGGTAGAGAAGGAATGGAGTGGGGACGGATAGAGAGGGAATGGAGTGGGGAGGGTAGAGAGGGAATGGAGTGGGGACGGATAGAGAGAGAATGGAGTGGGGACGGATAGAGAGGGAATGGAGTGGGGACGGATAGAGAGAGAATGGAGTGGGGACGGATAGAGAGGGAATGGAGTGTGGACGGATAGAGAGAGAATGGAGTGGGGGCGGATAGAGAGAGAATGGAGTGGGGACGGATAGAGAGAGAATGGAGTGGGGTCGGATAGAGAGAGAATGGAATGTGGATGAATAGAAAGGGAATGGAGTGGGGACAGATAGAGAGGGAATGGAGTGGGGATGGATAGATAGAGAATGGAGTGGGGACAGATAGAGAGGGAATGGAGTGGGGATGGATAGAGAGAGAATGGAGTGGGGACGGATAGAGAGAGAAAGGAGTGGGGACGGGAGAAGAGAGAATGGTTGGGGACGTATAATGAGAGACTGATGTGTGGACGGATAGAGCGGGAATGGAGTGGGGACAGCAGAAGAGAGAATGGAATGGGGACGGATAGAGAGGGAATGGTGTGGGGACGGATAGAGAGAGAATGTAGTGGGGACGGATAGAGAGAGAATGGAGTGGGGACGGATAGAGAGCGAATGGAATGGGGATGAATAGAGAGAGAATGGAGTGGGGACGGATAGAGAGGGAATGGAGTGGGGACTGATAGATAGGGAATGGAGTGAGAACGGATAGAGAGGGAATAGAGTGGGGACGGATAGAGAGAGAATGGAGTGGGGACGGATAGAGAGGGAATGGAGTGGGGACGGTAGAGAGGTTATGGAGTGGGGACGGATAGAGAGAGAATGGAGTGGGGACGGATAGAGAGAGAATGGATTGGGGACGGATAGAGACAGAATGGAGTGGGGACGGGAGAGAGGGAATGGAGCGGGGTCGGATAGAGAGGGAATAGAGTGGGGACGGATAGAGAGAGAATGTAGTGGGGACGGATACAGAGAGAATGGCGTGGGGACGGATAGAGAGAGAATGGCCTGGGGACGGAGAGAGAGAATGGAGTGGGGACAGATAGAGAGAGAATGGAGTGGGGACGGATAGAGAGAATGGAGTGGGGAAGGCAGAAGAGAGAATGGAGTGGAGACGGGTGAAGAGAGAATGGAGTGGGGACGGATAGAGCGGGAATGGAGTGGGGACGGATAGAGAGAGAATGGAGTGGGGACGGTAGAGAGGGAATGGAGTGGGGACGGATAGAGAGGGAATAGAGCGGGGACGGATAGAGAGAGAATGGAGTGGGGACGGATAGAGAGGGAATGGAGTGGGGACGGTAGGGAGGGAATGGAGTGGGGACGGATAGATAGGGAATAGAGTGGGGACGAATAGAGAGAGAATGGAGTGGGGATGGATAGAGAGAGAATTGAGTGGGGACGGATAGAGAGAGAATTGGGTGGGGACGGTCGAGAGGGAATGGAGCGGGGATGGATGGAGAGAGAATTGAGTGGGGACGGGAGAAGAGAGAATGGAGTGGGGATGGATAGAGCGGGAATGGAGTGGGGACGGATAGAGAGAGAATGGAGTGATGACGGAGAGAGAGAGAATTGAGTGGGGACGGATAGAGAGAGAATGGAGTGGGGACGGATAGAGAGAGAATGGAGTGGGGACGGATAGAGAGAGAATGGACTGGGGACGGATAGAGAGGGAATGGAGTGGGGATGGCAGAAAAGAGAATGGAGTGGGGACGGGAGAAGAGAGAATGGAGTGGGGATGGATAGAGCGGGAATGGAGTGGGGACGGATAGAGAGAGAATGGAGTGGAGACGGATAGAGAGGGAATGGAGTGGGGACGGTAGAGAGGGAATGCACTGGGGACGGATAGATAGAGAATGGAGTGATGACGGATAGAGAGAGAATGGAATGGGGACGGATAGAGAGGGAATGGAGTGGGGACGGTAGAGAAGGAATGGAGTGGGGACGGATAGAGAGGGAATGGAGTGGGGACGGTAGAGAGGGAATGGAGTGGGGACGGATAGAGAGAGAAAGGAGTGGGGACGGATAGAGAGGGAATGGAGTGTGGACGGATAGAGAGAGAATGGAGTGGGGGCGGATAGATAGAGAATGGAGTGGGGACGGATAGAGAGAGAATGGAGTGGGGTCGGATAGAGAGAGAATGGAATGTGGATGAATAGAGAGGGAATGGAGTGGGGACAGATAGAGAGGGAATGGAGTGGGGATGGATAGATAGAGAATGGAGTGGGGACATATAGAGAGGGAATGGAGTGGGGATGGATAGAGAGAGAATGGAGTGGGGACGGATAGAGAGAGAAAGGAGTGGGGACGGGAGAAGAGAGAATGGAGTGGGGACGTATAATGAGAGACTGAAGTGTGGACGGAGAGAGCGGAAATGGAGTGGGGACAGCAGAAGAGAGAATGGAGTGGGGACGGATAGAGAGGGAATGGAGTGGGGACGGATAGAGAGAGAATGTAGTGGGGACGGATAGAGAGGGAATGGAGTGGGGACGGATAGAGAGCGAATGGAATGGGGATGAATAGAGAGAGAATGGAGTGGGGACGGATAAAGAGGGAATGGAGTGGGGACGGATAGAGAGGGAATGGAGTGGGGACGGATAGATAGGGAATGGAGTGAGAACGGATAGAGAGGGAATGGAGTTGGGACGGATAGAGAGGGAATGGAGTGGTGAAGGATATAGAGAGAATTGGGTGGGGACGGTAGAGAGGGAATGGAGCGGGGATGGATGGAGAGAGAATTGAGTGGGGACGGGAGAAGAGAGAATGGAGTGGGGATGGATAGAGCGGGAATGGAGTGGGGACGGATAGAGAGAGAATGGAGTAATGACGGAGAGAGAGAGAATTGAGTGGGGACGGATAGAGAGAGAATGGAGTGGGGACGGATAGAGAGAGAATGGAGTGGGGACGGATAGAGAGAGAATGGACTGGGGACGGTTAGAGAGGGAATGGAGCGGGGATGGCAGAAGAGAGAATGGAGTGGGGACGGGAGAAGAGAGAATGGAGTGGGGATGGATAGAGCGGGAATGGAGTGGGGACAGATAGAGAGAGAATGGAGTGGAGACGGATAGAGAGGGAATGGAGTGGGGACGGTAGAGAGGGAATGCACTGGGGACGGATAGATAGAGAATGGAGTGATGACGGATAGAGAGAGAATGGAGTGGGGACGGATAGAGAGGGAATGGAGTGGGGACGGTAGAGAAGGAATGGAGTGGGGACGGATAGAGAGGGAATGGAGTGGGGACGGAAGAGAGGGAATGGAGTGGGGACGGATAGAGAGAGAAAGGAGTGGGGACGGATAGAGAGGGAATGGAGTGTGGACGGATAGAGAGAGAATGGAGTGGGGGCGGTTATATAGAGAATGGAGTGGGGACGGATAGAGAGAGAATGGAGTGGGGTCGGATAGAGAGAGAATGGAATGTGGATGAATAGAGCGGGAATGGAGTGGGGACAGATAGAGAGGGAATGGAGTGGGGATGGATAGATCGAGAATGGAGTGGGGACAGATAGAGAGGGAATGGAGTGGGGATGGATAGAGAGAGAATGGAGTGGGGACGGATAGAGAGAGAAAGGAGTGGGGACTGGAGAAGAGAGAATGGAGTGGGGACGTATAATGAGAGACTGAAGTGTGGACGGAGAGAGCGGAAATGGAGTGGGGACAGCAGAAGAGAGAATGGAGTGGGGACGGATAGAGAGGGAATGGAGTGGGGACGGATAGAGAGAGAATGTAGTGCGGACGGATAGAGAGGGAAAGGAGTGGGGACGGATAGAGAGCGAATGGAATGGGGATAAATAGAGAGAGAATGGAGTGGGGACGGATAAAGAGGGAATGGAGTGGGGACGGATAGAGAGGGAATGGAGTGGGGACGGATAGATAGGGAATGGAGTGAGAACGGATAGAGAGGGAATGGAGTTGGGACGGATAGAGAGGGAATGGAGTGGTGAAGGATATAGAGAGAATGGAGTGGGGATGGATAGAGAGAGAATGGAGTGGGGACGGATAGAGAGAGAAAGGAGTGGGGACGGAGAGAGACAGAATGCAGTGGGGACGGATAGACAGAGTATGGAGTGGGGACGGATAGAGAGAGAATGGAGTGGCGAAGGTTAGAGAGAGAATGGAGTAGGGAGGGATAGAGAGAGAATGGAGTGGGGACGGATAGAGAGGGAATAGAGTGGGGACGGATAGAGAGAGAATGGAGTGGGGACGGATAGAGAGGGAATGGAGTGGGGACGGTAGAGAGGGTATGGAGTGGAGACGGATAGAGAGAGAATGGAGTGGGGACGGATAGAGAGAGAATGGATTGGGGACGGATAGAGACAGAATGGAGTGGGGACGGGAGAGAGGAAATGGAGCGGGGTCGGATAGAGAGGGAATAGAGTGGGGACGGATAGAGAGAGAATGGAGTGGGGACGGATACAGAGAGAATGTAGTAGGGACGGATACAGAGAGAATGGCGTGGGGACGGATAGAGAGAGAATGGCGTGGGGACGGATAGAGAGAATGGAGTGGCGACGGATAGAGAGAGAATGGAGTGGGGACGGATAGAGAGAATGGAGTGGGGAAGGCAGAAGAGAGAATGGAGTGGAGACGGGTGAAGAGAGAATGGAGTGGGGACGGATAGAGCGGGAATGGAGTGGGGACGGATAGAGAGAGAATGGAGTGGGGACGGTAGAGAGGGAATGGAGTGGGGATGGATAGAGAGGGAATAGAGCGGGGACGGATAGAGAGAGAATGGAGTGGGGACGGATAGAGAGGGAATGGAGTGGGGACGGTAGGGAGGGAATGGAGTGGGGACGGTAGGGAGGGAATGGAGTGCGGACGGATAGAGAGTGAATAGAGTGGGGACGAATAGAGAGAGAATGGAGTGGGGACGGATAGAGAGAGAATTGAGTGGGGACGGATAGAGAGAGAATTGGGTGGGGACGGTAGAGAGGGAATGGAGCGGGGATGGATAGAGAGAGAATGGAGTGGGGACGGGAGAAGAGAGAATGGAGTGGGGATGGAGAGAGCGGGAATGGAGTGGGGACGGATAGAGAGAGAATGGAGTGATGACGGATAGAGAGAGAATGGAGTGGGGACAGAGAGAGAATGGAGTGGGGACGGATAGAGAGAGAATGGAGTGGGGACGGATAGAGAGAGAATGGAATGGGGACGGATAGAGAGGGAATGGAGTGGGGATGGCAGAAGAGAGAATGAGTGGGGACGGGAGAAGAGAGAATTGAGTGGGGATGGATAGAGCGGAAATGGAGTGGGGACGGATAGAGAGAGAATGGAGTAGAGACGGATAGAGAGGGAATGGAGTGGGGACGGTAGAGAGGGAATGCACTGCGGACGGATAGATAGAGAATGGAGTGATGACGGATAGAGAGGGAATGGAGTGGGGACGGTAGAGAAGGAATTGTGTGGGGACGAATAGAGAGGGAATGGAGTGGGGAGGGTAGAGAGGGAATGGAGTGGGGACGGATAGAGAGAATGGAGTGGGGACGGATAGAGAGGGAATGGTGTGGGGATGGTTAGAGAGAGAATGGAGTTGGGACGGATAGGGAGAGAATGGAGTGGGGAAGGATAGAGAGAGAATGGGGTGGGGACGGTAGAGACGGAATGGAGTGGGGACGGATAGAGAGAGAATGGAGTGGGGACGGATAGAGAGAGAATGGAGTGGGGACGGATAGAGAGAGAATGGAGTGGGGACGGAAAGAGAGAATGGGATGGGGACGGATAGAGGGGGAATGAAGTGGGGATAGATAGATAGGGAATGATGTGGGGACGGATAGAGAGAGAATGGAGTGGGGACGGATAGAAAGGGAATGGAGTGGGGACGGATGGAGAGGGAATGGAGTGGGGACGGATAGAGAGGGAATGGAGTGGGGATGGATAGAGAGAGAATGGAGTGGGGGCGGATAGAGAGGGAATGGAGTGGGGACAGATAGAGAGTGAATGAAGTGGGGGCGGATAGAGAGAGAATGGAGTGGGGACGGATAGAGAGAGAATGGAGTGGGGACGGATAGAAAGAGAATGGAGTGGGGTCGGATAGGGAGAGAATGGAGTGGGGACGGATAGAGAGAGAATGGAGTGGGGACGGATAGAGAGAATGGAGTGGGGACGGATTGAGAGAGAATGAAGTTGGGACGGATAGAGGGGGAATGGAGTGGCGACGGATATAGAGAGAATGGAGTGGGGATGGATAGAGAGAGAATGGAGTGGGGACGGATAGAGAGAGAATGGAGTGGGGACGGATAGAGAGAGAATGGAGTGGGGACGGATAGAGAGAGAATGGAGTGGGGACGGACAGAGAGAGAATGGAGTGGGAATGGAGAGAGAGAGAATGGAGTGAGGGCGGATAGAGAGGGAATGGAGTGGGGCCGGAGAGA
Source organism: Scyliorhinus torazame (assembly GCF_047496885.1). NCBI lineage: Eukaryota > Metazoa > Chordata > Chondrichthyes > Carcharhiniformes > Scyliorhinidae > Scyliorhinus > Scyliorhinus torazame. Next base: position 220,064,795 of record NC_092707.1, read on the forward strand.
GAGGGAATGGAGTGGGGACGGATAGAGAGGGGAATGGAGTGGGGACGTTTAGCAAGGGAATGGAGTGGGGACGGATAGAGAGAGAATGGAGTGGGAATGGAGAGAGAGAAAATGGAGTGGGGACGGATAGAGAGGGAATGGAGTGGGGCCGTAGAGAGAGGGAATGGAGTGGGGACGGATAGAGAGGGGAATGGAGTGGGGACGTTTAGCGAGGGAATGGAGTGGGGACGGATAGAGAGAGAATGGAGTGGGGACGGATAGAGAGAGAATGGAGTGGGGATGGCAGAAGAGAGAATGGAGTGGGGCCGGATAGAGAGGGAATGGAGTGGGGACGGATAGAGATGGAATGGAGTGGGGACGGATAGAGAGGGGAATGGAGTGGGGACGGTTAGAGAGGGAATGGAGTGGGGAAGGATAGAGAGAGACTGGACTGGGGACGTATAGAGAGAGAATGGAGTGGGGACGGCAGAAGAGAGAATGCAGTGGGGACGGATAGAGAGAGACTGGTATGGGGACGGATAGAGCGGGAATGGAGTGGGGACGGATAGAGAGGGAATGGAGTGGGGACGGATAGAGCGAGAATGGAGTGGGGACGGATTGAGAGAGAATGGACTGGGGACAGCAGAAGAGAGAATCGAGTGGGGACGGATAGAGAGAGAATCGAGTGGGGACGGATAGAGAGAGAATGCAGTGGGGACAGATAGAGATAGAATGGAGTGGGGTCCGATAGAGAGAGAATCGAGCGAGGACGGATAGAGCGGGAATGCAGTGGGGACTGAAAGAGAGGGAATGGAGTGGGGACGGATGGAGAGAGAATGGAGTCGGGTCGGATAGAGAGAGAATGGAGTGGGGTCAGAAAGAGAGAGAATGGAGTGGGGACGGATAGAGAGGGAATGGAGTGGGGACGGATATAGAGAGAATGGAGAGGGGACGGATAGAGAGAGAATGGAGTGGGGACGGATAGAGAGGGAATGGCGTGGGGCCGGAGAGAGAGGGAATGGAGTGGGGACGGATAGAGAGGGGAATGGAGTGGGGACGGACAGAGAGGGAATGGAGTGGGGACGGATTGAGAGGGAATGGAGTGGGGACGGATGGAGAGGGAATGGAGTGGGGACGGATTGAGAGGGAATGGAGTGGGGACGGATAGAGGGGGAATGGAGTGGGGCCGGATAGAGAGTGAATGGAGTGGGGCCGGATTGACAGGGAATGGAGTGGGGCCGGATAGGGAGGGACTGGAGTGGGGACGGATAGAGAGGGAATGGAGTGGGGACGGATAGCGCGCGGAATGGAGTCGGGACGGTTAGAGATCGAATGGAGTGGGGACGGCAGAAGAGAGAATTGAGTGGGAACGTATAAAGAGAGACTGGAGTGGGGCCGGATAGAGCGGGAATGGAGTGGGGACGGATAAAGAGGGAATGGAGTGGGGACGGATGGAGAGGGAATGGAGTGTGGCCGGATAGAGTGGGAATGGAGTGGGGACTGAAAGAGAGAGAATGGAGTGGGGACGGATAGTGAGAGAATGGAGTGGGGACGGATAGAGAGGGAACGGAGTGGGGTCGGATAGAGAGGGAATGGAGTGGGGATGGATAGAGTGGGAATGGAGTGGGGATGGATAGAGAGGGAATGGAGTGGGGACGGATCGACAGGGAATGGAGATTGGACGGATAGAGAGAGAATGGAGTGGGGACGGATAGAGAGGGAATGGAGTGGGGACGGATAGATAGGGAATGGAGTGGGGACGGATAGCGAGGGAATGGAGTGGGGACGGATAGAGAGAGAATGGAGTGGGGACGGATAGAGAGAGAATGGAGTGGGGACGGATAGAAAGGGAATGGAGTGGGGACGGATGGAGAGGGAATGGAGTGGGGACGGATAGAGAGGGAATGGAGTGGGGATGGATAGAGAGAGAATGGAGTGGGGGCGGATAGAGAGGGAATGGAGTGGGGACAGATAGAGAGTGAATGAAGTGGGGGCGGATAGAGAGAGAATCGAGTGGGGACGGATAGAGAGAGAATGGAGTGGGGACAGATAGAGAGAGAATGGAGTGGGGTCGGATAGAGAGAGAATGGAGTGGGGACGGATAGAGATTGAATGGAGTGGGGACGGATAGAGAGAACGGGATGGGGATGGATAGAGGGGGAATGGAGTGGGGACGGATAGAGAGAATGGAGTGGGGACGGATAGAGAGGGAATGGAGTGGGCACGGACATAGAGGGAATGGAGTGGGGACGGATAGAGCGGGAATGGAGTGGGGACGGATAGAGAGAGAATGGAGTGGGGACGGATAGAGAGAGAATGGAGTGGGGACGGATAGAGAGAGAATGGAGTGGGGACGGATAGAGAGGGAATGGAGTGGGGACGGATAGAGAGGGAATGGAGTGGGGACGGATAGATAGGGAATGAAGTGAGGACGGATAGAGAGGGAATGGAGTGGGGACGGATTGAGAGGGGAATGGAGTGGGGACGTTTAGCGAGGGAATGGAGTGGGGACGGATAGAGAGAGAATGGAGTGGGGACGGATAGAGAGAGAATGGAGTGGGGATGGCAGAAGAGAGAATGGAGTGGGGCCGGATAGAGAGGGAATGGAGTGGGGACGGATAGAGATGGAATGGAGTGGGGACGGATAGAGAGGGGAATGGAGTGGGGACGGTTAGAGAGGGAATGGAGTGGGGAAGGATAGAGAGAGACTGGACTGGGGACGTATAGAGAGAGAATGGAGTGGGGACGGCAGAAGAGAGAATGCAGTGGGGACGGATAGAGAGAGACTGGTGTGGGGACGGATAGAGCGGGAATGGAGTGGGGGCGGATAGAGAGGGAATGGAGTGGGGACGGATAGAGCGAGAATGGAGTGGGGACGGATTGAGAGAGAATGGAGTGGGGACAGCAGAAGAGAGAATCGAGTGGGGACGGATAGAGAGAGAATCGAGTGGGGACGGATAGAGAGAGAATGCAGTGGGGACAGATAGAGATAGAATGGAGTGGGGTCCGATAGAGAGAGAATCGAGCGAGGACGGATAGAGCGGGAATGCAGTGGGGACTGAAAGAGAGGGAATGGAGTGGGGACGGATGGAGAGAGAATGGAGTCGGGTCGGATAGAGAGAGAATGGAGTGGGGTCAGAAAGAGAGAGAATGGAGTGGGGACGGATAGAGAGGGAATGGAGTGGGGACGGATATAGAGAGAATGGAGAGGGGACGGATAGAGAGAGAATGGAGTGGGGACGGATAGAGAGGGAATGGCGTGGGGCCGGAGAGAGAGGGAATGGAGTGGGGACGGATAGAGAGGGGAATGGAGTGGGGACGGACAGAGAGGGAATGGAGTGGGGACGGATTGAGAGGGAATGGAGTGGGGACGGATGGAGAGGGAATGGAGTGGGGACGGATTGAGAGGGAATGGAGTGGGGACGGATAGAGGGGGAATGGAGTGGGGCCGGATAGAGAGTGAATGGAGTGGGGCCGGATTGACAGGGAATGGAGTGGGGCCGGATAGGGAGGGACTGGAGTGGGGACGGATAGAGAGGGAATTGAGTGGGGACGGATAGCGCGCGGAATGGAGTCGGGACGGTTAGAGATCGAATGGAGTGGGGACGGCAGAAGAGAGAATTGAGTGGGAACGTATAAAGAGAGACTGGAGTGGGGCCGGATAGAGCGGGAATGGAGTGGGGACGGATAAAGAGGGAATGGAGTGGGGACGGATGGAGAGGGAATGGAGTGTGGCCGGATAGAGTGGGAATGGAGTGGGGACTGATAGAGAGAGAATGGAGTGGGGACGGATAGTGAGAGAATGGAGTGGGGACGGATAGAGAGGGAACGGAGTGGGGTCGGATAGAGAGGGAATGGAGTGGGGATGGATAGAGTGGGAATGGAGTGGGGATGGATAGAGAGGGAATGGAGTGGGGACGGATCGACAGGGAATGGAGATTGGACGGATAGAGAGAGAATGGAGTGGGGACGGATAGAGAGGGAATGGAGTGGGGACAGATAGATAGGGAATGGAGTGGGGACGGATAGCGAGGGAATGGAGTGGGGACGGATAGAGAGAGAATGGAGTGGGGACGGATAGAGAGAGAATGGAGTGGGGACGGATAGAAAGGGAATGGAGTGGGGACGGATGGAGAGGGAATGGAGTGGGGACGGATAGAGAGGGAATGGAGTGGGGATGGATAGAGAGAGAATGGAGTGGGGGCGGATAGAGAGGGAATGGAGTGGGGACAGATCGAGAGTGAATGAAGTGGGGGCGGATAGAGAGAGAATCGAGTGGGGACGGATAGAGAGAGAATGGAGTGGGGACAGATAGAGAGAGAATGGAGTGGGGTCGGATAGAGAGAGAATGGAGTGGGGACGGATAGAGATTGAATGGAGTGGGGACGGATAGAGAGAACGGGATGGGGATGGATAGAGGGGGAATGGAGTGGGGACGGATAGAGAGAATGGAGTGGGGACGGATAGAGAGGGAATGGAGTGGGCACGGACATAGAGGGAATGGAGTGGGGACGGATAGAGCGGGAATGGAGTGGGGACGGATAGAGAGAGAATGGAGTGGGGACGGATAGAGAGAGAATGGAGTGGGGACGGATAGAGAGAGAATGGAGTGGGGACGGATAGAGAGGGAATGGAGTGGGGACGGATAGAGAGGGAATGGAGTGGGGACGGATAGATAGGGAATGAAGTGAGGACGGATAGAGAGGGAATGGAGTGGGGACGGATTGAGAGAGAATGGAGTGCGGAAGGATAGAGAGGGAATGGAGTGCGGCCGGAGAGAGAGGAAATGGAGTGGGGACGGATAGAGAGGTGAATGGAGTGGGGACGGTTAGAGAGGGAATGGAGTGGGGACGGATAGAGAGAGAATGGAGTGGGGACAGCAGAAGAGAGAATGGAGTGGGGACGGATAGAGAGAGAATGGAGTGCGGACGGATAGAGATCAAATGGAGTGGGGACAGATAGAGAGGGAATGGAGTGGGGACGGATAGATAGAGAATGGAGTGGGGACAGATCCAGAGGGAATGGTGTGGGGACAGATAGAGAGGGAATGGAGTGGGGACGGATAGAGAGAGAATGGAGTGGGGACGGATAGAGAGGGAATGGCGTGGGGACGGATAGATAGGGAATGGAGTGAGGACGGATAGAGAGGGAATGGAGTGGGGACGGATTGAGAGAGAATGGAGTGCGGAAGGATAGAGAGGGAATGGAGTGCTGCCGGAGAGAGAGGGAATGGAGTGGGGACGGAAAGAGAGGGAATGGAGTGGGGATAGATGGAGAGAGAATGTAGTGGGGACGGATAGAGAGAGAATGGAGTGGGGACAGCAGAAGAGAGAATGGAGTGGGGACGGATAGAGAGAGAATGGAGTGGGGACGGATAGAGATCAAATGGAGTGGGGACAGATAGAGAGGGAATGGAGTGGGGACGGATAGATAGAGAATGGAGTGGGGACAGATCCAGAGGGAATGGTGTGGGGACAGATAGAGAGGGAATAGAGTTGGGACGGATAGAGAGAGAATGGAGTGGGGACGGATAGAGAGGGAATGGAGTGGGGACGGATAGACAGCGAATGGAGTGGGGACGGATATAGAGAGAATGGATTGGGGACGGATAGAGAGGGAATGGAGTGGGGACGGATAGAGTGGGAATGGAGTGGTGACTGATAGAGAGTGAATGGAGTGGGGACGGTTAGAGAGGGAATGTAGTGGGGAAGGATAGAGAGAGAATGGAGTGGGGACGGATAGAGAGAGAATGGAGTGGGGATGGCAGAAGAGAGAATGGAGTGGGGACGGATGAAGAGGGAGTGGAGTGGGCCCGGATAGAGAGGGAATGGAGTGGGGACGGATAGAGAGGGAATGGAGTGGGGACGGATAGAGAGGGGAATGGAGTGGGGACGGTTAGAGAGGGAATGGAGTGGGGACGGCAGAAGAGAGAATGCAGTGGGGACGGATAGAGAGAGACTGGTGTGGGGACGAATAGAGCGGGAATGGAGTGGGGACGGATAGAGAGGGAATGGAGTGGGGACGGATAGAGCGACAATGGAGTGGGGACGGATTGAGAGAGAATGGAGTGGGGACAGCAGAAGAGAGAATCGAGTGGGGACGGATAGAGAGAGAATCGAGTGGGGACGGATAGAGAGAGAATGCAGTGGGGACAGATAGAGAGAGAATGGATTGGGGACAGATAGAGATAGAATGGATTGGGGTCGGATAGAGAGAGAATGGAGTGGGGACGGATAGAGAGGGAATTGAGTGGGGACGGATACAGAGAGAATGGAGTGGGGAAGGAGAGAGAGATAATGGAGTGGGGAAGGAGAGAGAGAGAATGGAGTGGGGACCGATAGAGAGGGACTGGAGTGGCGACGGATAGAGAGGGAATAGAGTGGGGACGGATCGCGAGGGAATGGAGTGGGGACGGTTAGAGGGGGAATGGAGTGGGGCCGGATAGAGAGGGAATGGAGTGGGGCCGGATTGAGAGGGAATGGAGTGGGGCCGGATAGGGAGGGACTGGAGTGGGGACGGATAGTGAGGAAATGGAGTGGGGACGGATAGAGCGCGGAATGGAGTAGGGACGGTTATAGATGGAATGGAGTGGGGACGGATAGAGAGAGAATGGAGTGGGGACGGATAAAGAGAGACTGGAGTGGCGCCGGATAGAGCGGGAATGGAGTGGGGACGGATAGAGAGTGAATGGAGTGGGGACGGATAGAGAGGGAATGGAGTGGGGGCGGATAGAGAGGGAATGGAGTGGGGACAGATAGAGAGAGAATGGAGTGGGGATGGCAGAAGAGAGAATGGAGTGGGGACGGATAGAGAGAGAATGGAGAAGGGACGGATAGAGAGAGAATGGAGTGGGGACGGTAGAAGAGAGAATGCAGTGGGGACGGATAGAGAGAGACTGGTGTGGGGACGGATAGAGCGGGAATGGAGTGGGGACGGATAGAGAGGGAATGGAGTGGGGACGGATAGAGCGACAATGGAGTGGGGACGGATTGAGAGAGAATGGAGTGGGGTCGGATAGAGAGAGAATCGAGTGAGGACGGATAGAGCGGGAATGCAGTGGGGACGGATGGAGAGAGAATGGAGTGGGGTCGGATAGAGAGAGAATGGAGTGGGGTCGGAAAGAGAGAGAATGGAGTGTGGAAGGATAGAGAGGGAATGGACTGGGGACGGATATAGAGAGAATGGAGAGGGGTCGGATAGAGAGAGAATGGAGTGGGGACGGATAGAGAGGGAATGGCGTGTGGCCGGAGAGAGAGGGAATGGAGTGGGGACGGATAGAGAGGGGAATGGAGTGGAGACGGATAGAGAGGGAATGGAGTGGGGACGGATCGAGAGGGAATGGAGTGGGGACGGATAGAGAGGGAATGGAGTGGGGACGGAAAGAGAGGGAATGGAGTGGGGATAGATGGAGAGAGAATGTAGTGGGGACGGATAGAGAGAGAATGGAGTGGGGACAGCAGAAGAGAGAATGGAGTGGGGACGGATAGAGAGAGAATGGAGTGGGGACGGATAGAGATCAAATGGAGTGGGGACAGATAGAGAGGGAATGGAGTGGGGACGGATAGATAGAGAATGGAGTGGGGACAGATCCAGAGGGAATGGTGTGGGGACAGATAGAGAGGGAATAGAGTTGGGACGGATAGAGAGAGAATGGAGTGGGGACGGATAGAGAGGGAATGGAGTGGGTACGAATAGACAGCGAATGGAGTGGGGACGGATATAGAGAGAATGGATTGGGGACGGATAGAGAGGGAATGGAGTGGGGACGGATAGAGTGGGAATGGAGTGGGGACTGATAGAGAGTGAATGGAGTGGGGACGGTTAGAGAGGGAATGTAGTGGGGAAGGATAGAGAGAGAATGGAGTGGGGACGGATAGAGAGAGAATGGAGTGGGGATGGCAGAAGAGAGAATGGAGTGGGAACGGATGAAGAGGGAGTGGAGTGGGCCCGGATAGAGAGGGAATGGAGTGGGGACGGATAGAGAGGGAATGGAGTGGGGACGGATAGAGAGGGGAATGGAGTGGGACGGTTAGAGAGGGAATGGAGTGGGGAAGGATAGAGAGAGAATGGAGTGGGGACGGCAGAAGAGAGAATGCAGTGGGGACGGATAGAGAGAGACTGGTGTGGGGACGAATAGAGCGGGAATGGAGTGGGGACGGATAGAGAGGGAATGGAGTGGGGACGGATAGAGCGACAATGGAGTGGGGACGTATTGAGAGAGAATGGAGTGGGGACAGCAGAAGAGAGAATCGAGTGGGGACGGATAGAGAGAGAATCGAGTGGGGACGGATAGAGAGAGAATGCAGTGGGGACAGATAGAGATAGAATGGATTGGGGTCGGATAGAGAGAGAATCGAGTGACGATGGATAGAGCGGGAATGCAGTGGGGACGGAAAGAGAGGGAATGGAGTGGGGACGGATAGAGAGAGAATGGAGTGGGGTCGGAAAGAGAGAGAATGGAGTGGGGACGGATAGAGAGGGAATTGAGTGGGGACGGATACAGAGAGAATGGAGTGGGGAAGGAGAGAGAGATAATGGAGTGGGGAAGGAGAGAGAGAGAATGGAGTGGGGACCGATAGAGAGGGACTGGAGTGGGGACGGATAGAGAGGGAATAGAGTGGGGACGGATCGCGAGGGAATGGAGTGGGGACGGTTAGAGGGGGAATGGAGTGGGGCCGGATAGAGAGGGAATGGAGTGGGGCCGGATTGAGAGGGAATGGAGTGGGGCCGGATAGGGAGGGACTGGAGTGGGGACGGATAGTGAGGAAATGGAGTGGGGACGGATAGAGCGCGGAATGGAGTAGGGACGGTTATAGATGGAATGGAGTGGGGACGGATAGAGAGAGAATGGAGTGGGGACGGCAGAAGATAGAATGGAGTGGGGACGGATAAAGAGAGACTGGAGTGGCGCCGGATAGAGCGGGAATGGAGTGGGGACGGATAGAGAGTGAATGGAGTGGGGACGGATAGAGAGGGAATGGAGTGGGGGCGGATAGAGAGGGAATGGAGTGGGGACAGATAGAGAGAGAATGGAGTGGGGATGGCAGAAGAGAGAATGGAGTGGGGACGGATAGAGAGGGAATGGAGTGGGGCCGTATAGAGAGGGAATGGAGTGCGGACGGATAGAGATGGAATGGAGTGGGGACGGATAGAGAGGGGAATGGAGTGGGGACGGTTAGAGAGGGAATGGAGTGGGGAAGGATAGAGAGAGAATGGAGTGGGGACGGATAGAGAGAGAATGGAGTGGGGACGGCAGAAGAGAGAATGCAGTGGGGACGGATAGAGAGAGACTGGTGTGGGGACGGATAGAGCGGGAATGGAGTGGGGACGGATAGAGAGGGAATGGAGTGGGGACGGATAGAGCGACAATGGAGTGGGGACGGATTGAGAGAGAATGGAGTGGGGTCGGATAGAGAGAGAATCGAGTCAGGACGGATAGAGCGGGAATGCAGTGGGGACGGAAAGAGAGGGAATGGAGGCGGGACGGATGGAGAGAGAATGGAGTGGGGTCGGATAGGGAGAGAGTGGAGTGGGGTCGGAAAGAGAGAGAATGGAGTGTGGAAGGATAGAGAGGGAATGGACTGGGGACGGATATAGAGAGAATGGAGAGGGGTCGGATAGAGAGAGAATGGAGTGGGGACGGATAGAGAGGGAATGGCGTGTGGCCGGAGAGAGAGGGAATGGAGTGGAGACGGATAGAGAGGGGAATGGAGTGGAGACGGATAGAGAGGGAATGGAGTGGGGACGGATCGAGAGGGAATGGAGTGGGGACGGATAGAGAGGGAATGGAGTGGGGACGGAGAAAGGGGGAATGGAGTGGGGCCGGAGAGAGAGGGAATGGAGTGGGGCCGGATTGACAGGGAATGGAGTGGGGAAGGATAGGGAGGGACTGGAGTGGGGACGGATAGAGAGGGAATGGAGTGGGGAGGGATAGAGCGCGGAATGGAGTCGGGAAGGTTAGAGATGGAATGGAGTGGGGACAGATAGAGAGAGAATGGAGTGGGGACGGCAGAAGAGAGAATGGAGAGGGGACGGATAGAGAGAGAATGGAGTGGGGACGGATAGAGAGAGAATGGAGTGGGGACGGATAGAGAGAATGGAGTGGAGACGGATTGAGAGAGAATGAAGTTGGGACGGATAGAGGGGGAATGGAGTGGCGACGGATATAGAGAGAATGGACTGGGGATGGATAGAGAGAGAATGGAGTGGGGACGGATAGAGAGAGATTGGAGTGGGGACGGATAGAGAGAGAATGGAGTGCGGACGGATAGAGAGAGAATGGAGTGGGGACGGATAGAGAGGGAATGGAGTGGGGACGGTAGAGAGGGAATGGAGTGGGGACGGATAGAGAGAGAATGGAGTGGGGACGGATAGAGAGAGAATGGAGTGGGGACAGATAGAGAGAGAATGTAGTGGGGATGGATAGAGAGAGAATGGAGTGGGGACGGATAGAGAGAGAAAGGAGTGGGGACGGGAGAAGAGAGAATGGAGTGGGGACGTATAATGAGAGACTGAAGTGTGGACGGATAGAGCGGGAATGGAGTGGGGACAGCAGAAGAGAGAATGGAGTGGGGACGGATAGAGAGAGAATGGAGTGGGGACGGACAGAGAGCGAATGGAATGGGGATGAAGAGAGAGAGAATGGAGTGGGGACGGATAAAGAGGGAATGGAGTGGGGACGGATAGAGAGGGAATGGAGTGGGGACTGATAGATATGGAATGGAGTGAGAACGGATAGAGAGGGAATAGAGTGGGGACGGATAGAGAGAGAATGGAGTGGGGACGGATAGAGAGGGAATGGAGTGGGGACGGTAGAGAGGGTATGGAGTGGGGACGGATAGAGAGAGAATGGAGTGGGGACGGATAGAGTGAGAATGGATTGGGGACGGATAGAGACAGAATGGAGTGGGGACGGGAGAGAGGGAATGGAGCGGGGTCGGATAGAGAGGGAATAGAGTGGGGACGGATAGAGAGAGAATTTAGTGGGGGCAGATAGAGAGAGAATGGAGTGGAGACGGGTGAAGAGAGAATTGAGTGGGGACGGATAGAGCGGGAATGGAGTGGGGACGGATAGAGAGAGAATGGAGTGGGGACGGAGAGAGAGGGAATAGAGCGAGGACGGATAGAGAGAGAATGGAGTGGGGACGGATAGAGAGGGAATGGAGTGGGGACGGTAGGGAGGGAATGGAGTGGGGACGGATAGAGAGGGAATAGAGTGGGGACGAATAGAGAGAGAATGGAGTGGGGACGGGTAAAGAGAGAATGGAGTGGGGACGGATAGAGCGGGAATGGAGTGGGGACGGATAGAGAGAGAACTGGGTGGGGACGGTAGAGAGGGAATGGAGTGGGGACGGATAGAGAGGGGAATGGAGTGGGGACGGTTAGAGAGGGAATGGAGTGGGGAAGGATAGAGAGAGAATGGAGTGGGGACGGCAGAAGAGAGAATGCAGTGGGGACGGATAGAGAGAGACTGGTGTGGGGACGAATAGAGCGGGAATGGAGTGGGGACGGATAGAGAGGGAATGGAGTGGGGACGGATAGAGCGACAATGGAGTGGGGACGTATTGAGAGAGAATGGAGTGGGGACAGCAGAAGAGAGAATCGAGTGGGGACGGATAGAGAGAGAATCGAGTGGGGACGGATAGAGAGAGAATGCAGTGGGGACAGATAGAGATAGAATGGATTGGGGTCGGATAGAGAGAGAATCGAGTGACGATGGATAGAGCGGGAATGCAGTGGGGACGGAAAGAGAGGGAATGGAGTGGGGACGGATAGAGAGAGAATGGAGCGGGGTCGGATAGAGAGAGAATGGAGTGGGGTCGGAAAGAGAGAGAATGGAGTGGGGACGGATAGAGAGGGAATTGAGTGGGGACGGATACAGAGAGAATGGAGTGGGGAAGGAGAGAGAGATAATGGAGTGGGGAAGGAGAGAGAGAGAATGGAGTGGGGACCGATAGAGAGGGACTGGAGTGGGGACGGATAGAGAGGGAATAGAGTGGGGACGGATCGCGAGGGAATGGAGTGGGGACGGTTAGAGGGGGAATGGAGTGGGGCCGGATAGAGAGGGAATGGAGTGGGGCCGGATTGAGAGGGAATGGAGTGGGGCCGGATAGGGAGGGACTGGAGTGGGGACGGATAGTGAGGAAATGGAGTGGGGACGGATAGAGCGCGGAATGGAGTAGGGACGGTTATAGATGGAATGGAGTGGGGACGGATAGAGAGAGAATGGAGTGGGGACGGCAGAAGATAGAATGGAGTGGGGACGGATAAAGAGAGACTGGAGTGGCGCCGGATAGAGCGGGAATGGAGTGGGGACGGATAGAGAGTGAATGGAGTGGGGACGGATAGAGAGGGAATGGAGTGGGGGCGGATAGAGAGGGAATGGAGTGGGACAGATAGAGAGAGAATGGAGTGGGGATGGCAGAAGAGAGAATGGAGTGGGGACGGATAGAGAGGGAATGGAGTGGGGCCGGATAGAGAGGGAATGGAGTGCGGACGGATAGAGATGGAATGGAGTGGGGACGGATAGAGAGGGGAATGGAGTGGGGACGGTTAGAGAGGGAATGGAGTGGGGAAGGATAGAGAGAGAATGGAGTGGGGACGGATAGAGAGAGAATGGAGTGGGGACGGCAGAAGAGAGAATGCAGTGGGGACGGATAGAGAGAGACTGGTGTGGGGACGGATAGAGCGGGAATGGAGTGGGGACGGATAGAGAGGGAATGGAGTGGGGACGGATAGAGCGACAATGGAGTGGGGACGGATTGAGAGAGAATGGAGTGGGGTCGGATAGAGAGAGAATCGAGTGAGGACGGATAGAGCGGGAATGCAGTGGGGACGGAAAGAGAGGGAATGGAGGCGGGACGGATGGAGAGAGAATGGAGTGGGGTCGGATAGGGAGAGAGTGGAGTGGGGTCGGAAAGAGAGAGAATGGAGTGTGGAAGGATAGAGAGGGAATGGACTGGGGACGGATATAGAGAGAATGGAGAGGGGTCGGATAGAGAGAGAATGGAGTGGGGACGGATAGAGAGGGAATGGCGTGTGGCCGGAGAGAGAGGGAATGGAGTGGGGACGGATAGAGAGGGGAATGGAGTGGAGACGGATAGAGAGGGAATGGAGTGGGGACGGATCGAGAGGGAATGGAGTGGGGACGGATAGAGAGGGAATGGAGTGGGGACGGAGAAAGGGGGAATGGAGTGGGGCCGGAGAGAGAGGGAATGGAGTGGGGCCGGATTGACAGGGAATGGAGTGGGGAAGGATAGGGAGGGACTGGAGTGGGGACGGATAGAGAGGGAATGGAGTGGGGAGGGATAGAGCGCGGAATGGAGTCGGGAAGGTTAGAGATGGAATGGAGTGGGGACAGATAGAGAGAGAATGGAGTGGGGACGGCAGAAGAGAGAATGGAGAGGGGACGGATAGAGAGAGAATGGAGTGGGGACGGATAGAGAGAGAATGGAGTGGGGACGGATAGAGAGAATGGAGTGGAGACGGATTGAGAGAGAATGAAGTTGGGACGGATAGAGGGGGAATGGAGTGGCGACGGATATAGAGAGAATGGACTGGGGATGGATAGAGAGAGAATGGAGTGGGGACGGATAGAGAGAGATTGGAGTGGGGACGGATAGAGAGAGAATGGAGTGCGGACGGATAGAGAGAGAATGGAGTGGGGACGGATAGAGAGGGAATGGAGTGGGGACGGTAGAGAGGGAATGGAGTGGGGACGGATAGAGAGAGAATGGAGTGGGGACGGATAGAGAGAGAATGGAGTGGGGACAGATAGAGAGAGAATGTAGTGGGGATGGATAGAGAGAGAATGGAGTGGGGACGGATAGAGAGAGAAAGGAGTGGGGACGGGAGAAGAGAGAATGGAGTGGGGACGTATAATGAGAGACTGAAGTGTGGACGGATAGAGCGGGAATGGAGTGGGGACAGCAGAAGAGAGAATGGAGTGGGGACGGATAGAGAGAGAATGGAGTGGGGACGGACAGAGAGCGAATGGAATGGGGATGAAGAGAGAGAGAATGGAGTGGGGACGGATAAAGAGGGAATGGAGTGGGGACGGATAGAGAGGGAATGGAGTGGGGACTGATAGATATGGAATGGAGTGAGAACGGATAGAGAGGGAATAGAGTGGGGACGGATAGAGAGAGAATGGAGTGGGGACGGATAGAGAGGGAATGGAGTGGGGACGGTAGAGAGGGTATGGAGTGGGGACGGATAGAGAGAGAATGGAGTGGGGACGGATAGAGTGAGAATGGATTGGGGACGGATAGAGACAGAATGGAGTGGGGACGGGAGAGAGGGAATGGAGCGGGGTCGGATAGAGAGGGAATAGAGTGGGGACGGATAGAGAGAGAATTTAGTGGGGGCAGATAGAGAGAGAATGGAGTGGAGACGGGTGAAGAGAGAATTGAGTGGGGACGGATAGAGCGGGAATGGAGTGGGGACGGATAGAGAGAGAATGGAGTGGGGACGGAGAGAGAGGGAATAGAGCGAGGACGGATAGAGAGAGAATGGAGTGGGGACGGATAGAGAGGGAATGGAGTGGGGACGGTAGGGAGGGAATGGAGTGGGGACGGATAGAGAGGGAATAGAGTGGGGACGAATAGAGAGAGAATGGAGTGGGGACGGGTAAAGAGAGAATGGAGTGGGGACGGATAGAGCGGGAATGGAGTGGGGACGGATAGAGAGAGAACTGGGTGGGGACGGTAGAGAGGGAATGGAGCGGGGATGGATAGAGAGAGAATGGAGTGGGGACGGGAGAAGAGAGAATGGAGTGGGGATGGATAGAGCGGGAATGGAGTGGGGACGGATCGAGAGAGAATGGAGTGATGACGGAGAGAGAGAGAATGGAGTGGGAACGGATAGAGAGAGAATGGTGTGGGGACGGATAGAGAGAGAATGGAGTGGGGACGGATAGAGAGAGAATGGACTGGGGACGGATAGAGAGGGAATGGAGTGGGAATGGCAGAAGAGAGAATGGAGTGGGGACGGGAGAAGAGAGAATGGAGTGGGGATGGATAGAGCGGGAATGGAGTGGGGACGGATAGAGAGAGAATGGAGTGGAGACGGATAGAGAGGGAATGGAGTGGGGACGGTCGAGAGGGAATGCACTGGGGACGGATAGATAGAGAATGGAGTGATGACGGATAGAGAGAGAATGGAGTGGGGACGGATAGAGAGGGAATGGAGTGGGGACGGTAGAGAAGGAATGGAGTGGGGACGGATAGAGAGGGAATGGAGTGGGGACGGTAGAGAGGGAATGGAGTGGGGACGGATAGAGAGAGAAAGGAGTGGGGACGGATAGAGAGGGAATGGAGTGTGGACGGATAGAGAGAGAATGGAGTGGGGGCGGATAGAGAGAGAATGGAGTGGGGACGGATAGAGAGAGAATGGAGTGGGGTCGGATAGAGAGAGAATGGAATGTGGATGAATAGAGAGGGAATGGAGTGGGGACAGATAGAGAGGGAATGGAGTGGGGATGGATAGATAGAGAATGGAGTGGGGACAGATAGAGAGGGCATGGAGTGGGGATGGATAGAGAGAGAATGGAGTGGGGACGGATAGAGAGAGAAAGGAGTGGGGACGGGAGAAGAGAGAATGGAGTGGGGACGTATAATGAGAGACTGAAGTGTGGACGGACAGAGCGGGAATGGAGTGGGGACAGCAGAAGAGAGAATGGAGTGGGGACGGATAGAGAGGGAATGGAGTGGGGACGGATAGAGAGAGAATGTAGTGGGGACGGATAGAGAGGGAATGGAGTGGGGACGGATAGAGAGCGAATGGAATGGGGATGAATAGAGGGAGAATGGAGTGGGCACGGAT
Source organism: Scyliorhinus torazame (assembly GCF_047496885.1). Lineage (NCBI taxonomy): Eukaryota > Metazoa > Chordata > Chondrichthyes > Carcharhiniformes > Scyliorhinidae > Scyliorhinus > Scyliorhinus torazame. Next base: position 220,080,596 of record NC_092707.1, read on the forward strand.
AAAGAGGGAATGGAGTGGGGACGGATAGAGAGGGAATGGAGTGGGGACTGATCGATAGGGAATGGAGTGAGAACGGATAGAGAGGGAATGGAGTTGGGACGGATAGAGAGGGAATGGAGTGGGGCCTGAGTGGGGCCGGGATGGATAAAGAGAGAATGGAGTGGGAACAGATAGAGAGAATGGAGTGGGGACGGATAGAGAGGGAATGGAGTGGGGACGGTAGAGAGGGAATGGAGTGGGGACGGATTGAGAGAGAATGGAGTGGGGACGGATAGAGAGAGAATGGAGTGGGGACAGATAGAGAGAGAATGTAGTGGGGATGGATAGAGAGAGAATGGAGTGGGGACGGATAGAGAGAGAAAGGAGTGGGGACGGGAGAAGAGAGAACAGAGTGGGGACGTATAATGAGAGACTGAAGTGTGGACGGATAGAGCGGGAATGGAGTGGGGACAGCAGAAGAGAGAATGGAGTGGGGACGGATAGAGAGAGAATGGAGTGGGGACGGATAGAGAGCGAATGGAATGTGGATGAAGAGAGAGAGAATGGAGTGGGGACGGATAAAGAGGGAATGGAGTGGGGACGGATAGAGAGGGAATGGAGTGGGGACTGATAGATAGGGAATGGAGTGGGGACAGATAGAGAGGGAATGGAGTGGGGATGGATAGAGAGAGAATGGAGTGGGGACGGATAGAGAGAGAAAGGAGTGGGGACGGGAGAAGAGAGAATGGAGTGGGGACGTATAATGAGAGACTGAAGTGTGGACGGAGAGAGCGGGAATGGAGTGGGGACAGCAGAAGAGAGAATGGAGTGGGGACGGATAGAGAGGGAATGGAGTGGGGACGAATAGAGAGAGAATGTAGTGGGGACGGATAGAGAGGGAATGGAGTGGGGACGGATAGAGAGCGAATGGAATGGGGATGAATAGAGAGAGAATGGAGTGGGCACGGATAAAGAGGGAATGGAGTGGGGACGGATAGAGAGAGAATGGAGTGGGGACTGATCGATAGGGAATGGAGTGAGAACGGATAGAGAGACAATGGAGTTGGGACGGATAGAGAGGGAATGGAGTGGTGAAGGATACAGAGAGAATGGAGTGGGGATGGATAGAGAGAGAATGGAGTGGGGACGGATAGAGAGAGAATGGAGTGGGGACGGATAGAGACAGAATGGAGTGGGGACGGATAGACAGAGTATGGAGTGGGGACGGATAGAGAGAGAATGGAGTGGGGATGGATAGAGACAGAATGGACTGGGGACGGATCGAGAGGGAATGGAGTGGGGACGGATAGAGAGAGAATGGAGTGGGGACGGCAGAAGAGAGAATGGAGTGGGGACGGGAGAAGAGAGAATGGAGTGGGGACGGATAGAGAGGGAATGGAGTGGGGACAGATAGAGAGGGAATGGAGTGGAGACGGAGAGAGAGGGAATTGAGTGGGGACGGATAGAGAGGGAATGGAGTGGCGAAGGTTAGAGAGAGAATGGAGTGGGGAGGGATAGAGAGAGAATGGAGTGGGGACGGATATAGAGAGAATGGAGTGCGGACGGATAGAGAGAGAATGGAGTGGGGACGGATAGAGAGAGAATGGAGTGGGGACGGATAGAGAGAGAATGGAGTGGGGACGGATAGAGAGAGAATGGAGTGGTGACGGATAGAGAGAGAATGGAGTGGGGACGGAAAGAGATGGAATGGAGTGGGGACGGATAGAGATGGAATGGAGTGGGGATGGATCGAGTGGGAATGGAGTGGGGACAGATAGTGAGGGAATGGAGTGGAGACGGATAGAGAGGGAATGGAGTGGGGACGGATAGAGAGGGAATGGAGTGGGTAAGGTTAGAGAGAGAATGGAGTGGGGACGGATAGAAAGGGAATGGAGTGGGGACGGATGGAGAGAGAATGGAGTGGGGACGGATAGAGAGGGAATGGAGTGGCGAAGGTTAGAGAGAGAATGGAGTGGGGAGGGATAGAGAGAGAATGGAGTGGGGACGGATATAGAGAGAATGGAGTGCGGACGGATAGAGAGAGAATGGAGTGGGGACGGATAGAGAGAGAATGGAGTGGGGACGGATAGAGAGAGAATGGAGTGGGGACGGATAGAGAGAGAATGGAGTGGTGACGGATAGAGAGAGAATGGAGTGGGGACGGAAAGAGATGGAATGGAGTGGGGACGGATAGAGATGGAATGGAGTGGGGATGGATCGAGTGGGAATGGAGTGGGGACAGATAGTGAGGGAATGGAGTGGAGACGGATAGAGAGGGAATGGAGTGGGGACGGATAGAGAGGGAATGGAGTGGGGAAGGTTAGAGAGAGAATGGAGTGGGGACGGATAGAAAGGGAATGGAGTGGGGACGGATGGAGAGAGAATGGAGTGGGGACGGATAGAGAGAGAAGGGATTGGGGACGGATAGAGAGGGAATGGAGTGGGGACGGATAGAGAGGGAATGGAGTGGGGACGGATAGAGAGGGAATGGAGTGTGTACGGATAGCGAGGGAATGGAGTGGGGACGGAGAGAGAGGGAATGGAGTGAGGACGGATAGAGAGAGAATGGAGTGGGGACGGATAGAGAGGGAATGGAGTGGGGACGGATAGAGAGAGAATTGAGTGGGGACGGATAAAGAGAGAATGGAGTAGGGACGGATAGAAAGGGAATGGAGTGGGAACGGATGGAGAGAGAATGGAGTGGGGACGGATAGAGAGAGAATTGAGTGGGGACGGATAGAGAGAGAAGGGAGTGGGGACGGATAGAGAGGGAATGGAGTGGGAATGGATGGAGCGGGAATAGAGTGGGGACGGATAGAGAGGGAATGGAGAGTGTACGGATAGCGAAGGAATGGAGTGGTGACGGACAGAGAGGGAATGGAGTGGGGACTAATAGAGAGGGAATGGAGTGGGGACGGATGGAGAGAGAATGGAGTGGGGACGATTAGAGAGAGAATGGAGTGGGGACGGATAGGGAGGGAATGGAGTGGGGACGGATATAGAGAGAATGGAATGCGGACGGACAGAGGGAGAATGGACTGCTGACGGAAAGAGAGAGAATGGAGTGGGGACGGATAGAGAAAGAATGGAGTGGGGACGGAGAGAGAGAGAATGGAGTGGTGACGGATAGAGAGAGAATGGAGTGGTGACGGATATAGAGAGAATGGAGAGGGGACGGATAGAGAGAGAATGGAGTGGGGACGGATAGAGAGGGAATGGCGTGGGGCCGGAGAGAGAGGGAATGGAGTGGGGACGGATAGAGAGGGGAATGGAGTGGAGACGGATAGAGAGGGAATGGAGTGGGGACGGATCGAGAGGGAATGGAGTGGGGACGGATAGAGAGGGAATGGAGTGGGGACGGATAAAGGGGGAATGGAGTGGGGCCGGATAGAGAGGGAATGGAGTGGGGCCGGATTGACAGGGAATGGAGTGGGGACGGATAGAGAGAATGGAGTGGGGACGGATTGAGAGAGAATGAAGTTGGGACGGATAGAGGGGGAATGGAGTGCCGACGGATATAGAGAGAATGGACTGGGGATGGATAGAGAGAGAATGGTGTGGGGACGGATAGAGAGAGATTGGAGTGGGGACGGATAGAGAGAGAATGGAGTGCGGACGGATAGAGAGAGAATGGAGTGGGGATGGAGAGAGAGAGAATGGACTGGGGACGGATAGAGAGGGAATGGAGTGGGGCCTGAGTGGGGCCGGGATGGATAAAGAGAGAATGGAGTGGGAACAGATAGAGAGGGAATGGAGTGGGGACGGTAGAGAGGGAATGGAGTGGGGACGGATAGAGAGAGATTGGAGTGGGGATGGATAGAGAGAGAATGGAGTGGGGACAGATAGAGAGAGAATGTAGTGGGGATGGATAGAGAGAGAATGGAGTGGGGACGGATAGAGAGAGAAAGGAGTGGGGACGGGAGAAGAGAGAATGGAGTGGGGACGGATAGAGAGGGAATAGAGTGGGGACGGATAGAGAGAGAATTTAGTGGGGACGGATACAGAGAGAATGGCGTGGGAACGGATAGAGAGAGAATGGCGTGGGGACGGAGAGAGAGAATGGAGTGGGGACAGATAGAGAGAGAATGGAGTGGAGACGGGTGAAGAGAGAATGGAGTGGGGACGGATAGAGCGGGAATGGAGTGGGGACGGATAAAGAGAGAATGGAGTGGGGAAGGTAGAGAGGGAATGGAGTGGGGACGGATAGAGAGGGAATAGAGCGGGGACGGATAGAGAGAGAATGGAGTGGGGACGGATAGAGAGGGAATGGAGTGGGGACGGTAGGGAGGGAATGGAGTGGGGACGGATAGAGAGGGAATAGAGTGGGGACGAATAGAGAGAGAATGGAGTGGGGACGGGTAAAGAGAGAATGGAGTGGGGACGGATAGAGCGGGAATGGAGTGGGGACGGATAGAGAGAGAATTGGGTGGGGACGGTAGAGAGGGAATGGAGCGGGGATGGATAGAGAGAGAATGGAGTGGGGACGGGAGAAGAGAGAATGGAGTGCGGATGGATAGAGCGGGAATGGAGTGGGGACGGATCGAGAGAGAATGGAGTGATGACGGAGAGAGAGAGAATGGAGTGGGAACGGATAGAGAGAGAATGGTGTGGGGACGGATAGAGAGAGAATGGAGTGGGGACGGATAGAGAGAGAATGGACTGGGGACGGATAGAGAGGGAATGGAGTGGGAATGGCAGAAGAGAGAATGGAGTGGGGACGGGAGAAGAGAGAATGGAGTGGGGATGGATAGAGCGGGAATGGAGTGGGGACGGATAGAGAGAGAATGGAGTGGAGACGGATAGAGAGGGAATGGAGTGGGGACGGTAGAGAGGGAATGCACTGGGGACGGATAGATAGAGAATGGAGTGATGACGGATAGAGAGAGAATGGAGTGGGGACGGATAGAGAGGGAATGGAGTGGGGACGGTAGAGAAGGAATGGAGTGGGGACGGATAGAGAGGGAATGGAGTGAGGACGGTAGAGAGGGAATGGAGTGGGGACGGATAGAGAGAGAAAGGAGTGGGGACGGATAGAGAGGGAATGGAGTGTGGACGGATAGAGAGAGAATGGAGTGGGGGCGGATAGAGAGAGAATGGAGTGGGGACGGATAGAGAGAGAATGGAGTGGGGTCGGATAGAGAGAGAATGGAATGTGGATGAATAGAGAGGGAATGGAGTGGGGACAGATAGAGAGGGAATGGAGTGGGGATGGATAGATAGAGAATGGAGTGGGGACAGATAGAGAGGGAATGGAGTGGGGATGGATAGAGAGAGAATGGAGTGGGGACGGATAGAGAGAGAAAGGAGTGGGGACGGGAGAAGAGAGAATGGAGTGGGGACGTATAATGAGAGACTGAAGTGTGGACGGAGAGAGCGGGAATGGAGTGGGGACAGCAGAAGAGAGAATGGAGTGGGGACGGATAGAGAGGGAATGGAGTGGGGACGGATAGAGAGAGAATGTAGTGGGGACGGATAGAGAGGGAATGGAGTGGGGACGGATAGAGAGCGAATGGAATGGGGATGAATAGAGAGAGAATGGAGTGGGCACGGATAAAGAGGGAATGGAGTGGGGACGGATAGAGAGGGAATGGAGTGGGGACTGATCGATAGGGAATGGAGTGAGAACGGATAGAGAGGGAATGGAGTTGGGACGGATAGAGAGGGAATGGAGTGGTGAAGGATAGAGAGAGAATGGAGTGGGGATGGATAGAGAGAGAATGGAGTGGGGACGGATAGAGAGAGATTGGAGTGGGGACGGATAGAGAGAGAATGGAGTGCGGACGCATAGAGAGAGAATGGAGTGGGGACGGATTGAGAGAGAATGAAGTTGGGACGGATAGAGGGGGAATGGAGTGCCGACGGATATAGAGAGAATGGACTGGGGATGGATAGAGAGAGAATGGAGTGGGGACGGATAGAGAGAGATTGGAGTGGGGACGGATAGAGAGAGAATGGAGTGCGGACGGATAGAGAGAGAATGGAGTGGGGATGGAGAGAGAGAGAATGGAGTGGGGACGGATAGAGAGGGAATGGAGTGGGGACGGTAGAGAGGGAATGGAGTGGGGACGGATAGAGAGGGAATGGAGTGGGGACGGATAGAGAGGGGAATTGAGTGGAGACGGATAGAGAGGGAATGGAGTGGGGACGGATCGAGAGGGAATGGAGTGGGGACGGATAGAGAGGGGAATGGAGTGGAGACGGATAGAGAGGGAATGGAGTGGGGACGGATCGAGAGGGAATGGAGTGGGGACGGATAGAGAGGGAATGGAGTGGGGACGGATAAAGGGGGAATGGAGTGGGGCCGGATAGAGAGGGAATGGAGTGGGGCCGGATTGACAGGGAATGGAGTGGGGAAGGATAGAGAGGGAATGGAGTGGGGAGGGATAGAGCGCGGAATGGAGTCGGGAAGGTTAGAGATGGAATGGAGTGGGGACAGATAGAGAGAGAATGGAGTGGGGACGGCAGAAGAGAGAATGGAGAGGGGACGGATAGAGAGAGAATGGAGTGGGGACGGATAGAGAGAGAATGGAGTGGGGACGGATAGAGAGAATGGAGTGGGGACGGATTGAGAGAGAATGAAGTTGGGACGGATAGAGGGGGAATGGAGTGCCGACGGATATAGAGAGAATGGACTGGGGATGGATAGAGAGAGAATGGTGTGGGGACGGATAGAGAGAGATTGGAGTGGGGACGGATAGAGAGAGAATGGAGTGCGGACGGATAGAGAGAGAATGGAGTGGGGATGGAGAGAGAGAGAATGGAGTGGGGACGGATAGAGAGGGAATGGAGTGGGGCCTGAGTGGGGCCGGGATGGATAAAGAGAGAATGGAGTGGGAACAGATAGAGAGGGAATGGAGTGGGGACGGTAGAGAGGGAATGGAGTGGGGACGGATAGAGAGAGATTGGAGTGGGGATGGATAGAGAGAGAATGGAGTGGGGACAGATAGAGAGAGAATGTAGTGGGGATGGATAGAGAGAGAATGGAGTGGGGACGGATAGAGAGAGAAAGGAGTGGGGACGGGAGAAGAGAGAATGGAGTGGGGACGGATAGAGAGGGAATAGAGTGGGGACGGATAGAGAGAGAATTTAGTGGGGACGGATACAGAGAGAATGGCGTGGGAACGGATAGAGAGAGAATGGCGTGGGGACGGAGAGAGAGAATGGAGTGGGGACAGATAGAGAGAGAATGGAGTGGAGACGGGTGAAGAGAGAATGGAGTGGGGACGGATAGAGCGGGAATGGAGTGGGGACGGATAAAGAGAGAATGGAGTGGGGAAGGTAGAGAGGGAATGGAGTGGGGACGGATAGAGAGGGAATAGAGCGGGGACGGATAGAGAGAGAATGGAGTGGGGACGGATGGAGAGGGAATGGAGTGGGGACGGTAGGGAGGGAATGGAGTGGGGACGGATAGAGAGGGAATAGAGTGGGGACGAATAGAGAGAGAATGGAGTGGGGACGGGTAAAGAGAGAATGGAGTGGGGACGGATAGAGCGGGAATGGAGTGGGGACGGATAGAGAGAGAATTGGGTGGGGACGGTAGAGAGGGAATGGAGCGGGGATGGATAGAGAGAGAATGGAGTGGGGACGGGAGAAGAGAGAATGGAGTGCGGATGGATAGAGCGGGAATGGAGTGGGGACGGATCGAGAGAGAATGGAGTGATGACGGAGAGAGAGAGAATGGAGTGGGAACGGATAGAGAGAGAATGGTGTGGGGACGGATAGAGAGAGAATGGAGTGGGGACGGATAGAGAGAGAATGGACTGGGGACGGATAGAGAGGGAATGGAGTGGGAATGGCAGAAGAGAGAATGGAGTGGGGACGGGAGAAGAGAGAATGGAGTGGGGATGGATAGAGCGGGAATGGAGTGGGGACGGATAGAGAGAGAATGGAGTGGAGACGGATAGAGAGGGAATGGAGTGGGGACGGTAGAGAGGGAATGCACTGGGGACGGATAGATAGAGAATGGAGTGATGACGGATAGAGAGAGAATGGAGTGGGGACGGATAGAGAGGGAATGGAGTGGGGACGGTAGAGAAGGAATGGAGTGGGGACGGATAGAGAGGGAATGGAGTGGGGACGGTAGAGAGGGAATGGAGTGGGGACGGATAGAGAGAGAAAGGAGTGGGGACGGATAGAGAGAGAATGGAGTGGGGGCGGATAGAGAGAGAATGGAGTGGGGACGGATAGAGAGAGAATGGAGTGGGGTCGGATAGAGAGAGAATGGAATGTGGATGAATAGAGAGGGAATGGAGTGGGGACAGATAGAGAGGGAATGGAGTGGGGATGGATAGATAGAGAATGGAGTGGGGACAGATAGAGAGGGAATGGAGTGGGGATGGATAGAGAGAGAATGGAGTGGGGACGGATAGAGAGAGAAAGGAGTGGGGACGGGAGAAGAGAGAATGGAGTGGGGACGTATAATGAGAGACTGAAGTGTGGACGGAGAGAGCGGGAATGGAGTGGGGACAGCAGAAGAGAGAATGGAGTGGGGACGGATAGAGAGGGAATGGAGTGGGGACGGATAGAGAGAGAATGTAGTGGGGACGGATAGAGAGGGAATGGAGTGGGGACGGATAGAGAGCGAATGGAATGGGGATGAATAGAGAGAGAATGGAGTGGGCACGGATAAAGAGGGAATGGAGTGGGGACGGATAGAGAGGGAATGGAGTGGGGACTGATCGATAGGGAATGGAGTGAGAACGGATAGAGAGGGAATGGAGTTGGGACGGATAGAGAGGGAATGGAGTGGTGAAGGATAGAGAGAGAATGGAGTGGGGATGGATAGAGAGAGAATGGAGTGGGGACGGATAGAGAGAGATTGGAGTGGGGACGGATAGAGAGAGAATGGAGTGCGGACGGATAGAGAGAGAATGGAGTGGGGACGGATTGAGAGAGAATGAAGTTGGGACGGATAGAGGGGGAATGGAGTGCCGACGGATATAGAGAGAATGGACTGGGGATGGATAGAGAGAGAATGGAGTGGGGACGGATAGAGAGAGATTGGAGTGGGGACGGATAGAGAGAGAATGGAGTGCGGACGGATAGAGAGAGAATGGAGTGGGGATGGAGAGAGAGAGAATGGAGTGGGGACGGATAGAGAGGGAATGGAGTGGGGACGGTAGAGAGGGAATGGAGTGGGGACGGATAGAGAGAGAATGGAGTGGGGACGGATAGAGAGAGAATGGAGTGAGGACGGATAGAGAGGGAATGGAGTGGGGACGGTAGAGAGGGAATGAAGTGGGGACGGATAGAGAGAGAATGGAGTGGGGACGGATAGAGAGGGAATGGAGTGTGGACGGATAGAGAGAGAATGGAGTGGGGGCGGATAGAGAGAGAATGGAGTGGGGACGGATAGAGAGAGAATGGAGTGGGGTCGGATAGAGAGAGAATGGAAAGTGGATGAATAGAAAGGGAATGGAGTGGGGTCAGATAGAGAGGGAATGGAGTGGGGATGGATAGATAGAGAATGGAGTGGGGACAGATAGAGAGGGAATGGAGTGGGGATGGATAGAGAGAGAATGGAGTAGGGACGGATAGAGAGAGAAAGGAGTGGGGACGGGAGAAGAGAGAATGGAGTGGGGACGTATAATGAGAGACTGAAGTGTGGACGGATAGAGCGGGAATGGAGTGGGGACAGCAGAAGAGAGAATGGAGTGGGGACGGATAGAGAGGGAATGGAGTGGTGACGGATAGAGAGAGAATGGAGTGGGGACGGGAGAAGAGAGAATGGAGTGGGGACGGATAGAGCGGGAATGGAGTGGGGACGGATAGAGAGAGAATTGGGTGGGGACGGTAGAGAGGGAATGGAGCGGGGATGGATAGAGAGAGAATGGAGTGGGGACGGGAGAAGAGAGAATGGAGTGGGGATGGATAGAGCGGGAATGGAGTGGGGACGGATCGAGAGAGAATGGAGTGATGACGGAGAGAGAGAGAATGGAGTGGGAACGGATAGAGAGGGAATGGAGTGGGGACGGATAGAGAGAGAATGTAGTGGGGACGGATAGAGAGGGAATGGAGTGGGGACGGATAGAGAGCGAATGGAATGGGGATGAATAGAGGGAGAATGGAGTGGGCACGGATAAAGAGGGAATGGAGTGGGGACGGATAGAGAGGGAATGGAGTGGGGACTGATCGATAGGGAATGGAGTGAGAACGGATAGAGAGGGAATGGAGTTGGGACGGATAGAGAGGGAATGGAGTGGGGCCTGAGTGGGGCCGGGATGGATAAAGAGAGAATGGAGTGGGAACAGATAGAGAGAATGGAGTGGGGACGGATAGAGAGGGAATGGAGTGGGGACGGTAGAGAGGGAATGGAGTGGGGACGGATTGAGAGAGAATGGAGTGGGGACGGATAGAGAGAGAATGGAGTGGGGACAGATAGAGAGAGAATGTAGTGGGGATGGATAGAGAGAGAATGGAGTGGGGACGGATAGAGAGAGAAAGGAGTGGGGACGGGAGAAGAGAGAATAGAGTGGGGACGTATAATGAGAGACTGAAGTGTGGACGGATAGAGCGGGAATGGAGTGGGGACAGCAGAAGAGAGAATGGAGTGGGGACGGATAGAGAGAGAATGGAGTGGGGACGGATAGAGAGCGAATGGAATGGGGATGAAGAGAGAGAGAATGGAGTGGGGACGGATAAAGAGGGAATGGAGTGGGGACGGATAGAGAGGGAATGGAGTGGGGACTGATAGATAGGGAATGGAGTGGGGACAGATAGAGAGGGAATGGAGTGGGGATGGATAGAGAAAGAATGGAGTGGGGACGGATAGAGAGAGAAAGGAGTGGGGACGGGAGAAGAGAGAATGGAGTGGGGACGTATAATGAGAGATTGAAGTGTGGACGGAGAGAGCGGGAATGGAGTGGGGACAGCAGAAGAGAGAATGGAGTGGGGACGGATAGAGAGGGAATGGAGTGGGGTCGAATAGAGAGAGAATGTAGTGGGGACGGATAGAGAGGGAATGGAGTGGGGACGGATAGAGAGCGAATGGAATGGGGATGAATAGAGAGAGAATGGAGTGGGCACGGATAAAGAGGGAATGGAGTGGGGACGGATAGAGAGGGAATGGAGTGGCGACTGATCGATAGGGAATGGAGTGAGAACGGATAGAGAGGGAATGGAGTTGGGACGGATAGAGAGGGAATGGAGTGGTGAAGGATATAGAGAGAATGGAGTGGGGATGGATAGAGAGAGAATGGAGTGGGGATGGATAGAGAGAGAATGGAGTGGGGACGGATAGAGAGAGAATGGAGTGGGGACGGATAGAGACAGAATGGAGTGGGGACGGATAGACAGAGTATGGAGTGGGGACGGATAGAGAGAGAATGGAGTGGGGATGGATAGAGACAGAATGGACTGGGGACGGATCGAGAGGGAATGGAGTGGGGACGGATAGAGAGAGAATGGAGTGGGGACGGATAGAAAGGGAATGGAGTGGGGACGGATGGAGAGAGAATGGAGTGGGGACGGATAGAGCGGGAATGGAGTGGGGACGGATTGAGAGAATGGAGTGGGGACGGATCGAGAGAGAATGGAGTGGGGACGGATAGAGAGAATGGAGTGGGGACGGATAGAGAGAATGGAGTGGGGACGGCAGAAGAGAGAATGGAGTGGGGACGGGAGAAGAGAGAATGGAGTGGGGACGGATAGAGAGGGAATGGAGTGGGGACAGATAGAGAGGGAATGGAGTGGAGACGGAGAGAGAGGGAATTGAGTGGGGACGGATAGAGAGGGAATGGAGTGGGGAGGGATAGAGAGAGAATGGAGTGGGGACGGATATAGAGAGAATGGAGTGCGGACGGATAGAGAGAGAATGGAGTGGGGACGGATAGAGAGAGAATGGAGTGGTGACGGATAGAGAGAGAATGGAGTGGGGACGGAAAGAGATGGAATGGAGTGGGGACGGATAGAGATGGAATGGAGTGGGGATGGATCGAGTGGGAATGGAGTGGGGACAGATAGTGAGGGAATGGAGTGGAGACGGATAGAGAGGGAATGGAGTGGGGACGGATAGAGAGGGAATGGAGTGGGGAAGGTTCGAGAGAGAATGGAGTGGGGACGGATAGAAAGGGAATGGAGTGGGGACGGATGGAGAGAGAATGGAGTGGGGACGGATAGAGAGAGAAGGGATTGGGGACGGATAGAGAGGGAATGGAGTGGGGACGGATAGAGAGGGAATGGAGTGGGGACGGATAGAGAGGGAATGGAGTGTGTACGGATAGCGAGGGAATGGAGTGGGGACGGAGAGAGAGGGAATGGAGTGAGGACGGATAGAGAGAGAATGGAGTGGGGACGGATAGAGAGGGAATGGAGTGGGGACGGATAGAGAGAGAATTGAGTGGGGACGGATAAAGAGAGAATGGAGTAGGGACGGATAGAAAGGGAATGGAGTGGGAACGGATGGAGAGAGAATGGAGTGGGGACGGATAGAGAGAGAATTGAGTGGGGACGGATAGAGAGAGAAGGGAGTGGGGACGGATAGAGAGGGAATGGAGTGGGAATGGATGGAGCGGGAATAGAGTGGGGACGGATAGAGAGGGAATGGAGAGTGTACGGATAGCGAAGGAATGGAGTGGTGACGGACAGAGAGGGAATGGAGTGGGGACTAATAGAGAGGGAATGGAGTGGGGACGGATGGAGAGAGAATGGAGTGGGGACGGTTAGAGAGAGAATGGAGTGGGGACGGATAGGGAGGGAATGGAGTGGGGACGGATATAGAGAGAAAGGAATGCGGACGGACAGAGGGAGAATGGACTGCTGACGGAAAGAGAGAGAATGGAGTGGGGACGGATAGAGAAAGAATGGAGTGGGGACGGAGAGAGAGAGAATGGAGTGGTGACGGATAGAGAGAGAATGGAGTGGTGACGGATATAGAGAGAATGGAGAGGGGACGGATAGAGAGAGAATGGCGTGGGGCCGGAGAGAGAGGGAATGGAGTGGGGACGGATGGAGAGGGGAATGGAGTGGAGACGGATAGAGAGGGAATGGAGTGGGGACGGATCGAGAGGGAATGGAGTGGGGACGGATAGAGAGGGAATGGAGTGGGGACGGATAAAGGGGGAATGGAGTGGGGCCGGATAGAGAGGGAATGGAGTGGGGCCGGATTGACAGGGAATGGAGTGGGGAAGGATAGAGAGGGAATGGAGTGGGGAGGGATAGAGCGCGGAATGGAGTCGGGAAGGTTAGAGATGGAATGGAGTGGGGACAGATAGAGAGAGAATGGAGTGGGGACGGCAGAAGAGAGAATGGAGAGGGGACGGATAGAGAGAGAATGGAGTGGGGACGGATAGAGAGAGAATGGAGTGGGGACGGATAGAGAGAATGGAGTGGGGACGGATTGAGAGAGAATGAAGTTGGGACGGATAGAGGGGGAATGGAGTGCCGACGGATATAGAGAGAATGGACTGGGGATGGATAGAGAGAGAATGGTGTGGGGACGGATAGAGAGAGATTGGAGTGGGGACGGATAGAGAGAGAATGGAGTGCGGACGGATAGAGAGAGAATGGAGTGGGGATGGAGAGAGAGAGAATGGAGTGGGGACGGATAGAGAGGGAATGGAGTGGGGCCTGAGTGGGGCCGGGATGGATAAAGAGAGAATGGAGTGGGAACAGATAGAGAGGGAATGGAGTGGGAACAGAGAGAGAGAGAATAGAGTGGGGACGGATAGAGAGGGAATGGAGTGGGGACGGATAGAGAGGGAATGGAGTGGGGATGGATAGAGAGAGAATGGAATAGGAACGGATAGAAAGGGAATGGAGTGGGGACGGATGGAGAGAGAATGGAGTGGGGACGGATAGAGAGAGAAGGGAGTTTTGACGGATAGAGAGGGAATGGAGTGGGGATGGATAGAGCGGGAATGGAGTGGGGATGGATAGAGCGGGAATGGATTGAGAGGGAATGGAGTGGGGAGGGATGGAGAGTGAATGGAGTGGGGTCGGATAGAGAGAGAATGGAATGGGGTCGGATAGAGAGAGAATCGAGTTTGGAGGGATAGATCGGGAATGGAGTGGGGACGGATAGAGAGGGAATGGAGTGGGGACGGATAGAGAGAGAATGGAGTAGGGACGGATAGAGAGGGAATGGAGTGGGGACGGATAGAGAGAGAATGGAGTGGGGACGGACAGAGATGGAATGGAGTGGGGACGGATAGAAAGGGAATGGAGTGGGGACGGATAGAGAGAGAATGGAGTAGGGACGGATAGAAAGGGAATGGAGTGGGGACGGATGGAGAGAGAAGGGAGTGGGGACGGATGGAGAGAGAAGGGAGTGGGGACGGAGAGAGAGGGAATGGAGTGGGGATGGATAGAGCGGGAATGGAGTGGGGACGGATAGAGAGGGAATGGAGTGGGGACGGATAGAGAGGGAATGGAGTGGGGACGGATAGAGAGAGAATTGAGTGGGGACGGATAGAGAGAGAATGCAGTGGGGACAGCAGAAGAGAGAATGGAGTGGGGACGGATCGAGAGAGAATGGAGTGGGGACGGATACAGATAAAATGGAGTGGGGACAGATAGAGAGGGAATGGAGTGGGGACGGATAGATAGAGAATGGAGTGGGGACAGATAGAGAGGGAATGGAGTGGGGATGGATAGAGAGAGAATGGATTGGGACAGATAGAGAGGGAATGGAGTGGGGACAGATATAGAGAGAATGGAGTGGGGATGGATAGAGAGGGAATGGAGTGGGGACGGATAGAAAGCGAATGGAGTGGGGACGGATTGAGAGAATGGAGTGGGGACGGATCGAGATTGAATGGAGTGGGGACGGATAGAGAGAATGGAGTGGGGACGGCAGAAGAGAGAATGGACTGGGGACGGGAGAAGAGAGAATGGAGTGGGGACGGATAGAGCGGGAATGGAGTGGGGACGGATAGAGAGAGAATGGAGTGGGGACGGATAGAGAGGGAATGGAGTGGGGACGGATAGAGAGAGAATGGAGTGGGGATGGATCGAGTGGGAATGGAGTGGGGACAGATAGAGAGGGAATGGAGTGGAGACGGATAGAGAGGGAATGGAGTGGGGACGAATAGAGAGGGAATGGAGTGGCGAAGATTAGAGAGAGAATGGAGTGGGGAGGGAAAGAGAGAGAATGGAGTGGGGACGGATATAGAGAGAATGGAGTGGGGACGGATAGAGAGAGAATGGAGTGGGGACGGATAGAAAGGGAATGGAGTGGGGACGGAAGGAGAGAGAATGGAGTGGGGACGGATAGAGAGAGAAGGGAGTGGGGACGGATAGAGAGGGAATGGAGTGGGGATGGATGGAGCGGGAATGGAGTGGGGACGGATAGAGGGGGAATGGAGTGTGTACGGATAGCGAGGGAATGGAGTGGGGAGGGAGAGAGAGGGAATGGAGTGAGGACGGATAGAGAGAGAATGGAGTGGGGACGGATAGAGAGGGAATGGAGTGGGGACGGATAGAGAGAGAATGGAGTAGGGACGGATAGAAAGGGAATGGAGTGGGGACGGATGGAGAGAGAAGGGAGTGGGGACGGATGGAGAGAGAAGGGAGTGGGGACGGAGAGAGAGGGAATGGAGTGGGGATGGATAGAGCGGGAATGGAGTGGGGACGGATAGAGAGGGAATGGAGTGGGGACGGATAGAGAGGGAATGGAGTGGGGACGGATAGAGAGAGAATTGAGTGGGGACGGATAGAGAGAGAATGCAGTGGGGACAGCAGAAGAGAGAATGGAGTGGGGACGGATCGAGAGAGAATGGAGTGGGGACGGATACAGATAAAATGGAGTGGGGACAGATAGAGAGGGAATGGAGTGGGGACGGATAGATAGAGAATGGAGTGGGGACAGATAGAGAGGGAATGGAGTGGGGATGGATAGAGAGAGAATGGATTGGGACAGATAGAGAGGGAATGGAGTGGGGACAGATATAGAGAGAATGGAGTGGGGATGGATAGAGAGGGAATGGAGTGGGGACGGATAGAAAGCGAATGGAGTGGGGACGGATTGAGAGAATGGAGTGGGGACGGATCGAGATTGAATGGAGTGGGGACGGATAGAGAGAATGGAGTGGGGACGGCAGAATCGAGAATGGAGTGGGGACGGGAGAAGAGAGAATGGAGTGGGGACGGATAGAGCGGGAATGGAGTGGGGACGGATAGAGAGAGAATGGAGTGGGGACGGATAGAGAGGGAATGGAGTGGGGACGGATAGAGAGAGAATGGAGTGGGGATGGATCGAGTGGGAATGGAGTGGGGACAGATAGAGAGGGAATGGAGTGGGGACGAATAGAGAGGGAATGGAGTGGCGAAGATTAGAGAGAGAATGGAGTGGGGAGGGAAAGAGAGAGAATGGAGTGGGGAGGGAAAGAGAGAGAATGGAGTGGGGACGGATATAGAGAGAATGGAGTGGGGACGGATAGAGAGAGAATGGAGTGGGGACGGATAGAAAGGGAATGGAGTGGGGACGGAAGGAGAGAGAATGGAGTGGGGACGGATAGAGAGAGAAGGGAGTGGGGACGGATAGAGAGGGAATGGAGTGGGGATGGATGGAGCGGGAATGGAGTGGGGACGGATAGAGGGGGAATGGAGTGTGTACGGATAGCGAGGGAATGGAGTGGGGACGGAGAGAGAGGGAATGGAGTGAGGACGGATAGAGAGAGAATGGAGTGGGGACGGATAGAGAGGGAATGGAGTGGGGACGGATAGAGAGAGAATTGAGTGGGGACGGATAAAGAGAGAATGGAGTAGGGACGGATAGAAAGGGAATGGAGTGGTGACGGATAATGAGAAACTTAAGTGTGGACGGATAGAGCAGGAATGGAGTGGTGACGGATGGAGAGAGAATGGAATGGGGGCGGATAGAGCGGGAATGGTGTGGGGACGGATTGAGAGAATGGAGTGGGGATGGATAGAGAGGGAATGGAGTGGGGACGGTGGCGAGGGAATGGAGTGGGGACGGATAGAGAGAGAATGGAGTGGGGACGGATAGAGAGGGAATGGAGTGGGGACGGTAGAGAGGGAATGGAGTGGGGACGGATAGAGAGGGAATAGAGTGGGGACGGATGGAGAGAGAATGGATTGGGTACGGATAGAGAGAGAATGGAGTGGGGATGGATAGAGAGAGAATGGAGTGGGGACGGTAGAGAGGCAATGGAGCGGGGACGGATAGAGAGGGAATAGAGTGGGGACGGATAGAGAGAGAATGGAGTGGGGAGGGTAGAGAGGGAATGGAGTGGGGACGGATAGAGAGGGAATAGAGTGGGGACGGATAGAAACAGTATGGTGTGGGGACGGATAGAGAGAGAATGGAGTGGGGACGGATAGAGAGAGAATGGAGTAGGGACGGATAGAGAGAGAATGGAGTGTGGACGGTAGAGAGGGAATGGATCGGGGACGGATAGAGAGGGAATAGAGTGGGCACGGATAGAGAGAGAATGGAGTGGGGATGGATAAAGAGAGAATGGAGTGGGAACGGATAGAGAGAATGGAGTGGGGACGGATAGAGAGGGAATGGAGTGGGGACGGTAGAGAGAGAATGGAGTGGGGACGGATAATGAGAAACTGAAGTGTGGAAGGATAGAGCGGGAATGGAGTGGGGACGGATAGAGAGGGAATGGAGTGGGGACGGATAGAGAGAGAATTGAGTGGGGACGGATGGAGAGAGAATGCAGTGGGGACAGCAGAAGAGAGAATGGAGTGGGGACGGATCGAGAGAGAATGGAGTGGGGACGGATAAAGATAAAATGGAGTGGGGACAGATAGAGAGGGAATGGAGTGGGGACGGATAGATAGAGAATGGAGTGGGGACAGATAGAGAGGGAATGGAGTGGGGATGGATAGAGAGAGAATGGATTGGGACAGATAGAGAGGGAATGGAGTGGGGACAGATAGAGAGAGAATGGAGTGGGGATGGATAGAGAGAGAATGGAGTGGGGACGGATAGAGAGGGAATGGAGTGGGGACGGATAGAGAGGGAATGGAGTGAGGGCGGATAGAGAGGGAATGGAGTGGGGACGGATAGAGAGAGAATGGAGTGGGGAAGGATATAGAGAGAATGGAGTGGGGATGGATAGAGAGAGAATGGAGTCGGGACGGATAGAGAGAGAATGGAGTGGGGACGGATAGAGACAGAATGAAGTGGGGACGGATAGAGAGAGAATGGAGTGGGGACGGATAGAGAGAGAATGGAGTGGGGACGGATAGAGAGAGAATTGATTGGGGACGGATAGAGAGAAAATTGAGTGGGGACGGTAGAGGGAATGGAGCGGGGATGGATAGAGAGAGAATGGAGTGGGGACGGATAGAGAGAGAATGGAGTGGGGACGGATAGAGAGGGAATGGAGTATGGATGGCAGAAGAGAGAATGGAGTGTGGACGGTAGAAGAGAGAATGGAGTGGGGATGGATAGAGCGGGAATGGAGTGGGGACGGATAGAGAGAGAATGGAGTGGAGTTGGATAGAGAGGGAATGGAGTGGGGACGGTAGAGAGGGAATGCACTGGGGACGGAAAGAGAGAGAATGGAGTGATGACGGATAGAGAGAGAATGGAGTGGGGACGGATAGAGAGAGAATGGAGTGGGGACGGATAGAGAGGGAATGGAGTGGGGACGGTAGAGAAAGAATGGAGTGGGGACGGATAAAGAGGGAATGGAGTGGGGACGGATAAAGACGGAATGGATTGGGGACGGATAGAGAGAGAATGGAGTGGGGACGGATAGAAAGGGAATGGAGTGGAGACGGATGGAGAGAGAATGGAGTGGTGACGGATAGAGAGAGAATGGAGTGGGGACGGATAGAGATGGAATGGAGTGGGGACGGATAGAGATGGAATGGAGTGGGGATGGATCGAGTGGCAATGGAGTGGGGACAGATAGAGAGGGAATGGGGTGGAGACGGATAAAGAGGGAATGGAGTGGGGACGGATAGAGAGGGAATGGAGTGGGGACGGATAGAGAGAGAAGGGAGTGGGGACGGATAGAGAGGGAATGGAGTGGGGACGGATAGAGAGGGAATGGAGTGTGTACGGATAGCGAGGGAATGGAGTGAGGACGGAGAGAGAGGGAATGGAGTGAGGACGGATAGAGAGAGAATGGAGTGGGGACGGATGGAGAGAGAATGGAGTGGGGACGGATAGAGAGAGAATGGAGTGGGGATGGATAGAGAGATAAGGGAGTGGGGACGGATAGAGAGGGAATGGAGTGGGGATGGATGGAGCGGGAATGGAGTGGGCAGTGATAGATCGGGAATGGAGTGGGGACAGATAGAGAGGGAATGGAGTGGGGACGGATGGAGAGCGAATGGAGTGGGGACGGTTAGAGAGAGAATGAAGTGGGGACGGATAGGGAGAGAATGGAGTGGGGAAGGATAGAGAGAGAATGGGATGGGGACGGATGGAGGGGGAATGAAGTGGGGATGGATAGAGAGGGAATGATGTGGGGACGGATGGAGAGAGAATGGAGTGGGGACGGATAGAGCGGGAATGGTGTGGGGACGGATTGAGAGAATGGAGTGGGGACGAATAGAGAGAGAATGGAGTGGGGACGGATAGAGAGAATGGAGTGGGGTCGGCAGAAGAGAGAATGGAGTGGGGACGGGAGAAGAGAGAATGGAGTGGGGAATGATAGAGCGGGAATGGAGTGGGGACGGATAGAGAGAGAATGGAGTGGAGACGGATAGAGAGGGAATGGAGTGTGGACGGATAGAGAGGGAATAGAGTGGGGACGGATAGCGAGGGAATAGAGTGGACACAGATAGAAAGAGAATGGTGTGGGGACGGATAGAGAGAGAATGGAGTGGGGACGGATAGAGAGAGAATGGAGTGGGGACGGTAGAGAGGGAATGGTGCGGGGACGGATAGAGAGGGAATAGAGTGGGCACGGATTGAGAGAGAATGGAGTGGGGACAGATAGAGAGGGAATGGAGTGGGGATGGATAGAGAGAGAATGGAGTGGGGACGGATAGAGAGAGAAAGGAGTGGGTACGGGAGAAGAGAGAATGGAGTCGGGACGGATAATGAGAGACTGAAGTGTGGACGGATAGAGCGGGAATGGAGTGGGGACAGCAGAAGAGAGAATGGAGTGGGGACGGATAGAGAGAGAATGGAGTGGGGACGGATAGAGATAAAATGGTGTGGGGACAGATAGAGAGAGAATGGAGTGGGGATGGATAGATAGAGAATGGAGTGGGTACAGATAGAGAGGGAATGGAGTGGGGATGGATGGAGAGAGAATGGAGTGGGGACGGTTAGAGAGAGAATGGACTGGGGACGGATAGGGAGGGAATGGAGTGGGGACGGATATAGAGAGAATGGAATGCGGACGGATAGAGAGAGAATGGAGTGCGGACGGAAAGAGAGAGAATGGAGTGGGGACGGATAGAGAAAGAATGGAGTGGGGACGGATCAAGTGGGAATGGAGTGGGGACGGATAGAGAGAATGGGATGGGGACGGATAGAGGGGGAATGAAGTGGGGATGAATAGAGAGGGAATGATGTGGGGACGGATGGAGAGAGAATGGAGTGGGGACGGATAGAGCGGGAATGGTGTGGGGACAGATTGAGAGAATGGAGTGGGAAGGATAGAGAGAGAATGGAGTGGGGACGGATAGAGAGAATGGAGTGGGGACGGCAGAAGAGAGAATGGAGTGGGGACGGGAGAAGAGAGAATGGAGTGGGGAATGATAGAGCGGGAATGGAGTGGGGACGGATAGAGAGAGAATAGAGTGGAGACGGATAGAGAGGGAATGGAGTGTGGACGGATAGAGAGGGAATAGAGTGGGGACGGATAGCGAAGGATTAGAGTGGACACAGATAGAAAGAGAATGGTGTGGGGACGGATAGAGAGAGAATGGAGTGGGGACGGATCGAGAGAGAATGGAGTGGGGACGGATAGAGAGAGAATGGAGTGGGGACGGGAGAGAGGGAATGGAGCGGGGACGGATAGAGAGGGAATAGAGTGGGCACGGATAGAGAGAGAATGGAGTGGGGATGGATGAAGAGAGAATGGAGTGGGAACGGATAGAGTGAATGGAGTGGGGACGGTTAGAGAGAGAATGGACTGGGGACGGATAGGGAGGGAATGGAGTGGGGACGGATATAGAGAGAATGGAATGCGGACGGATAGAGAGAGAATGGAGTGCGGACGGAAAGAGAGAGAATGGAGTGGGGACGGATAGAGAAAGAATGGAGTGGGGACGGAGAGAGAGAGAATTGAGTGGTGACGGATAGAGAGCGAATGGAGTGGGGACGGATAGAGAGGGAATGGAATGGGGATGGATCAAGTGGGAATGGAGTGGGGACGGATAGAGAGGGAATGGAGTGGGGACGGTTAGAGAGAGAATGAAGTGGGGACGGATAGGGAGAGAATGGAGTGGGGAAGGATAGAGAGAGAATGGGATGGGGACGGATGGAGGGGGAATGAAGTGGGGATGGATAGAGAGGGAATGATGTGGGGACGGATGGAGAGAGAATGGAGTGGGGACGGATAGAGCGGGAATGGTGTGGGGACGGATTGAGAGAATGGAGTGGGGACGAATAGAGAGAGAATGGAGTGGGGACGGATAGAGAGAATGGAGTGGGGTCGGCAGAAGAGAGAATGGAGTGGGGACGGGAGAAGAGAGAATGGAGTGGGGAATGATAGAGCGGGAATGGAGTGGGGACGGATAGAGAGAGAATGGAGTAGAGACGGATAGAGAGGGAATGGAGTGTGGACGGATAGAGAGGGAATAGAGTGGGGACGGAGAGCGAGGGAATAGAGTGGACACAGATAGAAAGAGAATGGTGTGGGGACGGATAGAGAGAGAATGGAGTGGGGACGGATAGAGAGAGAATGGAGTGGGGACGGTAGAGAGGGAATGGAGCGGGGACGGATAGAGAGGGAATAGAGTGGGCACGGATTGAGAGAGAATGGAGTGGGGACAGATAGAGAGGGAATGGAGTGGGGACGGATAGAGAGAGAAAGGAGTGGGTACGGGAGAAGAGAGAATGGAGTGGGGACGGATAATGAGAGACTGAAGTGTGGACGGATAGAGCGGGAATGGAGTGGGGACAGCAGAAGAGAGAATGGAGTGGGGACGGATAGAGAGAGAATGGAGTGGGGACGGATAGAGATAAAATGGTGTGGGGACAGATAGAGAGAGAATGGAGTGGGGATGGATAGATAGAGAATGGAGTGGGTACAGATAGAGAGGGAATGGAGTGGGGATGGATAGAGAGAGAATGGAGTGGGGAATGATAGAGCGGGAATGGAGTGGGGACGGATAGAGAGAGAATGGAGTGGAGACGGATAGAGAGGGAATGGAGTGTGGACGGATAGAGAGGGAATAGAGTGGGGACGGATACCGAGGGAATAGAGTGGACACAGATAGAAAGAGAATGGTGTGGGGACGGATAGAGAGAGAATGGAGTGGGGACGGATCGAGAGAGAATGGAGTGGGGACGGATAGAGAGAGAATGGAGTGGGGACGGTAGAGAGGGAATGGAGCGGGGACGGATAGAGAGGGAATAGAGTGGGCACGGATAGAGAGAGAATGGAGTGGGGATGGATAAAGAGAGAATGGAGTGGGAACGGATAGAGAGAATGGAGTGGGGACGGATAGAGAGGGAATGGAGTGGGGACGGTAGAGAGGGAATGGAGTGGGGACGGATAGAGAGAGAATAGAGTGGGGACGGATAGAGAGAGAATGGAGTGGGGACAGATAGAGAGGGAATGGAGTGGGGATGGATAGAGAGAGAATGGAGTTATGACGGATAGAGAGAGAAAGGAGTGGGTACGGGAGAAGAGAGAATGGAGTGGGGACGGATAATGAGAGACTGAAGTGTGGACGGATAGAGCGGGAATGGAGTGGGGACAGCAGAAGAGAGAATGGAGTGGGGACGGATAGAGAGAGAATGGAGTGGGGACGGATAGAGATAAAATGGAGTGGGGACAGATTGAGAGAGAATGGAGTGGGGATGGATAGATAGAGAATGGAGTGGGTACAGATAGAGAGGGAATGGAGTGGGGATGGATAGAGAGAGAATGGAGTGGGGACGGATAGAGAGGGAATGTAGTGGGGACGGATAGAGAGAGAATGTAGTGGGGATGGATAGAGAGAGAATGGAGTGGGGACGGATAGAGAGAGAAAGGAGTGGGGACGGGAGAAGAGAGAATGGAGTGGGGACGTATAATGAGAGACTGAAGTGTGGACGGATAGAGCGGGGATGGAGTGGGGACAGCAGAAGAGAGAATGGAGTGGGGACGGATAGGGAGGGAATGGAGTGGGGACGGATATAGAGAGAATGGAATGCGGACGGATAGAGAGAGAATGGAGTGCGGACGGAAAGAGAGAGAAAGGAGTAGAGACGGATAGAGAAAGAATGGAGTGGGGACGGAGAGAGAGAGAATGGAGTGGGGACGGATAGAGAGAATGGGATGGGGACGGACAGAGGGGGAATGAAGTGGGGATGGATAGAGAGGGAATGATGTGGGGACGGATGGAGAGAGAATGGAGTGGGGACGGATAGAGCGGGAATGGTGTGGGGACGGATTGAGAGAATAGAGTGGGGACGGATAGAGAGAGAATGGTGTGGGGACGGATAGAGAGAGAATGGAGTGGAGACGGCTAGAGAGGGAATAGAGTGGGGACGGATAGAGAGAGAATGGAGTGGGGACGGATACAGAGAGAATGGATTGGGGACGGATACAGAGAGAATGGAGTGGGGACGGATAGAGAGAGAATGGATTGGGGACGGATAGAGAGGGAATAGAGTGGCGACGGATACAGAGAGAATGGAGTGGGGACGGATAGAGAGAGAATGGATTGGGGACGGCTAGAGACAGAATGGAGTGGGGACGGGAGAGAGGGAATGGAGCGGGGACGGATAGAGAGGGAATAGAGTGGGGACGGATAGAGAGAGAATGTAGTGGGGACGGATAGAGAGAGAATGGAGTGGGGACGGATACAGAGAGAATGGAGTGGGGACGGATACAGAGAGAATGGAATGGGAACGGATAGAGAGAATGGAGTGGGGACGGATAGAGAGGGAATGGAGTGGGGACGATAGAGAGGGAATGGAGTGGGGACGGATAGAGAGAGAATGGAGTGGGGACGGACAGAGAGGGAATGGAGTTGGGACGGTAGATAGGGTATGGAGTGGGGACGGATAGAGAGGCAATAGAGTGGGGACGGATAGAGACGGAATGGAGTGGGGACGGATAGAGGGAATGGAGTGGGGACGGTAGAGAGGGTATGGAGTGGGGACGGATAGAGAGAGAATGGAGTGGGGACGGATAGAGAGAGAATGGATTGTGGACGGATAGAGAGGGAATGGAGTGTGTATGGATAGCGCGGGAATGGAGTGGGGACGGAGAGAGAGGGAATGGAGTGAGGACGGATAGAGAGAGAATGGAGTGGGGACGGATGGAGAGGGAATGGAGTGGGGACGGATAGAGAGAGAATTGAGTGGGGACGGAAAAAGAGAGAATGGAGTAGGGACGGATAGAAAGGGAATGGAGTGCGGACGGAGGGAGAGAGAATGGAGTGGGGACGGATAGAGAGAGAATGGAGTGGGGACGGATAGAGAGAGAAGGGAGTGGGGACGGACAGAGAGGGAATGGAGTGGGGATGGATGGAGCGGGAATGGAGTGGGGATGGATAGAGAGGGAATGGAGTGTGTACGGATAGCGAGGGAATGGAGTGGGGACGGACAGAGAGGGAATGGAGTGGGGAGTGATAGATCGGGAATGGAGTGCGGACTAATAGAGAGGGAATGGAGTGGGGACGGATGGAGAGAGAATGGAGTGGGGACGGTTAGAGAGAGAATGGACTGGGGACGGATAGGGAGGGAATGGAGTGGGGACGGATATAGAGAGAATGGAATGCGGACGGATAGAGAGAGAATGGAGTGCGGACGGAAAGAGAGAGAATGGAGTGGGGACGGATAGAGAAAGAATGGAGTGGGGACGGAGAGAGAGAGAATTGAGTGGTGACGGATAGAGAACGAATGGAGTGGGGACGGATAGAGAGGGAATGGAATGGGGATGGATCAAGTGGGAATGGAGTGGGGACGGATAGAGAGGGAATGGAGTGGGGACGGTTAGAGAGAGAATGAAGTGGGGACGGATAGGGAGAGAATGGAGTGGGGAAGGATAGAGAGAGAATGGAGTGGGGACGGTAGAGACGGAATGGAGTGGGGACGGATAGAGAGAGAATGGAGTGGGGACGGATAGAGAGGTAATGGAGTGGGGACGGTAGAGAGGGGATGGAGTGGGGACGGATAGAGAGGGAATAGAGTGGGGACGGATAGAGAGAGAATGAAGTGGGGACGGATAGAGAGAGAATGGAGTGGGGACGGATAGAGAGAATGGGATGGGGACGGATAGAGGGGGAATGAAGTGGGGATGAATAGAGAGGGAATGATGTGGGGACGGATGGAGAGAGAATGGAGTGGGGACGGATAGAGCGGGAATGGTGTGGGGACGGATTGAGAGAATGGAGTGGGGACGGATAGAGAGAGAATGGAGTGGGGACGGATAGAGAGAATGGAGTGGGGACGGCAGAAGAGAGAATGGAGTGGGGACGGGAGAAGAGAGAATGGAGTGGGGAATGATAGAGCGGGAATGGAGTGGGGACGGATAGAAAGAGAATGGAGTGGAGACGGATAGAGAGGGAATGGAGTGTGGACGGATAGAGAGGGAATAGAGTGGGGACGGATAGCGAAGGAATAGAGTGGACACAGATAGAAAGAGAATGGTGTGGGGACGGATAGAGAGAGAATGGAGTGCGGACGGATCGAGAGAGAATGGAGTGGGGACGGATAGAGAGAGAATGGAGTGGGGACGGGAGAGAGGGAATGGAGCGGGGACGGATAGAGAGGGAATAGAGTGGGCACGGATAGAGAGAGAATGGAGTGGGGATGGATGAAGAGAGAATGGAGTGGGAACGGATAGAGAGAATGGAGTGGGGACGGTTAGAGAGAGAATGGACTGGGGACGGATAGGGAGGGAATGGAGTGGGGACGGATATAGAGAGAATGGAATGCGGACGGATAGAGAGAGAATGGAGTGCGGACGGAAAGAGAGAGAATGGAGTGGGGACGGATAGAGAAAGAATGGAGTGGGGACGGAGAGAGAGAGAATTGAGTGGTGACGGATAGAGAGCGAATGGAGTGGGGACGGATAGAGAAGGAATGGAATGGGGATGGATCAAGTGGGAATGGAGTGGGGACGGATAGAGAGGGAATGGAGTGGGGACGGTTAGAGAGAGAATGAAGTGGGGACGGATAGGGAGAGAATGGAGTGGGGAAGGATAGAGAGAGAATGGGATGGGGACGGATGGAGGGGGAATGAAGTGGGGATGGATAGAGAGGGAATGATGTGGGGACGGATGGAGAGAGAATGGAGTGGGGACGGATAGAGCGGGAATGGTGTGGGGACGGATTGAGAGAATGGAGTGGGGACGAATAGAGAGAGAATGGAGTGGGGACGGATAGAGAGAATGGAGTGGGGTCGGCAGAAGAGAGAATGGAGTTGGGACGGGAGAAGAGAGAATGGAGTGGGGAATGATAGAGCGGGAATGGAGTGGGGACGGATAGAGAGAGAATGGAGTGGGGACGGATAGAGAGAGAATGGAGTGGAGACGGATAGAGAGGGAATGGAGTGTGGACGGATAGAGAGGGAATAGAGTGGGGACGGATAGCGAGGGAATAGAGTGGACACAGATAGAAAGAGAATGGTGTGGGGACGGATAGAGAGAGAATGGAGTGGGGACGGATAGAGAGAGAATGGAGTGGGGACGGTAGAGAGGGAATGGAGCGGGGACGGATAGAGAGGGAATAGAGTGGGCACGGATTGAGAGAGAATGGAGTGGGGACAGATAGAGAGGGAATGGAGTGGGGATGGATAGAGAGAGAATGGAGTGGGGACGGATAGAGAGAGAAAGGAGTGGGTACGGGAGAAGAGAGAATGGAGTGGGGACGGATAATGAGAGACTAAAGTGTGGACGGATAGAGCGGGAATGGAGTGGGGACAGCAGAAGAGAGACTGGAGTGGGGAGGGATAGAGAGAGAATGGAGTGGGGACGGATAGAGATAAAATGGTGTGGGGACAGATAGAGAGAGAATGGAGTGGGGATGGATAGATAGAGAATGGTGTGGGTACAGATAGAGAGGGAATGGAGTGGGGATGGATAGAGAGAGAATGGAGTGGGGAATGATAGAGCGGGAATGGAGTGGGGACGGATAGAGAGAGAATGGAGTGGAGACGGATAGAGGGAATGGAGTGTGGACGGATAGAGAGGGAATAGAGTGGGGACGGATAGTGAGGGAATAGAGTGGACACAGATAGAAAGAGAATGGTGTGGGGACGGATAGAGTGAGAATGGAGTGGGGACGGATCGAGAGAGAATGGAGTGGGGACGGATAGAGAGAATGGGATGGGGACGGACAGAGGGGGAATGAAGTGGGGATGGATAGAGAGGGAATGATGTGGGGACGGATGGAGAGAGAATGGACTGGGGACGGATAGAGCGGGAATGGTGTGGGGACGGATTGAGAGAATAGAGTGGGGACGGATAGAGAGAGAATGGTGTGGGGACGGATAGAGAGAGAATGGAGTGGAGACGGCTAGAGAGGGAATAGAGTGGGGACGGATAGAGAGAGAATGGAGTGGGGACGGATACAGAGAGAATGGATTGGGGACGGATACAGAGAGAATGGAGTGGGGACGGATAGAGAGAGAATGGATTGGGGACGGATAGAGAGGGAATAGAGTGGCGACGGATACAGAGAGAATGGAGTGGGGACGGATAGAGAGAGAATGGATTGGGGACGGCTAGAGACAGAATGGAGTGGGGACGGGAGAGAGGGAATGGAGCGGGGACGGATAGAGAGGGAATAGAGTGGGGACGGATAGAGAGAGAATGTATTGGGGACGGATAGAGAGAGAATGGAGTGGGGACGGATACAGAGAGTATGGAGTGGGGACGGATACAGAGAGAATGGAATGGGAACGGATAGAGAGAATGGAGTGGGGACGGATAGAGAGAGAATGGAGTGGGGACGGATAGAGAGGGAATGGAGTGGGGACGGATAGAGAGGGAATGGAGTGTGGACGGATAGAGAGAGAATGGAGTGGGGACGGACAGAGAGGGAATGGAGTGGGGACGGTAGAGAGGGTATGGAGTGGGGACGGATAGAGAGGCAATAGAGTGGGGACGGATAGAGAGGGAATGGAGTGGGGACGGATAGAGAGGGAATGGAGTGGGGACGGTAGAGAGGGTATGGAGTGGGGACGGATAGAGAGAGAATGGAGTGGGGACGGATAGAGAGAGAATGGATTGGGGACGGATAGAGACAGAATGGAGTGGGGACGGGAGAGAGGAAATGGAGCGGGGTCGGATAGAGAGGGAATAGAGTGGGGACGGATAGAGAGAGAATGTAGTGGGGACGGATACAGAGAGAATGGCATGGGGACGGATAGAGAGAGAATGGCGTGGGGACGGATAGAGAGAATGCAGTGGGGAAGGATAGAGAGAGAATGGAGTGGGGACGGATAGAGAGAATGGAGTGGGGAAGGCAGAAGACAGAATTGAGTGGAGACGGGTGAAGAGAGAATGGAGTGGGGCGGATAGAGCGGGAATGGAGTGGGGACGGATAGAGAGAGAATGGAGTGGGGACGGTAGAGAGGGAATGGAGTGGGGACGGATAGAGAGGGAATAGAGCGGGGACGGATAGAGAGACAATGGAGTGGGGACGGACAGAGAGGGAATGGAGTGGGGACGGTAGAGAGGGTATGGAGTGGGGACGGATAGAGAGGCAATAGAGTGGGGACGGATAGAGAGGGAATGGAGTGGGGACGGATAGAGAGGGAATGGAGTGGGGACGGTAGAGAGGGTATGGAGTGGGGACGGATAGAGAGAGAATGGAGTGGGGACGGATAGAGAGAGAATGGATTGGGGACGGATAGAGACAGAATGGAGTGGGGACGGGAGAGAGGAAATGGAGCGGGGTCGGATAGAGAGGGAATAGAGTGGGGACGGATAGAGAGAGAATGTAGTGGGGACGGATACAGAGAGAATGGCATGGGGACGGATAGAGAGAGAATGGCGTGGGGACGGATAGAGAGAATGCAGTGGGGAAGGATAGAGAGAGAATGGAGTGGGGACGGATAGAGAGAATGGAGTGGGGAAGGCAGAAGACAGAATTGAGTGGAGACGGGTGAAGAGAGAATGGAGTGGGGCGGATAGAGCGGGAATGGAGTGGGGACGGATAGAGAGAGAATGGAGTGGGGACGGTAGAGAGGGAATGGAGTGGGGACGGATAGAGAGGGAATAGAGCGGGGACGGATAGAGAGACAATGGAGTGGGGACGGATAGAGAGGGAATGGAGTGGGGACGGTTGGGAGGGAATGGAGTGGGGACGGATAGAGAGGGAATAGAGTGGGGACGAACAGAGAGAGAATGGAGTGGGGACGGATAGAGAGAGAATTGAGTGGGGACGGATAGAGAGAGAATTGGGTGGGGACGGTAGAGAGGGAATGTAGCAGGGATGGATAGAGAGAGAATGGAGTGGGGACGGGAGTAGAGAGAATGGAGTGATGACGGATAGAGAGAGAATGGAGTGGGGACGGATCGAGAGAGAATGGAGCGGGGACGGATAGAGAGGGAATAGAGTGGGCACGGATTGAGAGAGAATGGAGTGGGGACAGATAGAGAGGGAATGGAGTGGGGATGGATAGAGAGAGAATGGAGTGGGGACGGATAGAGAGAGAAAGGAGTGGGTACGGGAGAAGAGAGAATGGAGTGGGGACGGATAATGAGAGACTGAAGTGTGGACGGATAGAGCGGGAATGGAGTGGGGACAGCAGAAGAGAGAATGGAGTGGGGACGGATAGAGAGAGAATGGTGTGGGGACGGATAGAGATAAAATGGTGTGGGGACAGATAGAGAGAGAATGGAGTGGGGATGGATAGATAGAGAATGGAGTGGGTACAGATAGAGAGGGAATGGAGTGGGGATGGATAGAGAGAGAATGGAGTGGGGAATGATAGAGCGGGAATGGAGTGGGGACGGATAGAGAGAGAATGGAGTGGAGACGGATAGAGAGGGAATGGAGTGTGGACGGATAGAGAGGGAATAGAGTGGGGACGGATAGCGAGGGAATAGAGTGGACACAGATAGAAAGAGAATGGTGTGGGGACGGATAGAGAGAGAATGGAGTGGGGACGGATCGAGAGAGAATGGAGTGGGGACGGATAGAGAGAGAATGGAGTGGGACGGTAGAGAGGGAATGGAGCGGGGACGGATAGAGAGGGAATAGAGTGGGCACGGATAGAGAGAGAATGGAGTGGGGATGGATAAAGAGAGAATGGAGTGGGAACGGATAGAGAGAATGGAGTGGGGGCGGATAGAGAGGGAATGGAGTGGGGACGGTAGAGAGGGAATGGAGTGGGGACGGATAGAGAGAGAATGGAGTGGGGACGGATAGAGAGAGAATGGAGTGGGGACAGATAGAGAGGGAATGGAGTGGGGCGGATAGAGAGGGAATGGAGTGGGGACGGATAGAGAGGGAATGGAGTGTGGACGGATAGAGAGGGAATGGAGTGTGTACGGATTGCGAGGGAATGGAGTGTGTACGGATAGCGAGGGAATGGAGTGGGGATGGAGAGAGAGGGAATGGAGTGAGGACGGATAGAGAGAGAATGGAGTGGAGACGGATAGAGAGGGAATGGAGTGGGGACGGATAGAGAGAGAATTGAGTCGGGACGGATAAAGAGAGAATGGAGTAGGGACGGATAGAAAGGAAATGGAGTGGGGACGGATGGAGAGAGAATGGAGTGGGGACGGATAGAGAGAGAATGGAGTGGGGACGTATAGAGAGAGAATGGAGTGGGGACGGATAGAGATGGAATGGAGTGGGGACGGATAGACATGGAATGGAGTGGGGATGGATCGAGTGGGAATGGAGTGGGGACAGATAGAGAGAGAATGGAGTGGAGACGGATAGAGAGGGAATGGAGTGGGGACGGATAGAGAGGGAATGGAGTGGGGACGGATAGAAAGGGAATGGAGTGGGGACGGATGGAGAGAGAATGGAGTGGGGACGGATGGAGAGAGAATGGAGTGGGGACGGATAGAGAGAGAAGGGAGTGGGGCGGATAGAGAGGGAATGGAGTGGGGACGGATAGAGAGGGAATGGAGTGTGGACGGTTAGAGAGGGAATGGAGTGTGTACGGATTGCGAGGGAATGGAGTGTGTACGGATAGCGAGGGAATGGAGTGGGGATGGAGAGAGAGGGAATGGAGTGAGGACGGATAGAGAGAGAATGGAGTGGAGACGGATAGAGAGGGAATGGAGTGGGGACGGATAGAGAGAGAATTGAGTCGGGACGGATAAAGAGAGAATGGAGTAGGGACGGATAGAAAGGAAATGGAGTGGGGACGGATGGAGAGAGAATGGAGTGGGGACGGATAGAGAGAGAATGGAGTGGGGACGTATAGAGAGAGAAGGGAGTGGGGACGGATAGAGAGGGAATGGAGTGGGGATGGATGGAGCGGGAATGGAGTGGGGACGGATAGAGAGGGAATGGAGTCTGTACGGATAGCGAGGGAATGGAGTGGGGACGGACAGAGAGGGAATGGAGTGGGGAGTGATAGATCGGGAATGGAGTGGGGACCAATAGAGAGGGAATGGAGTGGGGACGGATGGAGAGAGAATGGAGTGGGGACGGTTAGAGAGAGAATGGAGTGGGGACGGATAGGGAGGGAATGGAGTGGGGACGGATATAGAGAGAATGGAATGCGGACGGATAGAGAGAGAATGGAGTGCGGACGGAAAGAGAGAGAATGGAGTGGGGACGGATAGAGAAAGAATGGAGTGGGGACGGAGAGAGAGAGAATGGAGTGGTGACGGATAGAGAGGTAATGGAGTGGGGACAGATAGAGAGAATGGGATGGGGACGGATAGAGAGGGGAATGAAGTGGGGATGGATAGAGAGGGAATGATGTGGGGACGGATGGAGAGAGAATGGAGTGGGGACGGATAGAGCGGGAATGGTGTGGGGACGGATTGAGAGAATGGAGTGGGGACGGATAGAGTGAGAATGGAGTGGGGACGGATAGAGAGAATGGAGTGGGGACGGCAGAAGAGAGAATGGAGTGGGGACGGGAGAAGAGAGAATGAAGTGGGGACGGATAGAGCGGGAATGGAGTGGGGGCGGATAGAGAGCGAATGGAGTGGAGACGGATAGAGAGGGAATGGAGTGGGAACGGATCGAGAGGGAATAGAGTGGGGACGGATAGAGAGAGAATGGAGTGGGGACGGATAGAGAGAGAATGGATTGGGGACGGTTACAGAGAGAATGGAGTGGGGACGGATAGAGAGAGAATGGATTGGGGACGGATAGAGAGGGAATAGAGTGGGGACGGATAGAGAGAGAATGGAGTGGGGACGGATACAGAGAGAATGGAGTGGGGACGGATAGAGAGAGAATGGATTGGGGACGGATAGAGACAGAATGGAGTGGGGACGGGAGAGAGGGAATGGAGCGGGGACGGATAGAGAGGGAATAGAGTGGGGACGGATAGAGAGAGAATGGAGTGGGGACGGATACAGAGAGAATGGAGTGGGACGGAAACAGAGAGAATGGAATGGGAACGGATAGAGAGAATGGAGTGGGGACGGATAGAGAGGGAATGGAGTGGGGACGGATAGAGAGAGAATGAAGTGGTGAAGAATATAGAGAGAATGGAGTGGGGATGGATAGAGATAGAATGGTGTCGGGACGGATAGAGAGAGAATGGAGTGGGGACGGATAGAGACAGAATGGAGTGGGGACGGATAGACAGAGTATGGAGTGGTGACGGATAGAGAGAGAATGGAGTGGGGATGGATAGAGAGAGAATGGGCTGGGGACGGATAGAGAGGGAATGGAGTGGGGACGGATAGAGAGAGAATGGAGTGGGGACGGATAGAAAGGGAATGGAGTGGGGACGGATGGAGAGAGAATGGAGTGGGGACGGATAGAGCGGGAATGGAGTGGGGACGGATTGAGAGAATGGAGTGGGGACGGATCGAGAGAGAATGGAATGGGGACGGATAGAGAGAATGGAGTGGGGACAGCAGAAGAGAGAATGGAGTGGGGACGGGAGAAGAGAGAATGGAGTGGGGACGGATAGAGAGGGAATGGAGTGGGGACAGATGGAGAGGGAATGGAGTTGGGACGGATAGAGAGGGAATGGAGTGGGGACGGATAGAGAGGGAATGGAGTGGTGAAGGTTAGAGAGAGAATGGAGTGGGGAGGGATAGAGAGAGAATGGAGTGGGGACGGATATAGAGAGAATGGAGTGCAGACGGATAGAGAGAGAATGGAGTGGGGATGGATAGAGAGAGAATGGAGTGGGGACGGATCGAGAGAGAATGGAGTGGGGACGGATAGAGAGAGAATGGAGTGGGGACGGATAGAGAGAGAATGGAGTGGGGACGGATAGAGATGGAATGGAGTGGGGACGGATAGAGATGGAATGGAGTGGGGACGGATCGAGTGGGAATGGAGAGGGGACAGATAGAGACGGAATGGAGTGGAGACGGATGGAGAGGGAATGGAGTGGGGACGGATAGAGAGGGAATGGAGTGGGGAAGGTTAGAGAGAGAATGGAGTGGGGACGGAACGAAAGGGAATGGAGTGGGGACGGATGGAGAGAGAATGGAGTGGGGACGGATAGAGAGAGAAGGGAGTGGGGACGGATAGAGAGGGAATGGAGTGTGTATGGATAGCGAGGGAATGGAGTGGGGACGGATAGCGAGGGAATGGAGTGGGGACGGAGAGAGAGGGAATGGAGTGAGGATGGATAGAGAGAGAATGGAGTGGGGACGGATGGAGAGGGAATGGAGTGGGGACGGATAGAGAGAGAATTGAGTCGGGTGGATAAAGAGAGAATGGAGTAGGGACGGATAGAAAGGGAATGGAGTGGGGACGGAGGGAGAGAGAATGGAGTGGGGACGGATAGAGAGAGAATGGAGTGGGGACGGATAGAGAGAGAAGGGAGTGGGGACGGACAGAGAGGGAATGGAGTGGGGATGGATGGAGCGGGAATGGAGTGGGGATGGATAGAGAGGGAATGGAGTGTGTACGGATAGCGAGGGAATGGAGTGGGGACGGACAGAGAGGGAATGGAGTGGGGAGTGATAGATCGGGAATGGAGTGCGGACTAATAGAGAGGGAATGGAGTGGGGACGGATGGAGAGAGAATGGAGTGGGGACGGTTAGAGAGAGAATGGACTGGGGACGGATAGGGAGGGAATGGAGTGGGGACGGATATAGAGAGAATGGAATGCGGACGGATAGAGAGAGAATGGAGTGGGGACGGATAGAGAAAGAATGGAGTGGGGACGGATCAAGTGGGAATGGAGTGGAGACAGATAGAGAGAATGGGATGGGGACGGATAGAGGGGGAATGAAGTGGGGATGAATAGAGAGGGAATGATGTGGGGACGGATGGAGAGAGAATGGAGTGGGGACGGATAGAGCGGGAATGGTGTGGGGACGGATTGAGAGAATGGAGTGGGGACGGATAGAGAGAGAATGGAGTGGGGACGGATAGAGAGAATGGAGTGGGGACGGATAGAGAGAATGGAGTGGGGACGGCAGAAGAGAGAATGGAGTGGGGACGGGAGAAGAGAGAATGGAGTGGGGAATGATAGAGCGGGAATGGAGTGGGGACGGATAGAGAGAGAATAGAGTGGAGACGGATAGAGAGGGAATGGAGTGTGGACGGATAGAGAGGGAATAGAGTGGGGACGGATAGCGAAGGAATAGAGTGGACACAGATAGAAAGAGAATGGTGTGGGGACGGATAGAGAGAGAATGGAGTGGGGACGGATCGAGAGAGAATGGAGTGGGGACGGATAGAGAGAGAATGGAGTGGGGACGGGAGAGAGGGAATGGGGCGGGGACGGATAGAGAGGGAATAGAGTGGGCACGGATAGAGAGAGAATGGAGTGGGGATGGATGAAGAGAGAATGGAGTGGGAACGGATAGAGTGAATGGAGTGGGGACGGTTAGAGAGAGAATGGACTGGGGACGGATAGGGAGGGAATTGAGTGGGGACGGATATAGAGAGAATGGAATGCGGACGGATAGAGAGAGAATGGAGTGCGGACGGAAAGAGAGAGAATGGAGTGGGGACGGATAGAGAAAGAATGGAGTGGGGACGGAGAGAGAGAGAATTGAGTGGTGACGGATAGAGAGCGAATGGAGTGGGGACGGATAGAGAGGGAATGGAATGGGGATGGATCAAGTGGGAATGGAGTGGGGACGGATAGAGAGGGAATGGAGTGGGGACGGTTAGAGAGAGAATGAAGTGGGGACGGATAGGGAGAGAATGGAGTGGGGAAGGATAGAGAGAGAATGGGATGGGGACGGATGGAGGGGGAATGAAGTGGGGATGGATAGAGAGGGAATGATGTGGGGACGGATGGAGAGAGAATGGAGTGGGGACGGATAGAGCGGGAATGGTGTGGGGACGGATTGAGAGAATGGAGTGGGGACGAATAGAGAGAGAATGGAGTGGGGACGGATAGAGAGAATGGAGTGGGGTCGGCAGAAGAGAGAATGGAGTGGGGACGGGAGAAGAGAGAATGGAGTGGGGAATGATAGAGCGGGAATGGAGTGGGGACGGATAGAGAGAGAATGGAGTGGAGACGGATAGAGAGGGAATGGAGTGTGGACGGATAGAGAGGGAATAGAGTGGGGACGTATAGCGTGGGAATAGAGTGGACACAGATAGAAAGAGAATGGTGTGGGGACGGATAGAGAGAGAATGGAGTGGGGACGGATAGAGAGAGAATGGAGTGGGGACGGTAGAGAGGGAATGGAGCGGGGACGGATAGAGAGGGAATAGAGTGGGCACGGATTGAGAGAGAATGGAGTAGGGACAGATAGAGAGGGAATGGAGTGGGGATGGATAGAGAGAGAATGGAGTGGGGACGGATAGAGAGAGAAAGGAGTGGGTACGGGAGAAGAGAGAATGGAGTGGGGACGGATAATGAGAGACTGAAGTGTGGACGGATAGAGCGGGAATGGAGTGGGGACAGCAGAAGAGAGAATGGAGTGGGGACGGATAGAGAGAGAATGGAGTGGGGACGGATAGAGATAAAATGGTGTGGGGACAGATAGAGAGAGAATGGAGTGGGGATGGATAGATAGAGAATGGAGTGGGTACAGATAGAGAGGGAATGGAGTGGGGATGGATAGAGAGAGAATGGAGTGGGGAATGATAGAGCGGGAATGGAGTGGGGACGGATAGAGAGAGAATGGAGTGGAGACGGATAGAGAGGGAATGGAGTGTGGACGGATAGAGAGGGAATAGAGTGGGGACGGATAGCGAGGGAATAGAGTGGACACAGATAGAAAGAGAATGGTGTGGGGACGGATAGAGAGAGAATGGAGTGGGGACGGATCGAGAGAGAATGGAGTGGGGACGGATAGAGAGAGAATGGAGTGGGGACGGATAGAGAGAGAATGGAGTGGGGACGGTAGAGAGGGAATGGAGCGGGGACGGATAGAGAGGGAATAGAGTGGGCACGGATAGAGAGAGAATGGAGTGGGGATGGATAAAGAGAGAATGGAGTGGGAACGGATAGAGAGGGAATGGAGTGGGGACGGTAGAGAGGGAATGGAGTGGGGACGGATAGAGAGAGAATGGAGTGGGGACGGATAGAGAGAGAATGGAGTGGGGACAGATAGAGAGGGAATGGAGTGGGGATGGATAGAGAGAGAATGGAGTGGGGATGGATAGAGAGAGAAAGGAGTGGGTACGGGAGAAGAGAGAATGGAGTGGGGACGGATAATGAGAGACTGAAGTGTGGACGGATAGAGCGGGAATGGAGTGGGGACAGCAGAAGAGAGAATGGAGTGGGGACGGATAGAGAGAGAATGGAGTGGGGACGGATAGAGATAAAATGGAGTGGCGACAGATTGAGAGAGAATGGAGTGGGGATGGATAGATAGAGAATGGAGTGGGTACAGATAGAGAGGGAATGGAGTGGGGATGGATAGAGAGAGAATGGAGTGGGGACGGATAGAGAGGGAATGTAGTGGGGACGGATAGAGAGAGAATGTAGTGGGGATGGATAGAGAGAGAATGGAGTGGGGACGGATAGAGAGAGAAAGGAGTGGGGACGGGAGAAGAGAGAATTGAGTGGGGACGTATAATGAGAGACTGAAGTGTGGACGGATAGAGCGGGGATGGAGTGGGGACAGCAGAAGAGAGAATGGAGTGGGGACGGATAGGGAGGGAATGGAGTGGGGACGGATATAGAGAGAATGGAATGCGGACGGATAGAGAGAGAATGGAGTGCGGACGGAAAGAGAGAGAAAGGAGTAGAGACGGATAGAGAAAGAATGGAGTGGGGACGGAGAGAGAGAGAATGGAGTGGGGACGGATAGAGAGAATGGGATGGGGACGGACAGAGGGGGAATGAAGTGGGGTTGGATAGAGAGGGAATGATGTGGGGACGGATGGAGAGAGAATGGAGTGGGGACGGATAGAGCGGGAATGGTGTGGGGACGGATTGAGAGAATAGAGTGGGGACGGATAGAGAGAGAATGGTGTGGGGACGGATAGAGAGAGAATGGAGTGGAGACGGCTAGAGAGGGAATAGAGTGGGGACGGATAGAGAGAGAATGGAGTGGGGACGGATACAGAGAGAATGGATTGGGGACGGATACAGAGAGAATGGAGTGGGGACGGATAGAGAGAGAATGGATTGGGGACGGATAGAGAGGGAATAGAGTGGCGACGGATACAGAGAGAATGGAGTGGGGACGGATAGAGAGAGAATGGATTGGGGACGGCTAGAGACAGAATGGAGTGGGGACGGGAGAGAGGGAATGGAGCGGGGACGGATAGAGAGGGAATAGAGTGGGGACGGATAGAGAGAGAATGTAGTGGGGACGGATAGAGAGAGAATGGAGTGGGGACGGATACAGAGAGAATGGAGTGGGGACGGATACAGAGAGAATGGAATGGGAACGGATAGAGAGAATGGAGTGGGGACGGATAGAGAGGGAATGGAGTGCGGACGATAGAGAGGGAATGGAGTGGGGACGGATAGAGAGAGAATGGAGTGGGGACGGACAGAGAGGGAATGGAGTGGGGACGGTAGATAGGGTATGGAGTGGGGACGGATAGAGAGGCAATAGAGTGGGGACGGATAGAGAGAGAATGGATTGTGGACGGATAGAGAGGGAATGGAGTGTGTATGGATAGCGAGGGAATGGAGTGGGGACGGAGAGAGAGGGAATGGAGTGAGGACGGATAGAGAGAGAATGGAGTGGGGACGGATGGAGAGGGAATGGAGTGGGGACGGATAGAGAGAGAATTGAGTGGGGACGGATAAAGAGAGAATGGAGTAGGGACGGATAGAAAGGGAATGGAGTGGGGACGGAGGGAGAGAGAATGGAGTGGGGACGGATAGAGAGAGAATGGAGTGGGGACGGATAGAGAGAGAAGGGAGTGGGGACGGACAGAGAGGGAATGGAGTGGGGATGGATGGAGCGGGAATGGAGTGGGGATGGATAGAGAGGGAATGGAGTGTGTACGGATAGCGAGGGAATGGAGTGGGGACGGACAGAGAGGGAATGGAGTGGGGAGTGATAGATCGGGAATGGAGTGCGGACTAATAGAGAGGGAATGGAGTGGGGACGGATGGAGAGAGAATGGAGTGGGGACGGTTAGAGAGAGAATGGACTGGGGACGGATAGGGAGGGAATGGAGTGGGGACGGATATAGAGAGAATGGAATGCGGACGGATAGAGAGAGAATGGAGTGCGGACGGAAAGAGAGAGAATGGAGTGGGGACGGATAGAGAAAGAATGGAGTGGGGACGGAGAGAGAGAGAATTGAGTGGTGACGGATAGAGAGCGAATGGAGTGGGGACGGATAGAGAGGGAATGGAATGGGGATGGATCAAGTGGGAATGGAGTGGGGACGGATAGAGAGGGAATGGAGTGGGGACGGTTAGAGAGAGAATGAAGTGGGGACGGATAGGGAGAGAATGGAGTGGGGAAGGATAGAGAGAGAATGGAGTGGGGACGGTAGAGACGGAATGGAGTGGGGACGGATAGAGAGAGAATGGAGTGGGGACGGATAGAGAGGTAATGGAGTGGGGACGGTAGAGAGGGGATGGAGTGGGGACGGATAGAGAGGGAATAGAGTGGGGACGGATAGAGAGAGAATGAAGTGGGGACGGATAGAGAGAGAATGGAGTGGGGACGGATAGAGAGAATGGGATGGGGACGGATAGAGGGGGAATGAAGTGGGGATGAATAGAGAGGGAATGATGTGGGGACGGATGGAGAGAGAATGGAGTGGGGACGGATAGAGCGGGAATGGTGTGGGGACGGATTGAGAGAATGGAGTGGGGACGGATAGAGAGAGAATGGAGTGGGGACGGATAGAGAGAATGGAGTGGGGACGGCAGAAGAGAGAATGGAGTGGGGACGGGAGAAGAGAGAATGGAGTGGGGAATGATAGAGCGGGAATGGAGTGGGGACGGATAGAAAGAGAATGGAGTGGAGACGGATAGAGAGGGAATGGAGTGTGGACGGATAGAGAGGGAATAGAGTGGGGACGGATAGCGAAGGAATAGAGTGGACACAGATAGAAAGAGAATGGTGTGGGGACGGATAGAGAGAGAATGGAGTGGGGACGGATCGAGAGAGAATGGAGTGGGGACGGATAGAGAGAGAATGGAGTGGGGACGGGAGAGAGGGAATGGAGCGGGGACGGATAGAGAGGGAATAGAGTGGGCACGGATAGAGAGAGAATGGAGTGGGGATGGATGAAGAGAGAATGGAGTGGGAACGGGTAGAGAGAATGGAGTGGGGACGGTTAGAGAGAGAATGGACTGGGGACGGATAGGGAGGGAATGGAGTGGGGACGGATATAGAGAGAATGGAATGCGGACGGATAGAGAGAGAATGGAGTGCGGACGGAAAGAGAGAGAATGGAGTGGGGACGGATAGAGAAAGAATGGAGTGGGGACGGAGAGAGAGAGAATTGAGTGGTGACGGATAGAGAGCGAATGGAGTGGGGACGGATAGAGAGGGAATGGAATGGGGATGGATCAAGTGGGAATGGAGTGGGGACGGATAGAGAGGGAATGGAGTGGGGACGGTTAGAGAGAGAATGAAGTGGGGACGGATAGGGAGAGAATGGAGTGGGGAATGATAGAGCGGGAATGGAGTGGGGACGGACAGAGAGAGAATGGAGTGGAGACGGATAGAGAGGGAATGGAGTGTGGACGGATAGAGAGGGAATAGAGTGGGGACGGATAGCGAGGGAATAGAGTGGACACAGATAGAAAGAGAATGGTGTGGGGACGGATAGAGAGAGAATGGAGTGGGGACGGATAGAGAGAGAATGGAGTGGGGACGGTAGAGAGGGAATGGAGCGGGGACGGATAGAGAGGGAATAGAGTGGGCACGGATTGAGAGAGAATGGAGTGGGGACAGATAGAGAGGGAATGGAGTGGGGATGGATAGAGAGAGAATGGAGTGGGGACGGATAGAGAGAGAAAGGAGTGGGTACGGGAGAAGAGAGAATGGAGTGGGGACGGATAATGAGAGACTGAAGTGTGGACGGATAGAGCGGGAATGGAGTGGGGACAGCAGAAGAGAGAATGGAGTGGGGACGGATAGAGAGAGAATGGAGTGGGGACGGATAGAGATAAAATGGTGTGGGGACAGATAGAGAGAGAATGGAGTGGGGATGGATAGATAGAGAATGGTGTGGGTACAGATAGAGAGGGAATGGAGTGGGGATGGATAGAGAGAGAATGGAGTGGGGAATGATAGAGCGGGAATGGAGTGGGGACGGATAGAGAGAGAATGGAGTGGAGACGGATAGAGAGGGAATGGAGTGTGGACGGATAGAGAGGGAATAGAGTGGGGACGGATAGCGAGGGAATAGAGTGGACACAGATAGAAAGAGAATGGTGTGGGGACGGATAGAGAGAGAATGGAGTGGGGACGGATCGAGAGAGAATGGAGTGGGGACGGATAGAGAGAGAATGGAGTGGGGACGGTAGAGAGGGAATGGAGCGGGGACGGATAGAGAGGGAATAGAGTGGGCACGGATAGAGAGAGAATGGAGTGGGGATGGATAAAGAGAGAATGGAGTGGGAACGGATAGAGAGAATGGAGTGGGGACGGATAGAGAGGGAATGGAGTGGGGACGGTAGAGAGGGAATGGAGTGGGGACGGATAGAGAGAGAATGGAGTGGGGACGGATAGAGAGAGAATGGAATGGGGACAGATAGAGAGGGAATGGAGTGGGGATGGATAGAGAGAGAATGGAGTGGGGACGGATAGAGAGAGAAAGGAGTGGGTACGGGAGAAGAGAGAATGGAGTGGGGACGGATAATGAGAGACTGAAGTGTGGACGGATAGAGCGGGAATGGAGTGGGGACAGCAGAAGAGAGAATGGAGTGGGTACGGATATAGAGAGAATGGAGTGCGGACGGATAGAGATAAAATGGAGTGGGGACAGATTGAGAGAGAATGGAGTGGGGATGGATAGATAGAGAATGGAGTGGGTACAGATAGAGAGGGAATGGAGTGGGGATGGATAGAGAGAGAATGGAGTGGGGACGGATAGAGAGGGAATGTAGTGGGGACGGATAGAGAGAGAATGGAGTGGTGACGGATAGAG
Source organism: Scyliorhinus torazame (assembly GCF_047496885.1). NCBI lineage: Eukaryota > Metazoa > Chordata > Chondrichthyes > Carcharhiniformes > Scyliorhinidae > Scyliorhinus > Scyliorhinus torazame. The sequence continues at coordinate 220,122,220 of NC_092707.1, forward strand.
AGGGAATGGATTGGGGACGGATAGAGAGAATGGGATGGGGACGGACAGAGGGGGAATGAAGTGGGGATGGATAGAGAGGGAATGATGTGGGGACGGATGGAGAGAGAATGGAGTGGGGACGGATAGAGCGGGAATGGTGTGGGGACGGATTGAGAGAATAGAGTGGGGACGGATAGAGAGAGAATGGTGTGGGGACGGATAGAGAGAGAATGGAGTGGAGACGGCTAGAGAGGGAATAGAGTGGGGACGGATAGAGAGAGAATGGAGTGGGGACGGATACAGAGAGAATGGATTGGGGACGGATACAGAGAGAATGGAGTGGGGACGGATAGAGAGAGAATGGATTGGGGACGGATAGAGAGGGAATAGAGTGGCGACGGATACAGAGAGAATGGAGTGGGGACGGATAGGGAGAGAATGGATTGGGGACGGCTAGAGACAGAATGGAGTGGGGACGGGAGAGAGGGAATGGAGCGGGGACGGATAGAGAGGGAATAGAGTGGGGACGGATAGAGAGAGAATGTATTGGGGACGGATAGAGAGAGAATGGAGTGGGGACGGATACAGAGAGAATGGAGTGGGGACGGATACAGAGAGAATGGAATGGGAACGGATAGAGAGAATGGAGTGGGGACGGATAGAGAGAGAATGGAGTGGGGACGGATAGAGAGAATGGAGTGGGGAAGGCAGAAGAGAGAATGGAGTGGAGACGGGTGAAGAGAGAATGGAGTGGGGCGGATAGAGCGGGAATGGAGTGGGGACGGATAGAGAGAGAATGGAGTGGGGACGGATAGAGAGGGAATGGAGTGGGGACGGATAGAGAGGGAATGGAGTGTGGACGGATAGAGAGAGAATGGAGTGGGGACGGACAGAGAGGGAATGGAGTGGGGACGGTAGAGAGGGTATGGAGTGGGGACGGATAGAGAGGCAATAGAGTGGGGACGGATAGAGAGGGAATGGAGTGGGGACGGATAGAGAGGGAATGGAGTGGGGACGGTAGAGAGGGTATGGAGTGGGGACGGATAGAGAGAGAATGGAGTGGGGACGGATAGAGAGAGAATGGATTGGGGACGGATAGAGACAGAATGGAGTGGGGACGGGAGAGAGCAAATGGAGCGGGGTCGGATAGAGAGGGAATAGAGTGGGGACGGATAGAGAGAGAATGTAGTGGGGACGGATACAGAGAGAATGGCATGGGGACGGATAGAGAGAGAATGGCGTGGGGACGGATAGAGAGAATGCAGTGGGGAAGGATAGAGAGAGAATGGAGTGGGGACGGATAGAGAGAATGGAGTGGGGAAGGCAGAAGAGAGAATTGAGTGGAGACGGGTGAAGAGAGAATGGAGTGGGGCGGATAGAGCGGGAATGGAGTGGGGACGGATAGAGAGAGAATGGAGTGGGGACGGTAGAGAGGGAATGGAGTGGGGACGGTTAGAGAGGGAATAGAGCGGTGACGGATAGAGAGACAATGGAGTGGGGACGGATAGAGAGGGAATGGAGTGGGGACGGTTGGAGGGAATGTAGTGGGGACGGATAGAGAGAGAATTGAGTGGGGACGGATAGAGAGAGAATTGGGTGGGGACGGTAGAGAGGGAATGTAGCGGGGATGGATAGAGAGAGAATGGAGTGGGGACGGGTGAGGAGAGAATGGAGTGGGGATGGATAGAGCGGGAATGGAGTGGGGACGGATAGAGAGAGAATGGAGTGATGACGGATAGAGAGAGAATGGAGTGGGGACGGATCGAGAGAGAATGGAGTGGGGACGGATAGAGAGAGAATGGAGTGGGGCGGATAGAGAGAGAATGGACTGGGGACGGATAGAGAGGGAATGGAGTGGGGATGGCAGAAGAGTGAATGAGTGGGGACGGGAGAAGAGAGAATGGAGTGGGGATGGATAGAGCGGGAATGGAGTGGGGACGGATAGAGAGAGAATGGAGTGGAGACGGATAGAGAGGGAATGGAGTGGTGACGGTAGAGAAGGAATGGAGTGGGGACGGATAGAGAGGGAATGGAGTGGGGACGGATAGAGAGAGAATGGAGTGGGGGCGGATAGAGAGGGAATGGAGTGTGGACGGATAGAGAGAGAATGGAGTGGGGGCGGATAGAGAGAGAATGGAGTGGGGACGGATAGAGAGAGAATGGAGTGGGGTCGGATAGAGAGAGAATGGAAAGTGGATGAATAGAAAGGGAATGTAGTGGGGACAGACAGAGAGGGAATGGAGTGGGGATGGATAGAGAGAGAATGGAGTGGCGACGGATAGAGAGCGAATGGAATGGGGATGAATAGAGAGAGAATGGAGTGGCGACGGATACAGAGAGAATGGAGTGGGGACGGATAGAGAGAGAATGGAGTGGGGACGGATAGAGAGAGAATTGAGTGGGGACGGATAGAGAGAGAATTGGGTGGGGACGGTAGAGAGGGAATGGAGCGGGGATGGATGGAGAGAGAATTGAGTGGGGACGGGAGAAGAGAGAATGGAGTGGGGATCGATAGAGCGGGAATGGAGTGGGGACGGATAGAGAGAGAATGGAGTGATGACGGAGAGAGAGAGAATTGAGTGGGGACGGATAGAGAGAGAATGGAGTGGGGACGGATAGAGAGAGAATGGAGTGGGGACGGATAGAGAGAGAATGGACTGGGGACCGTTAGAGAGGGAATGGAGCGGGGATGGCAGAAGAGAGAATGGAGTGGGGACGGGAGAAGAGAGAATGGAGTGGGGATGGATAGAGCGGGAATGGAGTGAGGACGGATAGAGAGAGAATGGAGTGGAGACGGATAGAGAGGGAATGGAGTGGGGACGGTAGAGAGGGAATGCACTTGGGACGGATAGATAGAGAATGGAGTGATGACGGATAGAGAGAGAATGGAGTGGGGACGGATAGAGAGGGAATGGAGTGGGGACGGTAGAGAAGGAATGGAGTGGGGACGGATAGAGAGGGAATGGAGTGGGGACGGTATAGAGGGATTGGAGTGGGGACGGATAGAGAGAGAAAGGAGTGGGGACGGATAGAGAGGGAATGGAGTGTGGACGGATAGAGAGAGAATGGAGTGGGGGCGGATAGATAGAGAATGGAGTGGGGACGGATAGAGAGAAAATGGAGTGGGGTCGGATAGAGAGAGAATGGAATGTGGATGAATAGAGAGGGAATGGAGTGGGGACAGATAGAGAGGGAATGGAGTGGGGATGGATAGATAGAGAATGGAGTGGGGACAGATAGAGAGGGAATGGAGTGGGGATGGATAGAGAGAGAATGGAGTGGGGACGGATAGAGAGAGAAAGGAGTGGGGACGGGAGAAGAGAGAATGGAGTGGGGACGTATAATGAGAGGCTGAAGTGTGGACGGAGAGAGCTGAAATGGAGTGGGGACAGCAGAAGAGAGAATGGAGTGGGGACGGATAGAGAGGGAATGGAGTGGGGACGGATAGAGAGAGAATGTAGTGGGGACGGATAGAGAGGGAATGGAGTGGGGACGGATAGAGAGCGAATGGAATGGGGATGAATAGAGAGAGAATGGAGTGGGGACGGATAAAGAGGGAATGGAGTGGGGACGGATAGAGAGGGAATGGAGTGGGGACGGATAGATAGGGAATGGAGTGAGAACGGATAGAGAGGGAATGGAGTTGGGACGGATAGAGAGGGAATGGAGTGGTGAAGGATATAGAGAGAATGGAGTGGGGATGGATAGAGAGAGAATGGAGTGGGGACGGATAGACAGAGAATGGAGTGGGGACGGATAGAGACAGAATGCAGTGGGGATGGATAAGAGACAGAATGGACTGGGGACGGATCGAGAGGGAATGGAGTGGGGACGGATAGAGAGAGAATGGAGTGGGGACGGATAGAAAGGGAATGGAGTGGGGACGGATGGAGAGAGAATGGAGTGGGGACGGATAGAGCGGGAATGGAGTGGGGACGGATTGAGAGAATGGAGTGGGGACGGATCGAGAGAGAATGGAGTGGGGACCGATAGAGAGAATGGAGTGGGGACGGATAGAGAGAATGGAGTGGGGACGGCAGAAGAGAGAATGGAGTGGGGACGGGAGAAGAGAGAATGGAGTGGGGACGGATAGAGAGGGAATGGAGTGGGGACAGATAGAGAGGGAATGGAGTGGAGACGGAGAGAGAGGGAATGGAGTGGGGACGGATAGAGAGGGAATGGAGTGGCGAAGGTTAGAGAGAGAATGGAGTGGGGAGGGATAGAGAGAGAATGGAGTGGGGACGGATAGAGAGGGAATAGAGTGGGGACGGATAGAGAGAGAATGGAGTGGGGACGGATAGAGAGGGAATGGAGTGGGGACGGTAGAGAGGGTATGGAGTGGAGACGGATAGAGAGAGAATGGAGTGGGGACGGATAGAGAGAGAATGGATTGGGGACGGATAGAGACAGAATGGAGTGGGGACGGGAGAGAGGAAATGGAGCGGGGTCGGATAGAGAGGGAATAGAGTGGGGACGGATAGAGAGAGAATGGAGTGGGGACGGATACAGAGAGAATGTAGTGGGGACGGATACAGAGAGAATGGCGTGGGGACGGATAGAGAGAGAATGGCGTGGGGACGGATAGAGAGAATGGAGTGGGGACGGATAGAGAGAGAATGGAGTGGGGACGGATAGAGAGAGAATGGAGTGGTGACGGATAGAGAGAGAATGGAGTGGGGACGGATAGAGATGGAATGGAGTGGGGACGGATAGAGATGGAATGGAGTGGGGATGAATCGAGTGGGAATGGAGTGGGGACAGATAGTGAGGGAATGGAGTGGAGACGGATAGAGAGGGAATGGAGTGGGGACGGATAGAGAGGGAATGGAGTGGGGAAGGTTAGAGAGAGAATGGAGTGGGGACGGATAGAAAGGGAATGGAGTGGGGACGGATGGAGAGAGAATGGAGTGGGGACGGATAGAGAGAGAAGGGAGTGGGGACGGATAGAGAGGGAATGGAGTGGGGACGGATAGAGGGGGAATGGAGTGGGGACGGATAGAGAGGGAATGGAGTGTGTACAGATAGCGAGGGAATGGAGTGGGGACGGAGAGAGAGGGAATGGTGTGAGGACGGATAGAGAGAGAATGGAGTGTGGACGGATAGAGAGGAAATGGAGTGGGGACGGATAGAGAGAGAATGGAGTAGGGACGGATAGAAAGGGAATGGAGTGGGAACGGATGGAGAGAGAATGGAGTGGGGACGGATGGAGAGAGAATGGAGTGGGGACGGATAGAGAGAGAAGGGAGTGGGGACGGATAGAGAGGGAATGGAGTGGGAATGGATGGAGCGGGAATGGAGTGGGGACGGATAGAGAGGGAATGGAGAGTGTACGGATAGCGAGGGAATGGAGTGGGGACGGACAGAGAGGGAATGGAGTGGGGAGTGATAGATCGGGAATGGAGTGCGGACTAATAGAGAGGGAATGGAGTGGGGACGGATGGAGAGAGAATGGAGTGCGGACGGTTAGAGAGAGAATGGAGTGGGGACGGATAGGGAGGGAATGGAGTGGGGACGGATATAAAGAGAATGGAATGCGGACGGACAGAGAGAGAATGGACTGCGGACGGAAAGAGAGAGAATGGAGTGGGGACGGATAGAGAAAGAATGGAGTGGGGACGGAGAGAGAGAGAATGGAGTGGTGACGGATAGAGAGAGAATGGAGTGGGGACGGATAGAGAGGGAATGGAATGGCGATGGATCGAGTGGGAATGGAGTGGGGACGGATAGAGAGGGAATGGAGTGGGGACGGTTAGAGAGAGAATGGAGTGGGGACGGATAGGGAGAGAATGGAGTGGGGAATGATAGAGAGATAATGGAGTGGGGACGGTAGAGACGGAATGGAGTGGGGACGGATAGATAGAGAATGGAGTGGGGACGGATAGAGAGGGAATGGAGTGGGGGCGGTCGAGAGGGTATTGAGTGGGGACGGATAGAGAGGGAATAGAGTGGGGATGGATAGAGAGTGAATGGAGTGGGGACGGATAGAGAGTGAATGGTGTGGGGACGGATAGAGAGTGAATGGAGTGGGGACGGATAGAGAGAATGGGATGGGGACGGATAGAGGGGGAATGAAGTGGGGATGGATAGAGAGGGAATGATGTGGGGACGGATGGAGAGAGAATGGAGTGGGGACGGATAGAGCGGGAATGGTGTGGGGACGGATTGAGAGAATGGAGTGGGGACGGATAGAGAGAGAATGGAGTGGGGACGGATAGAGAGAATGGAGTGGGGACGGCAGAAGAGAGAATGGAGTGGGGAATGATAGAGCGGGAATGGAGTGGGGACGGATAGAGAGAGAATGGAGTGGAGACGGATAGAGAGGGAATGGAGTGTGGACGGATAGAGAGGGAATAGAGTGGGGACGGATAGCGAGGGAATAGAGTGGGCACAGATCGAAAGAGAATGGTGTGGTGACGGATAAAGAGAGAATGGAGTGGGGATGGATCGAGAGAGAATGGAGTGGGGACTGATAGAGAGAGAATGGAGTGGGGACGGTAGAGAGGGAATGGAGCGGGGACGGATAGAGAGGGAATAGAGTGGGCACGGATAGAGAGACAATGGAGTGGGGATGGATAAAGAGAGAATGGAGTGGGAACAGATAGAGAGAAATGAGTGGGGACGGATAGAGAGGGAATGGAGTGGGGACGGTAGAGAGGGAATGGAGTGGGGACGGATAGAGAGAGAATGGAGTGGGGACGGATAGAGAGAGAATGGAGTGGGGACAGATCGAGAGAGAATGTAGTGGGGATGGATAGAGAGAGAATGGAGTGGGGACGGATAGAGAGAGAAAGGAGTGGGGACGGGAGAATAGAGAATGGAGTGGGGATGTATAATGAGAGACTGAAGTGTGGACGGATAGAGCGGGAATGGAGTGGGGACAGCAGAAGAGAGAATGGAGTATGGACGGATAGAGGGAGAATGGAGTGGGGACGGATAGAGAGCGAATGGAATGGGGATGAAGAGAGAGAGAGAATGGAGTGGGGACGGATAAAGAGGGAATGGAGTGGGGACGGATAGAGAGGGAATGGAGTGGGGACTGATAGATAGGGAATGGAGTGAGAACGGATAGAGAGGGAATAGAGTGGGGACGGATAGAGAGAGAATGGAGTGGGGACGGATAGAGAGGGAATGGAGTGGGGACAGTAGAGAGGGTATGGAGTGGGGACGGATAGAGAGAGAATGGAGTGGGGACGGATAGAGTGAGAATGGATTGGGGACGGATAGAGACAGAATGGAGTGGGGACGGGAGAGAGGGAATGGAGCGGGGTCGGATAGAGAGGGAATAGAGTGGGGACGGATAGAGAGAGAATGTAGTGGGGACGGATACAGAGAGAATGGCGTGGGGACGGATAGAGAGAGAATGGCGTGGGGACGGAGAGAGAGAATGGAGTGGGGACAGATAGAGAGAGAATGGAGTGGGGACGGAGAGAGAGAATGGAGTGGGGACAGATAGAGAGAGAATGGAGTGGGGACGGATAGAGAGAATGGAGTGGGGAAGGCAGAAGAGAGAATGGAGTGGAGACGGGTGAAGTGAGAATGGATTGGGGACGGATAGAGCGGGAATGGAGTGGGGACGGATAGAGAGGGAATGGAGTGGGGACGGTAGGGAGGGAATGGAGTGGGGACGGATAGAGAGGGAATAGAGTGGGGACGAATAGAGAGAGAATGGAGTGGGGACGGGTGAAGAGAGAATGGAGTGGGGACGGATAGAGCGGGAATGGAGTGGGGACGGATAGAGAGAGAATTGGGTGGGGACGGTAGAGAGGGAATGGAGCGGGGATGGATAGAGAGAGAATGGAGTGGGGATGGATAGAGCGGGAATGGAGTGGGGACGGATCGAGAGAGAATGGAGTGATGACGGAGAGAGCGAGAATGGAGTGGGAACGGATAGAGAGAGAATGGTGTGGGGACGGATAGAGAGAGAATGGTGTGGGGACGGATAGAGAGAGAATGGAGTGGGGACGGATAGAGAGAGAATGGACTGGGGACGGATAGAGAGGGAATGGAGTGGGGATGGCAGAAGTGAGAATGGAGTGGGGACGGGAGAAGAGAGAATGGAGTGGGGATGGATAGAGCGGGAATGGAGTGGGGACGGATAGAGAGAGAATGGAGTGGAGACGGATAGAGAGGGAATGGAGTGGGGACGGTAGCGAGGGAATGCACTGGGGACGGATAGATAGAGAATGGAGTGGGGACGGATAGAGAGGGAATGGAGTGGGGACGGTAGAGAGGGTATGGAGTGGGGACGGATAGAGAGAGAATGGAGTGGGGACGGATAGAGTGAGAATGGATTGGGGACGGATAGAGACAGAATGGAGTGGGGACGGGAGAGAGGGAATGGAGCGGGGTCGGATAGAGAGGGAATAGAGTGGGGACGGATAGAGAGAGAATGTAGTGGGGACGGATACAGAGAGAATGGCGTGGGGACGGATAGAGAGAGAATGGCGTGGGGACGGAGAGAGAGAATGGAGTGGGGACAGATAGAGAGAGAATGGAGTGGGGACGGATAGAGAGAATGGAGTGGGGAAGGCAGAAGAGAGAATTGAGTGGAGACGGGTGAAGAGAGAATGGAGTGGGGACGGATAGAGCGGGAATGGAGTGGGGACGGATAGAGAGGGAATGGAGTGGGGACGGTAGGGAGGGAATGGAGTGGGGACGGATAGAGAGGGAATAGAGTGGGGACGAATAGAGAGAGAATGGAGTGGGGACGGGTGAAGAGAGAATGGAGTGGGGACGGATAGAGCGGGAATGGAGTGGGGACGGATAGAGAGAGAATTGGGTGGGGACGGTAGAGAGCGAATGGAGCGGGGATGGATAGAGAGAGAATGGAGTGGGGACGGGACAAGAGAGAATGGAGTGGGGACGGGAGAAGAGAGAATGGAGTGGGGATGGATAGCGCGGGAATGGAGTGGGGACGGATCGAGAGAGAATGGAGTGATGACGGAGAGAGAGAGAATGGAGTGGGAACGGATAGAGAGAGAATGGTGTGGGGACGGATAGAGAGAGAATGGTGTGGGGACGGATAGAGAGAGAATGGAGTGGGGACGGATAGAGAGAGAATGGACTGGGGACGGATAGAGAGGGAATGGAGTGGGGATGGCAGAAGAGAGAATGGAGTGGGGACGGGAGAAGAGAGAATGGAGTGGGGATGGATAGAGCGGGAATGGAGTGGGGACGGATAGAGAGAGAATGGAGTGGAGACGGATAGAGAGGGAATGGAGTGGGAACGGTAGAGAGGGAATGCACTGGGGACGGATAGATAGAGAATGGAGTGATGACGGATAGAGAGAGAATGGAGTGGGGACGGATAGAGAGGGAATGGAGTGGGGACGGTAGAGAAGGAATGGAGTGGGGACGGATAGAGAGGGAATGGAGTGGGGACGGTAGAGAGGGAATGGAGTGGGGACGGATAGAGAGAGAAAGGAGTGGGGACGGATAGAGAGGGAATGGAGTGTGGACGGATAGAGAGAGAATGGAGTGGGGGCGGATAGAGAGAGAATGGAGTGGGGACGGATAGAGAGAGAATGGAGTGGGGTCGGATAGAGAGAGAATGGAATGTGGATGAATAGAGAGGGAATGGAGTGGGGACAGATAGAGAGGGAATGGAGTGGGGATGGATAGATAGAGAATGGAGTGGGGACAGATAGAGAGGGAATGGAGTGGGGATGGATAGAGAGAGAATGGAGTGGGGACGGATAGAGAGAGAAAGGAGTGGGGACGGGAGAAGAGAGAATGGAGTGGGGACGTATAATGAGAGACTGAAGTGTGGGCGGAGAGAGCGGGAATGGAGTGGGGACAGCAGAAGAGAGAATGGAGTGGGGACGGATAGAGAGGGAATGGAGTGGGGACGGATAGAGAGAGAATGTAGTGGGGACGGATAGAGAGGGAATGGAGTGGGGACGGATAGAGAGCGAATGGAATGGGGATGAATAGAGAGAGAATGGAGTGGGGACGGATAAAGAGGGAATGGAGTGGGGACGGATAGAGAGGGAATGGAGTGGGGACTGATCGATAGGGAATGGAGTGAGAACGGATAGAGAGGGAATGGAGTTGGGACGGATAGAGAGGGAATGGAGTGGTGAAGGATATAGAGAGAATGGAGTGGGGATCGATAGAGAGAGTATGGAGTGGGGACGGATAGAGAGAGAATGGAGTGGGGATGGATAGAGACAGAATGGACCGGGGACGGATCGAGAGGGAATGGAGTGGGGACGGATAGAGAGAGAATGGAGTGGGGACGGATAGAAAGGGAATGGAGTGGGGACGGATGGAGAGAGAATGGAGTGGGGACGGATTGAGAGAATGGAGTGGGGACGGATCGAGAGAGAATGGAGTGGGGACGGATAGAGAGAATGGAATGGTGACGGATAGAGAGAATGGAGTGGGGACGGCAGGAGAGAGAATGGAGTGGGGACGGGAGAAGAGAGAATGGAGTGGGGACGGATAGAGAGGGAATGGAGTGGAGACGGATAGAGAGGGAATGGAGTGGGGACGGTAGAGAGGGAATGCACTGGGGACGGATCGAGAATGGAGTGATGACGGATAGAGAGAGAATGGAGTGGGGACGGATAGAGAGGGAATGGAGTGGTGACGGTAGAGAAGGAATGGAGTGGGGACGGATAGAGAGGGAATGGAGTGGGGACGGTAGTAAGGGAATGGAGTGGGGACGGATAGAGAGAGAAAGGAGTGGGGACGGATAGAGAGGGAATGGAGTGTGGACGGATTGAGAGAGAATGGAGTGGGGGCGGATAGAGAGAGAATGGAGTGGGGACGGATAGAGAGAGAATGGAGTGGGGTCGGATAGAGAGAGAATGGAATGTGGATGAATAGAGAGGGAATGGAGTGGGGACAGATAGAGAGGGAATGGAGTGGCGATGGATAGATAGAGAATGGAGTGGGGACAGATAGAGAGGGAATGGAGTGGGGATGGATAGAGAGAGAATGGAGTGGGGACGGATAGAGAGAGAAAGGAGTGGGGACGGGAGAAGAGAGAATGGAGTGGGAACGTATAATGAGAGACTGAAGTGTGGACGGAGAGAGCGGGAATGGAGTGGGGACAGCAGAAGAGAGAATGGAGTGGGGACGGATAGAGAGGGAATGGAGTGGGGACGGATAGAGAGAGAATGTAGTGGGGACGGATAGAGAGGGAATGTAGTGGGGACGGATAGAGAGCGAATGGAATGGGGATGAATAGAGAGAGAATGGAGTGGGGACGGATAAAGAGGGAATGGAGTGGGGACGGATAGAGAGGGAATGGAGTGGGGACTGATCGATAGGGAATGGAGTGAGAACGGAAAGAGAGGGATTGGAGTTGGGACGGATAGAGAGGGAATGGAGTGGTGAAGGATATAGAGAGAATGGAGTGGGGATGGATAGAGAGAGAATGGAGTGGGGACGGATAGAGAGAGAATGGAGTGGGGATGGATAGAGACAGAATGGACTGGGGACGGATCGAGAGGGAACGGAGTGGGGACGGATAGAGAGAGAATGGAGTGGGGACGGATAGAAAGGGAATGGAGTGGGGACGGATGGAGAGAGAATGGAGTGGGGACGGATTGAGAGAATGGAGTGGGGACGGATCGAGAGAGAATGGAGTGGGGACGGATAGAGAGAATGGAGTGGGGACGGATAGAGAGAATGGAGTGGGGACGGCAGAAGAGAGAATGGAGTGGGGACGGATAGAGAGGGAATGGAGTGGGGACAGATAGAGAGGGAATGGAGTGGAGACGGAGAGAGAGGGAATGGAGTGGGGACGGATAGAGAGGAAATGGAGTGGCGAAGGTTAGAGAGAGAATGGAGTGGGGAGGGATAGAGAGGGAATGGAGTGGGGATGGATAGAGAGAGAATGGAGTGGGGACGGATAGAGAGAGAAAGGAGTGGGGACGGGAGAAGAGAGAATGGAGTGGGGACGTATAATGAGAGACTGAAGTGTGGGCGGAGAGAGCGGGAATGGAGTGGGGACAGCAGAAGAGAGAATGGAGTGGGGACGGATAGAGAGGGAATGGAGTGGGGACGGATAGAGAGAGAATGTAGTGGGGACGGATAGAGAGGGAATGGAGTGGGGACGGATAGAGAGCGAATGGAATGGGGATGAATAGAGAGAGAATGGACTGGGGACGGATAAAGAGGGAATGGAGTGGGGACGGATAGAGAGGGAATGGAGTGGGGACTGATCGATAGGGAATGGAGTGAGAACGGATAGAGAGGGAATGGAGTTGGGACGGATAGAGAGGGAATGGAGTGGTGAAGGATATAGAGAGAATGGAGTGGGGATCGATAGAGAGAGTATGGAGTGGGGACGGATAGAGAGAGAATGGAGTGGGGATGGATAGAGACAGAATGGACCGGGGACGGATCGAGAGGGAATGGAGTGGGGACGGATAGAGAGAGAATGGAGTGGGGACGGATAGAAAGGGAATGGAGTGGGGACGGATGGAGAGAGAATGGAGTGGGGACGGATTGAGAGAATGGAGTGGGGACGGATCGAGAGAGAATGGAGTGGGGACGGATAGAGAGAATGGAATGGTGACGGATAGAGAGAATGGAGTGGGGACGGCAGAAGAGAGAATGGAGTGGGGACGGGAGAAGAGAGAATGGAGTGGGGACGGATAGAGAGGGAATGGAGTGGAGACGGATAGAGAGGGAATGGAGTGGGGACGGTAGAGAGGGAATGCACTGGGGACGGATCGAGAATGGAGTGATGACGGATAGAGAGAGAATGGAGTGGGGACGGATAGAGAGGGAATGGAGTGGTGACGGTAGAGAAGGAATGGAGTGGGGACGGATAGAGAGGGAATGGAGTGGGGACGGTAGTAAGGGAATGGAGTGGGGACGGATAGAGAGAGAAAGGAGTGGGGACGGATAGAGAGGGAATGGAGTGTGGACGGATTGAGAGAGAATGGAGTGGGGGCGGATAGAGAGAGAATGGAGTGGGGACGGATAGAGAGAGAATGGAGTGGGGTCGGATAGAGAGAGAATGGAATGTGGATGAATAGAGAGGGAATGGAGTGGGGACAGATAGAGAGGGAATGGAGTGGCGATGGATAGATAGAGAATGGAGTGGGGACAGATAGAGAGGGAATGGAGTGGGGATGGATAGAGAGAGAATGGAGTGGGGACGGATAGAGAGAGAAAGGAGTGGGGACGGGAGAAGAGAGAATGGAGTGGGAACGTATAATGAGAGACTGAAGTGTGGACGGAGAGAGCGGGAATGGAGTGGGGACAGCAGAAGAGAGAATGGAGTGGGGACGGATAGAGAGGGAATGGAGTGGGGACGGATAGAGAGAGAATGTAGTGGGGACGGATAGAGAGGGAATGTAGTGGGGACGGATAGAGAGCGAATGGAATGGGGATGAATAGAGAGAGAATGGAGTGGGGACGGATAAAGAGGGAATGGAGTGGGGACGGATAGAGAGGGAATGGAGTGGGGACTGATCGATAGGGAATGGAGTGAGAACGGAAAGAGAGGGATTGGAGTTGGGACGGATAGAGAGGGAATGGAGTGGTGAAGGATATAGAGAGAATGGAGTGGGGATGGATAGAGAGAGAATGGAGTGGGGACGGATAGAGAGAGAATGGAGTGGGGATGGATAGAGACAGAATGGACTGGGGACGGATCGAGAGGGAACGGAGTGGGGACGGATAGAGAGAGAATGGAGTGGGGACGGATAGAAAGGGAATGGAGTGGGGACGGATGGAGAGAGAATGGAGTGGGGACGGATTGAGAGAATGGAGTGGGGACGGATCGAGAGAGAATGGAGTGGGGACGGATAGAGAGAATGGAGTGGGGACCGATAGAGAGAATGGAGTGGGGACGGCAGAAGAGAGAATGGAGTGGGGACGGATAGAGAGGGAATGGAGTGGGGACAGATAGAGAGGGAATGGAGTGGAGACGGAGAGAGAGGGAATGGAGTGGGGACGGATAGAGAGGAAATGGAGTGGCGAAGGTTAGAGAGAGAATGGAGTGGGGAGGGATAGAGAGAGAATGGAGTGGGGACGGATATAGAGAGAATGGAGTGCGGACGGATAGAGAGAGAATGGAGTGGGGACGGATAGAGAGAGAATGGAGTGGGGACGGATAGAGAGAGAATGAAGTGGGGACGGATAGAGAGAGAATGGTGTGGTGACGGATAGAGAGAGAATGGAGTGGGGATGGAAAGAGATGGAATGGAGTGGGGACGGATAGAGATGGAATGGAGTGGGGATCGATCGAGTGGGAATGGAGTGGGGACAGATAGTGAGGGAATGGAGTGGAGACGGATAGAGAGGGAATGGAGTGGGGACGGATAGAGAGGGAATGGAGTGGGGAAGGTTAGAGAGAGAATGGAGTGGGGACGGATAGAAAGGGAATGGAGTGGGGACGGATGGAGAGAGAATGGACTGCGGACGGAAAGAGAGAGAATGGAGTGGGGACGGATAGAGAAAGAATGGAGTGGGGACGGAGAGAGAGAGAATGGAGTGGTGACGGATAGAGAGAGAATGGAGTGGGGACGGATAGAGAGGGAATGGAATGGGGATGGATCGAGTGGGAATGGAGTGGGGACGGACAGAGAGGGAATGGAGTGGGGACGGTTAGAGAGAGAATGGAGTGGGGACGGATAGGGAGAGAATGGAGTGGGGAAGGGTAGAGAGAGAATGGAGTGGGGACGGTAGAGACGGAATGGAGTGGGGACGGATAGAGAGAGAATGGAGTGGGGACGGATAGAGAGAGAATGGAGTGGAGACGGATAGAGAGGGAATGGAGTGGGGACGGTAGCGAGGGAATGCACTGGGGACGGATAGATAGAGAATGGAGTGGGGACGGATAGAGAGGGAATGGAGTGGGGACGGTAGAGAGGGTATGGAGTGGGGACGGATAGAGAGAGAATGGAGTGGGGACGGATAGAGTGAGAATGGATTGGGGACGGATAGAGACAGAATGGAGTGGGGACGGGAGAGAGGGAATGGAGCGGGGTCGGATAGAGAGGGAATAGAGTGGGGACGGATAGAGAGAGAATGTAGTGGGGACGGATACAGAGAGAATGGCGTGGGGACGGATAGAGAGAGAATGGCGTGGGGACGGAGAGAGAGAATGGAGTGGGGACAGATAGAGAGAGAATGGAGTGGGGACGGATAGAGAGAATGGAGTGGGGAAGGCAGAAGAGAGAATGGAGTGGAGACGGGTGAAGAGAGAATGGAGTGGGGACGGATAGAGCGGGAATGGAGTGGGGACGGATAGAGAGGGAATGGAGTGGGGACGGTAGGGAGGGAATGGAGTGGGGACGGATAGAGAGGGAATAGAGTGGGGACGAATAGAGAGAGAACGGAGTGGGGACGGGTGAAGAGAGAATGGAGTGGGGACGGATAGAGCGGGAATGGAGTGGGGACGGATAGAGAGAGAATTGGGTGGGGACGGTAGAGAGCGAATGGAGCGGGGATGGATGGAGAGAGAATGGAGTGGGGACGGGACAAGAGAGAATGGAGTGGGGACGGGAGAAGAGAGAATGGAGTGGGGATGGATAGCGCGGGAATGGAGTGGGGACGGATCGAGAGAGAATGGAGTGATGACGGAGAGAGAGAGAATGGAGTGGGAACGGATAGAGAGAGAATGGTGTGGGGACGGATAGAGAGAGAATGGTGTGGGGACGGATAGAGAGAGAATGGAGTGGGGACGGATAGAGAGAGAATGGACTGGGGACGGATAGAGAGGGAATGGAGTGGGGATGGCAGAAGAGAGAATGGAGTGGGGACGGGATAAGAGAGAATGGAGTGGGGATGGATAGAGCGGGAATGGAGTGGGGACGGATAGAGAGAGAATGGAGTGGAGACGGATAGAGAGGGAATGGAGTGGGAACGGTAGAGAGGGAATGCACTGGGGACGGATAGATAGAGAATGGAGTGATGACGGATAGAGAGAGAATGGAGTGGGGACGGATAGAGAGGGAATGGAGTGGGGACGGTAGAGAAGGAATGGAGTGGGGACGGATATAGAGGGAATGGAGTGGGGATGGTAGAGAGGGAATGGAGTGGGGACGGATAGAGAGAGAAAGGAGTGGGGACGGATAGAGAGGGAATGGAGTGTGGACGGATAGAGAGAGAATGGAGTGGGGGCGGATAGAGAGAGAATGGAGTGGGGACGGATAGAGAGAGAATGGAGTGGGGTCGGATAGAGAGAGAATGGAATGTGGATGAATAGAGAGGGAATGGAGTGGGGACAGATAGAGAGGGAATGGAGTGGGGATGGATAGATAGAGAATGGAGTGGGGACAGATAGAGAGGGAATGGAGTGGGGATGGATAGAGAGAGAATGGAGTGGGGACGGATAGAGAGAGAAAGGAGTGGGGACGGGAGAAGAGAGAATGGAGTGGGGACGTATAATGAGAGACTGAAGTGTGGACGGAGAGAGCGGGAATGGAGTGGGGACAGCAGAAGAGAGAATGGAGTGGGGACGGATAGAGAGGGAATGGAGTGGGGACGGATAGAGAGAGAATGTAGTGGGGACGGATAGAGAGGGAATGGAGTGGGGACGGATAGAGAGCGAATGGAATGGGGATGAATAGAGAGAGAATGGAGTGGGGACGGATAAAGAGGGAATGGAGTGGGGACGGATAGAGAGGGAATGGAGTGGGGACTGATCGATAGGGAATGGAGTGAGAACGGATAGAGAGGGAATGGAGTTGGGACGGATAGAGAGGGAATGGAGTGGTGAAGGATATAGAGAGAATGGAGTGGGGATCGATAGAGAGAGTATGGAGTGGGGACGGATAGAGAGAGAATGGAGTGGGGATGGATAGAGACAGAATGGACCGGGGACGGATCGAGAGGGAATGGAGTGGGGACGGATAGAGAGAGAATGGAGTGGGGACGGATAGAAAGGGAATGGAGTGGGGACGGATGGAGAGAGAATGGAGTGGGGACGGATAGAGCGGGAATGGAGTGGGGACGGATTGAGAGAATGGAGTGGGGACGGATCGAGAGAGAATGGAGTGGGGACGGATAGAGAGAATGGAATGGTGACGGATAGAGAGAATGGAGTGGGGACGGCAGAAGAGAGAATGGAGTGGGGACGGGAGAAGAGAGAATGGAGTGGGGACGGATAGAGAGGGAATGGAGTGGAGACGGATAGAGAGGGAATGGAGTGGGGACGGTAGAGAGGGAATGCACTGGGGACGGATCGAGAATGGAGTGATGACGGATAGAGAGAGAATGGAGTGGGGACGGATAGAGAGGGAATGGAGTGGTGACGGTAGAGAAGGAATGGAGTGGGGACGGATAGAGAGGGAATGGAGTGGGGACGGTAGTAAGGGAATGGAGTGGGGACGGATAGAGAGAGAAAGGAGTGGGGACGGATAGAGAGGGAATGGAGTGTGGACGGATTGAGAGAGAATGGAGTGGGGGCGGATAGAGAGAGAATGGAGTGGGGACGGATAGAGAGAGAATGGAGTGGGGTCGGATAGAGAGAGAATGGAATGTGGATGAATAGAGAGGGAATGGAGTGGGGACAGATAGAGAGGGAATGGAGTGGGGATGGATAGATAGAGAATGGAGTGGGGACAGATAGAGAGGGAATGGAGTGGGGATGGATAGAGAGAGAATGGAGTGGGGACGGATAGAGAGAGAAAGGAGTGGGGACGGGAGAAGAGAGAATGGAGTGGGGACGTATAATGAGAGACTGAAGTGTGGACGGAGAGAGCGGGAATGGAGTGGGGACAGCAGAAGAGAGAATGGAGTGGGGACGGATAGAGAGGGAATGGAGTGGGGACGGATAGAGAGAGAATGTAGTGGGGACGGATAGAGAGGGAATGGAGTGGGGACGGATAGAGAGCGAATGGAATGGGGATGAATAGAGAGAGAATGGAGTGGGGACGGATAAAGAGGGAATGGAGTGGGGACGGATAGAGAGGGAATGGAGTGGGGACTGATCGATAGGGAATGGAGTGAGAACGGAAAGAGAGGGATTGGAGTTGGGACGGATAGAGAGGGAATGGAGTGGTGAAGGATATAGAGAGAATGGAGTGGGGATGGATAGAGAGAGAATGGAGTGGGGACGGATCGAGAGAGAATGGAGTGGGGATGGATAGAGACAGAATGGACTGGGGACGGATCGAGAGGGAACGGAGTGGGGACGGATAGAGAGAGAATGGAGTGGGGACGGATAGAGAGAGAATGGAGTGGGGACGGATAGAAAGGGAATGGAGTGGGGACGGATCGAGAGAGAATGGAGTGGGGACGGATAGAGAGAATGGAGTGGGGACGGATAGAGAGAATGGAGTGGGGACGGCAGAAGAGAGAATGGAGTGGGGACGGGAGAAGAGAGAATGGAGTGGGGACGGATAGAGAGGGAATGGAGTGGGGACAGATAGAGAGGGAATGGAGTGGAGACGGAGAGAGAGGGAATGGAGTGGGGACGGATAGAGAGGAAATGGAGTGGCGAAGGTTAGAGAGAGAATGGAGTGGGGAGGGATAGAGAGAGAATGGAGTGCGGACGGATATAGAGAGAATGGAGTGGGGACGGATAGAGAGAGAATGGAGTGGGGACGGATAGAGAGAGAATGAAGTGGGGACGGATAGAGAGAGAATGGAGTGGTGACGGATAGAGAGAGAATGGAGTGGGGATGGAAAGAGATGGAATGGAGTGGGGACGGATAGAGATGGAATGGAGTGGGGATGGATCGAGTGGGAATGGAGTGGGGACAGATAGTGAGGGAATGGAGTGGAGACGGATAGAGAGGGAATGGAGTGGGGACGGATAGAGAGGGAATGGAGTGGGGAAGGTTAGAGAGAGAATGGAGTGGGGACGGATAGAAAGGGAATGGAGTGGGGACGGATGGAGAGAGAATGGACTGCGGACGGAAAGAGAGAGAATGGAGTGGGGACGGATAGAGAAAGAATGGAGTGGGGACGGAGAGAGAGAGAATGGAGTGGTGACGGATAGAGAGAGAATGGAGTGGGGACGGATAGAGAGGGAATGGAATGGGGATGGATCGAGTGGGAATGGAGTGGGGACGGACAGAGAGGGAATGGAGTGGGGACGGTTAGAGAGAGAATGGAGTGGGGACGGATAGGGAGAGAATGGAGTGGGGAAGGGTAGAGAGAGAATGGAGTGGGGACGGTAGAGACGGAATGGAGTGGGGACGGATAGAGAGAGAATGGAGTGGGGATGGTAGAGAGGGTATTGAGTGGGGACGGATAGAGAGGGAATAGAGTGGGGACGGATAGAGAGAGAATGGAGTGGGGACGGATAGGGAGAGAATGGTGTGGGGACGGATAGAGAAGAGAATGGAGTGGGGACGGATAGAGAGAATGGGATGGGGACGGAAAGAGGGGGAATGAAGTGGGGATGGATAGAGAGGGAATGATGTGGGGACGGATGGAGAGAGAATGGAGTAGGGCCGGATAGAGCGGGAATGGTGTGGGGACGGATTGAGAGAATGGAGTGGGGACGGATAGAGAGAGAATGGAGTGGGGACGGATAGAGAGAATGGAGTGGGGACGGCAGAAGAGAGAATGGAGTGGGGAATGATAGAGCGGGAATGGAGTGGGGACGGATAGAGAGAGAATGGAGTGGAGACGGATTGAGAGAATAGAGTGGGCACAGATAGAAAGAGAATGGTGTGGTGACGGATAAAGAGAGAATGGAGTGGGGACGGATCGAGAGAGAATGGAGTGGGGACGGAGAGAGAGAGAATGGAGTGGGGACGGTAGAGAGGGAATGGAGCGGGGACGGATAGAGAGGGAATAGAGTGGGCACGGATAGAGAGAGAATGGAGTGGGGATGGATAAAGAGATAATGGAGTGGGAACAGATAGAGAGAATGGAGTGGGGACGGATAGAGAGGGAATGGAGTGGGGACGGTAGAGAGGGAATGGAGTGGGGACGGATAGAGAGAGAATGGAGTGGGGACGGATAGAGAGAGAATGGAGTGGGGACAGATAGAGAGAGAATGTAGTGGGGATGGATAGAGAGAGAATGGAGTGGGGACGGATAGAGAGAGAAAGGAGTGGGGATGGGAGAAGAGAGAATGGAGTGGGGACGTATAATGAGAGACTGAAGTGTGGACGGATAGAGCGGGAATGGAGTGGGGACAGCAGAAGAGAGAATGGAGTGGGGACGGATAGAGAGAGAATGGAGTGGGACGGATAGAGATAAAATGGAGTGGGGACAGATAGAGAGAGAATGGAGTGGGGATGGATAGTTAGAGAATGGAGTGGGGACAGATAGAGACGGAATGGAGTGGGGATGGATAGAGAGAGAATGGAGTGGGGACGGATAGAGAGGGAATGGAGTGGGGACGGATAGAGAGAGAATGTAGTGGGGACGGATAGAGAGGGAATGGAGTGGGGACGGATAGAGAGCGAATGGAATGGGGATGAATAGAGAGAGAATGGAGTGGGGACGGATAGAGAGAATGGAGTGGGGACGGCAGAAGAGAGAATGGAGTGGGGACGGGAGAAGAGAGAATGGAGTGGGGACGGATAGAGTGGGAATGGAGTGGGGACAGATAGAGAGGGAATGGAGTGGAGACGGATAGACAGGGATTGGAGTGGGGACGGATAGAGAGGGAATGGAGTGGTGAAGAATATAGAGAGAATGGAGTGGGGATGGATAGAGAGAGAATGGAGTGGGGACGGATAGAGAGAGAATGGAGTGGGGACGAATAGAGACAGAATGGAGTGGGGACGGATAGAGAGAGAATGGAGTGGGGATGGATCGAGAGAGATTGGACTGGGGACGGAACGAGAGGGAATGGAGTGGGGACGGATAGAGAGAGAATGGAGTGGGGACGGATAGAAAGGGAATGGAGTGGGGACGGATGGAGAGAGAATGGAGTGGGGACGGACAGAGCGGGAATGGAGTGGGGACGGATTGAGAGAATGGAGTGGGGACGGATCGAGAGGGAATGGAGTGGGGACGGATAGAGAGAATGGAGTGGGGACGGCAGAAGAGAGAATGGAGTGGGGACGGATAGAGAGGGAATGGAGTGGGGACGGATTGAGAGGGAATGGAGTGGCGAATGTTCGAGAGAGAATAGAGTGGGGAGGGATAGAGAGAGAATGGAGTGGGGACGGATAGACAGGGAATGGAGTGGGGACGGATTGAGACAGAATGGAGTGGAGACGGATAGACAGGGAATGGAGTGGGGACAGATAGAGAGGGAATGGAGTGGCGAAGGTTCGAGAGAGAATAGAGTGGGGAGGGATAGAGAGAGAATGGAGTGGGGACGGATATAGAGAGAATGGAGTGGGGTAGGATAGAGAGAGAATGGAGTGGGGACGGATAGAGAGAGAATGGAGTGGGGACGGATAGAGAGAGAATGGAGTGGTGACGGATAGAGAGAGAATGGAGTGGGGACGGATAGAGATGGAAAGGAGTGGGGACGGATAGAGATGGAATGGAGTGGGGATGGATCGAGTGGCAATGGTGTGGGGACAGATAGAGAGGGAATGGAGTGGGGAAGATTAGAGAGAGAATGGAGTGGGGACGGATAAAAGGGAATGGAGTGGGGACGGATGTAGAGAGAATGGAGTGGGGACGGATAGAGAGAGAAGGGAGTGGGGACGGATAGAGAGGGAATGGAGTGGGGACGGATAGAGAGGGAATGGAGTGTGTACGGATAGCGAGGGAATGGAGTGAGGACGGAGAGAGAGGGAATGGAGTGAGGACGGATAGAGAGAGAATGGAGTGGGGACGGATGGAGAGAGAATGGAGTGTGGACGGATAGAGAGAGAATGGAGTGGGGATGGTTAGAGAGATAAGGGAGTGGGGACGGATAGAGATGGAATGGAGTGGGGATGGATGGAGCGGGAATGGAGTGGGGACGGATAGCGAGGGAATGGAGTGGGGACGGACAGAGAGGGAATGGAGTGGGCAGTGATAGATCGGGAATGGAGTGGGGACAGATAGAGAGGGAATGGAGTGGGGACGGATGGAGAGGGAATGGAGTGGGGACGGTTAGAGAGAGAATGGAGTGGGGACGGATAGGGAGGGAATGGAGTGGGGACGGATATAGAGAGAATGGAATGCGGACGGATAGAGAGAGAATGGAGTGGGGACGGATAG
The DNA here is from genome assembly GCF_047496885.1 of Scyliorhinus torazame. Classification (NCBI taxonomy): domain Eukaryota; kingdom Metazoa; phylum Chordata; class Chondrichthyes; order Carcharhiniformes; family Scyliorhinidae; genus Scyliorhinus; species Scyliorhinus torazame. The sequence continues at coordinate 220,144,237 of NC_092707.1, forward strand.
AGAGGGAATGGAATGGGGATGGATCGAGTGGGAATGGAGTGGGGACGGATAGAGAGGGAATGGAGTGGGGATGGTTAGAGAGAGAATGGAGTTGGGACGGATAGGGAGAGAATGGAGTGGGGAAGGATAGAGAGAGAATGGGGTGGGGACGGTAGAGACGGAATGGAGTGGGGACGGATAGAGAGAGAATGGAATGCGGACGGATAGAGAGAGAATGGAGTGGGGACGGATAGAGAGGGAATGGAATGGGGATGGATCGAGTTGGAATGGAGTGGGGACGGATAGAGAGGGAATGGAGTGGGGACGGATATAGAGAGAATGGAGAGGGGACGGATAGAGAGAGAATGGAGTGGGGACGGATAGAGAGGGAATGGAGTGGGGACGGATAGACAGGGAATGGAGATTGGACGGATAGAGAGAGAATGGAGTGGGGACGGATAGAGAGGGAATGGAGTGGGGAAGGATAGAGAGAGAATGGGGTGGGGACGGTAGAGACGGAATGGAGTGGGGACGGATAGAGAGAGAATGGAGTGGGGACGGATAGAGAGGGAATGGAGTGGGGACGAATAGAGAGAGAATGGAGTGGGGACGGATAGAGAGAGAATGGAGTGGGGACGGATAGAGAGAGAATGGAGTGGGGACGGAAAGAGAGAATGGGATGGGGACGGATAGAGGGGGAATGAAGTGGGGATGGATAGATAGGGAATGATGTGGGGACGGATGGAGAGAGAATGGAGTGGGGCCGGATAGAGCGGGAATGGTGTGGGGACGGATTGAGAGAATGGAGTGGGGACGGATAGAGAGAGAATGGAGGGGGACGGATAGAGAGAATGGAGTGGGGACGGCAGAAGAGAGAATGGAGTGGGGACGGGAGAAGAGAGAATGGAGTGGGGAATGATAGAGCGGGAATGGAGTGGGTCGGATAGAGAGAGAATGGAGTGGAGACGGATAGAGAGGGAATGGAGTGGGGACGGATAGAGAGGGAATAAAGTGGGGACGGATAGAGAGGGAATAGAGTGTGCACGGATAGAAAGAGAATGGTGTGGGGACGGATAGAGAGAGAATGGAGTGGGGACGGATCGAGAGAGAATGGAGTGGGGACGGATAGAGAGAGAATGGAGTGGGGACGGTGGAGAGGGAATGGAGCGGGGACGGATAGAGAGGGAATAGAGTGGGCACGGATAGAGAGAGAATGGAGTGGGGATGGATAAAGAGAGAATGGAGTGGGAACGGATAGAGAGAATGGAGTGGGGACGGATTGAGAGGGAATGGAGTGGGGACGGTAGAGAGGGAATGGAGTGGGGACGGGAGAAGAGAGAATGGAGTGGGGACGGATAATGAGAGACTGAAGTGTGGACGGATAGAGCGGGAATGGAGTGGGGACAGCAGAAGAGAGAATGGTGTGGGGACGGATAGAGAGAGAATGGAGTGGGGACGGATAGAGATAAAATGGAGTGGGGACAGATAGAGAGAGAATGGAGTGGGGATGGATCGATAGAGAATGGAGTGGGGACAGATAGAGAGGGAATGGAGTGGGGATGGATAGAGAGAGAATGGAGTGGGGACGGATAGAGAGGGAATGTAGTGGGGACGGATAGAGAGAGAATGTAATGGGGAAGGATAGAGAGGGAATGGAGTGGGGACGGATAGAGAGCGAATGGAATGGGGATGAATAGAGAGAGAATGGAGTGGGGACGGATAGAGAGGGAATGGAGTGGGGACGGATAGAGAGGGAATGGAGTGGGGACTGATAGATAGGGAATGGAGTGAGGACGGATAGAGAGGGAATGGAGTGGGGACGGATTGAGAGGGAATGGAGTGGGGACGGATATAGAGAGAATGGAGAGGGGACGGATCGAGAGAGAATAGAGTGGGCACAGACAGAGAGAGCATGGATTGGGGACGGATAGAGAGAGAATTGAGTGGGGACGGATATAGAGAGAATGGAGTGGGGAAGGAGAGAGAGATAATGGAGTGGGGCAGGAGAGTGACAGAATGGAGTGGGGACCGATAGAGAGGGACTGGAGTGGGGACGGATAGAGAGGGAATGGAGTGGGGACGGATCGCGAGGGAATGGAGTGGGGACGGATAGAGAGGGAATGGAGTGGGGACGGTTAGAGGGGGAATGGAGTGGGGCCGGATAGAGAGGGAATGGAGTGGGGCCGGATTGAGAGGGAATGGAGTGGGGCCGGATAGGGAGGGACTGGAGTGGGGACGGATAGAGAGGGAATGGAGTGGGGACGGATAGAGCGCGGAATGGAGTCGGGACGGTTAGAGATGGAATGGAGTGGGGACGGATAGAGAGAGAATGGAGTGGGGACGGCAGAAGAGAGAATGGAGTGGGGACGGATAGAGAGAGAATGGAGTGGGGACGGATAGAGAGGGAATGGAGTGGGGATGGTAGAGAGGGTATTGAGTGGGGACGGATAGAGAGGGAATAGAGTGGGGACGGATAGAGAGAGAATGGAGTGGGGACGGATAGAGAGAGAATGGTGTGGGGACGGATAGAGAAGAGAATGGAGTGGGGACGGATAGAGAGAATGGGATGGGGACGGATAGAGGGGGAATGAAGTGGGGATGGATAGAGAGGGAATGATGTGGGGACGGATGGAGAGAGAATGGAGTAGGGACGGATAGAGCGGGAATGGTGTGGGGACGGATTGAGAGAATGGAGTGGGGACGGATAGAGAGAGAATTGAGTGGGGACGGATAGAGAGAATGGAGTGGGGACGGCAGAAGAGAGAATGGAGTGGGGAATGATAGAGCGGGAATGGAGTGGGGACGGATAGAGAGAGAATGGAGTGGAGAGGGATAGAGAGGGAATAGAGTGGGGACGGATAGCGAGAGAATAGAGTGGGCACAGATAGAAAGAGAATGGTGTGGTGACGGATAAAGAGAGAATGGAGTGGGGACGGATCGAGAGAGAATGGAGTGGGGACGGAGAGAGAGAGAATGGAGTGGGGACGGTAGAGAGGGAATGGAGCGGGGACGGATAGAGAGGGAATAGAGTGGGCACGGATAGAGAGAGAATGGAGTGGGGATGGATAAAGAGATAATGGAGTGGGAACAGATAGAGAGAATGGAGTGGGGACGGATAGAGAGGGAATGGAGTGGGGACGGTAGAGAGGGAATGGAGTGGGGACGGTTAGAGAGAGAATGGAGTGGGGACGGATAGAGAGAGAATGGAGTGGGGACAGATAGAGAGAGAATGTAGTGGGGATGGATAGAGAGAGAATGGAGTGGGGACGGATAGAGAGAGAAAGGAGTGGGGATGGGAGAAGAGAGAATGGAGTGGGGACGTATAATGAGAGACTGAAGTGTGGACGGATAGAGCGGGAATGGAGTGGGGACAGCAGAAGAGAGAATGGAGTGGGACGGATAGAGATAAAATGGAGTGGGGACAGATAGAAAGAGAATGCAGTGGGGATGGATAGTTAGAGAATGGAGTGGGGACAGATAGAGACGGAATGGAGTGGGGATGGATAGAGAGAGAATGGAGTGGGGACGGATAGAGAGGGAATGGAGTGGGGACGGATAGAGAGAGAATGTAGTGGGGACGGATGGAGAGGGAATGGAGTGGGGACGGATAGAGAGCGAATGGAATGGGGATGAATAGAGAGAGAATGGAGTGGGGACGGATAGAGAGAATGGAGTGGGGACGGCAGAAGAGAGAATGGAGTGGGGACGGGAGAAGAGAGAATGGAGTGGGGACGGATAGAGTGGGAATGGAGTGGGGACAGATAGAGAGGGAATGGAGTGGAGATGGATAGACAGGGATTGGAGTGGGGACGGATAGAGAGGGAATGGAGTGGTGAAGAATATAGAGAGAATGGAGTGGGGATGGATAGAGAGAGAATGGAGTGGGGACGGATAGAGAGAGAATGGAGTGGGGACGGATAGAGACAGAATGGAGTGGGGACGGATAGAGAGAGAATGGAGTGGGGATGGATCGAGAGAGATTGGACTGGGGACGGATAGAGAGGGAATGGAGTGGGGACGGATAGAGAGAGAATGGAGTGGGGACGGATAGAAAGGGAATGGAGTGGGGACGGATGGAGAGAGAATGGAGTGGGGACGGACAGAGCGGGAATGGAGTGGGGACGGATTGAGAGAATGGAGTGGGGACGGATCGAGAGGGAATGGAGTGGGGACGGATAGAGAGAATGGAGTGGGGACGGCAGAAGAGAGAATGGAGTGGGGACGGATAGAGAGGGAATGGAGTGGAGACGGATAGAGAGGGAATGGAGTGGGGACGGATTGAGAGGGAATGGAGTGGCGAAGGTTCGAGAGGGAATAGAGTGGGGAGGGATAGAGAGAGAATGTAGTGGGGACGGATTGAGACAGAATGGAGTGGAGACGGATAGACAGGGAATGGAGTGGGGACAGATAGAGAGGGAATGGAGTGGCGAAGGTTCGAGAGAGAATAGAGTGGGGAGGGATAGAGAGAGAATGGAGTGGGGACGGATATAGAGAGAATGGAGTGGGGTAGGATAGAGAGAGAATGGAGTGGGGACGGATAGAGAGAGAATGGAGTGGGGACGGATAGAGAGAGAATGGAGTGGTGACGGATAGAGAGAGAATGGAGTGGGGACGGATAGTGATGGAAAGGAGTGGGGACGGATAGAGATGGAATGGAGTGGGGATGGATTGAGTGGCAATGGAGTGGGGACAGATAGAGAGGGAATGGAGTGGGTAAGGTTAGAGAGAGAATGGAGTGGGGACGGATAGAAAGGGAATGGAGTGGGGACGGATGTAGAGAGAATGGAGTGGGGACAGATAGAGAGAGAAGGGAGTGGGGACGGATAGAGAGGGAATGGAGTGGGGACGGATAGAGAGGGAATGGAGTGTGTACGGATAGCGAGGGAATGGAGTGAGGACGGAGAGAGAGGGAATGGAGTGAGGACGGATAGAGAGAGAATGGAGTGGGGACGGATGGAGAGAGAATGGAGTGGGGACGGATAGAGAGAGAATGGAGTGGGGATGGTTAGAGAGATAAGGGAGTGGGGACGGATAGAGATGGAATGGAGTGGGGATGGATGGAGCGGGAATGGAGTGGGGACGGATAGCGAGGGAATGGAGTGGGGACGGACAGAGAGGAAATGGAGTGGGCAGTGATAGATCGGGAATGGAGTGGGGACAGATAGAGAGGGAATGGAGTGGGGACGGATGGAGAGAGAATGGAGTGGGGACGGTTAGAGAGAGAATGGAGTGGGGACGGATAGGGAGGGAATGGAGTGGGGACGGATATAGAGAGAATGGAATGCGGACGGATAGAGAGAGAATGGAGTGGGGACGGATAGAGAGGGAATGGAATGGGGATGGATCGAGTGGGAATGGAGTGGGGACGGATAGAGAGGGAATGGAATGGGGATGGTTAGAGAGAGAATGGAGTTGGGACGGATAGGGAGAGAATGGAGTGGGGAAGGATAGAGAGAGAATGGGGTGGGGACGGTAGAGACGGAATGGAGTGGGGACGGATAGAGAGAGAATGGAGTGGGGACGGATAGAGAGGGAATGGAGTGGGGACGAATAGAGAGAGAATGGAGTGGGGACGGATAGAGAGAGAATGGAGTGGGGACGGATAGAGAGAGAATGGAGTGGGGACGGAAAGAGAGAATGGGATGGGGACGGATAGAGGGGGAATGAAGTGGGGATGGATTGATAGGGAATGATGTGGGGACGGATGGAGAGAGAATGGAGTGGGGCCGGATAGAGCGGGAATGGTGTGGGGACGGATTGAGAGAATGGAGTGGGGACGGATAGAGAGAGAATGGAGGGGGACGGATAGAGAGAATGGAGTGGGGACGGCAGAAGAGAGAATGGAGTGGGGACGGGAGAAGAGAGAATGGAGTGGGGAATGATAGAGCGGGAATGGAGTGGGTCGGATAGAGAGAGAATGGAGTGGGGACGGATAGAGAGAGAATGGAGTGGGGACGGTGGAGAGGGAATGGAGCGGGGACGGATAGAGAGGGAATAGAGTGGGCACGGATAGAGAGAGAATGGAGTGGGGATGGATAAAGAGAGAATGGAGTGGGAACGGATAGAGAGAATGGAGTGGGGACGGATTGAGAGGGAATGGAGTGGGGACGGTAGAGAGGGAATGGAGTGGGGACGGGAGAAGAGAGAATGGAGTGGGGACGGATAATGAGAGACTGAAGTGTGGACGGATAGAGCGGGAATGGAGTGGGGACAGCAGAAGAGAGAATGGTGTGGGGACGGATAGAGAGAGAATGGAGTGGGGACGGATAGAGATAAAATGGAGTGGGGACAGATAGAGAGAGAATGGACTGGGGATGGATCGATAGAGAATGGAGTGGGGACATATAGAGAGGGAATGGAGTGGGGATGGATAGAGAGAGAATGGAGTCCGGACGGATAGAGAGGGAATGTAGTGGGGACGGATAGAGAGAGAATGTAATGGGGAAGGATAGAGAGGGAATGGAGTGGGGACGGATAGAGAGCGAATGGAATGGGGATGAATAGAGAGAGAATGGAGTGGGGACGGATAGAGATGGAATTGAGTGGGGACAGATAGAGAGGGAATGGAGTGGGGACTGATAGATAGGGAATGGAGTGAGGACGGATAGAGAGGGAATGGAGTGGGGACGGATTGAGAGGGAATGGAGTGGGGACGGATATATAGAGAATGGAGAGGGGACGGATCGAGAGAGAATAGAGTGGGGACAGACAGAGAGAGCATGGATTGGGGACGGATAGAGAGAGAATTGAGTGGGGACGGATACAGAGAGAATGGAGTGGGGAAGGAGAGAGAGATAATGGAGTGGGGAAGGAGAGTGACAGAATGGAGTGGGGACCGATAGAGAGGGACTGGAGTGGGGACGGATCGCGAGGGAATGGAGTGGGGACGGATAGAGAGGGAATGGAGTGGGGACGGTTAGAGGGGGAATGGAGTGGGGCCGGATAGAGAGGGAATGGAGTGGGGCCGGATTGAGAGGGAATGGAGTGGGGCCGGATAGAGAGGGAATGGAATGGGGATGGATCGAGTGGGAATGGAGTGGGGACGGATAGAGAGGGAATGGAGTGGGGATGGTTAGAGAGAGAATGGAGTTGGGACGGATAGGGAGAGAATGGAGTGGGGAAGGATAGAGAGAGAATGGGGTGGGGACGGTAGAGACGGAATGGAGTGGGGACGGATAGAGAGAGAATGGAGTGGGGACGGATAGAGAGAGAATGGAGTGGGGACGGATAGAGAGAGAATGGAGTGGGGACGGATAGAGAGAGAATGGAGTGGGGACGGAAAGAGAGAATGGGATGGGGACGGATAGAGGGGGAATGAAGTGGGGATGGATAGATAGGGAATGATGTGGGGACGGATGGAGAGAGAATGGAGTGGGGCCGGATAGAGCGGGAATGGTGTGGGGACGGATTGAGAGAATGGAGTGGGGACGGATAGAGAGAGAATGGAGGGGGACGGATAGAGAGAATGGAGTGGGGACGGCAGAAGAGAGAATGGAGTGGGGAATGATAGAGCGGGAATGGAGTGGGTCGGATAGAGAGAGAATTGAGTGGAGACGGATAGAGAGGGAATGGAGTGGGGACGGATAGAGAGGGAATAGAGTGGGGACGGATAGAGAGGGAATAGAGTGTGCACGGATAGAAAGAGAATGGTGTGGGGACGGATAGAGAGAGAATGGAGTGGGGACGGATCGAGAGAGAATGGAGTGGGGACGGATAGAGAGAGAATGGAGTGGGGACGGTGGAGAGGGAATGGAGCGGGGACGGATAGAGAGGGAATTGAGTGGGCACGGATAGAGAGAGAATGGAGTGGGGATGGATAAAGAGAGAATGGAGTGGGAACGGATAGAGAGAATGGAGTGGGGACGGATTGAGAGGGAATGGAGTGGGGACGGTAGAGAGGGAATGGAGTGGGGACGGGAGAAGAGAGAATGGAGTGGGGACGGATAATGAGAGACTGAAGTGTGGACGGATAGAGCGGGAATGGAGTGGGGACAGCAGAAGGAGAATGGTGTGGGGACGGATAGAGAGAGAATGGAGTGGGGACGGATAGAGATAAAATGGAGTGGGGACAGATAGAGAGAGAATGGAGTGGGGATGGATCGATAGAGAATGGAGTGGGGACAGATAGAGAGGGAATGGAGTGGGGATGGATAGAGAGAGAATGGAGTGGGGACGGATAGACAGGGAATGTAGTGGAGACGGATAGAGAGAGAATGTAATGGGGAAGGATAGAGAGGGAATGGAGTGGGGACGGATAGAGAGCGAATGGAATGGGGATGAATAGAGAGAGAATGGAGTGGGGACGGATATAGAGGGAATGGAGTGGGGACGGATAGAGAGGGAATGGAGTGGGGACTGATAGATAGGGAATGGAGTGAGGACGGATAGAGAGGGAATGGAGTGGGGACGGATTGAGAGGGAATGGAGTGGGGACGGATATAGAGAGAATGGAGAGGGGACGGATCGAGAGAGAATAGAGTGGGCACAGACAGAGAGAGCATGGATTGGGGACGGATAGAGAGAGAATTGAGTGGGGTAGGATAGAGAGAGAATGGAGTGGGGACGGATAGAGAGAGAATGGAGTGGGGACGGATAGAGAGAGAATGGAGTGGTGACGGATAGAGAGAGAATGGAGTGGGGACGGATAGTGATGGAAAGGAGTGGGGACGGATAGAGATGGAATGGAGTGGGGATGGATTGAGTGGCAATGGAGTGGGGACAGATAGAGAGGGAATGGAGTGGGTAAGGTTAGAGAGAGAATGGAGTGGGGACGGATAGAAAGGGAATGGAGTGGGGACGGATGTAGAGAGAATGGAGTGGGGACAGATAGAGAGAGAAGGGAGTGGGGACGGATAGAGAGGGAATGGAGTGGGGACGGATAGAGAGGGAATGGAGTGTGTACGGATAGCGAGGGAATGGAGTGAGGACGGAGAGAGAGGGAATGGAGTGAGGACGGATAGAGAGAGAATGGAGTGGGGACGGATGGAGAGAGAATGGAGTGGGGACGGATAGAGAGAGAATGGAGTGGGGATGGTTAGAGAGATAAGGGAGTGGGGACGGATAGAGATGGAATGGAGTGGGGATGGATGGAGCGGGAATGGAGTGGGGACGGATAGCGAGGGAATGGAGTGGGGACGGACAGAGAGGAAATGGAGTGGGCAGTGATAGATCGGGAATGGAGTGGGGACAGATAGAGAGGGAATGGAGTGGGGACGGATGGAGAGAGAATGGAGTGGGGACGGTTAGAGAGAGAATGGAGTGGGGACGGATAGGGAGGGAATGGAGTGGGGACGGATATAGAGAGAATGGAATGCGGACGGATAGAGAGAGAATGGAGTGGGGACGGATAGAGAGGGAATGGAATGGGGATGGATCGAGTGGGAATGGAGTGGGGACGGATAGAGAGGGAATGGAATGGGGATGGTTAGAGAGAGAATGGAGTTGGGACGGATAGGGAGAGAATGGAGTGGGGAAGGATAGAGAGAGAATGGGGTGGGGACGGTAGAGACGGAATGGAGTGGGGACGGATAGAGAGAGAATGGAGTGGGGACGGATAGAGAGGGAATGGAGTGGGGACGAATAGAGAGAGAATGGAGTGGGGACGGATAGAGAGAGAATGGAGTGGGGACGGATAGAGAGAGAATGGAGTGGGGACGGAAAGAGAGAATGGGATGGGGACGGATAGAGGGGGAATGAAGTGGGGATGGATTGATAGGGAATGATGTGGGGACGGATGGAGAGAGAATGGAGTGGGGCCGGATAGAGCGGGAATGGTGTGGGGACGGATTGAGAGAATGGAGTGGGGACGGATAGAGAGAGAATGGAGGGGGACGGATAGAGAGAATGGAGTGGGGACGGCAGAAGAGAGAATGGAGTGGGGACGGGAGAAGAGAGAATGGAGTGGGGAATGATAGAGCGGGAATGGAGTGGGTCGGATAGAGAGAGAATGGAGTGGGGACGGATAGAGAGAGAATGGAGTGGGGACGGTGGAGAGGGAATGGAGCGGGGACGGATAGAGAGGGAATAGAGTGGGCACGGATAGAGAGAGAATGGAGTGGGGATGGATAAAGAGAGAATGGAGTGGGAACGGATAGAGAGAATGGAGTGGGGACGGATTGAGAGGGAATGGAGTGGGGACGGTAGAGAGGGAATGGAGTGGGGACGGGAGAAGAGAGAATGGAGTGGGGACGGATAATGAGAGACTGAAGTGTGGACGGATAGAGCGGGAATGGAGTGGGGACAGCAGAAGAGAGAATGGTGTGGGGACGGATAGAGAGAGAATGGAGTGGGGACGGATAGAGATAAAATGGAGTGGGGACAGATAGAGAGAGAATGGACTGGGGATGGATCGATAGAGAATGGAGTGGGGACATATAGAGAGGGAATGGAGTGGGGATGGATAGAGAGAGAATGGAGTCCGGACGGATAGAGAGGGAATGTAGTGGGGACGGATAGAGAGAGAATGTAATGGGGAAGGATAGAGAGGGAATGGAGTGGGGACGGATAGAGAGCGAATGGAATGGGGATGAATAGAGAGAGAATGGAGTGGGGACGGATAGAGATGGAATTGAGTGGGGACAGATAGAGAGGGAATGGAGTGGGGACTGATAGATAGGGAATGGAGTGAGGACGGATAGAGAGGGAATGGAGTGGGGACGGATTGAGAGGGAATGGAGTGGGGACGGATATATAGAGAATGGAGAGGGGACGGATCGAGAGAGAATAGAGTGGGGACAGACAGAGAGAGCATGGATTGGGGACGGATAGAGAGAGAATTGAGTGGGGACGGATACAGAGAGAATGGAGTGGGGAAGGAGAGAGAGATAATGGAGTGGGGAAGGAGAGTGACAGAATGGAGTGGGGACCGATAGAGAGGGACTGGAGTGGGGACGGATCGCGAGGGAATGGAGTGGGGACGGATAGAGAGGGAATGGAGTGGGGACGGTTAGAGGGGGAATGGAGTGGGGCCGGATAGAGAGGGAATGGAGTGGGGCCGGATTGAGAGGGAATGGAGTGGGGCCGGATAGAGAGGGAATGGAATGGGGATGGATCGAGTGGGAATGGAGTGGGGACGGATAGAGAGGGAATGGAGTGGGGATGGTTAGAGAGAGAATGGAGTTGGGACGGATAGGGAGAGAATGGAGTGGGGAAGGATAGAGAGAGAATGGGGTGGGGACGGTAGAGACGGAATGGAGTGGGGACGGATAGAGAGAGAATGGAGTGGGGACGGATAGAGAGGGAATGGAGTGGGGACGAATAGAGAGAGAATGGAGTGGGGACGGATAGAGAGAGAATGGAGTGGGGACGGATAGAGAGAGAATGGAGTGGGGACGGAAAGAGAGAATGGGATGGGGACGGATAGAGGGGGAATGAAGTGGGGATGGATAGATAGGGAATGATGTGGGGACGGATGGAGAGAGAATGGAGTGGGGCCGGATAGAGCGGGAATGGTGTGGGGACGGATTGAGAGAATGGAGTGGGGACGGATAGAGAGAGAATGGAGGGGGACGGATAGAGAGAATGGAGTGGGGACGGCAGAAGAGAGAATGGAGTGGGGAATGATAGAGCGGGAATGGAGTGGGTCGGATAGAGAGAGAATGGAGTGGAGACGGATAGAGAGGGAATGGAGTGGGGACGGATAGAGAGGGAATAGAGTGGGGACGGATAGAGAGGGAATAGAGTGTGCACGGATAGAAAGAGAATGGTGTGGGGACGGATAGAGAGAGAATGGAGTGGGGACGGATCGAGAGAGAATGGAGTGGGGACGGATAGAGAGAGAATGGAGTGGGGACGGTGGAGAGGGAATGGAGCGGGGACGGATAGAGAGGGAATTGAGTGGGCACGGATAGAGAGAGAATGGAGTGGGGATGGATAAAGAGAGAATGGAGTGGGAACGGATAGAGAGAATGGAGTGGGGACGGATTGAGAGGGAATGGAGTGGGGACGGTAGAGAGGGAATGGAGTGGGGACGGGAGAAGAGAGAATGGAGTGGGGACGGATAATGAGAGACTGAAGTGTGGACGGATAGAGCGGGAATGGAGTGGGGACAGCAGAAGAGAGAATGGTGTGGGGACGGATAGAGAGAGAATGGAGTGGGGACGGATAGAGATAAAATGGAGTGGGGACAGATAGAGAGAGAATGGAGTGGGGATGGATCGATAGAGAATGGAGTGGGGACAGATAGAGAGGGAATGGAGTGGGGATGGATAGAGAGAGAATGGAGTGGGGACGGATAGACAGGGAATGTAGTGGAGACGGATAGAGAGAGAATGTAATGGGGAAGGATAGAGAGGGAATGGAGTGGGGACGGATAGAGAGCGAATGGAATGGGGATGAATAGAGAGAGAATGGAGTGGGGACGGATATAGAGGGAATGGAGTGGGGACGGATAGAGAGGGAATGGAGTGGGGACTGATAGATAGGGAATGGAGTGAGGACGGATAGAGAGGGAATGGAGTGGGGACGGATTGAGAGGGAATGGAGTGGGGACGGATATAGAGAGAATGGAGAGGGGACGGATCGAGAGAGAATAGAGTGGGCACAGACAGAGAGAGCATGGATTGGGGACGGATAGAGAGAGAATTGAGTGGGGACGGATACAGAGAGAATGGAGTGGGGAAGGAGAGAGAGATAATGGAGTGGGGAAGGAGAGTGACAGAATGGAGTGGGGACCGATAGAGAGGGACTGGAGTGGGGACGGATAGAGAGGGAATGGAGTGGCGACGGATCGCGAGGGAATGGAGTGGGGACGGATAGAGAGGGAATGGAGTGGGGACGGTTAGAGGGGGAATGGAGTGGGGCCGGATAGAGAGGGAATGGAGTGGGGCCGGATTGAGAGGGAATGGAGTGGGGCCGGATAGGGAGGGACTGGAGTGGGGACGGATAGAGAGGGAATGGAGTGGGGACGGATAGAGCGCGGAATGGAGTCGGGACGGTTAGAGATGGAATGGAGTGGGGACGGATAGAGAGAGAATGGAGTGGGGACGGCAGAAGAGAGAATGGAGTGGGGACGGATAGAGAGAGAATGGAGTGGGGACGGATAGAGAGGGAATGGAGTGGGGATGGTAGAGAGGGTATTGAGTGGGGACGGATAGAGAGGGAATAGAGTGGGGACGGATAGAGAGAGAATGGAGTGGGGACGGATAGAGAGAGAATGGTGTGGGGACGGATCGAGAAGAGAATGGAGTGGGGACGGATAGAGAGAATGGGATGGGGACGGATAGAGGGGGAATGAAGTGGGGATGGATAGAGAGGGAATGATGTGGGGACGGATGGAGAGAGAATGGAGTAGGGACGGATAGAGCGGGAATGGTGTGGGGACGGATTGAGAGAATGGAGTGGGGACGGATAGAGAGAGAATTGAGTGGGGACGGATAGAGAGAATGGAGTGGGGACGGCAGAAGAGAGAATGGAGTGGGGAATGATAGAGCGGGAATGGAGTGGGGACGGATCGAGAGAGAATGGAGTGGGGACGGAGAGAGAGAGAATGGAGTGGGGACGGTAGAGAGGGAATGGAGCGGGGACGGATAGAGAGGGAATAGAGTGGGCACGGATAGAGAGAGAATGGAGTGGGGATGGATAAAGAGATAATGGAGTGGGAACAGATAGAGAGAATGGAGTGGGGACGGATAGAGAGGGAATGGAGTGGGGACGGTAGAGAGGGAATGGAGTGGGGACGGTTAGAGAGAGAATGGTGTGGGGACGGATAGAGAGAGAATGGAGTGGGGACAGATAGAGAGAGAATGTAGTGGGGATGGATAGAGAGAGAATGGAGTGGGGACGGATAGAGAGAGAAAGGAGTGGGGATGGGAGAAGAGAGAATGGAGTGGGGACGTATAATGAGAGACTGAAGTGTGGACGGATAGAGCGGGAATGGAGTGGGGAAGCAGAAGAGAGAATGGAGTGGGACGGATAGAGATAAAATGGAGTGGGGACAGATAGAGAGAGAATGGAGTGGGGATGGATAGTTAGAGAATGGAGTGGGGACAGATAGAGACGGAATGGAGTGGGGATGGATAGAGAGAGAATGGAGTGGGGACGGATAGAGAGGGAATGGAGTGGGGACGGATAGAGAGAGAATGTAGTGGGGACGGATAGAGAGGGAATGGAGTGGGGACGGATAGAGAGCGAATGGAATGGGGATGAATAGAGAGAGAATGGAGTGGGGACGGATAGAGAGAATGGAGTGGGGACGGCAGAAGAGAGAATGGAGTGGGGACGGGAGAAGAGAGAATGGAGTGGGGACGGATAGAGTGGGAATGGAGTGGGGACAGATAGAGAGGGAATGGAGTGGAGACGGATAGACAGGGATTGGAGTGTGGACGGATAGAGAGGGAATGGAGTGGTGAAGAATATAGAGAGAATGGAGTGGGGATGGATAGAGAGAGAATGGAGTGGAGACGGATAGAGAGAGAATGGAGTGGGGACGGATAGAGACAGAATGGAGTGGGGACGGATAGAGAGAGAATGGAGTGGGGATGGGTCGAGAGAGATTGGACTGGGGACGGATAGAGAGGGAATGGAGTGGGGACGGATAGAGAGAGAATGGAGTGGGGACGGATAGAAAGGGAATGGAGTGGGGACGGATGGAGAGAGAATGGAGTGGGGACGGACAGAGCGGGAATGGAGTGGGGACGGATTGAGAGAATGGAGTGGGGACGGATCGAGAGGGAATGGAGTGGGGACGGATAGAGAGAATGGAGTGGGGACGGCAGAAGAGAGAATGGAGTGGGGACGGATAGAGAGGGAATGGAGTGGAGACGGATAGAGAGGGAATGGAGTGGGGACGGATTGAGAGGGAATGGAGTGGCGAAGGTTCGAGAGAGAATAGAGTGGGGAGGGATAGAGAGAGAATGTAGTGGGGACGGATTGAGACAGAATGGAGTGGAGACGGATAGACAGGGAATGGAGTGGGGACAGATAGAGAGGGAATGGAGTGGCGAAGGTTCGAGAGAGAATAGAGTGGGGAGGGATAGAGAGAGAATGGAGTGGGGACGGATATAGAGAGAATGGAGTGGGGTAGGATAGAGAGAGAATGGAGTGGGGACGGATAGAGAGAGAATGGAGTGGGGACGGATAGAGAGAGAATGGAGTGGTGACGGATAGAGAGAGAATGGAGTGGGGACGGATAGAGATGGAAAGGAGTGGCGACGGATAGAGATGGAATGGAGTGGGGATGGATCGAGTGGCAATGGAGTGGGGACAGATAGAGAGGGAATGGAGTGGGGAAGGTTAGAGAGAGAATGGAGTGGGGACGGATAGAAAGGGAATGGAGTGGGGACGGATGTAGAGAGAATGGAGTGGGGACAGATAGAGAGAGAAGGGAGTGGGGACGGATAGAGAGGGAATGGAGTGGGGACGGATAGAGAGGGAATGGAGTGTGTACGGATAGCGAGGGAATGGAGAGAGGACGGAGAGAGAGGGAATGGAGTGAGGACGGATAGAGAGAGAATGGAGTGGGGACGGATGGAGAGAGAATGGAGTGGGGACGGATAGAGAGAGAATGGAGTGGGGATGGTTAGAGAGATAAGGGAGTGGGGACGGATAGAGATGGAATGGAGTGGGGATGGATGGAGCGGGAATGGAGTGGGGACGGATAGCGAGGGAATGGAGTGGGGACGGACAGAGAGGGAATGGAGTGGGCAGTGATAGATCGGGAATGGAGTGGGGACAGATAGAGAGGGAATGGAGTGGGGACGGATGGAGAGAGAATGGAGTGGGGACGGTTAGAGAGAGAATGGAGTGGGGACGGATAGGGAGGGAATGGAGTGGGGACGGATATAGAGAGAATGGAATGCGGACGGATAGAGAGAGAATGGAGTGGGGACGGATAGAGAGGGAATGGAATGGGGATGGATCGAGTGGGAATGGAGTGGGGACGGATAGAGAGGGAATGGAATGGGAATGGTTAGAGAGAGAATGGAGTTGGGACGGATAGGGAGAGAATGGAGTGGGGAAGGATAGAGAGAGAATGGGGTGGGGACGGTAGAGACGGAATGGAGTGGGGACGGATAGCGAGAGAATGGAGTGGGGACGGATAGAGAGGGAATGGAGTGGGGACGAATAGAGAGAGAATGGAGTGGGGACGGATAGAGAGAGAATGGAGTGGGGACGGATAGAGAGAGAATGGAGTGGGGACGGAAAGAGAGAATGGGATGGGGACGGATAGAGGGGGAATGTAGTGGGGATGGATAGATAGGGAATGATGTGGGGACGGATGGAGAGAGAATGGAGTGGGGCCGGATAGAGCGGGAATGGTGTGGGGACGGATTGAGAGAATGGAGTGGGGACGGATAGAGAGAGAATGGAGGGGGACGGATAGAGAGAATGGAGTGGGGACGGCAGAAGAGAGAATGGAGTGGGGACGGGAGAAGAGAGAATGGAGTGGGGAATGATAGAGCGGGAATGGAGTGGGTCGGATAGAGAGAGAATGGAGTGGGGACGGATAGAGAGAGAATGGAGTGGGGACGGTGGAGAGGGAATGGAGCGGGGACGGATAGAGAGGGAATAGAGTGGGCACGGATAGAGAGAGAATGGAGTGGGGATGGATAAAGAGAGAATGGAGTGGGAACGGATAGAGAGAATGGAGTGGGGACGGATTGAGAGGGAATGGAGTGGGGACGGTAGAGAGGGAATGGAGTGGGGACGGGAGAAGAGAGAATGGAGTGGGGACGGATAATGAGAGACTGAAGTGTGGACGGATAGAGAGAGAATGGAGTGGGGACGGATAGAGATAAAATGGAGTGGGGACAGATAGAGAGAGAATGGAGTGGGGATGGATCGATAGAGAATGGAGTGGGGACAGATAGAGAGGGAATGGAGAGGGGATGGATAGAGAGAGAATGGAGTGGGGACGGATAGAGGGGGAATGTAGTGGGGACGGATAGAGAGAGAATGTAATGGGGAAGGATAGAGAGGGAATGGAGTGGGGACGGATAGAGAGCGAATGGAATGGGGATGAATAGAGAGAGAATGGAGTGGGGACGGATAGAGAGGGAATGGAGTGGGGACAGATAGAGAGGGAATGGAGTGGGGACTGATAGATAGGGAATGGAGTGAGGACGGATAGAGAGGGAATGGAGTGGGGACGGATTGAGAGGGAATGGAGTGGGGACGGATATAGAGAGAATGGAGAGGGGACGGATCGAGAGAGAATAGAGTGGGGACAGACAGAGAGAGCATGGATTGGGGACGGATAGAGAGAGAATTGAGTGGGGACGGATACAGAGAGAATGGAGTGGGGAAGGAGAGAGAGATAATGGAGTGGGGAAGGAGAGTGACAGAATGGAGTGGGGACCGATAGAGAGGGACTGGAGTGGGGACGGATCGCGAGGGAATGGAGTGGGGACGGATAGAGAGGGAATGGAGTGGGGACGGTTAGAGGGGGAATGGAGTGGGGCCGGATAGAGAGGGAATGGAGTGGGGCCGGATTGAGAGGGAATGGAGTGGGGCCGGATAGGGAGGGACTGGAGTGGGGACGGATAGAGAGGGAATGGAGTGGGGACGGATAGAGAGGGAATGGAGTGTGTACGGATAGCGAGGGAATGGAGTGAGGACGGAGAGAGAGGGAATGGAGTGAGGACGGATAGAGAGAGAATGGAGTGGGGACGGATGGAGAGAGAATGGAGTGGGGACGGATAGAGAGAGAATGGAGTGGGGATGGTTAGAGAGATAAGGGAGTGGGGACGGATAGAGATGGAATGGAGTGGGGATGGATGGAGCGGGAATGGAGTGGGGACGGATAGCGAGGGAATGGAGTGGGGACGGACAGAGAGGGAATGGAGTGGGCAGTGATAGATCGGGAATGGAGTGGGGACAGATAGAGAGGGAATGGAGTGGGGACGGATGGAGAGAGAATGGAGTGGGGACGGTTAGAGAGAGAATGGAGTGGGGACGGATAGGGAGGGAATGGAGTGGGGACGGATATAGAGAGAATGGAATGCGGACGGATAGAGAGAGAATGGAGTGGGGACGGATAGAGAGGGAATGGAATGGGGATGGATCGAGTGGGAATGGAGTGGGGACGGATAGAGAGGGAATGGAATGGGAATGGTTAGAGAGAGAATGGAGTTGGGACGGATAGGGAGAGAATGGAGTGGGGAAGGATAGAGAGAGAATGGGGTGGGGACGGTAGAGACGGAATGGAGTGGGGACGGATAGCGAGAGAATGGAGTGGGGACGGATAGAGAGGGAATGGAGTGGGGACGAATAGAGAGAGAATGGAGTGGGGACGGATAGAGAGAGAATGGAGTGGGGACGGATAGAGAGAGAATGGAGTGGGGACGGAAAGAGAGAATGGGATGGGGACGGATAGAGGGGGAATGAAGTGGGGATGGATAGATAGGGAATGATGTGGGGACGGATGGAGAGAGAATGGAGTGGGGCCGGATAGAGCGGGAATGGTGTGGGGACGGATTGAGAGAATGGAGTGGGGACGGATAGAGAGAGAATGGAGGGGGACGGATAGAGAGAATGGAGTGGGGACGGCAGAAGAGAGAATGGAGTGGGGACGGGAGAAGAGAGAATGGAGTGGGGAATGATAGAGCGGGAATGGAGTGGGTCGGATAGAGAGAGAATGGAGTGGGGACGGATAGAGAGAGAATGGAGTGGGGACGGTGGAGAGGGAATGGAGCGGGGACGGATAGAGAGGGAATAGAGTGGGCACGGATAGAGAGAGAATGGAGTGGGGATGGATAAAGAGAGAATGGAGTGGGAACGGATAGAGAGAATGGAGTGGGGACGGATTGAGAGGGAATGGAGTGGGGACGGTAGAGAGGGAATGGAGTGGGGACGGGAGAAGAGAGAATGGAGTGGGGACGGATAATGAGAGACTGAAGTGTGGACGGATAGAGAGAGAATGGAGTGGGGACGGATAGAGATAAAATGGAGTGGGGACAGATACAGAGAGAATGGAGTGGGGATGGATCGATAGAGAATGGAGTGGGGACAGATAGAGAGGGAATGGAGAGGGGATGGATAGAGAGAGAATGGAGTGGGGACGGATAGAGGGGGAATGTAGTGGGGACGGATAGAGAGAGAATGTAATGGGGAAGGATAGAGAGGGAATGGAGTGGGGACGGATAGAGAGCGAATGGAATGGGGATGAATAGAGAGAGAATGGAGTGGGGACGGATAGAGAGGGAATGGAGTGGGGACAGATAGAGAGGGAATGGAGTGGGGACTGATAGATAGGGAATGGAGTGAGGACGGATAGAGAGGGAATGGAGTGGGGACGGATTGAGAGGGAATGGAGTGGGGACGGATATAGAGAGAATGGAGAGGGGACGGATCGAGAGAGAATAGAGTGGGGACAGACAGAGAGAGCATGGATTGGGGACGGATAGAGAGAGAATTGAGTGGGGACGGATACAGAGAGAATGGAGTGGGGAAGGAGAGAGAGATAATGGAGTGGGGAAGGAGAGTGACAGAATGGAGTGGGGACCGATAGAGAGGGACTGGAGTGGGGACGGATCGCGAGGGAATGGAGTGGGGACGGATAGAGAGGGAATGGAGTGGGGACGGTTAGAGGGGGAATGGAGTGGGGCCGGATAGAGAGGGAATGGAGTGGGGCCGGATTGAGAGGGAATGGAGTGGGGCCGGATAGGGAGGGACTGGAGTGGGGACGGATAGAGAGGGAATGGAGTGGGGACGGATAGAGCGCGGAATGGAGTCGGGACGGTTAGAGATGGAATGGAGTGGGGACGGATAGAGAGAGAATGGGGTGGGGACGGCAGAAGAGAGAATGGAGTGGGGACGGATAAAGAGAGACTGGAGTGGCGCGGGATAGAGCGGGAATGGAGTAGGGACGGATAGAGAGGGAATGGAGTGGGGACGGATAGAGAGGGAATAGAGTGGGGATGGATAGAGAGAGAATGGAGTGGGGGCGGATAGAGAGGGAATGGAGTGGGGACAGATAGAGAGTGAATGAAGTGGGGGCGGATAGAGAGAGAATGGAGTGGGGACGGATAGAGAGAATGGAGTGGGGACAGATAGAAAGAGAATGGAGTGGGGTCGGATAGGGAGAGAATGGAGTGGGGACGGATAGAGAGAGAATGGAGTGGGGACGGATAGAGAGAATGGAGTGGGGACGGATTGAGAGAGAATGGAGTGGGGACGGAAAGAGAGAGAATGGAGTGGGGACGGATAGAGAGAGAATGGAGTGGGGACGGATAGAGAAAGAATGGAGTGGGGACGGATAGAGAGAGAATGGAGTGGGAATGGAGAGAGAGAGAATGGAGTGGGGACGGATAGAGAGGGAATGGAGTGGGGCCGGAGAGAGAGGGAATGGAGTGGGGACGGATAGAGAGGGGCATGGAGTGGGGACGTTTAGCGAGGGAATGGAGTGGGGACGGATAGAGAGAGAATGGAGTGGGAATGGAGAGAGAGAGAATGGAGTGGGGACGGATAGAGAGGGAATGGAGTGGGGCCGGAGAGAGAGGGAATGGAGTGGGGACGGATAGAGAGGGGAATGGAGTGGGGACGTTTAGCGAGGGAATGGAGTGGGGACGGATAGAGAGAGAATGGAGTGGGGACGGATAGAGAGAGAATGGAGTGGGGATGGCAGAAGAGAGAATGGAGTGGGGCCGGATAGAGAGGGAATGGAGTGGGGACGGATAGAGATGGAATGGAGTGGGGACGGATAGAGAGGGGAATGGAGTGGGGACGGTTAGAGAGGGAATGGAGTGGGGAAGGATAGAGAGAGACTGTACTGGGGACGGATAGAGAGAGAATGGAGTGGGGACGGCAGAAGAGAGAATGCAGTGGGGACGGATAGAGAGAGACTGGTGTGGGGACGGATAGAGCGGGAATGGAGTGGGGACGGATAGAGAGGGAATGGAGTGGGGACGGATAGAGCGAGAATGGAGTGGGGACGGATTGAGAGAGAATGGAGTGGGGACAGCAGAAGAGAGAATCGAGTGGGGACGGATAGAGAGAGAATCGAGTGGGGACGGATAGAGAGAGAATGCAGTGGGGACAGATAGAGATAGAATGGAGTGGGGTCGGAGAGAGAGAGAATCGAGTGAGGACGGATAGAGCGGGAATGCTGTGGGGACTGAAAGAGAGGGAATGGAGTGGGGACGGATGGAGAGAGAATGGAGTCGGGTCGGATAGAGAGGGGAATGGAGTGGGGACGGATAGATAGGGAATGGAGTGGGGACGGATAGCGAGGGAATGGAGTGGGGACGGATAGCGAGGGAATGGAGTGGGGACGGATATAGAGAGAATGGAGTGGGGACGGATAGATAGGGAATGGAGTGGGGACGGATAGCGAGGGAATGGGGTGGGGACGGATATAGAGAGAATGGAGTGGGGACGGATAGAAAGGGAATGGAGTGGGGACGGATGGAGAGGGAATGGAGTGGGGACGGATAGAGAGGGAATGGAGTGGGGATGGATCGAGAGAGAATGGAGTGGGGGCGGATAGAGAGGGAATGGAGTGGGGACAGATAGAGAGTGAATGAAGTGGGGGCGGATAGAGAGGGAATGGAGTGGGGACGGATAGAGAGGGAATGGAGTGAGGACGGATAGAGAGAGAATGGAGTGGGGACGGATAGAAAGGGAATGGAGTGGGGACGGATGGAGAGGGAATGGAGTGGGGACGGATAGAGAGGGAATGAAGTGGGGATGGATAGAGAGAGAATGGAGTGGGGGCGGATAGAGAGGGAATGGAGTGGGGACAGATAGAGACTGAATGAAGTGGGGGCGGATAGAGAGAGAATGGAGTGGGGACGGATAGAGAGAGAATGGAGTGGGGACGGATAGAGATAGAATGGAGTGGGGTCGGATAGAGAGAGAATGGAGTGGGGACGGATAGAGAGAGAATGGAGTGGGGATGGATAGAGAGAGAATAGAGTGGGGTCGGATAGAGAGAGAATGGAGTGGGGACGGAGAGAGGGAGAATGGAGTGGGGAAGGATAGAGAGAGAATGGAGTGGGGACGGATAGAGAGGGAATGGAGTGGGCACAGATAGAGAGTGAATGAAGTGGGGGCGGATAGAGAGAGAATCGAGTGGGGACGGATAGAGAGAGAATGGAGTGGGGACAGATAGAGAGAGAATGGAGTGGGGTCGGATAGAGAGAGAATGGAGTGGGGACGGATAGAGAGAGAATGGAGTGGGGACGGATAGAGAGAACGGGATGGGGATGGATAGAGGGGGAATGGAGTGGGGACGGATAGAGAGAATGGAGTGGGGACGGATAGAGAGGGAATGGAGTGGGCACGGACATAGAGGGAATGGAGTGGGGACGGATAGAGCGGGAATGGAGTGGGGACGGATAGAGAGAGAATGGAGTGGGGACGGATAGAGAGAGAATGGAGTGGGGACGGATAGAGAGAGAATGGAGTGGGGACGGATAGAGAGGGAATGGAGTGGGGACGGATAGAGAGGGAATGGAGTGGGGACGGATAGATAGGGAATGGAGTGAGGACGGATAGAGAGGGAATGGAGTGGGGACGGATTGAGAGAGAATGGAGTGCGGAAGGATAGAAAGGGAATGGAGTGCGGCCGGAGAGAGAGGGAATGGAGTTGGGACGGATAGAGAGGTGAATGGAGTGGGGACGGTTAGAGAGGGAATGGAGTGGGGACGGAGAGAGAGAGAATGGAGTGGGGACAGATAGAAAGAGAATGGAGTGGGGTCGGATAGGGAGAGAATGGAGTGGGGACGGATAGAGAGAGAATGGAGTGGGGACGGATAGAGAGAATGGAGTGGGGACGGATTGAGAGAGAATGGAGTGGGGACGGAAAGAGAGAGAATGGAGTGGGGACGGATAGAGAGAGAATGGAGTGGGAATGGAGAGAGAGAGAATGGAGAGGGGACGGATAGAGAGGGAATGGAGTGGGGCCGGAGAGAGAGGGAATGGAGTGGGGACGGATAGAGAGGGGCATGGAGTGGGGACGTTTAGCGAGGGAATGGAGTGGGGACGGATAGAGAGAGAATGGAGTGGGAATGGAGAGAGAGAGAATGGAGTGGGGACGGATAGAGAGGGAATGGAGTGGGGCCGGAGAGAGAGGGAATGGAGTGGGGACGGATAGAGAGGGGAATGGAGTGGGGACATTTAGCGAGGGAATGGAGTGGGGACGGATAGAGAGAGAATGGAGTGGGGACGGATAGAGAGAGAATTGAGTGGGGATGGCAGAAGAGAGAATGGAGTGGGGCCGGATAGAGAGGGAATGGAGTGGGGCCGGATTGAGAGGGAATGGAGTGGGGCCGGATAGGGAGGGACTGGAGTGGGGACGGATAGAGAGGGAATGGAATGGGGATGGATCGAGTGGGAATGGAGTGGGGACGGATAGAGAGGGAATGGAGTGGGGATGGTTAGAGAGAGAATGGAGTTGGGACGGATAGGGAGAGAATGGAGTGGGGAAGGATAGAGAGAGAATGGGGTGGGGACGGTAGAGACGGAATGGAGTGGGGACGGATAGAGAGAGAATGGAGTGGGGACGGATAGAGAGGGAATGGAGTGGGGACGAATAGAGAGAGAATGGAGTGGGGACGGATAGAGAGAGAATGGAGTGGGGACGGATAGAGAGAGAATGGAGTGGGGACGGAAAGAGAGAATGGGATGGGGACGGATAGAGGGGGAATGAAGTGGGGATGGATAGATAGGGAATGATGTGGGGACGGATGGAGAGAGAATGGAGTGGGGCCGGATAGAGCGGGAATGGTGTGGGGACGGATTGAGAGAATGGAGTGGGGACGGATAGAGAGAGAATGGAGGGGGACGGATAGAGAGAATGGAGTGGGGACGGCAGAAGAGAGAATGGAGTGGGGAATGATAGAGCGGGAATGGAGTGGGTCGGATAGAGAGAGAATGGAGTGGAGACGGATAGAGAGGGAATGGAGTGGGGACGGATAGAGAGGGAATAGAGTGGGGACGGATAGAGAGGGAATAGAGTGTGCACGGATAGAAAGAGAATGGTGTGGGGACGGATAGAGAGAGAATGGAGTGGGGACGGATCGAGAGAGAATGGAGTGGGGACGGATAGAGAGAGAATGGAGTGGGGACGGTGGAGAGGGAATGGAGCGGGGACGGATAGAGAGGGAATAGAGTGGGCACGGATAGAGAGAGAATGGAGTGGGGATGGATAAAGAGAGAATGGAGTGGGAACGGATAGAGAGAATGGAGTGGGGACGGATTGAGAGGGAATGGAGTGGGGACCGTAGAGAGGGAATGGAGTGGGGACGGGAGAAGAGAGAATGGAGTGGGGACGGATAATGAGAGACTGAAGTGTGGACGGATAGAGCGGGAATGGAGTGGGGACAGCAGAAGAGAGAATGGTGTGGGGACGGATAGAGAGAGAATGGAGTGGGGACGGATAGAGATAAAATGGAGTGGGGACAGATAGAGAGAGAATGGAGTGGGGATGGATCGATAGAGAATGGAGTGGGGACAGATAGAGAGGGAATGGAGTGGGGATGGATAGAGAGAGAATGGAGTGGGGACGGATAGAGAGGGAATGTAGTGGAGACGGATAGAGAGAGAATGTAATGGGGAAGGATAGAGAGGGAATGGAGTGGGGACGGATAGAGAGCGAATGGAATGGGGATGAATAGAGAGAGAATGGAGTGGGGACGGATAGAGAGGGAATGGAGTGGGGACGGATAGAGAGGGAATGGAGTGGGGACTGATAGATAGGGAATGGAGTGAGGACGGATAGAGAGGGAATGGAGTGGGGACGGATTGAGAGGGAATGGAGTGGGGACGGATAGAGAGAGAATGGAATGGGGATGGATCGAGTGGGAATGGAGTGGGGAAGGAGAGAGAGATAATGGAGTGGGGAAGGAGAGTGACAGAATGGAGTGGGGACCGATAGAGAGGGACTGGAGTGGGGACGGATAGAGAGGGAATGGAGTGGCGACGGATCGCGAGGGAATGGAGTGGGGACGGATAGAGAGGGAATGGAGTGGGGACGGTTAGAGGGGGAATGGAGTGGGGCCGGATAGAGAGGGAATGGAGTGGGGCCGGATTGAGAGGGAATGGAGTGGGGCCGGATAGGGAGGGACTGGAGTGGGGACGGATAGAGAGGGAATGGAGTGGGGACGGATAGAGCGCGGAATGGAGTCGGGACGGTTAGAGATGGAATGGAGTGGGGACGGATAGAGAGAGAATGGAGTGGGGACGGCAGAAGAGAGAATGGAGTGGGGACGGATAGAGAGAGAATGGAGTGGGGACGGATAGAGAGGGAATGGAGTGGGGATGGTAGAGAGGGTATTGAGTGGGGACGGATAGAGAGGGAATAGAGTGGGGACGGATAGAGAGAGAATGGAGTGGGGACGGATAGAGAGAGAATGGTGTGGGGACGGATAGAGAAGAGAATGGAGTGGGGACGGATAGAGAGAATGGGATGGGGACGGATAGAGGGGGAATGAAGTGGGGATGGATAGAGAGGGAATGATGTGGGGACGGATGGAGAGAGAATGGAGTCGGGACGGATAGAGCGGGAATGGTGTGGGGACGGATTGAGAGAATGGAGTGGGGACGGATAGAGAGAGAATTGAGTGGGGACGGATAGAGAGAATGGAGTGGGGACGGCAGAAGAGAGAATGGAGTGGGGAATGATAGAGCGGGAATGGAGTGGGGACGGATCGAGAGAGAATGGAGTGGGGACGGAGAGAGAGAGAATGGAGTGGGGACGGTAGAGAGGGAATGGAGCGGGGACGGATAGAGAGGGAATAGAGTGGGCACGGATAGAGAGAGAATGGAGTGGGGATGGATAAAGAGATAATGGAGTGGGAACAGATAGAGAGAATGGAGTGGGGACGGATAGAGAGGGAATGGAGTGGGGACGGTAGAGAGGGAATGGAGTGGGGACGGTTAGAGAGAGAATGGAGTGGGGACGGATAGAGAGAGAATGGAGTGGGGACAGATAGAGAGAGAATGTAGTGGGGATGGATAGAGAGAGAATGGAGTGGGGACGGATAGAGAGAGAAAGGAGTGGGGATGGGAGAAGAGAGAATGGAGTGGGGACGTATAATGAGAGACTGAAGTGTGGACGGATAGAGCGGGAATGGAGTGGGGACAGCAGAAGAGAGAATGGAGTGGGACGGATAGAGATAAAATGGAGTGGGGACAGATAGAGAGAGAATGGAGTGGGGATGGATAGTTAGAGAATGGAGTGGGGACAGATAGAGACGGAATGGAGTGGGGATGGATAGAGAGAGAATGGAGTGGGGACGGATAGAGAGGGAATGGAGTGGGGACGGATAGAGAGAGAATGTAGTGGGGACGGATAGAGAGGGAATGGAGTGGGGACGGATAGAGAGCGAATGGAATGGGGATGAATAGAGAGAGAATGGTGTGGGGACGGATAGAGAGAATGGAGTGGGGACGGCAGAAGAGAGAATGGAGTGGGGACGGGAGAAGAGAGAATGGAGTGGGGACGGATAGAGTGGGAATGGAGTGGGGACAGATAGAGAGGGAATGGAGTGGAGACGGATAGACAGGGATTGGAGTGGGGACGGATAGAGAGGGAATGGAGTGGTGAAGAATATAGAGAGAATGGAGTGGGGATGGATAGAGAGAGAATGGAGTGGGGACGGATAGAGAGAGAATGGAGTGGGGACGGATAGAGACAGAATGGAGTGGGGACGGATAGAGAGGGAATGGAGTGGGGACGGATAGAGAGAGAATGGAGTGGGGACGGATAGAAAGGGAATGGAGTGGGGACGGATGGAGAGAGAATGGAGTGGGGACGGACAGAGCGGGAATGGAGTGGGGACGGATTGAGAGAATGGAGTGGGGACGGATCGAGAGGGAATGGAGTGGGGACGGATAGAGAGAATGGAGTGGGGACGGCAGAAGAGAGAATGGAGTGGGGACGGATAGAGAGGGAATGGAGTGGAGACGGATAGAGAGGGAATGGAGTGGGGACGGATTGAGAGGGAATGGAGTGGCGAAGGTTCGAGAGAGAATAGAGTGGGGAGGGATAGAGAGAGAATGTAGTGGGGACGGATTGAGACAGAATGGAGTGGAGACGGATAGACAGGGAATGGAGTGGGGACAGATAGAGAGGGAATGGAGTGGCGAAGGTTCGAGAGAGAATAGAGTGGGGAGGGATAGAGAGAGAATGGAGTGGGGACGGATATAGAGAGAATGGAGTGGGGTAGGATAGAGAGAGAATGGAGTGGGGACGGATAGAGAGAGAATGGAGTGGGGACGGATAGAGAGAGAATGGAGTGGTGACGGATAGAGAGAGAATGGAGTGGGGACGGATAGAGATGGAAAGGAGTCGGGACGGATAGAGATGGAATGGAGTGGGGATGGATCGAGTGGCAATGGAGTGGGGACAGATAGAGAGGGAATGGAGTGGGGAAGGTTAGAGAGAGAATGGAGTGGGGACGGATAGAAAGGGAATGGAGTGGGGACGGATGTAGAGAGAATGGAGTGGGGACAGATAGAGAGAGAAGGGAGTGGGGACGGATAGAGAGGGAATGGAGTGGGGACGGATAGAGAGGGAATGGAGTGTGTACGGATAGCGAGGGAATGGAGTGAGGACGGAGAGAGAGGGAATGGAGTGAGGACGGATAGAGAGAGAATGGAGTGGGGACGGATGGAGAGAGAATGGAGTGGGGACGGATAGAGAGAGAATGGAGTGGGGATGGTTAGAGAGATAAGGGAGTGGGGACGGATAGAGATGGAATGGAGTGGGGATGGATGGAGCGGGAATGGAGTGGGGACGGATAGCGAGGGAATGGAGTGGGGACGGACAGAGAGGGAATGGAGTGGGCA
The DNA here is from genome assembly GCF_047496885.1 of Scyliorhinus torazame. Lineage (NCBI taxonomy): Eukaryota > Metazoa > Chordata > Chondrichthyes > Carcharhiniformes > Scyliorhinidae > Scyliorhinus > Scyliorhinus torazame. The sequence continues at coordinate 220,171,945 of NC_092707.1, forward strand.
GTGATAGATCGGGAATGGAGTGGGGACAGATAGAGAGGGAATGGAGTGGGGACGGATGGAGAGAGAATGGAGTGGGGACGGTTAGAGAGAGAATGGAGTGGGGACGGAAAGAGAGAGAATGGAGTGGGGACGGATAGAGAGAGAATGGAGTGGGAATGGAGAGAGAGAGAATGGAGAGGGGACGGATAGAGAGGGAATGGAGTGGGGCCGGAGAGAGAGGGAATGGAGTGGGGACGGATAGAGAGGGGCATGGAGTGGGGACGTTTAGCGAGGGAATGGAGTGGGGACGGATAGAGAGAGAATGGAGTGGGAATGGAGAGAGAGAGAATGGAGTGGGGACGGATAGAGAGGGAATGGAGTGGGGCCGGAGAGAGAGGGAATGGAGTGGGGACGGATAGAGAGGGGAATGGAGTGGGGACATTTAGCGAGGGAATGGAGTGGGGACGGATAGAGAGAGAATGGAGTGGGGACGGATAGAGAGAGAATTGAGTGGGGATGGCAGAAGAGAGAATGGAGTGGGGCCGGATAGAGAGGGAATGGAGTGGGGCCGGATTGAGAGGGAATGGAGTGGGGCCGGATAGGGAGGGACTGGAGTGGGGACGGATAGAGAGGGAATGGAATGGGGATGGATCGAGTGGGAATGGAGTGGGGACGGATAGAGAGGGAATGGAGTGGGGATGGTTAGAGAGAGAATGGAGTTGGGACGGATAGGGAGAGAATGGAGTGGGGAAGGATAGAGAGAGAATGGGGTGGGGACGGTAGAGACGGAATGGAGTGGGGACGGATAGAGAGAGAATGGAGTGGGGACGGATAGAGAGGGAATGGAGTGGGGACGAATAGAGAGAGAATGGAGTGGGGACGGATAGAGAGAGAATGGAGTGGGGACGGATAGAGAGAGAATGGAGTGGGGACGGAAAGAGAGAATGGGATGGGGACGGATAGAGGGGGAATGAAGTGGGGATGGATAGATAGGGAATGATGTGGGGACGGATGGAGAGAGAATGGAGTGGGGCCGGATAGAGCGGGAATGGTGTGGGGACGGATTGAGAGAATGGAGTGGGGACGGATAGAGAGAGAATGGAGGGGGACGGATAGAGAGAATGGAGTGGGGACGGCAGAAGAGAGAATGGAGTGGGGAATGATAGAGCGGGAATGGAGTGGGTCGGATAGAGAGAGAATGGAGTGGAGACGGATAGAGAGGGAATGGAGTGGGGACGGATAGAGAGGGAATAGAGTGGGGACGGATAGAGAGGGAATAGAGTGTGCACGGATAGAAAGAGAATGGTGTGGGGACGGATAGAGAGAGAATGGAGTGGGGACGGATCGAGAGAGAATGGAGTGGGGACGGATAGAGAGAGAATGGAGTGGGGACGGTGGAGAGGGAATGGAGCGGGGACGGATAGAGAGGGAATAGAGTGGGCACGGATAGAGAGAGAATGGAGTGGGGATGGATAAAGAGAGAATGGAGTGGGAACGGATAGAGAGAATGGAGTGGGGACGGATTGAGAGGGAATGGAGTGGGGACCGTAGAGAGGGAATGGAGTGGGGACGGGAGAAGAGAGAATGGAGTGGGGACGGATAATGAGAGACTGAAGTGTGGACGGATAGAGCGGGAATGGAGTGGGGACAGCAGAAGAGAGAATGGTGTGGGGACGGATAGAGAGAGAATGGAGTGGGGACGGATAGAGATAAAATGGAGTGGGGACAGATAGAGAGAGAATGGAGTGGGGATGGATCGATAGAGAATGGAGTGGGGACAGATAGAGAGGGAATGGAGTGGGGATGGATAGAGAGAGAATGGAGTGGGGACGGATAGAGAGGGAATGTAGTGGAGACGGATAGAGAGAGAATGTAATGGGGAAGGATAGAGAGGGAATGGAGTGGGGACGGATAGAGAGCGAATGGAATGGGGATGAATAGAGAGAGAATGGAGTGGGGACGGATAGAGAGGGAATGGAGTGGGGACGGATAGAGAGGGAATGGAGTGGGGACTGATAGATAGGGAATGGAGTGAGGACGGATAGAGAGGGAATGGAGTGGGGACGGATTGAGAGGGAATGGAGTGGGGACGGATAGAGAGAGAATGGAATGGGGATGGATCGAGTGGGAATGGAGTGGGGAAGGAGAGAGAGATAATGGAGTGGGGAAGGAGAGTGACAGAATGGAGTGGGGACCGATAGAGAGGGACTGGAGTGGGGACGGATAGAGAGGGAATGGAGTGGCGACGGATCGCGAGGGAATGGAGTGGGGACGGATAGAGAGGGAATGGATGTGGGGACGGTTAGAGGGGGAATGGAGTGGGGCCGGATAGAGAGGGAATGGAGTGGGGCCGGATTGAGAGGGAATGGAGTGGGGCCGGATAGGGAGGGACTGGAGTGGGGACGGATAGAGAGGGAATGGAGTGGGGACGGATAGAGCGCGGAATGGAGTCGGGACGGTTAGAGATGGAATGGAGTGGGGACGGATAGAGAGAGAATGGAGTGGGGACGGCAGAAGAGAGAATGGAGTGGGGACGGATAGAGAGAGAATGGAGTGGGGACGGATAGAGAGGGAATGGAGTGGGGATGGTAGAGAGGGTATTGAGTGGGGACGGATAGAGAGGGAATAGAGTGGGGACGGATAGAGAGAGAATGGAGTGGGGACGGATAGAGAGAGAATGGTGTGGGGACGGATAGAGAAGAGAATGGAGTGGGGACGGATAGAGAGAATGGGATGGGGACGGATAGAGGGGGAATGAAGTGGGGATGGATAGAGAGGGAATGATGTGGGGACGGATGGAGAGAGAATGGAGTCGGGACGGATAGAGCGGGAATGGTGTGGGGACGGATTGAGAGAATGGAGTGGGGACGGATAGAGAGAGAATTGAGTGGGGACGGATAGAGAGAATGGAGTGGGGACGGCAGAAGAGAGAATGGAGTGGGGAATGATAGAGCGGGAATGGAGTGGGGACGGATCGAGAGAGAATGGAGTGGGGACGGAGAGAGAGAGAATGGAGTGGGGACGGTAGAGAGGGAATGGAGCGGGGACGGATAGAGAGGGAATAGAGTGGGCACGGATAGAGAGAGAATGGAGTGGGGATGGATAAAGAGATAATGGAGTGGGAACAGATAGAGAGAATGGAGTGGGGACGGATAGAGAGGGAATGGAGTGGGGACGGTAGAGAGGGAATGGAGTGGGGACGGTTAGAGAGAGAATGGAGTGGGGACGGATAGAGAGAGAATGGAGTGGGGACAGATAGAGAGAGAATGTAGTGGGGATGGATAGAGAGAGAATGGAGTGGGGACGGATAGAGAGAGAAAGGAGTGGGGATGGGAGAAGAGAGAATGGAGTGGGGACGTATAATGAGAGACTGAAGTGTGGACGGATAGAGCGGGAATGGAGTGGGGACAGCAGAAGAGAGAATGGAGTGGGACGGATAGAGATAAAATGGAGTGGGGACAGATAGAGAGAGAATGGAGTGGGGATGGATAGTTAGAGAATGGAGTGGGGACAGATAGAGACGGAATGGAGTGGGGATGGATAGAGAGAGAATGGAGTGGGGACGGATAGAGAGGGAATGGAGTGGGGACGGATAGAGAGAGAATGTAGTGGGGACGGATAGAGAGGGAATGGAGTGGGGACGGATAGAGAGCGAATGGAATGGGGATGAATAGAGAGAGAATGGTGTGGGGACGGATAGAGAGAATGGAGTGGGGACGGCAGAAGAGAGAATGGAGTGGGGACGGGAGAAGAGAGAATGGAGTGGGGACGGATAGAGTGGGAATGGAGTGGGGACAGATAGAGAGGGAATGGAGTGGAGACGGATAGACAGGGATTGGAGTGGGGACGGATAGAGAGGGAATGGAGTGGTGAAGAATATAGAGAGAATGGAGTGGGGATGGATAGAGAGAGAATGGAGTGGGGACGGATAGAGAGAGAATGGAGTGGGGACGGATAGAGACAGAATGGAGTGGGGACGGATAGAGAGGGAATGGAGTGGGGACGGATAGAGAGAGAATGGAGTGGGGACGGATAGAAAGGGAATGGAGTGGGGACGGATGGAGAGAGAATGGAGTGGGGACGGACAGAGCGGGAATGGAGTGGGGACGGATTGAGAGAATGGAGTGGGGACGGATCGAGAGGGAATGGAGTGGGGACGGATAGAGAGAATGGAGTGGGGACGGCAGAAGAGAGAATGGAGTGGGGACGGATAGAGAGGGAATGGAGTGGAGACGGATAGAGAGGGAATGGAGTGGGGACGGATTGAGAGGGAATGGAGTGGCGAAGGTTCGAGAGAGAATAGAGTGGGGAGGGATAGAGAGAGAATGTAGTGGGGACGGATTGAGACAGAATGGAGTGGAGACGGATAGACAGGGAATGGAGTGGGGACAGATAGAGAGGGAATGGAGTGGCGAAGGTTCGAGAGAGAATAGAGTGGGGAGGGATAGAGAGAGAATGGAGTGGGGACGGATATAGAGAGAATGGAGTGGGGTAGGATAGAGAGAGAATGGAGTGGGGACGGATAGAGAGAGAATGGAGTGGGGACGGATAGAGAGAGAATGGAGTGGTGACGGATAGAGAGAGAATGGAGTGGGGACGGATAGAGATGGAAAGGAGTCGGGACGGATAGAGATGGAATGGAGTGGGGATGGATCGAGTGGCAATGGAGTGGGGACAGATAGAGAGGGAATGGAGTGGGGAAGGTTAGAGAGAGAATGGAGTGGGGACGGATAGAAAGGGAATGGAGTGGGGACGGATGTAGAGAGAATGGAGTGGGGACAGATAGAGAGAGAAGGGAGTGGGGACGGATAGAGAGGGAATGGAGTGGGGACGGATAGAGAGGGAATGGAGTGTGTACGGATAGCGAGGGAATGGAGTGAGGACGGAGAGAGAGGGAATGGAGTGAGGACGGATAGAGAGAGAATGGAGTGGGGACGGATGGAGAGAGAATGGAGTGGGGACGGATAGAGAGAGAATGGAGTGGGGATGGTTAGAGAGATAAGGGAGTGGGGACGGATAGAGATGGAATGGAGTGGGGATGGATGGAGCGGGAATGGAGTGGGGACGGATAGCGAGGGAATGGAGTGGGGACGGACAGAGAGGGAATGGAGTGGGCAGTGATAGATCGGGAATGGAGTGGGGACAGATAGAGAGGGAATGGAGTGGGGACGGATGGAGAGAGAATGGAGTGGGGACGGTTAGAGAGAGAATGGAGTGGGGACGGAAAGAGAGAGAATGGAGTGGGGACGGATAGAGAGAGAATGGAGTGGGAATGGAGAGAGAGAGAATGGAGAGGGGACGGATAGAGAGGGAATGGAGTGGGGCCGGAGAGAGAGGGAATGGAGTGGGGACGGATAGAGAGGGGCATGGAGTGGGGACGTTTAGCGAGGGAATGGAGTGGGGACGGATAGAGAGAGAATGGAGTGGGAATGGAGAGAGAGAGAATGGAGTGGGGACGGATAGAGAGGGAATGGAGTGGGGCCGGAGAGAGAGGGAATGGAGTGGGGACGGATAGAGAGGGGAATGGAGTGGGGACATTTAGCGAGGGAATGGAGTGGGGACGGATAGAGAGAGAATGGAGTGGGGACGGATAGAGAGAGAATTGAGTGGGGATGGCAGAAGAGAGAATGGAGTGGGGCCGGATAGAGAGGGAATGGAGTGGGGCCGGATTGAGAGGGAATGGAGTGGGGCCGGATAGGGAGGGACTGGAGTGGGGACGGATAGAGAGGGAATGGAATGGGGATGGATCGAGTGGGAATGGAGTGGGGACGGATAGAGAGGGAATGGAGTGGGGATGGTTAGAGAGAGAATGGAGTTGGGACGGATAGGGAGAGAATGGAGTGGGGAAGGATAGAGAGAGAATGGGGTGGGGACGGTAGAGACGGAATGGAGTGGGGACGGATAGAGAGAGAATGGAGTGGGGACGGATAGAGAGGGAATGGAGTGGGGACGAATAGAGAGAGAATGGAGTCGGGACGGATAGAGAGAGAATGGAGTGGGGACGGATAGAGAGAGAATGGAGTGGGGACGGAAAGAGAGAATGGGATGGGGACGGATAGAGGGGGAATGAAGTGGGGATGGATAGATAGGGAATGATGTGGGGACGGATGGAGAGAGAATGGAGTGGGGCCGGATAGAGCGGGAATGGTGTGGGGACGGATTGAGAGAATGGAGTGGGGACGGATAGAGAGAGAATGGAGGGGGACGGATAGAGAGAATGGAGTGGGGACGGCAGAAGAGAGAATGGAGTGGGGAATGATAGAGCGGGAATGGAGTGGGTCGGATAGAGAGAGAATGGAGTGGAGACGGATAGAGAGGGAATGGAGTGGGGACGGATAGAGAGGGAATAGAGTGGGGACGGATAGAGAGGGAATAGAGTGTGCACGGATAGAAAGAGAATGGTGTGGGGACGGATAGAGAGAGAATGGAGTGGGGACGGATCGAGAGAGAATGGAGTGGGGACGGATAGAGAGAGAATGGAGTGGGGACGGTGGAGAGGGAATGGAGCGGGGACGGATAGAGAGGGAATAGAGTGGGCACGGATAGAGAGAGAATGGAGTGGGGATGGATAAAGAGAGAATGGAGTGGGAACGGATAGAGAGAATGGAGTGGGGACGGATTGAGAGGGAATGGAGTGGGGACCGTAGAGAGGGAATGGAGTGGGGACGGGAGAAGAGAGAATGGAGTGGGGACGGATAATGAGAGACTGAAGTGTGGACGGATAGAGCGGGAATGGAGTGGGGACAGCAGAAGAGAGAATGGTGTGGGGACGGATAGAGAGAGAATGGAGTGGGGACGGATAGAGATAAAATGGAGTGGGGACAGATAGAGAGAGAATGGAGTGGGGATGGATCGATAGAGAATGGAGTGGGGACAGATAGAGAGGGAATGGAGTGGGGATGGATAGAGAGAGAATGGAGTGGGGACGGATAGAGAGGGAATGTAGTGGAGACGGATAGAGAGAGAATGTAATGGGGAAGGATAGAGAGGGAATGGAGTGGGGACGGATAGAGAGCGAATGGAATGGGGATGAATAGAGAGAGAATGGAGTGGGGACGGATAGAGAGGGAATGGAGTGGGGACGGATAGAGAGGGAATGGAGTGGGGACTGATAGATAGGGAATGGAGTGAGGACGGATAGAGAGGGAATGGAGTGGGGACGGATTGAGAGGGAATGGAGTGGGGACGGATAGAGAGAGAATGGAATGGGGATGGATCGAGTGGGAATGGAGTGGGGAAGGAGAGAGAGATAATGGAGTGGGGAAGGAGAGTGACAGAATGGAGTGGGGACCGATAGAGAGGGACTGGAGTGGGGACGGATAGAGAGGGAATGGAGTGGCGACGGATCGCGAGGGAATGGAGTGGGGACGGATAGAGAGGGAATGGAGTGGGGACGGTTAGAGGGGGAATGGAGTGGGGCCGGATAGAGAGGGAATGGAGTGGGGCCGGATTGAGAGGGAATGGAGTGGGGCCGGATAGGGAGGGACTGGAGTGGGGACGGATAGAGAGGGAATGGAGTGGGGACGGATAGAGCGCGGAATGGAGTCGGGACGGTTAGAGATGGAATGGAGTGGGGACGGATAGAGAGAGAATGGAGTGGGGACGGCAGAAGAGAGAATGGAGTGGGGACGGATAGAGAGAGAATGGAGTGGGGACGGATAGAGAGGGAATGGAGTGGGGATGGTAGAGAGGGTATTGAGTGGGGACGGATAGAGAGGGAATAGAGTGGGGACGGATAGAGAGAGAATGGAGTGGGGACGGATAGAGAGAGAATGGTGTGGGGACGGATAGAGAAGAGAATGGAGTGGGGACGGATAGAGAGAATGGGATGGGGACGGATAGAGGGGGAATGAAGTGGGGATGGATAGAGAGGGAATGATGTGGGGACGGATGGAGAGAGAATGGAGTAGGGACGGATAGAGCGGGAATGGTGTGGGGACGGATTGAGAGAATGGAGTGGGGACGGATAGAGAGAGAATTGAGTGGGGACGGATAGAGAGAATGGAGTGGGGACGGCAGAAGAGAGAATGGAGTGGGGAATGATAGAGCGGGAATGGAGTGGGGACGGATCGAGAGAGAATGGAGTGGGGACGGAGAGAGAGAGAATGGAGTGGGGACGGTAGAGAGGGAATGGAGCGTGGACGGATAGAGAGGGAATAGAGTGGGCACGGATAGAGAGAGAATGGAGTGGGGATGGATAAAGAGATAATGGAGTGGGAACAGATAGAGAGAATGGAGTGGGGACGGATAGAGAGGGAATGGAGTGGGGACGGTAGAGAGGGAATGGAGTGGGGACGGTTAGAGAGAGAATGGAGTGGGGACGGATAGAGAGAGAATGGAGTGGGGACAGATAGAGAGAGAATGTAGTGGGGATGGATAGAGAGAGAATGGAGTGGGGACGGATAGAGAGAGAAAGGAGTGGGGATGGGAGAAGAGAGAATGGAGTGGGGACGTATAATGAGAGACTGAAGTGTGGACGGATAGAGCGGGAATGGAGTGGGGACAGCAGAAGAGAGAATGGAGTGGGACGGATAGAGATAAAATGGAGTGGGGACAGATAGAGAGAGAATGGAGTGGGGATGGATAGTTAGAGAATGGAGTGGGGACAGATAGAGACGGAATGGAGTGGGGATGGATAGAGAGAGAATGGAGTGGGGACGGATAGAGAGGGAATGGAGTGGGGACGGATAGAGAGAGAATGTAGTGGGGACGGATAGAGAGGGAATGGAGTGGGGACGGATAGAGAGCGAATGGAATGGGGATGAATAGAGAGAGAATGGTGTGGGGACGGATAGAGAGAATGGAGTGGGGACGGCAGAAGAGAGAATGGAGTGGGGACGGGAGAAGAGAGAATGGAGTGGGGACGGATAGAGTGGGAATGGAGTGGGGACAGATAGAGAGGGAATGGAGTGGAGACGGATAGACAGGGATTGGAGTGGGGACGGAGAGAGAGGGAATGGAGTGGTGAAGAATATAGAGAGAATGGAGTGGGGATGGATAGAGAGAGAATGGAGTGGGGACGGATAGAGAGAGAATGGAGTGGGGACGGATAGAGACAGAATGGAGTGGGGACGGATAGAGAGGGAATGGAGTGGGGACGGATAGAGAGAGAATGGAGTGGGGACGGATAGAAAGGGAATGGAGTGGGGACGGATGGAGAGAGAATGGAGTGGGGACGGACAGAGCGGGAATGGAGTGGGGACGGATTGAGAGAATGGAGTGGGGACGGATCGAGAGGGAATGGAGTGGGGACGGATAGAGAGAATGGAGTGGGGACGGCAGAAGAGAGAATGGAGTGGGGACGGATAGAGAGGGAATGGAGTGGAGACGGATAGAGAGGGAATGGAGTGGGGACGGATTGAGAGGGAATGGAGTGGCGAAGGTTCGAGAGAGAATAGAGTGGGGAGGGATAGAGAGAGAATGTAGTGGGGACGGATTGAGACAGAATGGAGTGGAGACGGATAGACAGGGAATGGAGTGGGGACAGATAGAGAGGGAATGGAGTGGCGAAGGTTCGAGAGAGAATAGAGTGGGGAGGGATAGAGAGAGAATGGAGTGGGGACGGATATAGAGAGAATGGAGTGGGGTAGGATAGAGAGAGAATGGAGTGGGGACGGATAGAGAGAGAATGGAGTGGGGACGGATAGAGAGAGAATGGAGTGGTGACGGATAGAGAGAGAATGGAGTGGGGACGGATAGAGATGGAAAGGAGTCGGGACGGATAGAGATGGAATGGAGTGGGGATGGATCGAGTGGCAATGGAGTGGGGACAGATAGAGAGGGAATGGAGTGGGGAAGGTTAGAGAGAGAATGGAGTGGGGACGGATAGAAAGGGAATGGAGTGGGGACGGATGTAGAGAGAATGGAGTGGGGACAGATAGAGAGAGAAGGGAGTGGGGACGGATAGAGAGGGAATGGAGTGGGGACGGATAGAGAGGGAATGGAGTGTGTACGGATAGCGAGGGAATGGAGTGAGGACGGAGAGAGAGGGAATGGAGTGAGGACGGATAGAGAGAGAATGGAGTGGGGACGGATGGAGAGAGAATGGAGTGGGGACGGATAGAGAGAGAATGGAGTGGGGATGGTTAGAGAGATAAGGGAGTGGGGACGGATAGAGATGGAATGGAGTGGGGATGGATGGAGCGGGAATGGAGTGGGGACGGATAGCGAGGGAATGGAGTGGGGACGGACAGAGAGGGAATGGAGTGGGCAGTGATAGATCGGGAATGGAGTGGGGACAGATAGAGAGGGAATGGAGTGGGGACGGATGGAGAGAGAGTGGAGTGGGGACGGTTAGAGAGAGAATGGAGTGGGGACGGATAGGGAGGGAATGGAGTGGGGACGGATATAGAGAGAATGGAATGCGGACGGATAGAGAGAGAATGGAGTGGGGACGGATAGAGAGGGAATGGAATGGGGATGGATCGAGTGGGAATGGAGTGGGGACGGATAGAGAGGGAATGGAATGGGAATGGTTAGAGAGAGAATGGAGTTGGGACGGATAGGGAGAGAATGGAGTGGGGAAGGATAGAGAGAGAATGGGGTGGGGACGGTAGAGACGGAATGGAGTGGGGACGGATAGAGAGAGAATGGAGTGGGGACGGATAGAGAGGGAATGGAGTGGGGACGGATAGAGAGAGAATGGAGTGGGGACGGATAGAGAGAGAATGGAGTGGGGACGGAAAGAGAGAATGGGATGGGGACGGATAGAGGGGGAATGAAGTGGGGATGGATAGATAGGGAATGATGTGGGGACGGATGGAGAGAGAATGGAGTGGGGCCGGATAGAGCGGGAATGGTGTGGGGACGGATTGAGAGAATGGAGTGGGGACGGATAGAGAGAGAATGGAGGGGGACGGATAGAGAGAATGGAGTGGGGACGGCAGAAGAGAGAATGGAGTGGGGACGGGAGAAGAGAGAATGGAGTGGGGAATGATAGAGCGGGAATGGAGTGGGTCGGATAGAGAGAGAATGGAGTGGGGACGGATAGAGAGAAAATGGAGTGGGGACGGTGGAGAGGGAATGGAGCGGGGACGGATAGAGAGGGAATAGAGTGGGCACGGATAGAGAGAGAATGGAGTGGGGATGGATAAAGAGAGAATGGAGTGGGAACGGATAGAGAGAATGGAGTGGGGACGGATTGAGAGGGAATGGAGTGGGGACGGTAGAGAGGGAATGGAGTGGGGACGGGAGAAGAGAGAATGGAGTGGGGACGGATAATGAGAGACTGAAGTGTGGACGGATAGAGAGAGAATGGAGTGGGGACGGATAGAGATAAAATGGAGTGGGGACAGATAGAGAGAGAATGGAGTGGGGATGGATCGATAGAGAATGGAGTGGGGACAGATAGAGAGGGAATGGAGTGGGGATGGATAGAGAGAGAATGGAGTGGGGGCGGATAGAGGGGGAATGTAGTGGGGACGGATAGAGAGAGAATGTAATGGGGAAGGATAGAGAGGGAATGGAGTGGGGACGGATAGAGAGCGAATGGAATGGGGATGAATAGAGAGAGAATGGAGTGGGGACGGATAGAGAGGGAATGGAGTGGGGACAGATAGAGAGGGAATGGAGTGGGGACTGATAGATAGGGAATGGAGTGAGGACGGATAGAGAGGGAATGGAGTGGGGACGGATTGAGAGGGAATGGAGTGGGGACGGATATAGAGAGAATGGAGAGGGGACGGATCGAGAGAGAATAGAGTGGGGACAGACAGAGAGAGCATGGATTGGGGACGGATAGAGAGAGAATTGAGTGGGGACGGATACAGAGAGAATGGAGTGGGGAAGGAGAGAGAGATAATGGAGTGGGGAAGGAGAGTGACAGAATGGAGTGGGGACCGATAGAGAGGGACTGGAGTGGGGACGGATCGCGAGGGAATGGAGTGGGGACGGATAGAGAGGGAATGGAGTGGGGACGGTTAGAGGGGGAATGGAGTGGGGCCGGATAGAGAGGGAATGGAGTGGGGCCGGATTGAGAGGGAATGGAGTGGGGCCGGATAGAGAGGGACTGGAGTGGGGACGGATAGAGAGGGAATGGAGTGGGGACGGATAGAGCGCGGAATGGAGTCGGGACGGTTAGAGATGGAATGGAGTGGGGACGGATAGAGAGAGAATGGGGTTGGGACGGCAGAAGAGAGAATGGAGTGGGGACGGATAAAGAGAGACTGGAGTGGCGCGGGATAGAGCGGGAATGGAGTGGGGACGGATAGAGAGGGAATGGAGTGGGGACGGATAGAGAGGGAATAGAGTGGGGATGGATAGAGAGAGAATGGAGTGGGGGCGGATAGAGAGGGAATGGAGTGGGGACAGATAGAGAGTGAATGAAGTGGGGCGGATAGAGAGAGAATGGAGTGGGGACGGATAGAGAGAATGGAGTGGGGACAGATAGAAAGAGAATGGAGTGGGGTCGGATAGGGAGAGAATGGAGTGGGGACGGATAGAGAGAGAATGGAGTGGGGACGGATAGAGAGAATGGAGTGGGGACGGATTGAGAGAGAATGGAGTGGGGACGGAAAGAGAGAGAATGGAGTGGGGACGGATAGAGAGAGAATGGAGTGGGGACGGATAGAGAGAGAATGGAGTGGGGACGGATAGAGAGAGAATGGAGTGGGAATGGAGAGAGAGAGAATGGAGTGGGGACGGATAGAGAGGGAATGGAGTGGGGCCGGAGAGAGAGGGAATGGAGTGGGGACGGATAGAGAGGGGCATGGAGTGGGGACGTTTAGCGAGGGAATGGAGTGGTGACGGATAGAGAGAGAATGGAGTGGGAATGGAGAGAGAGAGAATGGAGTGGGGACGGATAGAGAGGGAATGGAGTGGGGCCGGAGAGAGAGGGAATGGAGTGGGGACGGATAGAGAGGGGAATGGAGTGGGGACGTTTAGCGAGGGAATGGAGTGGGGACGGATAGAGAGAGAATGGAGTGGGGACGGATAGAGAGAGAATGGAGTGGGGATGGCAGAAGAGAGAATGGAGTGGGGCCGGATAGAGAGGGAATGGAGTGGGGACGGTTAGAGATGGAATGGAGTGGGGACGGATAGAGAGGGGAATGGAGTGGGGACGGTTAGAGAGGGAATGGAGTGGGGAAGGATAGAGAGAGACTGTACTGGGGACGGATAGAGAGAGAATGGAGTGGGGACGGCAGAAGAGAGAATGCAGTGGGGACGGATAGAGAGAGACTGGTGTGGGGACGGATAGAGCGGGAATGGAGTGGGGACGGATAGAGAGGGAATGGAGTGGGGACGGATAGAGCGAGAATGGAGTGGGGACGGATTGAGAGAGAATGGAGTGGGGACAGCAGAAGAGAGAATCGAGTGGGGACGGATAGAGAGAGAATCGAGTGGGGACGGATAGAGAGAGAATGCAGTGGGGACAGATAGAGATAGAATGGAGTGGGGTCGGATAGAGAGAGAATCGAGTGAGGACGGATAGAGCGGGAATGCAGTGGGGACTGAAAGAGAGGGAATGGAGTGGGGACGGATGGAGAGAGAATGGAGTCGGGTCGGATAGAGAGGGAATGGAGTGGGGACGGATATAGAGAGAATGGAGAGGGGACGGATAGAGAGAGAATGGAGTGGGGACGGATAGAGAGGGAATGGCGTGGGGCCGGAGAGAGAGGGACTGGAGTGGGGACGGATAGAGAGGGGAATGGAGTGGGGACGGATAGATAGGGAATGGAGTGGGGACGGATAGCGAGGGAATGGAGTGGGGACGGATAGCGAGGGAATGGAGTGGGGACGGATATAGAGAGAATGGAGTGGGGACGGATAGATAGGGAATGGAGTGGGGACGGATAGCGAGGGAATGGAGTGGGGACGGATATAGAGAGAATGGAGTGGGGACGGATAGAAAGGGAATGGAGTGGGGACGGATGGAGAGGGAATGGAGTGGGGACGGATAGAGAGGGAATGGAGTGGGGATGGATCGAGAGAGAATGGAGTGGGGGCGGATAGAGAGGGAATGGAGTGGGGACAGATAGAGAGTGAATGAAGTGGGGGCGGATAGAGAGGGAATGGAGTGGGGACGGATAGAGAGGGAATGGAGTGAGGACGGATAGAGAGAGAATGGAGTGGGGACGGATAGAAAGGGAATGGAGTGGGGACGGATGGAGAGGGAATGGAGTGGGGACGGATATCGAGGGAATGGAGTGGGGATGGATAGAGAGAGAATGGAGTGGGGGCGGATAGAGAGGGAATGGAGTGAGGACAGATAGAGACTGAATGAAGTGGGGGCGGATAGAGAGAGAATGGAGTGGGGACGGATAGAGAGAGAATGGAGTGGGGACGGATAGAGATAGAATGGAGTGGGGTCGGATAGAGAGAGAATGGAGTGGGGACGGATAGAGAGAGAATGGAGTGGGGATGGATAGAGAGAGAATAGAGTGGGGTCGGATAGAGAGAGAATGGAGTGGGGACGGAGAGAGAGAGAATGGAGTGGGGAAGGATAGAGAGAGAATGGAGTGAGGACGGATAGAGAGGGAATGGAGTGGGCACAGATAGAGAGTGAATGAAGTGGGGGCGGATAGAGAGAGAATCGAGTGGGGACGGATAGAGAGAGAATGGAGTGGGGACAGATAGAGAGAGAATGGAGTGGGGTCGGATAGAGAGAGAATGGAGTGGGGACGGATAGAGAGAGAATGGAGTGGGGACGGATAGAGAGAACGGGATGGGGATGGATAGAGGGGGAATGGAGTGGGGACGGATAGAGAGAATGGAGTGGGGACGGATAGAGAGGGAATGGAGTGGGCACGGACATAGAGGGAATGGAGTGGGGACGGATAGAGCGGGAATGGAGTGGGGACGGATAGAGAGAGAATGGAGTGGGGACGGAAAGAGAGAGAATGGAGTGGGGACGGATAGAGAGAGAATGGAGTGGGGACGGATAGAGAGGGAATGGAGTGGGGACGGATAGAGAGGGAATGGAGTGGGGACGGATAGATAGGGAATGGAGTGAGGACGGATAGAGAGGGAATGGAGTGGGGACGGATTGAGAGAGAATGGAGTGCGGAAGGATAGAAAGGGAATGGAGTGCGGCCGGAGAGAGAGGGAATGGAGTTGGGACGGATAGAGAGGTGAATGGAGTGGGGACGGTTAGAGAGGGAATGGAGTGGGGACGGAGAGAGAGAGAATGGAGTGGGGACAGATAGAAAGAGAATAGAGTGGGGTCGGATAGGGAGAGAATGGAGTGGGGACGGATAGAGAGAGAATGGAGTGGGGACGGATAGAGAGAATGGAGTGGGGACGGATTGAGAGAGAATGGAGTGGGGACGGAAAGAGAGAGAATGGAGTGGGGACGGATAGAGAGAGAATGGAGTGGGGACGGATAGAGAGAGAATGGAGTGGGGACGGATAGAGAGAGAATGGAGTGGGAATGGAGAGAGAGAGAATGGAGTGGGGACGGATAGAGAGGGAATGGAGTGGGGCCGGAGAGAGAGGGAATGGAGTGGGGACGGATAGAGAGGGGCATGGAGTGGGGGTGTTTAGCGAGGGAATGGAGTGGGGACGGATAGAGAGAGAATGGAGTGGGAATGGAGAGAGAGAGAATGGAGTGGGGACGGATAGAGAGGGAATGGAGTGGGGATGGCAGAAGAGAGAATGGAGTGGGGCCGGATAGAGAGGGGATGGAGTGGGGACGGATAGAGATGGAATGGAGTGGGGATGGATAGAGAGGGGAATGGAGTGGGGACGGTTAGAGAGGGAATGGAGTGGGGAAGGACAGAGAGAGACTGTACTGGGGACGGATAGAGAGAGAATGGAGTGGGGACGGCAGAAGAGAGAATGCAGTGGGGACGGATAGAGAGAGACTGGTGTGGGGACGGATAGAGCGGGAATGGAGTGGGGACGGATAGAGAGGGAATGGAGTGGGGACTGTTAGAGCGAGAATGGAGTGGGGACGGATTGAGAGAGAATGGAGTGGGGACAGCAGAAGAGAGAATCGAGTGGGGACGGATAGAGAGAGAATCGAGTGGGGACGGATAGAGAGAGAATGCAGTGGGGACAGATAGAGATAGAATGGAGTGGGGTCGGATAGAGAGAGAATCGAGTGAGGACGGATAGAGCGGGAATGCAGTGGGGACTGAAAGAGATGAATGGAGTGGGGACGGATGGAGAGAGAATGGAGTCGGGTCGGATAGAGAGGGAATGGAGTGGGGACGGATATAGAGAGAATGGAGAGGGCACGGATAGAGAGAGAATGGAGTGGGGACGGATAGAGAGGGAATGGCGTGGGGCCGGAGAGAGAGGGACTGAAGTGGGGACGGATAGAGAGGGGAATGGAGTGGGGACGGACAGAGAGGGAATGGAGTGGGGACGGATGGAGAGGGAATGGAGTGGGGACGGATAGAGAGGGAATGGAGTGGGGACGGATAGAGGGGGAATGGAGTGGGGCCGGATAGAGAGTGAATGGAGTGGGGCCGGATTGACAGGGAATGGAGTGGGGCCGGATAGGGAGGGACTGGAGTGGGGACGGATAGAGAGGGAATGGAGTGGGGACGGATAGCGCGCGGGATGGAGTCGGGACGGTTAGAGATCGAATGGAGTGGGAACAGATAGAGAGAGAATGGAGTGGGGACGGCAGAAGAGAGAATGGACTGGGAACGTATAAAGAGAGACTGGAGTGGGGCCGGATAGAGCGGGAATGGAGTGGGGACGGATAGAGAGGGAATGGAGTGGGGACGGATGGAGAGGGAATGGAGTGTGGACGGATAGAGTGGGAATGGAGTGGGGACTGATAGAGAGAGAATGGAGTGGGGACGGATAGAGAGAGAATGGAGTGGGGACGGATAGAGAGGGAACGGAGTGGGGTCGGATAGAGAGGGAATGGAGTGGGGATGGATAGAGTGGGAATGGAGTGGGGATGGATAGAGAGGGAATGGAGTGGGGACGGATAGACAGGGAATGGAGATTGGACGGATAGAGAGAGAATGGAGTGGGGACGGATAGAGAGGGAATGGAGTGGGGACGGATAGAGAGGGAATGGAGTGGGGACGGATAGATAGGGAATGGAGTGGGGACGGATAGCGAGCGAATGGAGTGGGGACGGATATAGAGAGAATGGAGTGGGGACGGATAGAAAGGGAATGGAGTGGGGACGGATGGAGAGGGAATGGAGTGGGGACGGATAGAGAGGGAATGGAGTGGGGATGGATCGAGAGAGAATGGAGTGGGGGCGGATAGAGAGGGAATGGAGTGGGGACAGATAGAGAGTGAATGAAGTGGGGGCGGATAGAGAGGGAATGGAGTGGGGACGGATAGAGAGGGAATGGAGTGAGGACGGATAGAGAGAGAATGGAGTGGGGACGGATAGAAAGGGAATGGAGTGGGGACGGATGGAGAGGGAATGGAGTGGGGACGGATAGAGAGGGAATGGAGTGGGGATGGATAGAGAGAGAATGGAGTGGGGGCGGATAGAGAGGGAATGGAGTGGGGACAGATAGAGACTGAATGAAGTGGGGGCGGATAGAGAGAGAATGGAGTGGGGACGGATAGAGAGAGAATGGAGTGGGGACGGATAGAGATAGAATGGAGTGGGGTCGCATAGAGAGAGAATGGAGTGGGGACGGATAGAGAGAGAATGGAGTGGGGATGGATAGAGAGAGAATAGAGTGGGGTCGGATAGAGAGAGAATAGAGTGGGGACGGAGAGAGAGAGAATGGAGTGGGGAAGGATAGAGAGATAATGGAGTGGGGACGGATAGAGAGGGAATGGAGTGGGCACAGATAGAGAGTGAATGAAGTGGGGGCGGATAGAGAGAGAATCGAGTGGGGACGGATAGAGAGAGAATGGAGTGGGGACAGATAGAGAGAGAATGGAGTGGGGTCGGATAGAGAGAGAATGGAGTGGGGACGGATAGAGAGAGAATGGAGTGGGGACGGATAGAGAGAACGGGATGGGGATGGATAGAGGGGGAATGGAGTGGGGACGGATAGAGAGAATGGAGTGGGGACGGATAGAGAGGGAATGGAGTGGGCACGGACATCGAGGGAATGGAGTGGGGACGGATAGAGCGGGAATGGAGTGGGGACGGATAGAGAGAGAATGGAGTGGGGACGGATAGAGAGAGAATGGAGTGGGGACGGATAGAGAGAGAATGGAGTGGGGACGGATAGAGAGGGAATGGAGTGGGGACGGATAGAGAGGGAATGGAGTGGGGACGGATAGATAGGGAATGGAGTGAGGACGGATAGAGAGGGAATGGAGTGGGGACGGATTGAGAGAGAATGGAGTGCGGAAGGATAGAAAGGGAATGGAGTGCGGCCGGAGAGAGAGGGAATGGAGTTGGGACGGATAGAGAGGTGAATGGAGTGGGGACGGATAGAGAAAATGGAGTGGGGACGGACTGAGAGAGAATGGAGTGGGGACGGAAAGAGAGAGAATGGAGTGGGGACGGATAGAGAGAGAATGGAGTGGGGACGGATAGAGAGAGAATGGAGTGGGGACGGATAGAGAGAGAATGGAGTGGGAATGGAGAGAGAGAGAATGGAGTGGGGACGGATAGAGAGGGAATGGAGTGGGGCCGGAGAGAGAGGGAATGGAGTGGGGACGGATAGAGAGGGGCATGGAGTGGGGACGTTTAGCGAGGGAATGGAGTGGGGACGGATATAGAGAGAATGGAGTGGGGACGGATAGATAGGGAATGGAGTGGGGACGGATAGCGAGGGAATGGAGTGGGGACGGATATAGAGAGAATGGAGTGGGGACGGATAGAAAGGGAATGGAGTGGGGACGGATGGAGAGGGAATGGAGTGGGGACGGATAGAGAGGGAATGGAGTGGGGATGGATCGAGAGAGAATGGAGTGGGGGCGGATAGAGAGGGAATGGAGTGGGGACAGATAGAGAGTGAATGAAGTGGGGGCGGATAGAGAGGGAATGGAGTGGGGACGGATAGAGAGGGAATGGAGTGAGGACGGATAGAGAGAGAATGGAGTGGGGACGGATAGAAAGGGAATGGAGTGGGGACGGATGGAGAGGGAATGGAGTGGGGACGGATATCGAGGGAATGGAGTGGGGATGGATAGAGAGAGAATGGAGTGGGGGCGGATAGAGAGGGAATGGAGTGAGGACAGATAGAGACTGAATGAAGTGGGGGCGGATAGAGAGAGAATGGAGTGGGGACGGATAGAGAGAGAATGGAGTGGGGACGGATAGAGATAGAATGGAGTGGGGTCGGATAGAGAGAGAATGGAGTGGGGACGGATAGAGAGAGAATGGAGTGGGGATGGATAGAGAGAGAATAGAGTGGGGTCGGATAGAGAGAGAATGGAGTGGGGACGGAGAGAGAGAGAATGGAGTGGGGAAGGATAGAGAGAGAATGGAGTGAGGACGGATAGAGAGGGAATGGAGTGGGCACAGATAGAGAGTGAATGAAGTGGGGGCGGATAGAGAGAGAATCGAGTGGGGACGGATAGAGAGAGAATGGAGTGGGGACAGATAGAGAGAGAATGGAGTGGGGTCGGATAGAGAGAGAATGGAGTGGGGACGGATAGAGAGAGAATGGAGTGGGGACGGATAGAGAGAACGGGATGGGGATGGATAGAGGGGGAATGGAGTGGGGACGGATAGAGAGAATGGAGTGGGGACGGATAGAGAGGGAATGGAGTGGGCACGGACATAGAGGGAATGGAGTGGGGACGGATAGAGCGGGAATGGAGTGGGGACGGATAGAGAGAGAATGGAGTGGGGACGGATAGAGAGAGAATGGAGTGGGGACGGATAGAGAGAGAATGGAGTGGGGACGGATAGAGAGGGAATGGAGTGGGGACGGATAGAGAGGGAATGGAGTGGGGACGGATAGATAGGGAATGGAGTGAGGACGGATAGAGAGGGAATGGAGTGGGGACGGATTGAGAGAGAATGGAGTGCGGAAGGATAGAAAGGGAATGGAGTGCGGCCGGAGAGAGAGGGAATGGAGTTGGGACGGATAGAGAGGTGAATGGAGTGGGGACGGATAGAGAGGGGAATGGAGTGGGGACGGTTAGAGAGGGAATGGAGTGGGGAAGGATAGAGAGAGACTGTACTGGGGACGGATAGAGAGAGAATGGAGTGGGGACGGCAGAAGAGAGAATGCAGTGGGGACGGATAGAGAGAGACTGGTGTGGGGACGGATAGAGCGGGAATGGAGTGGGGACGGATAGAGAGGGAATGGAGTGGGGACTGTTAGAGCGAGAATGGAGTGGGGACGGATTGAGAGAGAATGGAGTGGGGACAGCAGAAGAGAGAATCGAGTGGGGACGGATAGAGAGAGAATCGAGTGGGGACGGATAGAGAGAGAATGCAGTGGGGACAGATAGAGATAGAATGGAGTGGGGTCGGATAGAGAGAGAATCGAGTGAGGACGGATAGAGCGGGAATGCAGTGGGGACTGAAAGAGATGAATGGAGTGGGGACGGATGGAGAGAGAATGGAGTCGGGTCGGATAGAGAGGGAATGGAGTGGGGACGGATATAGAGAGAATGGAGAGGGCACGGATAGAGAGAGAATGGAGTGGGGACGGATAGAGAGGGAATGGCGTGGGGCCGGAGAGAGAGGGACTGAAGTGGGGACGGATAGAGAGGGGAATGGAGTGGGGACGGACAGAGAGGGAATGGAGTGGGGACGGATGGAGAGGGAATGGAGTGGGGACGGATAGAGAGGGAATGGAGTGGGGACGGATAGAGGGGGAATGGAGTGGGGCCGGATAGAGAGTGAATGGAGTGGGGCCGGATTGACAGGGAATGGAGTGGGGCCGGATAGGGAGGGACTGGAGTGGGGACGGATAGAGAGGGAATGGAGTGGGGACGGATAGCGCGCGGGATGGAGTCGGGACGGTTAGAGATCGAATGGAGTGGGAACAGATAGAGAGAGAATGGAGTGGGGACGGCAGAAGAGAGAATGGACTGGGAACGTATAAAGAGAGACTGGAGTGGGGCCGGATAGAGCGGGAATGGAGTGGGGACGGATAGAGAGGGAATGGAGTGGGGACGGATGGAGAGGGAATGGAGTGTGGACGGATAGAGTGGGAATGGAGTGGGGACTGATAGAGAGAGAATGGAGTGGGGACGGATAGAGAGAGAATGGAGTGGGGACGGATAGAGAGGGAACGGAGTGGGGTCGGATAGAGAGGGAATGGAGTGGGGATGGATAGAGTGGGAATGGAGTGGGGATGGATAGAGAGGGAATGGAGTGGGGACGGATAGACAGGGAATGGAGATTGGACGGATAGAGAGAGAATGGAGTGGGGACGGATAGAGAGGGAATGGAGTGGGGACGGATAGATAGGGAATGGAGTGGGGACGGATAGCGAGCGAATGGAGTGGGGACGGATATAGAGAGAATGGAGTGGGGACGGATAGAAAGGGAATGGAGTGGGGACGGATGGAGAGGGAATGGAGTGGGGACGGATAGAGAGGGAATGGAGTGGGGATGGATCGAGAGAGAATGGAGTGGGGGCGGATAGAGAGGGAATGGAGTGGGGACAGATAGAGAGTGAATGAAGTGGGGGCGGATAGAGAGGGAATGGAGTGGGGACGGATAGAGAGGGAATGGAGTGAGGACGGATAGAGAGAGAATGGAGTGGGGACGGATAGAAAGGGAATGGAGTGGGGACGGATGGAGAGGGAATGGAGTGGGGACGGATAGAGAGGGAATGGAGTGGGGATGGATAGAGAGAGAATGGAGTGGGGGCGGATAGAGAGGGAATGGAGTGGGGACAGATAGAGACTGAATGAAGTAGGGGCGGATAGAGAGAGAATGGAGTGGGGACGGATAGAGAGAGAATGGAGTGGGGACGGATAGAGATAGAATGGAGTGGGGTCGGATAGAGAGAGAATGGAGTGGGGACGGATAGAGAGAGAATGGAGTGGGGATGGATAGAGAGAGAATAGAGTGGGGTCGGATAGAGAGAGAATAGAGTGGGGACGGAGAGAGAGAGAATGGAGTGGGGAAGGATAGAGAGATAATGGAGTGGGGACGGATAGAGAGGGAATGGAGTGGGCACAGATAGAGAGTGAATGAAGTGGGGGCGGATAGAGAGAGAATCGAGTGGGGACGGATAGAGAGAGAATGGAGTGGGGACAGATAGAGAGAGAATGGAGTGGGGTCGGATAGAGAGAGAATGGAGTGGGGACGGATAGAGAGAGAATGGAGTGGGGACGGATAGAGAGAACGTGATGGGGATGGATAGAGGGGGAATGGAGTGGGGACGGATAGAGAGAATGGAGTGGGGACGGATAGAGAGGGAATGGAGTGGGCACGGACATAGAGGGAATGGAGTGGGGACGGATAGAGCGGGAATGGAGTGGGGACGGATAGAGAGAGAATGGAGTGGGGACGGATAGAGAGAGAATGGAGTGGGGACGGATAGAGAGAGAATGGAGTGGGGACGGATAGAGAGGGAATGGAGTGGGGACGGATAGAGAGGGAATGGAGTGGGGACGGATAGATAGGGAATGGAGTGAGGACGGATAGAGAGGGAATGGAGTGGGGACGGATTGAGAGAGAATGGAGTGCGGAAGGATAGAAAGGGAATGGAGTGCGGCCGGAGAGAGAGGGAATGGAGTTGGGACGGATAGAGAGGTGAATGGAGTGGGGACGGATAGAGAAAATGGAGTGGGGACGGACTGAGAGAGAATGGAGTGGGGACGGAAAGAGAGAGAATGGAGTGGGGACGGATAGAGAGAGAATGGAGTGGGGACGGATAGAGAGAGAATGGAGTGGGGACGGATAGAGAGAGAATGGAGTGGGAATGGAGAGAGAGAGAATGGAGTGGGGACGGATAGAGAGGGAATGGAGTGGGGCCGGAGAGAGAGGGAATGGAGTGGGGACGGATAGAGAGGGGCATGGAGTGGGGACGTTTAGCGAGGGAATGGAGTGGGGACGGATATAGAGAGAATGGAGTGGGGACGGATAGATAGGGAATGGAGTGGGGACGGATAGCGAGGGAATGGAGTGGGGACGGATATAGAGAGAATGGAGTGGGGACGGATAGAAAGGGAATGGAGTGGGGACGGATGGAGAGGGAATGGAGTGGGGACGGAGAGAGAGGGAATGGAGTGGGGATGGATCGAGAGAGAATGGAGTGGGGGCGGATAGAGAGGGAATGGAGTGGGGACAGATAGAGAGTGAATGAAGTGGGGGCGGATAGAGAGGGAATGGAGTGGGGACGGATAGAGAGGGAATGGAGTGAGGACGGATAGAGAGAGAATGGAGTGGGGACGGATAGAAAGGGAATGGAGTGGGGACGGATGGAGAGGGAATGGAGTGGGGACGGATATCGAGGGAATGGAGTGGGGATGGATAGAGAGAGAATGGAGTGGGGGCGGATAGAGAGGGAATGGAGTGAGGACAGATAGAGACTGAATGAAGTGGGGGCGGATAGAGAGAGAATGGAGTGGGGACGGATAGAGAGAGAATGGAGTGGGGACGGATAGAGATAGAATGGAGTGGGGTCGGATAGAGAGAGAATGGAGTGGGGACGGATAGAGAGAGAATGGAGTGGGGATGGATAGAGAGAGAATAGAGTGGGGTCGGATAGAGAGAGAATGGAGTGGGGACGGAGAGAGAGAGAATGGAGTGGGGAAGGATAGAGAGAGAATGGAGTGAGGACGGATAGAGAGGGAATGGAGTGGGCACAGATAGAGAGTGAATGAAGTGGGGGCGGATAGAGAGAGAATCGAGTGGGGACGGATAGAGAGAGAATGGAGTGGGGACAGATAGAGAGAGAATGGAGTGGGGTCGGATAGAGAGAGAATGGAGTGGGGACGGATAGAGAGAGAATGGAGTGGGGACGGATAGAGAGAACGGGATGGGGATGGATAGAGGGGGAATGGAGTGGGGACGGATAGAGAGAATGGAGTGGGGACGGATAGAGAGGGAATGGAGTGGGCACGGACATAGAGGGAATGGAGTGGGGACGGATAGAGCGGGAATGGAGTGGGGACGGATAGAGAGAGAATGGAGTGGGGACGGATAGAGAGAGAATGGAGTGGGGACGGATAGAGAGAGAATGGAGTGGGGACGGATAGAGAGGGAATGGAGTGGGGACGGATAGAGAGGGAATGGAGTGGGGACGGATAGATAGGGAATGGAGTGAGGACGGATAGAGAGGGAATGGAGTGGGGACGGATTGAGAGAGAATGGAGTGCGGAAGGATAGAAAGGGAATGGAGTGAGGCCGGAGAGAGAGGGAATGGAGTTGGGACGGATAGAGAGGTGAATGGAGTGGGGACGGTTAGAGAGGGAATGGAGTGGGGACGGAGAGAGAGAGAATGGAGTGGGGACAGATAGAAAGAGAATGGAGTGGGGTCGGATAGGGAGAGAATGGAGTGGGGACGGATAGAGAGAGAATGGAGTGGGGACGGATAGAGAGAATGGAGTGGGGACGGATTGAGAGAGAATGGAGTGGGGACGGAAAGAGAGAGAATGGAGTGGGGACGGATAGAGAGAGAATGGAGTGGGGACGGATAGAGAGAGAATGGAGTGGGGACGGATAGAGAGAGAATGGAGTGGGAATGGAGAGAGAGAGAATGGAGTGGGGACGGATAGAGAGGGAATGGAGTGGGGCCGGAGAGAGAGGGAATGGAGTGGGGACGGATAGAGAGGGGCATGGAGTGGGGGTGTTTAGCGAGGGAATGGAGTGGGGACGGATAGAGAGAGAATGGAGTGGGAATGGAGAGAGAGAGAATGGAGTGGGGACGGATAGAGAGGGAATGGAGTGGGGCCGGAGAGAGAGGGAATGGAGTGGGGACGGATAGAGAGGGGAATGGAGTGGGGACATTTAGCGAGGGAATGGAGTGGGGACGGATAGAGAGAGAATGGAGTGGGGACGGATAGAGAGAGAATGGAGTGGGGATGGCAGAAGAGAGAATGGAGTGGGGCCGGATAGAGAGGGAATGGAGTGGGGACGGATAGAGATGGAATGGAGTGGGGACGGATAGAGAGGGGAATGGAGTGGGGACGGTTAGAGAGGGAATGGAGTGGGGAAGGATAGAGAGAGACTGTACTGGGGACGGATAGAGAGAGAATGGAGTGGGGACGGCAGAAGAGAGAATGCAGTGGGGACGGATAGAGAGAGACTGGTGTGGGGACGGATAGAGCGGGAATGGAGTGGGGACGGATAGAGAGGGAATGGAGTGGGGACTGTTAGAGCGAGAATGGAGTGGGGACGGATTGAGAGAGAATGGAGTGGGGACAGCAGAAGAGAGAATCGAGTGGGGACGGATAGAGAGAGAATCGAGTGGGGACGGATAGAGAGAGAATGCAGTGGGGACAGATAGAGATAGAATGGAGTGGGGTCGGATAGAGAGAGAATCGAGTGAGGACGGATAGAGCGGGAATGCAGTGGGGACTGAAAGAGATGAATGGAGTGGGGACGGATGGAGAGAGAATGGAGTCGGGTCGGATAGAGAGGGAATGGAGTGGGGACGGATATAGAGAGAATGGAGAGGGCACGGATAGAGAGAGAATGGAGTGGGGACGGATAGAGAGGGAATGGCGTGGGGCCGGAGAGAGAGGGACTGAAGTGGGGACGGATAGAGAGGGGAATGGAGTGGGGACGGACAGAGAGGGAATGGAGTGGGGACGGATGGAGAGGGAATGGAGTGGGGACGGATAGAGAGGGAATGGAGTGGGGACGGATAGAGGGGGAATGGAGTGGGGCCGGATAGAGAGTGAATGGAGTGGGGCCGGATTGACAGGGAATGGAGTGGGGCCGGATAGGGAGGGACTGGAGTGGGGACGGATAGAGAGGGAATGGAGTGGGGACGGATAGCGCGCGGGATGGAGTCGGGACGGTTAGAGATCGAATGGAGTGGGAACAGATAGAGAGAGAATGGAGTGGGGACGGCAGAAGAGAGAATGGACTGGGAACGTATAAAGAGAGACTGGAGTGGGGCCGGATAGAGCGGGAATGGAGTGGGGACGGATAGAGAGGGAATGGAGTGGGGACGGATGGAGAGGGAATGGAGTGTGGACGGATAGAGTGGGAATGGAGTGGGGACTGATAGAGAGAGAATGGAGTGGGGACGGATAGAGAGAGAATGGAGTGGGGACGGATAGAGAGGGAACGGAGTGGGGTCGGATAGAGAGGGAATGGAGTGGGGATGGATAGAGTGGGAATGGAGTGGGGATGGATAGAGAGGGAATGGAGTGGGGACGGATAGACAGGGAATGGAGATTGGACGGATAGAGAGAGAATGGAGTGGGGACGGACAGAGAGGGAATGGAGTGGGGACGGATAGATAGGGAATGGAGTGGGGACGGATAGCGAGCGAATGGAGTGGGGACGGATATAGAGAGAATGGAGTGGGGACGGATAGAAAGGGAATGGAGTGGGGACGGATGGAGAGGGAATGGAGTGGGGACGGATAGAGAGGGAATGGAGTGGGGATGGATCGAGAGAGAATGGAGTGGGGGCGGATAGAGAGGGAATGGAGTGGGGACAGATAGAGAGTGAATGAAGTGGGGGCGGATAGAGAGGGAATGGAGTGGGGACGGATAGAGAGGGAATGGAGTGAGGACGGATAGAGAGAGAATGGAGTGGGGACGGATAGAAAGGGAATGGAGTGGGGACGGATGGAGAGGGAATGGAGTGGGGACGGATAGAGAGGGAATGGAGTGGGGATGGATAGAGAGAGAATGGAGTGGGGGCGGATAGAGAGGGAATGGAGTGGGGACAGATAGAGACTGAATGAAGTGGGGGCGGATAGAGAGAGAATGGAGTGGGGACGGATAGAGAGAGAATGGAGTGGGGACGGATAGAGATAGAATGGAGTGGGGTCGGATAGAGAGAGAATGGAGTGGGGACGGATAGAGAGAGAATGGAGTGGGGATGGATAGAGAGAGAATAGAGTGGGGTCGGATAGAGAGAGAATAGAGTGGGGACGGAGAGAGAGAGAATGGAGTGGGGAAGGATAGAGAGATAATGGAGTGGGGACGGATAGAGAGGGAATGGAGTGGGCACAGATAGAGAGTGAATGAAGTGGGGGCGGATAGAGAGAGAATCGAGTGGGGACGGATAGAGAGAGAATGGAGTGGGGACAGATAGAGAGAGAATGGAGTGGGGTCGGATAGAGAGAGAATGGAGTGGGGACGGATAGAGAGAGAATGGAGTGGGGACGGATAGAGAGAACGGGATGGGGATGGATAGAGGGGGAATGGAGTGGGGACGGATAGAGAGAATGGAGTGGGGACGGATAGAGAGGGAATGGAGTGGGCACGGACATAGAGGGAATGGAGTGGGGACGGATAGAGCGGGAATGGAGTGGGGACGGATAGAGAGAGAATGGAGTGGGGACGGATAGAGAGAGAATGGAGTGGGGACGGATAGAGAGAGAATGGAGTGGGGACGGATAGAGAGGGAATGGAGTGGGGACGGATAGAGAGGGAATGGAGTGGGGACGGATAGATAGGGAATGGAGTGAGGACGGATAGAGAGGGAATGGAGTGGGGACGGATTGAGAGAGAATGGAGTGCGGAAGGATAGAAAGGGAATGGAGTGCGGCCGGAGAGAGAGGGAATGGAGTTGGGACGGATAGAGAGGTGAATGGAGTGGGGACGGATAGAGAAAATGGAGTGGGGACGGACTGAGAGAGAATGGAGTGGGGACGGAAAGAGAGAGAATGGAGTGGGGACGGATAGAGAGAGAATGGAGTGGGGACGGATAGAGAGAGAATGGAGTGGGGACGGATAGAGAGAGAATGGAGTGGGAATGGAGAGAGAGAGAATGGAGTGGGGACGGATAGAGAGGGAATGGAGTGGGGCCGGAGAGAGAGGGAATGGAGTGGGGACGGATAGAGAGGGGCATGGAGTGGGGACGTTTAGCGAGGGAATGGAGTGGGGACGGATAGAGAGAGAATGGAGTGGGAATGGAGAGAGAGAGAATGGAGTGGGGACGGATAGAGAGGGAATGGAGTGGGGCCGGAGAGAGAGGGAATGGAGTGGGGACGGATAGAGAGGGGAATGGAGTGGGGACATTTAGCGAGGGAATGGAGTGGGGACGGATAGAGAGAGAATGGAGTGGGGACGGATCGAGAGAGAATGGAGTGGGGATGGCAGAAGAGAGAATGGAGTGGGGCCGGATAGAGAGGGAATGGAGTGGGGACGGATAGAGATGGAATGGAGTGGGGACGGATAGAGAGGGGAATGGAGTGGGGACGGTTAGAGAGGGAATGGAGTGGGGAAGGATAGAGAGAGACTGTACTGGGGACGGATAGAGAGAGAATGGAGTAGGGACGGCAGAAGAGAGAATGCAGTGGGGACGGATAGAGAGAGACTGGTGTAGGGACGGATAGAGCGGGAATGGAGTGGGGACGGATAGAGAGGGAATGGAGTGGGGATGGATCGAGAGAGAATGGAGTGGGGGCGGATAGAGAGGGAATGGAGTGGGGACAGATAGAGAGTGAATGAAGTGGGGGCGGATAGAGAGGGAATGGAGTGGGGACGGATGGAGAGGGAATGGAGTGGGGACGGATAGAGAGGGAATGGAGTGGGGATGGATAGAGAGAGAATGGAGTGGGGGCGGATAGAGAGGGAATAGAGTGGGGACAGATAGAGACTGAATGAAGTGGGGGCGGATAGAGAGAGAATGGAGTGGGGACGGATAGAGAGAGAATGGAGTGGGGACGGATAGAGATAGAATGGAGTGGGGTCGGATAGAGAGAGAATGGAGTGGGGACGGATAGAGAGAGAATGGAGTGGGGATGGATAGAGAGAGAATAGAGTGGGGTCGGATAGAGAGAGAATGGAGTGGGGACGGAGAGAGAGAGAATGGAGTGGGGAAGGATAGAGAGATAATGGAGTGGGGACGGATAGAGAGGGAATGGACTGGGCACAGATAGAGAGTGAATGAAGTGGGGGCGGATAGAGAGAGAATCGAGTGGGGACGGATAGAGAGAGAATGGAGTGGGGACAGATAGAGAGAGAATGGAGTTGGGTCGGATAGAGAGAGAATGGAGTGGGGACGGATAGAGAGAGAATGGAGTGGGGACGGATAGAGAGAACGGGATGGGGATGGATAGAGGGGGAATGGAGTGGGGACGGATAGAGAGAATGGAGTGGGGACGGATAGAGAGGGAATGGAGTGGGCACGGACATAGAGGGAATGGAGTGGGGACGGATAGAGCGGGAATGGAGTGGGGACGGATAGAGAGAGAATGGAGTGGGGACGGATAGAGAGAGAATGGAGTGGGGACGGATAGAGAGAGAATGGAGTGGGGACGGATAGAGAGGGAATGGAGTGGGGACGGATAGAGAGGGAATGGAGTGGGGACGGATAGATAGGGAATGGAGTGAGGACGGATAGAGAGGGAATGGAGTGGGGACGGATTGAGAGAGAATGGAGTGCGGAAGGATAGAAAGGGAATGGAGTGCGGCCGGAGAGAGAGGGAATGGAGTTGGGACGGATAGAGAGGTGAATGGAGTGGGGACGGATAGAGAGAATGGAGTGGGGACGGATTGAGAGAGAATGGAGTGGGGACGGAAAGAGAGAGAATGGAGTGGGGACGGATAGAGAGAGAATGGAGTGGGGACGGATAGAGAGAGAATGGAGTGGGGACGGATAGAGAGAGAATGGAGTGGGAATGGAGAGAGAGAGAATGGAGTGGGGACGGATAGAGAGGGAATGGAGTGGGGCCGGAGAGAGAGGGAATGGAGTGGGGACGGATAGAGAGGGGCATGGAGTGGGGACGTTTAGCGAGGGAATGGAGTGGGGACGGATAGAGAGAGAATGGAGTGGGAATGGAGAGAGAGAGAATGGAGTGGGGACGGATAGAGAGGGAATGGAGTGGGGCCGGAGAGAGAGGGAATGGAGTGGGGACGGATAGAGAGGGGAATGGAGTGGGGACATTTAGCGAGGGAATGGAGTGGGGACGGATAGAGAGAGAATGGAGTGGGGACGGATAGAGAGAGAATGGAGTGGGGATGGCAGAAGAGAGAATGGAGTGGGGCCGGATAGAGAGGGAATGGAGTGGGGACGGATAGAGATGGAATGGAGTGGGGACGGATAGAGAGAGAATCGAGTGAGGACGGATAGAGCGGGAATGCAGTGGGGACTGAAAGAGAGGGAATGGAGTGGGGACGGATGGAGAGAGAATGGAGTCGGGTCGGATAGAGAGGGAATGGAGTGGGGACGGATATAGAGAGAATGGAGAGGGGACGGATAGAGAGAGAATGGAGTGGGGACGGATAGAGAGGGAATGGCGTGGGGCCGGAGAGAGAGGGACTGGAGTGGGGACGGATAGAGAGGGGAATGGAGTGGGGACGGACAGAGAGGGAATGGAGTGGGGACGGATGGAGAGGGAATGGAGTGGGGACGGATAGAGAGGGAATGGAGTGGGGACGGATAGAGGGGGAATGGAGTGGGGCCGGATAGAGAGTGAATGGAGTGGGGCCGGATTGACAGGGAATGGAGTGGGGCCGGATAGGGAGGGACTGGAGGGGGGACGGATAGAGAGGGAATGGAGTGGGGACGGATAGCGCGCGGGATGGAGTCGGGACGGTTAGAGATCGAATGGAGTGGGAACAGATAGAGAGAGAATGGAGTGGGGACGGCAGAAGAGAGAATGGAGTGGGAACGTATAAAGAGAGACTGGAGTGGGGCCGGATAGAGCGGGAATGGAGTGGGGACGGATAGAGAGGGAATGGAGTGGGGACGGATGGAGAGGGAATGGAGTGTGGACGGATAGAGTGGGAATGGAGTGGGGACTGATAGAGAGAGAATGGAGTGGGGACGGATAGAGAGAGAATGGAGTGGGGACGGATAGAGAGGGAACGGAGTGGGGTCGGATAGAGAGGGAATGGAGTGGGGATGGATAGAGTGGGAATGGAGTGGGGATGGATAGAGAGGGAATGGAGTGGGGACGGATAGACAGGGAATGGAGATTGGACGGATAGAGAGAGAATGGAGTGGGGACGGATAGAGAGGGAATGGAGTGGGGACGGATAGATAGGGAATGGAGTGGGGACGGATAGCGAGGGAATGGAGTGGGGACGGATATAGAGAGAATGGAGTGGGGACGGATAGAAAGGGAATGGAGTGGGGACGGATGGAGCGAGAATGGAGTGGGGACGGATAGAGAGGGAATGGAGTGGGGATGGATCGAGAGAGAATGGAGTGGGGGCGGATAGAGAGGGAATGGAGTGGGGACAGATAGAGAGTGAATGAAGTGGGGGCGGATAGAGAGGGAATGGAGTGGGGACGGATAGAGAGGGAATGGAGTGAGGACGGATAGAGAGAGAATGGAGTGGGGACGGATAGAAAGGGAATGGAGTGGGGACGGATGGAGAGGGAATGGAGTGGGGACGGATAGAGAGGGAATGGAGTGGGGATGGATAGAGAGAGAATGGAGTGGGGGCGGATAGAGAGGGAATGGAGTGGGGACAGATAGAGACTGAATGAAGTGGGGGCGGATAGAGAGAGAATGGAGTGGGGACGGATAGAGAGAGAATGGAGTGGGGACGGATAGAGATAGAATGGAGTGGGGTCGGATAGAGAGAGAATGGAGTGGGGACGGATAGAGAGAGAATGGAGTGGGGATGGATAGAGAGAGAATAGAGTGGGGTCGGATAGAGAGAGAATGGAGTGGGGACGGAGAGAGAGAGAATGGAGTGGGGAAGGATAGAGAGATAATGGAGTGGGGACGGATAGAGAGGGAATGGAGTGGGCACAGATAGAGAGTGAATGAAGTGGGGGCGGATAGAGAGAGAATCGAGTGGGGACGGATAGAGAGAGAATGGAGTGGGGACAGATAGAGAGAGAATGGAGTGGGGTCGGATAGAGAGCGAATGGAGTGGGGACGGATAGAGAGAGAATGGAGTGGGGACGGATAGAGAGAACGGGATGGGGATGGATAGAGGGGGAATGGAGTGGGGACGGATAGAGAGAATGGAGTGGGGACGGATAGAGAGGGAATGGAGTGGGCACGGACATAGAGGGAATGGAGTGGGGACGGATAGAGCGGGAATGGAGTGGGGACGGATAGAGAGAGAATGGAGTGGGGACGGATAGAGAGAGAATGGAGTGGGGACGGATAGAGAGAGAATGGAGTGGGGACGGATAGAGAGGGAATGGAGTGGGGACGGATAGAGAGGGAATGGAGTGGGGACGGATAGATAGGGAATGGAGTGAGGACGGACAGAGAGGGAATGGAGTGGGGACGGATTGAGAGAGAATGGAGTGCGGAAGGATAGAAAGGGAATGGAGTGCGGCCGGAGAGAGAGGGAATGGAGTTGGGACGGATAGAGAGGTGAATGGAGTGGGGACGGATAGAGAGAATGGAGTGGGGACGGATTGAGAGAGAATGGAGTGGGGACGGAATGAGAGAGAATGGAGTGGGGACGGATAGAGAGAGAATGGAGTGGGGACGGATAGAGAGAGAATGGAGTGGGGACGGATAGAGAGAGAATGGAGTGGGAATGGAGAGAGAGAGAATGGAGTGGGGACGGATAGAGAGGGAATGGAGTGGGGCCGGAGAGAGACGGAATGGAGTGGGGACGGATAGAGAGGGGAATGGAGTGGGGACATTTAGCGAGGGAATGGAGTGGGGACGGATAGAGAGAGAATGGAGTGGGGACGGATAGAGAGAGAATGGAGTGGGGATGGCAGAAGAGAGAATGGAGTGGGGCCGGATAGAGAGGGAATGGAGTGGGGACGGATAGAGATGGAATGGAGTGGGGACGGATAGAGAGGGGAATGGAGTGGGGACGGTTAGAGAGGGAATGGAGTGGGGAAGGATAGAGAGAGACTGTACTGGGGACGGATAGAGAGAGAATGGAGTAGGGACGGCAGAAGAGAGAATGCAGTGGGAACGGATAGAGAGAGACTGGTGTGGGGACGGATAGAGCGGGAATGGAGTGGGGACGGATAGAGAGGGAATGGAGTGGGGACGGATAGAGCGAGAATGGAGTGGGGACGGATTGAGAGAGAATGGAGTGGGGACAGCAGAAGAGAGAATCGAGTGGGGACGGATAGAGAGAGAATCGAGTGGGGACGGATAGAGAGAGAATGCAGTGGGGACAGATAGAGATAGAATGGAGTGGGGTCGGATAGAGAGAGAATCGAGTGAGGACGGATAGAGCGGGAATGCAGTGGGGACTGAAAGAGAGGGAATGGAGTGGGGACGGATGGAGAGAGAATGGAGTCGGGTCGGATAGAGAGGGAATGGAGTGGGGACGGATATAGAGAGAATGGAGAGGGGACGGATAGAGAGAGAATGGAGTGGGGACGGATAGAGAGGGAATGGCGTGGGGCCGGAGAGAGAGGGACTGGAGTGGGGACGGATAGAGAGGGGAATGGAGTGGGGACGGACAGAGAGGGAATGGAGTGGGGACGGATGGAGAGGGAATGGAGTGGGGACGGATAGAGAGGGAATGGAGTGGGGACGGATAGAGGGGGAATGGAGTGGGGCCGGATAGAGAGTGAATGGAGTGGGGCCGGATTGACAGGGAATGGAGTGGGGCCGGATAGGGAGGGACTGGAGTGGGGACGGATAGAGAGGGAATGGAGTGGGGACGGATAGCGCGCGGGATGGAGTCGGGACGGTTAGAGATCGAATGGAGTGGGAACAGATAGAGAGAGAATGGACTGGGGACGGCAGAAGAGAGAATGGAGTGGGAACGTATAAAGAGAGACTGGAGTGGGGCCGGATAGAGCGGGAATGGAGTGGGGACGGATAGAGAGGGAATGGAGTGGGGACGGATGGAGAGGGAATGGAGTGTGGACGGATAGAGTGGGAATGGAGTGGGGACTGATAGAGAGAGAATGGAGTGGGGACGGATAGAGAGAGAATGGAGTGGGGACGGATAGAGAGGGAACGGAGTGGGGTCGGATAGAGAGGGAATGGAGTGGGGATGGATAGAGTGGGAATGGAGTGGGGATGGATAGAGAGGGAATGGAGTGGGGACGGATAGACAGGGAATGGAGATTGGACGGATAGAGAGAGAATGGAGTGGGGACGGATAGAGAGGGAATGGAGTGGGGACGGATAGATAGGGAATGGAGTGGGGACGGATAGCGAGGGAATGGAGTGGGGACGGATATAGAGAGAATGGAGTGGGGACGGATAGAAAGGGAATAAAGTGGGGACGGATGGAGAGGGAATGGAGTGGGGACGGATAGAGAGGGAATGGAGTGGGGATGGATCGAGAGAGAATGGAGTGGGGGCGGATAGAGAGGGAATGGAGTGGGGACAGATAGAGAGTGAATGAAGTGGGGGCGGATAGAGAGGGAATGGAGTGGGGACGGATAGAGAGGGAATGGAGTGAGGACGGATAGAGAGAGAATGGAGTGGGGACGGATAGAAAGGGAATGGAGTGGGGACGGATGGAGAGGGAATGGAGTGGGGACGGATAGAGAGGGAATGGAGTGGGGATGGATAGAGAGAGAATGGAGTGGGGGCGGATAGAGAGGGAATGGAGTGGGGACAGATAGAGACTGAATGAAGTGGGGGCGGATAGAGAGAGAATGGAGTGGGGACGGATAGAGAGAGAATGGAGTGGGGACGGAGAGAGAGAGAATGGAGTGGGGAAGGATAGAGAGATAATGGAGTGGGGACGGATAGAGAGGGAATGGAGTGGGCACAGATAGAGAGTGAATGAAGTGGGGGCGGATAGAGAGAGAATCGAGTGGGGACGGATAGAGAGAGAATGGAGTGGGGACTGATAGAGAGAGAATGGAGTGGGGTCGGATAGAGAGAGAATGGAGTGGGGACGGATAGAGAGAGAATGGAGTGGGGACGGATAGAGAGAACGGGATGGGGATGGATAGAGGGGGAATGGAGTGGGGACGGATAGAGAGAATGGAGTGGGGACGGATAGAGAGGGAATGGAGTGGGCACGGACATAGAGGGAATGGAGTGGGGACGGATAGAGCGGGAATGGAGTGGGGACGGATAGAGAGAGAATGGAGTGGGGACGGATAGAGAGAGAATGGAGTGGGGACGGATAGAGAGAGAATGGAGTGGGGACGGATAGAGAGGGAATGGAGTGGGGACGGATAGAGAGGGAATGGAGTGGGGACGGATAGATAGGGAATGGAGTGAGGACGGATAGAGAGGGAATGGAGTGGGGACGGATTGAGAGAGAATGGAGTGCGGAAGGATAGAAAGGGAATGGAGTGCGGCCGGAGAGAGAGGGAATGGAGTTGGGACGGATAGAGAGGTGAATGGAGTAGGGACGGTTAGAGAGGGAATGGAGTGGGGACGGAGAGAGAGAGAATGGAGTGGGGACAGCAGAAGAGAGAATGGAGTGGGGACGGATAGAGATCAAATGGACTGGGGACAGATAGAGAGGGAATGGAGTGGGGACGGATAGATAGAGAATGGAGTGGGGACAGATCCAGAGGGAATGGTGTGGGGACAGATAGAGAGGGAATGGAGTGGGGACGGATAGAGAGAGAATGGAGTGGGGACGGATAGAGAGGGAATGGCGTGGGGACGGATAGATAGGGAATGGAGTGAGGACGGATAGAGAGGGAATGGAGTGGGGACGGATTGAGAGAGAATGGAGTGCGGAAGGATAGAGAGGGAATGGAGTGCGGCCGGAGAGAGAGGGAATGGAGTGGGGACGGAAAGAGAGGGAATGGAGTGGGGATAGATGGAGAGAGAATGTAGTGGGGACGGATAGAGAGAGAATGGAGTGGGGACAGCAGAAGAGAGAATGGAGTGGGGACGGATAGAGAGAGAATGGAGTGGGGACAGATAGAGATCAAATGGAGTGGGGACAGATAGAGAGGGAATGGAGTGGGGACGGATAGATAGAGAATGGAGTGGGGACAGATCCAGAGGGAATGGTGTGGGGACAGATAGAGAGGGAATAGAGTTGGGACGGATAGAGAGAGAATGGAGTGGGGACGGATAGAGAGGGAATGGAGTGGGGACGGATAGACAGCGAATGGAGTGGGGACGGATAGAGAGAGAATGGATTGGGGACGGATAGAGAGGGTATGGACTGGGGACGGATAGAGTGGGAATGGAGTGGGGACTGATAGAGAGTGAATGGAGTGGGGACGGTTAGAGAGGGAATGGAGTGGGGACGGTTAGAGAGGGAATGTAGTGGGGAAGGATAGAGAGAGAATGGAGTGGGGACGGATAGAGAGAGAATGGAGTGGGGATGGCAGAAGAGAGAATGGAGTGGGGACGGATGAAGAGGGAATGGAGTGGGCCCGGATAGAGAGGGAATGGAGTGGGGACGGATAGAGAGGGAATGGAGTGGGGACGGATAGAGAGGGGAATGGAGTGGGGACGGTTAGAGAGGGAATGGAGTGGGGAAGGATAGAGAGAGAATGGAGTGGGGACGGCAGAAGAGAGAATGCAGTGGGGACGGATAGAGAGAGACTGGTGTGGGGACGAATAGAGCGGGAATGGAGTGGGGACGGATAGAGAGGGAATGGAGTGGGGACGGATAGAGCGACAATGGAGTGGGGACGGATTGAGAGAGAATGGAGTGGGGACAGCAGAAGAGAGAATCGAGTGGGGACGGATAGAGAGAGAATCGAGTGGCGACGGATAGAGAGAGAATGCAGTGGGGACAGATAGAGATAGAATGGAGTGGGGTCGGATAGAGAGAGAATCGAGTGAGGATGGATAGAGCGGGAATGCAGTGGGGACGGAAAGAGAGGGAATGGAGTGGGGACGGATAGAGAGAGAATGGAGCGGGGTCGGATAGAGAGAGAATGGAGTGGGTTCGGAAAGAGAGAGAATGGAGTGGGGACGGATAGAGAGGGAATTGAGTGGGGACGGATACAGAGAGAATGGAGTGGGGAAGGAGAGAGAGATAATGGAGTGGGGAAGGAAAGAGAGAGAATGGAGTGGGGACCGATAGAGAGGGACTGGAGTGGGGACGGATAGAGAGGGAATGGAGTGGGGACGGATCGCGAGGGAATGGAGTGGGGACGGATAGAGAGGGAATGGAGTGGGGACGGTTAGAGGGGGAATGGAGTGGGGCCGGATAGAGAGGGAATGGAGTGGGGCCGGATTCAGAGGGAATGGAGTGGGGCCGGATAGGGAGGGACTGGAGTGGGGACGGATAGTGAGGGAATGGAGTGGGGACGGATAGAGCGCGGAATGGAGTCGGGACGGTTAGAGATGGAATGGAGTGGGGACGGATAGAGAGAGAATGGAGTGTGGACGGCAGAAGAGAGAATGGAGTGGGGACGGATAAAGAGAGACTGGAGTGGCGCCGGATAGAGCGGGAATGGAGTGGGGATGGATAGAGAGTGAATGGAGTGGGGACGGATAGAGAGGGAATGGAGTGGCGGCGGATAGAGAGGGAATGGAGTGGGGACAGATAGAGAGTGAATGAAGTGGGTGCGGATAGAGAGAGAATGGAGTGGGGACGGATAGAGAGGGAATGGTGTGGGGATGGATAGAGAGAGAATGGAGTGGGGGCGGATAGAGAGGGAATGGAGTGGGGACAGATAGAGAGTGAATGAAGTGGGGGCGGGTAGAGAGAGAATGGAGTGGGGACGGAGAGAGAGAGAATGGAGTGGGGTCGGATAGAGAGAGAATGGAGTGGGGACGGATAGAGAGAGAATGGAGTGGGGACGGATAGAGAGAGAATGGAGTGGGGACGGATAGAGAGAATGGAGTGGGGACGGATTGAGAGAGAATGAAGTTGGGACGGATAGAGGGGGAATGGAGTGGCGACGGATATAGAGAGAATGGACTGGGGATGGATAGAGAGAGAATGGAGTGGGGATGGATAGAGAGAGAATGGAGTGGGGACGGATAGAGAGAGAATGGAGTGCGGACGGGTAGAGAGAGAATGGAGTGGGGATGGAGAGAGAGAGAATGGAGTGGGGACGGATAGAGAGGGAATGGAGTGGTGCCGGAGAGAGAGGGAATGGAGTGGGGACGGATAGAGAGGGGAATGGAGTGGGGACGTTTAGCGAGGGAATGGAGTGGGGACGGATAGGGAGAGAATGGTATGGGGACGGATAGAGAGAGAATGGAGTGGGGATGGCAGAAGAGAGAATGGAGTGGGGACGGATAGAGAGGGAATGGAGTGGGGCCGGATAGAGAGGGAATGGAGTGCGGACGGATAGAGATGGAATGGAGTGGGGACGGATAGAGAGGGGAATGGAGTGGGGACGGTTAGAGAGGGAATGGAGTGGGGAAGGATAGAGAGAGAATGGAGTGGGGACGGATAGAGAGAGAATGGAGTGGGGACGGCAGAAGAGAGAATGCAGTGGGGACGTATAGAGAGAGACTGGTGTGGGGACGGATAGAGCGGGAATGGAGTGGGGACGGATAGAGAGGGAATGGAGTGGGGACGGATAGAGCGACAATGGAGTGGGGACGGATTGAGAGAGAATGGAGTGGGGTCGGATAGAGAGAGAATCAAGTGAGGACGGATAGAGCGGGAATGCAGTGGGGACGGAAAGAGAGGGAATGGAGGCGGGACGGATGGAGAGAGAATGGAGTGGGGTCGGATAGAGAGAGAATGGAGTGGGGTCGGAAAGAGAGAGAATGGAGTGTGGAAGGATAGAGAGGGAATGGAGTGGGGACGGATATAGAGAGAATGGAGAGGGGACGGATAGAGAGAGAATGGAGTGGGGACGGATAGAGAGGGAATGGCGTGGGGCCGGAGAGAGAGGGAATGGAGTGGGGACGGATAGAGAGGGGAATGGAGTGGAGACGGATAGAGAGGGAATGGAGTGGGGACGGATCGAGAGGGAATGGAGTGGGGACGGATAGAGAGGGAATGGAGTGGGGACGGATAAAGGGGGAATGGAGTGGGGCCGGATAGAGAGGGAATGGAGTGGGGCCGGATTGACAGGGAATGGAGTGGGGAAGGATAGGGAGGGACTGGAGTGGGGACGGATAGAGAGGGAATTGAGTGGGGAGGGATAGAGCGCGGAATGTAGTCGGGAAGGTTAGAGATGGAATGGAGTGGGGACAGATAGAGAGAAAATGGAGTGGGGACGGCAGAAGAGAGAATGGAGAGGGGACGGATAGAGAGAGAATGGAGTGGGGACGGATAGAGAGAATGGAGTGCGGACGGATTGAGAGAGAATGAAGTTGGGACGGATAGAGGGGGAATGGAGTGGCAACGGATATAGAGAGAATGGACTGGGGATGGATAGAGAGAGAATGGAGTGGGGACGGATAGAGAGAGATTGGAGTGGGGACGGATAGAGAGAGAATGGAGTGCGGACGGATAGAGAGAGAATGGAGTGGGGATGGAGAGAGAGAGAATGGAGTGGGGACGGATAGAGAGGGAATGGAGTGGGGCCGGAGTGGGGCCGGGATGGATAAAGAGAGAATGGAGTGGGAACAGATAGAGAGAATGGAGTGGGGACGGATAGAGAGGGAATGGAGTGGGGACGGTAGAGAGGGAATGGAGTGGGGACGGATAGAGAGAGAATGGAGTGGGGACGGATAGAGAGAGAATGGAGTGGGGACAGATAGAGAGAGAATGTAGTGGGGATGGATAGAGAGAGAATGGAGTGGGGACGGATAGAGAAAGAAAGGAGTGGGGACGGGAGAAGAGAGAATGGAGTGGGGACGTATAATGAGAGACTGAAGTGTGGACGGATAGAGCGGGAATGGAGTGGGGACAGCAGAAGAGAGAATGGAGTTGGGACGGATAGAGAGAGAATGGAGTGGGGACGGATAGAGAGCGAATGGAATGGGGATGAAGAGAGAGAGAATGGACTGGGGACGGATTGAGAGAGAATGGAGTGGGGACAGCAGAAGAGAGAATCGAGTGGGGACGGATAGAGAGAGAATCGAGTGGGGACGGATAGAGAGAGAATGCAGTGGGGACAGATAGAGATAGAATGGAGTGGGGTCGGATATAGAGAGAATCGAGTGAGGACGGATAGAGCGGGAATGCAGTGGGGACTGAAAGAGATGGAATGGAGTGGGGACGGATGGAGAGAGAATGGAGTCGGGTCGGATAGAGAGGGAATGGAGTGGGGACGGATATAGAGAGAATGGAGAGGGGACGGATAGAGAGGGAATGGAGTGGGGACGGATAGACAGCGAATGGAGTGGGGACGGATAGAGAGAGAATGGATTGGGGACGGATAGAGAGGGAATGGAGTGGGGACGGATAGAGTGGGAATGGAGTGGGGACTGATAGAGAGAGAATGGATTGGGGACGGATAGAGAGGGAATGGAGTGGGGACGGATAGAGTGGGAATGGAGTGGGGACTGATAGAGAGTGAATGGAGTGGGGACGGTTAGAGAGGGAATGGAGTGGGGACGGTTAGAGAGGGAATGTAGTGGGGAAGGATAGAGAGAGAATGGAGTGGGGACGGATAGAGAGAGAATGGAGTGGGGATGGCAGAAGAGAGAATGGAGTGGGGACGGATGAAGAGGGAATGGAGTGGGCCCGGATAGAGAGGGAATGGAGTGGGGACGGATAGAGAGGGAATGGAGTGGGGACGGATAGAGAGGGGAATGGAGTGGGGACGGTTAGAGAGGGAATGGAGTGGGGAAGGATAGAGAGAGAATGGAGTGGGGACGGCAGAAGAGAGAATGCAGTGGGGACGGATAGAGAGAGACTGGTGTGGGGACGAATAGAGCGGGAATGGAGTGGGGACGGATAGAGAGGGAATGGAGTGGGGACGGATAGAGCGACAATGGAGTGGGGACGGATTGAGAGAGAATGGAGTGGGGACAGCAGAAGAGAGAATCGAGTGGGGACGGATAGAGAGAGAATCGAGTGGGGACGGATAGAGAGAGAATGCAGTGGGGACAGATAGAGATAGAATGGAGTGGGGTCGG
This sequence comes from Scyliorhinus torazame, assembly GCF_047496885.1. Lineage (NCBI taxonomy): Eukaryota > Metazoa > Chordata > Chondrichthyes > Carcharhiniformes > Scyliorhinidae > Scyliorhinus > Scyliorhinus torazame. The sequence goes on from NC_092707.1 coordinate 220,212,621, forward strand.
ATAGAGAGAGAATCGAGTGAGGATGGATAGAGCGGGAATGCAGTGGGGACGGAAAGAGAGGGAATGGAGTGGGGACGGATAGAGAGAGAATGGAGCGGGGTCGGATAGAGATAGAATGGAGTGGGGTCGGAAAGAGAGAGAATGGAGTGGGGACGGATAGAGAGGGAATTGAGTGGGGACGGATACAGAGAGAATGGAGTGGGGAAGGAGAGAGAGATAATGGAGTGGGGAAGGAGAGAGAGAGAATGGAGTGGGGACCGATAGAGAGGGACTGGAGTGGGGACGGATAGAGAGGGAATGGAGTGGGGACGGATCGCGAGGGAATGGAGTGGGGACGGATAGAGAGGGAATGGAGTGGGGACGGTTAGAGGGGGAATGGAGTGGGGCCGGATAGAGAGGGAATGGAGTGGGGCCGGATTCAGAGGGAATGGAGTGGGGCCGGATAGGGAGGGACTGGAGTGGGGACGGATAGTGAGGGAATGGAGTGGGGACGGATAGAGCGCGGAATGGAGTCGGGACGGTTAGAGATGGAATGGAGTGGGGACGGATAGAGAGAGAATGGAGTGTGGACGGCAGAAGAGAGAATGGAGTGGGGACGGATAAAGAGAGACTGGAGTGGCGCCGGATAGAGCGGGAATGGAGTGGGGATGGATAGAGAGTGAATGGAGTGGGGACGGATAGAGAGGGAATGGAGTGGCGGCGGATAGAGAGGGAATGGAGTGGGGACAGATAGAGAGTGAATGAAGTGGGTGCGGATAGAGAGGGAATGGAGTGGGGACGGATAGAGAGGGAATGGTGTGGGGATGGATAGAGAGAGAATGGAGTGGGGGCGGATAGAGAGGGAATGGAGTGGGGACAGATAGAGAGTGAATGAAGTGGGGGCGGGTAGAGAGAGAATGGAGTGGGGACGGAGAGAGAGAGAATGGAGTGGGGTCGGATAGAGAGAGAATGGAGTGGGGACGGATAGAGAGAGAATGGAGTGGGGACGGATAGAGAGAGAATGGAGTGGGGACGGATAGAGAGAATGGAGTGGGGACGGATTGAGAGAGAATGAAGTTGGGACGGATAGAGGGGGAATGGAGTGGCGACGGATATAGAGAGAATGGACTGGGGATGGATAGAGAGAGAATGGAGTGGGGATGGATAGAGAGAGAATGGAGTGGGGACGGATAGAGAGAGAATGGAGTGCGGACGGGTAGAGAGAGAATGGAGTGGGGATGGAGAGAGAGAGAATGGAGTGGGGACGGATAGAGAGGGAATGGAGTGGGGCCGGAGAGAGAGGGAATGGAGTGGGGACGGATAGAGAGGGGAATGGAGTGGGGACGTTTAGCGAGGGAATGGAGTGGGGACGGATAGGGAGAGAATGGAGTGGGGACGGATAGAGAGAGAATGGAGTGGGGATGGCAGAAGAGAGAATGGAGTGGGGACGGATAGAGAGGGAATGGAGTGGGGCCGGATAGAGAGGGAATGGAGTGCGGACGGATAGAGATGGAATGGAGTGGGGACGGATAGAGAGGGGAATGGAGTGGGGACGGTTAGAGAGGGAATGGAGTGGGGAAGGATATAGAGAGAATGGAGAGGGGACGGATAGAGAGGGAATGGAGTGGGGACGGATAGACAGCGAATGGAGTGGGGACGGATAGAGAGAGAATGGATTGGGGACGGATAGAGAGGGAATGGAGTGGGGACGGATAGAGTGGGAATGGAGTGGGGACTGATAGAGAGAGAATGGATTGGGGACGGATAGAGAGGGAATGGAGTGGGGACGGATAGAGTGGGAATGGAGTGGGGACTGATAGAGAGTGAATGGAGTGGGGACGGTTAGAGAGGGAATGGAGTGGGGACGGTTAGAGAGGGAATGTAGTGGGGAAGGATAGAGAGAGAATGGAGTGGGGACGGATAGAGAGAGAATGGAGTGGGGATGGCAGAAGAGAGAATGGAGTGGGGACGGATGAAGAGGGAATGGAGTGGGCCCGGATAGAGAGGGAATGGAGTGGGGACGGATAGAGAGGGAATGGAGTGGGGACGGATAGAGAGGGGAATGGAGTGGGGACGGTTAGAGAGGGAATGGAGTGGGGAAGGATAGAGAGAGAATGGAGTGGGGACGGCAGAAGAGAGAATGCAGTGGGGACGGATAGAGAGAGACTGGTGTGGGGACGAATAGAGCGGGAATGGAGTGGGGACGGATAGAGAGGGAATGGAGTGGGGACGGATAGAGCGACAATGGAGTGGGGACGGATTGAGAGAGAATGGAGTGGGGACAGCAGAAGAGAGAATCGAGTGGGGACGGATAGAGAGAGAATCGAGTGGGGACGGATAGAGAGAGAATGCAGTGGGGACAGATAGAGATAGAATGGAGTGGGGTCGGATAGAGAGAGAATCGAGTGAGGATGGATAGAGCGGGAATGCAGTGGGGACGGAAAGAGAGGGAATGGAGTGGGGACGGATAGAGAGAGAATGGAGCGGGGTCGGATAGAGATAGAATGGAGTGGGGTCGGAAAGAGAGAGAATGGAGTGGGGACGGATAGAGAGGGAATTGAGTGGGGACGGATACAGAGAGAATGGAGTGGGGAAGGAGAGAGAGATAATGGAGTGGGGAAGGAGAGAGAGAGAATGGAGTGGGGACCGATAGAGAGGGACTGGAGTGGGGACGGATAGAGAGGGAATGGAGTGGGGACGGATCGCGAGGGAATGGAGTGGGGACGGATAGAGAGGGAATGGAGTGGGGACGGTTAGAGGGGGAATGGAGTGGGGCCGGATAGAGAGGGAATGGAGTGGGGCCGGATTCAGAGGGAATGGAGTGGGGCCGGATAGGGAGGGACTGGAGTGGGGACGGATAGTGAGGGAATGGAGTGGGGACGGATAGAGCGCGGAATGGAGTCGGGACGGTTAGAGATGGAATGGAGTGGGGACGGATAGAGAGAGAATGGAGTGTGGACGGCAGAAGAGAGAATGGAGTGGGGACGGATAAAGAGAGACTGGAGTGGCGCCGGATAGAGCGGGAATGGAGTGGGGATGGATAGAGAGTGAATGGAGTGGGGACGGATAGAGAGGGAATGGAGTGGCGGCGGATAGAGAGGGAATGGAGTGGGGACAGATAGAGAGTGAATGAAGTGGGTGCGGATAGAGAGGGAATGGAGTGGGGACGGATAGAGAGGGAATGGTGTGGGGATGGATAGAGAGAGAATGGAGTGGGGGCGGATAGAGAGGGAATGGAGTGGGGACAGATAGAGAGTGAATGAAGTGGGGGCGGGTAGAGAGAGAATGGAGTGGGGACGGAGAGAGAGAGAATGGAGTGGGGTCGGATAGAGAGAGAATGGAGTGGGGACGGATAGAGAGAGAATGGAGTGGGGACGGATAGAGAGAGAATGGAGTGGGGACGGATAGAGAGAATGGAGTGGGGACGGATTGAGAGAGAATGAAGTTGGGACGGATAGAGGGGGAATGGAGTGGCGACGGATATAGAGAGAATGGACTGGGGATGGATAGAGAGAGAATGGAGTGGGGATGGATAGAGAGAGAATGGAGTGGGGACGGATAGAGAGAGAATGGAGTGCGGACGGGTAGAGAGAGAATGGAGTGGGGATGGAGAGAGAGAGAATGGAGTGGGGACGGATAGAGAGGGAATGGAGTGGGGCCGGAGAGAGAGGGAATGGAGTGGGGACGGATAGAGAGGGGAATGGAGTGGGGACGTTTAGCGAGGGAATGGAGTGGGGACGGATAGGGAGAGAATGGAGTGGGGACGGATAGAGAGAGAATGGAGTGGGGATGGCAGAAGAGAGAATGGAGTGGGGACGGATAGAGAGGGAATGGAGTGGGGCCGGATAGAGAGGGAATGGAGTGCGGACGGATAGAGATGGAATGGAGTGGGGACGGATAGAGAGGGGAATGGAGTGGGGACGGTTAGAGAGGGAATGGAGTGGGGAAGGATAGAGAGAGAATGGAGTGGGGACGGATAGAGAGAGAATGGAGTGGGGACGGCAGAAGAGAGAATGCAGTGGGGACGGATAGAGAGAGACTGGTGTGGGGACGGATAGAGCGGGAATGGAGTGGGGACGGATAGAGAGGGAATGGAGTGGGGACGGATAGAGCGACAATGGAGTGGGGACGGATTGAGAGAGAATGGAGTGGGGTCGGATAGAGAGAGAATCGAGTGAGGACGGATAGAGCGGGAATGCAGTGGGGACGGAAAGAGAGGGAATGGAGGCGGGACGGATGGAGAGAGAATGGAGTGGGGTCGGATAGAGAGAGAATGGAGTGGGGTCGGAAAGAGAGAGAATGGAGTGTGGAAGGATAGAGAGGGAATGGAGTGGGGACGGATATAGAGAGAATGGAGAGGGGACGGATAGAGAGAGAATGGAGTGGGGACGGATAGAGAGGGAATGGCGTGGGGCCGGAGAGAGAGGGAATGGAGTGGGGACGGATAGAGAGGGGAATGGAGTGGAGACGGATAGAGAGGGAATGGAGTGGGGACGGATAAAGAGGGAATGGAGTGGGGCCGGATAGAGAGGGAATGGAGTGGGGACGGATAAAGGGGGAATGGAGTGGGGCCGGATAGAGAGGGAATGGAGTGGGGCCGGATTGACAGGGAATGGAGTGGGGAAGGATAGGGAGGGACTGGAGTGGGGACGGATAGAGAGGGAATGGAGTGGGGAGGGATAGAGCGCGGAATGTAGTCGGGAAGGTTAGAGATGGAATGGAGTGGGGACAGATAGAGAGAGAATGGAGTGGGGACGGCAGAAGAGAGAATGGAGAGGGGACGGATAGAGAGAGAATGGAGTGGGGACGGATAGAGAGAATGGAGTGGGGACGGATTGAGAGAGAATGAAGTTGGGACGGATAGAGGGGGAATGGAGTGGCAACGGATATAGAGAGAATGGACTGGGGATGGATAGGGAGAGAATGGAGTGGGGACGGATAGAGAGAGATTGGAGTGGGGACGGATAGAGAGAGAATGGAGTGCGGACGGATAGAGAGAGAATGGAGTGGGGATGGAGAGAGAGAGAATGGAGTGGGGACGGATAGAGAGGGAATGGAGTGGGGCCGGAGTGGGGCCGGTTTGGATAAAGAGAGAATGGAGTGGGAACAGATAGAGAGAATGGAGTGGGGACGGATAGAGAGGGAATGGAGTGGGGACGGTAGAGAGGGAATGGAGTGGGGACGGATAGAGAGAGAATGGAGTGGGGACGGATAGAGAGAGAATGGAGTGGGGACAGATAGAGAGAGAATGTAGTGGGGATGGATAGAGAGAGAATGGAGTGGGGACGGATAGAGAGAGAAAGGAGTGGGGACGGGAGAAGAGAGAATGGAGTGGGGACGTATAATGAGAGACTGAAGTGTGGACGGATAGAGCGGGAATGGAGTGGGGACAGCAGAAGAGAGAATGGAGTGGGGACGGATAGAGAGAGAATGGAGTGGGGACGGATAGAGAGCGAATGGAATGGGGATGAAGAGAGAGAGAATGGAGTGGGGACGGATTGAGAGAGAATGGAGTGGGGACAGCAGAAGAGAGAATCGAGTGGGGACGGATAGAGAGAGAATCGAGTGGGGACGGATAGAGAGAGAATGCAGTGGGGACAGATAGAGATAGAATGGAGTGGGGTCGGATATAGAGTGAATCGAGTGAGGACGGATAGAGCGGGAATGCAGTGGGGACTGAAAGAGATGGAATGGAGTGGGGACGGATGGAGAGAGAATGGAGTCTGGTCGGATAGAGAGGGAATGGAGTGGGGACGGATATAGAGAGAATGGAGAGGGGACGGATAGAGAGAGAATGGAGTGGGGACGGATAGACAGGGAATGGAGATTGGACGGATAGAGAGAGAATGGAGTGGGGACGGATAGAGAGGGAATGGAGTGGGGACGGATAGACAGGGAATGGAGATTGGACGGATAGAGAGAGAATGGAGTGGGGACGGATAGAGAGGGAATGGAGTGGGGACGGATCGATAGGGAATGGAGTGGGGACGGATAGCGAGGGAATGGAGTGGGGACGGATAGAGAGAGAATGGAGTGGGGACGGATAGAAAGGGAATGGAGTGGGGACGGATGGAGAGGGAATGGAGTGGGGACGGATAGAGAGGGAATGGAGTGGGGATGGATCGAGAGAGAATGGAGTGGGGGCGGATAGAGAGGGAATGGAGTGGGGACGGGAGAAGAGAGAATGGAGTGGGGACGTATAATGAGAGACTGAAGTGTGGACGGATAGAGCGGGAATGGAGTGGGGACAGCAGAAGAGAGAATGGAGTGGGGACGGATAGAGAGAGAATGGAGTGGGGACGGATAGAGAGTGAATGGAATGGGGATGAAGAGAGAGAGAATGGAGTGGGGACGGATTGAGAGAGAATGGAGTGGGGACAGCAGAAGAGAGAATCGAGTGGGGACGGATAGAGAGAGAATCGAGTGGGGACGGATAGAGAGAGAATGCAGTGGGGACAGATAGAGATAGAATGGAGTGGGGTCGGATATAGAGAGAATCGAGTGAGGACGGATAGAGCGGGAATGCAGTGGGGACTGAAAGAGATGGAATGGAGTGGGGACGGATGGAGAGAGAATGGAGTCGGGTCGGATAGAGAGGGAATGGAGTGGGGACGGATATAGAGAGAATGGAGAGGGGACGGATAGAGAGAGAATGGAGTGGGGACGGATAGAGAGGGAATGGAGTGGGGACGGATAGACAGGGAATGGAGATTGGACGGATAGAGAGAGAATGGAGTGGGGACGGATAGAGAGGGAATGGAGTGGGGACGGATAGATAGGGAATGGAGTGGGGACGGATAGCGAGGGAATGGAGTGGGGACGGATAGAGAGAGAATGGAGTGGGGACGGATAGAAAGGGAATGGAGTGGGGACGGATGGAGAGGGAATGGAGTGGGGACGGATAGAGAGGGAATGGAGTGGGGATGGATCGAGAGAGAATGGAGTGGGGGCGGATAGAGAGGGAATGGAGTGGGGACAGATAGAGAGTGAATGAAGTGGGGGCGGATAGAGAGGGAATGGAGTGGGGACGGATAGAGAGGGAATGGAGTGAGGACGGATAGAGAGAGAATGGAGTGGGGACGGATAGAAAGGGAATGGAGTGGGGACGGATGGAGAGGGAATGGAGTGGGGACGGATAGAGAGGGAATGGAGTGGGGATGGATAGAGAGAGAATGGAGTGGGGGCGGATAGAGAGGGAATGGAGTGGGGACAGATAGAGACTGAATGAAGTGGGGGCGGATAGAGAGAGAATGGAGTGGGGACGGATAGAGAGAGAATGGAGTGGGGACGGATAGAGATAGAATGGAGTGGGGTCGGATAGAGAGAGAATGGAGTGGGGACGGATAGAGAGAGAATGGAGTGGGGATGGATAGAGAGAGAATAGAGTGGGGTCGGATAGAGAGAGAATGGAGTGGGGACGGAGAGAGAGAGAATGGAGTGGGGAACGATAGAGAGAGAATGGAGTGGGGACGGATAGAGAGGGAATGGAGTGGGCACAGATATAGAGAGAATGGAGTGCGGACGGATAGAGAGAGAATGGAGTGGGGTAGGATAGAGAGAGAATGGAGTGGGGACGGATAGAGAGAGAATGGAGTGGGGACGGATAGAGAAGAATGGAGTGGTGACGGATAGAGAGAGAATGGAGTGGGGACGGATAGAGATGGAATGGAGTGGGGACGGATAGAGATGGAATGGAGTGGGGATGGATCGAGTGGCAATGGAGTGGGGACAGATAGAGAGGGAATGGAGTGGAGACGGATAGAGAGGGAATGGAGTGGGGACGGATAGAGAGGGAATGGAGTGGGGAAGGTTAGAGAGAGAATGGAGTGGGGACGGATAGAGAGAGAAGGGAGTGGGGACGGATAGAGAGGGAATGGAGTGGGGACGGATGTAGAGAGAATGGAGTGGGGACGGATAGAGAGAGAAGGGAGTGGGGACGGATAGAGAGGGAATGGAGTGGGGACGGATAGAGAGGGAATGGAGTGTGTACGGATAGCGAGGGAATGGAGTGAGGACGGAGAGAGAGGGAATGGAGTGAGGACGGATAGAGAGAGAATGGAGTGGGGACGGATGGAGAGAGAATGGAGTGGGGACGGATAGAGAGAGAATGGAGTGGGGATGGTTAGAGAGATAAGGGAGTGGGGACGGATAGAGATGGAATGGAGTGGGGATGGATGGAGCGGGAATGGAGTGGGGACGGATGGCGAGGGAATGGAGTGGGGACGGACAGAGAGGGAATGGAGTGGGAATTGATAGATCGGGAATGGAGTGGGGACAGATAGAGAGGGAATGGAGCGGGGACGGATGGAGAGAGAATGGAGTGGGGACGGTTAGAGAGAGAATGGAGTGGGGACGGATAGGGAGGGAATGGAGTGGGGACGGATATAGAGAGAATGGAATGCGGACGGATAGAGAGAGAATGGAGTGGGGACGGATAGAGAGGGAATGGAATGGGGATGGATCGAGTGGGAATGGAGTGGGGACGGATAGAGAGGGAATGGAGTGGGGATGGTTAGAGAGAAAATGGAGTTGGGACGGATAGGGAGAGAATGGAGTGGGGAAGGATAGAGAGAGAATGGGGTGGGGACAGTAGAGACGGAATGGAGTGGGGACGGATAGAGAGAGAATGGAGTGGGGACGGATAGAGAGGGAATGGAGTGGGGACGAAAAGAGAGAGAATGGAGTGGGGACGGATAGAGAGAGAATGGAGTGGGGACGGATAGAGAGAGAATGGAGTGGGGACGGAAAGAGAGAATGGGATGGGGACGGATAGAGGGGGAATGAAGTGGGGATGGATAGATAGGGAATGATGTGGGGACGGATGGAGAGAGAATGGAGTGGGGCCGGATAGAGCGGGAATGGTGTGGGGACGGATTGAGAGAATGGAGTGGGGACGGATAGAGAGAGAATGGAGGGGGACGGATAGAGAGAATGGAGTGGGGACGGCAGAAGAGAGAATGGAGTGCGGACGGGAGAAGAGAGAATGGAGTGGGGAATGATAGAGCGGGAATGGAGTGGGTCGGATAGAGAGAGAATGGAGTGGAGACGGATAGAGAGGGAATGGAGTGGGGACGGATAGAGAGGGAATAGAGTGGGGACGGATAGAGAGGGAATAGAGTGGGGACGGATAGAGAGGGAATAGAGTGGGGACGGATCGAGAGAGAATGGAGTGGGGACGGATAGAGAGAGAATGGAGTGGGGACGGTGGAGAGGGAATGGAGCGGGGACGGATAGAGAGGGAATAGAGTGGGCACGGATAGAGAGAGAATGGAGTGGGGATGGATAAAGAGAGAATGGAGTGGGAACGGATAGAGAGAATGGAGTGGGGACGGATTGAGAGGGAATGGAGTGGGGACGGTAGAGAGGGAATGGAGTGGGGACGGGAGAAGAGAGAATGGAGTGGGGACTGATAATGAGAGACTGAAGTGTGGACGGATAGAGCGAGAATGGAGTGGGGACAGCAGAAGAGAGAATGGTGTGGGGACGGATAGAGAGAGAATGGAGTGGGGACGGATAGAGATAAAATGGAGTGGGGACAGATAGAGAGAGAATGGAGTGTGGATGGATCGATAGAGAATGGAGTGGGGACAGAATGAGAGGGAATGGAGTGGGGATGGATAGAGAGAGAATGGAGTGGGGACGGATAGAGAGGAAATGTAGTGGGGACGGATAGAGAGAGAATGTAGTGGGGAAGGATAGAGAGGGAATGGAGTGGGGACGGATAGAGAGCGAATGGAATGGGGATGAATAGAGAGAGAATGGAGTGGGGACGGATAGAGAGGGAATGGAGTGGGGACGGATAGAGAGGGAATGGAGTGGGGACTGATAGATAGGGAATGGAGTGAGGACGGATAGAGAGGGAATGGAGTGGGGACGGATTGAGAGGGAATGGAGTGGGGACGGATATAGAGAGAATGGAGAGGGGACGGATCAAGAGAGAATAGAGTGGGGACAGACAGAGAGAGCATGGATTGGGGACGGATAGAGAGAGAATTGAGTGGGGACGGATACAGAGAGAATGGAGTGGGGAAGGAGAGAGAGATAATGGAGTGGGGAAGGAGAGAGACAGAATGGAGTGGGGACCGATAGAGAGGGACTGGAGTGGGGACGGATAGAGAGGGAATGGAGTGGGGACGGATCGCGAGGGAATGGAGTGGGGACGGATAGGGAGGGAATGGAGTGGGGACGGATATAGAGAGAATGGAATGCGGACGGATAGAGAGAGAATGGAGTGGGGACGGATAGAGAGGGAATGGAATGGGGATGGATCGAGTGGGAATGGAGTGGGGACGGATAGAGAGGGAATGGAGTGGGGATGGTTAGAGAGAAAATGGAGTTGGGACGGATAGGGAGAGAATGGAGTGGGGAAGGATAGAGAGAGAATGGGGTGGGGACAGTAGAGACGGAATGGAGTGGGGACGGATAGAGAGAGAATGGAGTGGGGACGGATAGAGAGGGAATGGAGTGGGGACGAAAAGAGAGAGAATGGAGTGGGGACGGATAGAGAGAGAATGGAGTGGGGACGGATAGAGAGAGAATGGAGTGGGGACGGAAAGAGAGAATGGGATGGGGACGGATAGAGGGGGAATGAAGTGGGGATGGATAGATAGGGAATGATGTGGGGACGGATGGAGAGAGAATGGAGTGGGGCCGGATAGAGCGGGAATGGTGTGGGGACGGATTGAGAGAATGGAGTGGGGACGGATAGAGAGAGAATGGAGGGGGACGGATAGAGAGAATGGAGTGGGGACGGCAGAAGAGAGAATGGAGTGCGGACGGGAGAAGAGAGAATGGAGTGGGGAATGATAGAGCGGGAATGGAGTGGGTCGGATAGAGAGAGAATGGAGTGGAGACGGATAGAGAGGGAATGGAGTGGGGACGGATAGAGAGGGAATAGAGTGGGGACGGATAGAGAGGGAATAGAGTGGGGACGGATAGAGAGGGAATAGAGTGGGGACGGATCGAGAGAGAATGGAGTGGGGACGGATAGAGAGAGAATGGAGTGGGGACGGTGGAGAGGGAATGGAGCGGGGACGGATAGAGAGGGAATAGAGTGGGCACGGATAGAGAGAGAATGGAGTGGGGATGGATAAAGAGAGAATGGAGTGGGAACGGATAGAGAGAATGGAGTGGGGACGGATTGAGAGGGAATGGAGTGGGGACGGTAGAGAGGGAATGGAGTGGGGACGGGAGAAGAGAGAATGGAGTGGGGACTGATAATGAGAGACTGAAGTGTGGACGGATAGAGCGAGAATGGAGTGGGGACAGCAGAAGAGAGAATGGTGTGGGGACGGATAGAGAGAGAATGGAGTGGGGACGGATAGAGATAAAATGGAGTGGGGACAGATAGAGAGAGAATGGAGTGTGGATGGATCGATAGAGAATGGAGTGGGGACAGAATGAGAGGGAATGGAGTGGGGATGGATAGAGAGAGAATGGAGTGGGGACGGATAGAGAGGAAATGTAGTGGGGACGGATAGAGAGAGAATGTAGTGGGGAAGGATAGAGAGGGAATGGAGTGGGGACGGATAGAGAGCGAATGGAATGGGGATGAATAGAGAGAGAATGGAGTGGGGACGGATAGAGAGGGAATGGAGTGGGGACGGATAGAGAGGGAATGGAGTGGGGACTGATAGATAGGGAATGGAGTGAGGACGGATAGAGAGGGAATGGAGTGGGGACGGATTGAGAGGGAATGGAGTGGGGACGGATATAGAGAGAATGGAGAGGGGACGGATCAAGAGAGAATAGAGTGGGGACAGACAGAGAGAGCATGGATTGGGGACGGATAGAGAGAGAATTGAGTGGGGACGGATACAGAGAGAATGGAGTGGGGAAGGAGAGAGAGATAATGGAGTGGGGAAGGAGAGAGACAGAATGGAGTGGGGACCGATAGAGAGGGACTGGAGTGGGGACGGATAGAGAGGGAATGGAGTGGGGACGGATCGCGAGGGAATGGAGTGGGGACGGATAGAGAGGGAATGGAGTGGGGACGGTTAGAGGGGGAATGGAGTGGGGCCGGATAGAGAGGGAATGGAGTGGGGCCGGATTGAGAGGGAATGGAGTGGGGCCGGATAGGGAAGGACTGGAGTGCGGACGGATAGAGAGGGAATGGAGTGGGGACGGATAGAGCGCGGAATGGAGTCGGGACGGTTAGAGATGGAATGGAGTGGGGACGGATAGAGAGAGAATGGAGTGGGGACGGCAGAAGAGAGAATGGAGTGGGGACGGATAAAGAGAGACTGGAGTGGCGCCGGATAGAGCGGGAATGGAGTGGGGACGGATAGAGAGGGAATGGAGTGGGGACGGATAGAGAGAGAATGGAGTGGGGACGGATAGAAAGGGAATGGAGTGGGGACGGATGGAGAGGGAATGGAGTGGGGACGGATAGAGAGGGAATGGAGTGGGGATGGATAGAGAGAGAATGGAGTGGGGGCGGATAGAGAGGGAATGGAGTGGGGACAGATAGAGAGTGAATGAAGTGGGGGCGGATAGAGAGAGAATGGAGTGGGGACGGATAGAGAGAGAATGGAGTGGGGACGGATAGAGAGAGAATGGAGTGGGGACGGATAGAGAGAATGGAGTGGGAATGGATTGAGAGAGAATGAAGTTGGGACGGATAGAGGGGGAATGGAGTGGCGACGGATATAGAGAGAATGGAGTGGGGATGGATAGAGAGAGAATGGAGTGGGGACGGAGAGAGAGAATGGAGTGGGGACGGATAGAGAGAGAATGGAGTGGGGACGGATAGAGAGAGAATGGAGTGGGGACGGATAGAGAGAGAATGGAGTGGGAATGGAGAGAGAGAGAATGGAGTGGGGACGGATAGAGAGGGAATGGAGTGGGGCCGGAGAGAGAGGGAATGGAGTGGGGACGGATAGAAAGGGGAATGGAGTGGGGACGTTTAGCGAGGGAATGGAGTGGGGACGGATAGAGAGAGAATGGAGTGGGAATGGAGAGAGAGAGAATGGAGTGGGGACGGATAGAGAGGGAATGGAGTGGGGCCGGAGAGAGAGGGAATGGAGTGGGGACGGATAGAGAGGGGAATGGAGTGGGGACGTTTTGCGAGGGAATGGAGTGGGGACAGATAGAGAGAGAATGGAGTGGGGACGGATAGAGTGAGAATGGAGTGGGGATGGCAGAAGAGAGAATGGAGTGGGGCCGGATAGAGAGGGAATGGAGTGGGGACGGATAGAGATGGAATGGAGTGGGGACGGATAGAGAGGGGAATGGAGTGGGGACCGTTAGAGGGGGAACGGAGTGGGGAAGGATAGAGAGAGACTGGACTGGGGACGGATAGAGAGAGAATGGAGTGGGGACGGCAGAAGAGAGAATGCAGTGGGGACGGATAGAGAAAGACTGGTGTGGGGACGGATAGAGCGGGAATGGAGTGGGGACGGATAGAGAGGGAATGGAGTGGGGACGGAGAGAGCGAGAATGGAGTGGGGACGGATTGAGAGAGAATGGAGTGGGGACAGCAGAAGAGAGAATCGAGTGGGGACGGATAGAGAGAGAATCGAGTGGGGACGGATAGAGAGAGAATGCAGTGGGGACAGATAGAGATAGAATGGAGTGGGGTCGGATAGAGAGAGAATCGAGTGAGGACGGATAGAGCGGGAATGCAGTGGGGACTGAAAGAGAGGGAATGGAGTGGGGACGGATGGAGAGAGAATGGAGTCGGGTCGGATAGAGAGAGAATGGAGTGGGGTCGGAAAGAGAGAGAATGGAGTGGGGACGGATTGAGAGAGAATGGAGTGGGGACGGATATAGAGAGAATGGAGAGGGGACGGATAGAGAGAATGGAGTGGGGACGGCAGAAGAGAGAATGGAGTGGGGACGGGAGAAGAGAGAATGGAGTGGGGACGGATAGAGAGGAAATGGAGTGGGGACAGATAGAGAGGGAATGGAGTGGAGACGGATAGACAGGGATTGGAGTGGGGACGGATAGAGAGGGAATGGAGTGGTGAAGAATATAGAGAGAATGGAGTGGGGATGGATATGGAGAGAATGGAGTGGGGACGGATAGAGAGAGAATGGAGTGGTGATGGATAGAGACAGAATGGAGTGGGGACGGATAGAGAGAGAATGGAGTGGGGATGGATCGAGAGAGATTGGACTGGGGACGGATAGAGAGGGAATGGAGTGGGGACGGATAGAGACAGAATGGAGTGGGGACGGATAGAAAGGGAATGGAGTGGGGACGGATGGAGAGAGAATGGAGTGGGGACGGACAGAGCGGGAATGGAGTGGGGACGGATTGAGAGAATGGAGTGGGGACGGATCGAGAGGGAATGGAGTGGGGACGGATAGAGAGAATGGAGTGGGGACGGCAGAAGAGAGAATGGAGTGGGGACGGGAGAAGAGAGAATGGAGTGGGGACGGATAGAGAGGGAATGGAGTGGAGACGGATAGAGAGGGAATGGAGTGGGGACGGATTGAGACAGAATGGAGTGGAGACGGATAGACAGGGAATGGAGTGGGGACAGATAGAGAGGGAATGGAGTGGCGAAGGTTCGAGAGAGAATAGAGTGGGGAGGGATAGAGAGAGAATGGAGTGGGGACGGATATAGAGAGAATGGAGTGCGGACGGATAGAGAGAGAATGGAGTGGGGTAGGATAGAGAGAGAATGGAGTGGGGACGGATAGAGAGAGAATGGAGTGGGGACGGATAGAGAGAGAATGGAGTGGTGACGGATAGAGAGAGAATGGAGTGGGGACGGATAGAGATGGAATGGAGTGGGGACGGATAGAGATGGAATGGAGTGGGGATGGATCGAGTGGCAATGGAGTGGGGACAGATAGAGAGGGAATGGAGTGGAGACGGATAGAGAGGGAATGGAGTGGGGACGGATAGAGAGGGAATGGAGTGGGGAAGGTTAGAGAGAGAATGGAGTGGGGACGGATAGAGAGAGAAGGGAGTGGGGACGGATAGAGAGGGAATGGAGTGGGGACGGATGTAGAGAGAATGGAGTGTGGACGGATATAGAGAGAAGGGAGTGGGGACGGATAGAGAGGGAATGGAGTGGGGACGGATAGAGAGGGAATGGAGTGTGTACGGATAGCGAGGGAATGGAGTGAGGACGGAGAGAGAGGGAATGGAGTGAGGACGGATAGAGAGAGAATGGAGTGGGGACGGATGGAGAGAGAATGGAGTGGGGACGGATAGAGAGAGAATGGAGTGGGGATGGTTAGAGAGATAAGGGAGTGGGGACGGATAGAGATGGAATGGAGTGGGGATGGATGGAGCGGGAATGGAGTGGGGACGGATAGCGAGGGAATGGAGTGGGGACGGATAGAGATGGAATGGAGTGGGGATGGATCGAGTGGCAATGGAGTGGGGACAGATAGAGAGGGAATGGAGTGGAGACGGATAGAGAGGGAATGGAGTGGGGACGGATAGAGAGGGAATGGAGTGGGGAAGGTTAGAGAGAGAATGGAGTGGGGACGGATAGAGAGAGAAGGGAGTGGGGACGGATAGAGAGGGAATGGAGTGGGGACGGATGTAGAGAGAATGGAGTGGGGACGGATAGAGAGAGAAGGGAGTGGGGACGGATAGAGAGGGAATGGAGTGGGGACGGATAGAGAGGGAATGGAGTGTGTACGGATAGCGAGGGAATGGAGTGAGGACGGAGAGAGAGGGAATGGAGTGAGGACGGATAGAGAGAGAATGGAGTGTGGACGGATGGAGAGAGAATGGAGTGGGGACGGATAGAGAGAGAATGGAGTGGGGATGGTTAGAGAGATAAGGGAGTGGGGACGGATAGAGATGGAATGGAGTGGGGATGGATGGAGCGGGAATGGAGTGGGGACGGATAGCGAGGGAATGGAGTGGGGACGGACAGAGAGGGAATGGAGTGGGAATTGATAGAAAGGGAATGGAGTGGGGACAGATAGAGAGGGAATGGATTGGGGACGGATGGAGAGAGAATGGAGTGGGGACGGTTAGAGAGAGAATGGAGTGGGGACGGATAGGGAGGGAATGGAGTGGGGACGGATATAGAGAGAATGGAATGCGGACGGATAGAGAGAGAATGGAGTGGGGACGGATAGAGAGGGAATGGAATGGGGATGGATCGAGTGGGAATGGAGTGGGGACGGATAGAGAGGGAATGGAGTGGGGATGGTTAGAGAGAAAATGGAGTTGGGACGGATAGGGAGAGAATGGAGTGGGGAAGGATAGAGAGAGAATGGGGTGGGGACAGTAGAGACGGAATGGAGTGGGGACGGATAGAGAGAGAATGGAGTGGGGACGGATAGAGAGGGAATGGAGTGGGGACGAATAGAGAGAGAATGGAGTGGGGACGGATAGAGAGAGAATGGAGTGGGGACGGATAGAGAGAGAATGGAGTGGGGACGGAAAGAGAGAATGGGATGGGGACGGATAGAGGGGGAATGAAGTGGGGATGGATAGATAGGGAATGATGTGGGGACGGATGGAGAGAGAATGGAGTGGGGCCGGATAGAGCGGGAATGGTGTGGGGACGGATTGAGAGAATGGAGTGGGGACGGATAGAGAGAGAATGGAGGGGGACGGATAGAGAGAATGGAGTGGGGACGGCAGAAGAGAGAATGGAGTGCGGACGGGAGAAGAGAGAATGGAGTGGGGAATGATAGAGCTGGAATGGAGTGGGTCGGATAGAGAGAGAATGGACTGGAGACGGATCGAGAGAGAATGGAGTGGGGACGGATAAAGAGAGAATGGAGTGGGAACGGATAAAGAGAGAATGGAGTGGGAACGGATAGAGAGAATGGAGTGGGGACGGATTGAGAGGGAATGGAGTGGGGACGGTAGAGAGGGAATGGAGTGGGGACGGGAGAAGAGAGAATGGAGTGGGGACGGATAATGAGAGACTGAAGTGTGGACGGATAGAGCGGGAATGGAGTGGGGACAGCAGAAGAGAGAATGGTGTGGGGACGGATAGAGAGAGAATGGAGTGGGGACGAATAGAGATAAAATGGAGTGGGGACAGATAGAGAGAGAATGGAGTGGGGATGGATCGATAGAGAATGGAGTGGGGACAGATAGAGAGGGAATGGAGTGGGGATGGATAGAGAGAGAATGGAGTAGGGACGGATAGAGAGGAAATGTAGTGGGGACGGATAGAGAGAGAATGTAGTGGGGAAGGATAGAGAGGGAATGGAGTGGGGACGGATAGAGACTGAATGGAATGGGGATGAATAGAGAGAGAATGGAGTGGGGACGGATAGAGAGGGAATGGAGTGGGGACGGATAGAGAGGGAATGGAGTGGGGACTGATAGATAGGGAATGGAGTGAGGACGGATAGAGAGGGAATGGAGTGGGGACGGATTGAGAGGGAATGGAGTGGGGACGGATATAGAGAGAATGGAGAGGGGACGGATCGAGAGAGAATAGAGTGGGGACAGACAGAGAGAGCATGGATTGGGGACGGATAGAGAGAGAATTGAGTGGGGACGGATACAGAGAGAATGGAGTGGGGAAGGAGAGAGAGATAATGGAGTGGGGAAGGAGAGAGACAGAATGGAGTGGGGACCGATAGAGAGGGACTGGAGTGGGGACGGATAGAGAGGGAATGGAGTGGGGACGGATCGCGAGGGAATGGAGTGGGGACGGATAGAGAGGGAATGGAGTGGGGACGGTTAGAGGGGGAATGGAGTGGGGCCGGATAGAGAGGGAATGGAGTGGGGCCGGATTGAGAGGGAATGGAGTGGGGCCGGATAGGGAAGGACTGGAGTGGGGACGGATAGAGAGGGAATGGAGTGGGGACGGATAGAGCGCGGAATGGAGTCGGGACGGTTAGAGATGGAATGGAGTGGGGACGGATAGAGAGAGAATGGAGTGGGGACGGCAGAAGAGAGAATGGAGTGGGGACGGATAAAGAGAGACTGGAGTGGCGCCGGATAGAGCGGGAATGGAGTGGGGACGGATAGAGAGGGAATGGAGTGGGGACGGATAGAGAGAGAATGGAGTGGGGACGGATAGAAAGGGAATGGAGTGGGGACGGATGGAGAGGGAATGGAGTGGGGACGGATAGAGAGGGAATGGAGTGGGGATGGATAGAGAGAGAATGGAGTGGGGGCGGATAGAGAGGGAATGGAGTGGGGACAGATAGAGAGTGAATGAAGTGGGGGCGGATAGAGAGAGAATGGAGTGGGGACGGATAGAGAGAGAATGGAGTGGGGACGGATAGAAATAGAATGGAGTGGGGTCGGATAGGGAGAGAATGGAGTGGGGAGGAATAGAGAGAGAATGGAGTGGGGACGGATAGAGAGAATGGAGTGGGGACGGATTGAGAGAGAATGAAGTTGGGACGGATAGAGGGGGAATGGAGTGGCGACGGATATAGAGAGAATGGAGTGGGGATGGATAGAGAGAGAATGGAGTGGGGACGGATAGAGAGAGAATGGAGTGGGGACGGATAGAGAGAGAATGGAGTGGGGACGGATAGAGAGAGAATGGAGTGGGGACGGATAGAGAGAGAATGGAGTGGGAATGGAGAGAGAGAGAATGGAGTGGGGACGGATAGAGAGGGAATGGAGTGGGGCCGGAGAGAGAGGGAATGGAGTGGGGACGGATAGAAAGGGGAATGGAGTGGGGACGTTTAGCGAGGGAATGGAGTGGGGACGGATAGAGAGAGAATGGAGTGGGAATGGAGAGAGAGAGAATGGAGTGGGGACGGATAGAGAGGGAATGGAGTGGGGCCGGAGAGAGAGGGAATGGAGTGGGGACGGATAGAGAGGGGAATGGAGTGGGGACGTTTTGCGAGGGAATGGAGTGGGGACAGATAGAGAGAGAATGGAGTGGGGACGGATAGAGAGAGAATGGAGTGGGGATGGCAGAAGAGAGAATGGAGTGGGGCCGGATAGAGAGGGAATGGAGTGGGGACGGATAGAGATGGAATGGAGTGGGGACGGATAGAGAGGGGAATGGAGTGGGGACCGTTAGAGGGTGAATGGAGTGGGGAAGGATAGAGAGAGACTGGACTGGGGACAGATAGAGAGAGAATGGAGTGGGGACGGCAGAAGAGAGAATGCAGTGGGGACGGATAGAGAGAGACTGGTGTGGGGACGGATAGAGCGGGAATGGAGTGGGGACGGATAGAGAGGGAATGGAGTGGGGACGGAGAGAGCGAGAATGGAGTGGGGACGGATTGAGAGAGAATGGAGTGGGGACAGCAGAAGAGAGAATCGAGTGGGGACGGATAGAGAGAGAATCGAGTGGGGACGGATAGAGAGAGAATGCAGTGGGGACAGATAGAGATAGAATGGAGTGGGGTCGGATAGAGAGAGAATCGAGTGAGGACGGATAGAGCGGGAATGCAGTGGGGACTGAAAGAGAGGGAATGGAGTGGGGACGGATGGAGAGAGAATGGAGTCGGGTCGGATAGAGAGAGAATGGAGTGGGGTCGGAAAGAGAGAGAATGGAGTGGGGACGGATTGAGAGAGAATGGAGTGGGGACGGACATAGAGAGAATGGAGAGGGGACGGATAGAGAGAGAATGGAGTGGGGACGGATAGCGAGGGAATGGCGTGGGGCCGGAGAGAGAGGGAATGGAGTGGGGACGGATAGAGAGGGGAATGGAGTGGGGACGGACAGAGAGGGAATGGAGTGGGGACGGATGGAGAGGGAATGGAGTGGGGAAGGATAGAGAGGGCATGGAGTGGGGACGGATTGAGGGGGAATGGAGTGGGGCCGGATAGAGAGTGAATGGAGTGGGGCCGGATTGAAAGGGAATGGAGTGGGGCCGGAATGGGAGGGACTGGAGTGGGGACGGATAGAGAGGGAATGGAGTGGGGACGGATAGCGCGCGGAATGGAGTCGGGACGGTTAGAGATCGAATGGAGTGGGAACAGATAGAGAGAGAATGGAGTGGGGACGGCAGAAGAGAGAATGGAGTGGGAACGTATAAAGAGAGACTGGAGTGGGGCCGGATAGAGCGGGAATGGAGTGGGGACGGATAGAGAGGGAATGGAGTGGGGACGGATGGAGAGGGAATGGAGTGTGGACGGATAGAGTGGGAATGGAGTGGGGACTGATAGAGAGAGAATGGAGTGGGGACGGATAGAGAGAGAATGGAGTGGGGACGGATAGAGAGGGAATGGAGTGGGGTCGGATAGAGAGGGAATGGAGTGGGGATGGATAGAGTGGGAATGGAGTGGGGATGGATAGAGAGGGAATGGAGTGGGGATGGATAGACAGGGAATGGAGATTGGACGGATAGAGAGAGAATGGAGTGGGGACGGATAGAGAGGGAATGGAGTGGGGACGGATAGAGAGGGAATGGAGTGGGGACGGATAGAGAGGGAATGGAGTGGGGACGGATAGAGAGAGAATGGAGTGGGGACGGATAGAAAGGGAATGGAGTGGGGACGGATGGAGAGTGAATGGAGTGGGGACGGATAGAGAGGGAATGGAGTGGGGATGGATCGAGAGAGAATGGAGTGGGGGCGGATAGAGAGGGAATGGAGTGGGGACAGATAGAGAGTGAATGAAGTGGGGGCGGATAGAGAGGGAATGGAGTGGGGACGGATAGAGAGGGAATGGAGTGAGGACGGATAGAGAGAGAATGGAGTGGGGACAGATAGAAAGGGAATGGAGTGGGGACGGATGGAGAGGGAATGGAGTGGGGACGGATAGAGAGGGAATGGAGTGGTGATGGATAGAGAGAGAATGGAGTGGGGGCGGATAGAGAGGGAATGGAGTGGGGACAGATAGAGACTGAATGAAGTGGGGGCGGATAGAGAGAGAATGGAGTGGGGACGGATAGAGGGAGAATGGAGTGGGGACGGATAGAGATAGAATGGAGTGGGGTCGGATAGAGAGAGAATAGAGTGGGGACGGATAGAGAGAGAATGGAGTGGGGATGGATAAAGAAAGAATAGAGTGGGGTCGGATAGAGAGAGAATGGAGTGGGGACGGAGAGAGAGAGAATGGAGTGGGGAAGGATAGAGAGAGAATGGAGTGGGGACGGATAGAGAGGGAATGGAGTGGGCACAGATAGAGAGTGAATGAAGTGGGGGCGGATAGAGAGAGAATCGAGTGGGGACGGATAGAGAGAGAATGGAGTGGGGACAGATAGAGAGAGAATGGAGTGGGGTCGGATAGAGAGAGAATGGAGTGGGGACGGATAGAGAGAGAATGGAGTGGGGACGGATAGAGAGAACGGGATGGGGATGGATAGAGGGGGAATGGAGTGGGGACGGATAGAGAGAATGGAGTGGGGACGGATAGTGAGGGAATGGAGTGGGCACGGACATAGAGGGAATGGAGTGGGGACGGATAGAGCGGGAATGGAGTGGGGACGGATAGAGAGAGAATGGAGTGGGGACGGATAGAGAGAGAATGGAGTGGGGACGGACAGAGAGAGAATGGAGTGGGGACGGATAGAGAGGGAATGGAGTGGGGACGGATTGAGAGAGAATGGAGTGCGGAAGGATAGAGAGGGAATGGAGTGCGGCCGGAGAGAGAGGGAATGGAGTGGGGACGGATAGAGAGATGAATGGAGTGGGGACGGTTAGAGAGGGAATGGAGTGGGGACGGATAGAGAGAGAATGGAGTGGGGACAGCAGAAGAGAGAATGGAGTGGGGACGGATAGAGAGAGAATGGAGTGGGGACGGATAGAGAGGGAATGGAGTGGGGACGGATAGAAAGAGAATGGAGTGGGGACAGATCCAGAGGGAATGGTGTGGGGACAGATAGAGAGGGAATGGAGTGGGGACGGATAGAGAGAGAATGGAGTGGGGACGGATAGAGAGGGAATGGCGTGGGGACGGATAGATAGGGAATGGAGTGAGGACGGACAGAGAGGGAATGGAGTGGGGACGGATTGAGAGAGAATGGAGTGCGGAAGGATAGAGAGGGAATGGAGTGCGGCCGGAGAGAGAGGGAATGGAGTGGGGACGGAAAGAGAGGGAATGGAGTGGGGATAGATGGAGAGAGAATGTAGTGGGGACGGATAGAGAGAGAATGGAGTTGGGACAGCAGAAGAGAGAATGGAGTGGGGACGGATAGAGAGAGAATGGAGTGGGGACGGATAGAGATCAAATGGAGTGGGGACAGATAGAGAGGGAATGGAGTGGGGACGGATAGATAGAGAATGGAGTGGGGACAGATCCAGAGGGAATGGTGTGGGGACAGATAGAGAGGGAATGGAGTTGGGACGGATAGAGAGAGAATGGAGTGGGGACGGATAGAGAGGGAATGGAGTGGGGACGGATAGACAGCGAATGGAGTGGGGACGGATCGAGAGAGAATGGATTGGGGACGGATAGAGAGGGAATGGAGAGGGGACGGATAGAGTGCGAATGGAGTGGGGACTGATAGAGAGTGAATGGAGTGGGGACGGTTAGAGAGGGAATGTAGTGGGGAAGGATAGAGAGAGAATGGAGTGGGGACGGATAGAGAGAGAATGGAGTGGGGATGGCAGAAGAGAGAATGGAGTGGGGACGGATGAAGAGGGAATGGAGTGGGGACGGATAGAGAGGGGAACGGAGTGGGGACGGTTAGAGAGGGAATGGAGTGGGGAAGGATAGAGAGAGAATGGAGTGGGGACGGCAGAAGAGAGAATGCAGTGGGGACGGATAGAGAGAGACTGGTGTGGGGACGAATAGAGCGGGAATGGAGTGGGGACGGATAGAGAGGGAATGGAGTGGGGACGGATAGAGCGACAATGGAGTGGGGACGGATTGAGAGAGAATGGAGTGGGGACAGCAGAAGAGAGAATCGAGTGGGGACGGATAGAGAGAGAATCGAGTGGGGACGGATAGAGAGAGAATGCAGTGGGGACAGATAGAGATAGAATGGAGTGGGGTCGGATAGAGAGAGAATCGAGTGAGGATGGATAGAGCGGGAATGCAGTGGGGACGGAAAGAGAGGGAATGGAGTGGGGACGGATAGGGAGAGAATGGAGCGGGGTCGGATAGAGAGAGAATGGAGTGGGGTCGGAAAGAGAGAGAATGGAGTGGGGACGGATAGAGAGGGAATTGAGTGGGGACGGATACAGAGAGAATGGAGTGGGGAAGGAGAGAGAGATAATGTAGTGGGGAAGGAGAGAGAGAGAATGGAGTGGGGACGGATAGAGAGGGAATGGAGTGGGGACGGATCGCGAGGGAATGGAGTGGGGACGGATAGAGAGGGAATGGAGTGGGGACGGTTAGAGGGGGAATGGAGTGGGGCCGGATAGAGAGGGAATGGAGTGGGGCCGGATTGAGAGGGAATGGAGTGGGGCCGGATAGGGAGGGACTGGAGTGGGGACGGATAGTGAGGGAATGGAGTGGGGACGGAGAGAGCGCGGAATGGAGTCGGGACGGTTATAGATGGAATGGAGTGGGGACGGATAGAGAGAGAATGGAGTGGGGACGGCAGAAGATAGAATGGAGTGGGGACGGATAAAGAGAGACTGGAGTGGCGCCGGATAGAGCGGGAATGGAGTGGGGACGGATAGAGAGTGAATGGAGTGGGGACGGATAGAGAGGGAATGGAGTGGGGGCGGATAGAGAGGGAATGGAGTGGGGACAGATAGAGAGAGAATGGAGTGGGGATGGCAGAAGAGAGAATGGAGTGGGGACGGATAGAGAGAGAATGGAGTGGGGACGGCAGAAGAGAGAATGCAGTGGGGACGGATAGAGAGAGACTGGTGTGGGGACGGATAGAGCGGGAATGGAGTGGGGACGGATAGGGCGACAATGGAGTGGGGACGGATTGAGAGAGAATGGAGTGGGGTCGGATAGAGAGAGAATCGAGTGAGGACGGATAGAGCGGGAATGCAGTGGGGACGGAAAGAGAGGGAATGGAGGCGGGACGGATGGAGAGAGAATGGAGTGGGGTCGGATAGAGAGAGAATGGAGTGGGGTCGGAAAGAGAGAGAATGGAGTGTGGAAGGATAGAGAGGGAATTGAGTGGGGACGGATATAGAGAGAATGGAGAGGGGACGGATAGAGAGAGAATGGAGTGGGGACGGATAGAGAGGGAATGGCGTGGGGCCGGAGAGAGAAGGAATGGAGTGGGGACGGATAGAGAGGGGAATGGAGTGGAGACGGATAGAGAGGGAATGGAGTGGGGACGGATCGAGAGGGAATGGAGTGGGGACGGATAGAGAGGGAATGGAGTGGGGACGGATAAAGGGGGAATGGAGTGGGGCCGGATAGAGAGGGAATGGAGTGGGGCCGGATTGACAGGGAATGGAGTGGGGAAGGATAGGGAGGGACTGGAGTGGGGACGGATAGAGAGGGAATGGAGTGGGGAGGGATAGAGCGCGGAATGGAGTCGGGAAGGTTAGAGATGGAATGGAGTGGGGACAGATAGAGAGAGAATGGAGTGGGGACGGCAGAAGAGAGAATGGAGAGGGGACGGATAGAGAGAGAATGGAGTGGGGACGGATAGAGAGAGAATGGAGTGGGGACGGATTGAGAGAGAATGAAGTTGGGACGGATAGAGGGGGAATGGAGTGGCGACGGATATAGAGAGAATGGACTGGGGATGGATAGAGAGAGAATGGAGTGGGGACGGATAGAGAGAGATTGGAGTGGGGACGGATAGAGAGAGAATGGAGTGCGGACGGATAGAGAGAGAATGGAGTGGGGATGGAGAGAGAGAGAATGGAGTGGGGACGGATAGAGAGGGAATGGAGTGGGGCCGGAGTGGGGCCGGGATGGATAAAGAGAGAATGGAGTGGGAACAGATAGAGAGAATGGAGTGGGGACGGATAGAGAGGGAATGGAGTGGGGACGGTAGAGAGGGAATGGAGTGGGGACGGATAGAGAGAGAATGGAGTGGGGACAGATAGAGAGAGAATGTAGTGGGGATGGATAGAGAGAGAATGGAGTGGGGACGGATAGAGAGAGAAAGGAGTGGGGACGGGAGAAGAGAGAATGGAGTGGGGACGTATAATGAGAGACTGAAGTGTGGACGGATAGAGCGGGAATGGAGTGGGGACAGCAGAAGAGAGAATGGAGTGGGGACGGATAGAGAGGTAATGGAGTGGGGACGGTAGAGAGGGTATGGAGTGGGGACGGATAGAGAGAGAATGGAGTGGGGACGGCAGAAGAGAGAATGCAGTGGGGACGGATAGAGAGAGACTGGTGTGGGGACGGATAGAGCGGGAATGGAGTGGGGACGGATAGAGATGGGAATGGAGTGGGGACGGTTAGAGAGGGAATGGAGTGGGGAAGGATAGAGAGAGAATGGAGTGGGGACGGCAGAAGAGAGAATGCAGTGGGGACGGATAGAGAGAGACTGGTGTGGGGACGAATAGAGCGGGAATGGAGTGGGGACGGATAGAGAGGGAATGGAGTGGGGACGGATAGAGCGACAATGGAGTGGGGACGGATTGAGAGAGAATGGAGTGGGAACAGCAGAAGAGAGAATCGAGTGGGGACGGATAGAGAGAGAATCGAGTGGGGACGGATAGAGAGAGAATGCAGTGGGGACAGATAGAGATAGAATGGAGTGGGGTCGGATAGAGAGAGAATCGAGTGAGGATGGATAGAGCGGGAATGCAGTGGGGACGGAAAGAGAGGGAATGGAGTGGGGACGGATAGAGAGAGAATGGAGCGGGGTCGGATAGAGAGAGAATGGAGTGGGGTCGGAAAGAGAGAGAATGGAGTGGGGACGGATAGAGAGGGAATTGAGTGGGGACGGATACAGAGAGAATGGAGTGGGGAAGGAGAGAGAGATAATGTAGTGGGGAAGGAGAGAGAGAGAATGGAGTGGGGACGGATAGAGAGGGAATGGAGTGGGGACGGATCGCGAGGGAATGGAGTGGGGACGGATAGAGAGGGAATGGAGTGGGGACGGTTAGAGGGGGAATGGAGTGGGGCCGGATAGAGAGGGAATGGAGTGGGGCCGGATTGAGGGGGAATGGAGTGGGGCCGGATAGGGAGGGACTGGAGTGGGGACGGATAGTGAGGGAATGGAGTGGGGACGGAGAGAGCGCGGAATGGAGTCGGGACGGTTATAGATGGAATGGAGTGGGGACGGATAGAGAGAGAATGGAGTGGGGACGGCAGAAGATAGAATGGAGTGGGGACGGATAAAGAGAGACTGGAGTGGCGCCGGATAGAGCGGGAATGGAGTGGGGACGGATAGAGAGTGAATGGAGTGGGGACGGATAGAGAGGGAATGGAGTGGGGGCGGATAGAGAGGGAATGGAGTGGGGACAGATAGAGAGAGAATGGAGTGGGGATGGCAGAAGAGAGAATGGAGTGGGGACGGATAGAGAGAGAATGGAGTGGGGACGGCAGAAGAGAGAATGCAGTGGGGACGGATAGAGAGAGACTGGTGTGGGGACGGATAGAGCGGGAATGGAGTGGGGACGGATAGGGCGACAATGGAGTGGGGACGGATTGAGAGAGAATGGAGTGGGGTCGGATAGAGAGAGAATCGAGTGAGGACGGATAGAGCGGGAATGCAGTGGGGACGGAAAGAGAGGGAATGGAGGCGGGACGGATGGAGAGAGAATGGAGTGGGGTCGGATAGAGAGAGAATGGAGTGGGGTCGGAAAGAGAGAGAATGGAGTGTGGAAGGATAGAGAGGGAATTGAGTGGGGACGGATATAGAGAGAATGGAGAGGGGACGGATAGAGAGAGAATGGAGTGGGGACGGATAGAGAGGGAATGGCGTGGGGCCGGAGAGAGAAGGAATGGAGTGGGGACGGATAGAGAGGGGAATGGAGTGGAGACGGATAGAGAGGGAATGGAGTGGGGACGGATCGAGAGGGAATGGAGTGGGGACGGATAGAGAGGGAATGGAGTGGGGACGGATAAAGGGGGAATGGAGTGGGGCCGGATAGAGAGGGAATGGAGTGGGGCCGGATTGACAGGGAATGGAGTGGGGAAGGATAGGGAGGGACTGGAGTGGGGACGGATAGAGAGGGAATGGAGTGGGGAGGGATAGAGCGCGGAATGGAGTCGGGAAGGTTAGAGATGGAATGGAGTGGGGACAGATAGAGAGAGAATGGAGTGGGGACGGCAGAAGAGAGAATGGAGAGGGGACGGATAGAGAGAGAATGGAGTGGGGACGGATAGAGAGAGAATGGAGTGGGGACGGATTGAGAGAGAATGAAGTTGGGACGGATAGAGGGGGAATGGAGTGGCGGCGGATATAGAGAGAATGGACTGGGGATGGATAGAGAGAGAATGGAGTGGGGACGGATAGAGAGAGATTGGAGTGGGGACGGATAGAGAGAGAATGGAGTGCGGACGGATAGAGAGAGAATGGAGTGGGGATGGAGAGAGAGAGAATGGAGTGGGGACGGATAGAGAGGGAATGGAGTGGGGCCGGAGTGGGGCCGGGATGGATAAAGAGAGAATGGAGTGGGAACAGATAGAGAGAATGGAGTGGGGACGGATAGAGAGGGAATGGAGTGGGGACGGTAGAGAGGGAATGGAGTGGGGACGGATAGAGAGAGAATGGAGTGGGGACGGATAGAGAGAGAATGGAGTGGGGACAGATAGAGAGAGAATGTAGTGGGGATGGATAGAGAGAGAATGGAGTGGGGACGGATAGAGAGAGAAAGGAGTGGGGACGGGAGAAGAGAGAATGGAGTGGGGACGTATAATGAGAGACTGAAGTGTGGACGGATAGAGCGGGAATGGAGTGGGGACAGCAGAAGAGAGAATGGAGTGGGGACGGATAGAGAGGTAATGGAGTGGGGACGGTAGAGAGGGTATGGAGTGGGGACGGATAGAGAGAGAATGGAGTGGGGGCGGATAGAGTGAGAATGGATTGGGGACGGATAGAGACAGAATGGAGTGGGGACGGGAGAGAGGGAATGGAGCGGGGTCGGATAGAGAGGGAATAGAGTGGGGACGGATAGAGAGAGAATTTAGTGGGGACGGATACAGAGAGAATGGCGTGGGAACGGATAGAGAGAGAATGGCGTGGGGACGGAGAGAGAGAATGGAGTGGAGACGGGTGAAGAGAGAATGGAGTGGGGACGGATAGAGCGGGAATGGAGTGGGGACGGATAGAGAGAGAATGGAGTGGGGACGGTAGAGAGGGAATGGAGTGGGGACGGATAGAGAGGGAAAAGAGCGGGGACGGATAGAGAGAGAATGGAGTGGGGACGGATAGAGAGGGAATGGAGTGGGGACGGTAGGGAGGGAATGGAGTGGGGACGGATAGAGAGGGAATAGAGTGGGGACGAATAGAGAGAGAATGGAGTGGGGACGGGTAAAGAGAGAATGGAGTGGGGACGCATAGAGCGGGAATGGAGTGGGGACGGATAGAGAGAGAATTGGGTGGGGACGGTAGAGAGGGAATGGAGCGGGGATGGATAGAGAGAGAATGGAGTGGGGACGGGAGAAGAGAGAATGGAGTGGGGATGGATAGAGCGGGAATGGAGTGGGGACGGATCGAGAGAGAATGGAGTGATGACGGAGAGAGAGAGAATGGAGTGGGAACGGATAGAGAGAGAATGGTGTGGGGACGGATAGAGAGAGAATGGAGTGGGGACGGATAGAGAGAGAATGGACTGGGGACGGATAGAGAGGGAATGGAGTGGGAATGGCAGAAGAGAGAATGGAGTGGGGACGGGAGAAGAGAGAATGGAGTGGGGATGGATAGAGCGGGAATGGAGTGGGGACGGATAGAGAGAGAATGGAGTGGAGACGGATAGAGAGGGAATGGAGTGGGGACGGTAGAGAGGGAATGCACTGGGGACGGATAGATAGAGAATGGAGTGATGACGGATAGAGAGAGAATGGAGTGGGGACGGATAGAGAGGGAATGGAGTGGGGACGGTAGAGAAGGAACGGAGTGGGGACGGATAGAGAGGGAATGGAGTGGGGACGGGAGAGAGGGAATGGAGTGGGGACGGATAGAGAGAGAAAGGAGTGGGGACGGATAGAGAGGGAATGGAGTGTGGACGGATAGAGAGAGAATGGAGTGGGGGCGGATAGAGAGAGAATGGAGTGGGGACGGATAGAGAGAAAATGGAGTGGGGTCGGATAGAGAGAGAATGGAATGTGGATGAATAGAGAGGGAATGGAGTGGGGACAGATAGAGAGGGAATGGAGTGGGGATGGATAGATAGAGAATGGAGTGGGGACAGATAGAGAGGGAATGGAGTGGGGATGGATAGAGAGAGAATGGAGTGGGGACGGATAGAGAGAGAAAGGAGTGGGGACGGGAGAAGAGAGAATGGAGTGGGGACGTATAATGAGAGACTGAAGTGTGGACGGAGAGAGCGGGAATGGAGTGGGGACAGCAGAAGAGAGAATGGAGTGGGGACGGATAGAGAGGGAATGGAGTGGGGACGGATAGAGAGAGAATGTAGTGGGGACGGATAGAGAGGGAATGGAGTGGGGACGGATAGAGAGATAATGGAGTTTGGGACGGATAGAGACAGAATGGAGTGGGGACGGATCGAGAGAGAATGGAGTGGGGATGGATAGAGAGAGAATGGACTTGGGACGGATATAGAGGGAATGGAGTGGGGACGGACAGAGAGAGATTGGAGTGGGGACGGATAGAAAGGGAATGGAGTGGAGACGGACAGAGAGGGAGTGGAGTGGGGATGGATAGAGAGGGAATGGAGTGGGGACGGATCGAGAGAATGGAGTGGGGACGGCAGAAGAGAGAATGGAGTGGGGACGGCAGAAGAGAGAATGGAGTGGGGACGGGAGAAGAGAGAATGGAGTGGGGACGGATAGAGAGAGAATGGAGTGGGGACAGATAGAGAGGGAATGGAGTGGAGACGGATAGAGAGGGAATGGAGTGGGGATGGATAGAGAGGGAATGGAGTGGGGACGGATAGAGAGGGAATGGAGTGGGGACGGATAGAGAGGGAATGGAGTGGCGAAGGTTAGAGAGAGAATGGAGTGGTGAGGGATAGAGAGAGAATGGAGTGCGGACGGATAGAGAGAGAATGGAGTGGGGACGGATAGAGAGAGAATGGAGTGGGGACGGATAGAGAGAGAATGGAGTGGGGACGGATAGAGAGAGAATGGAGTGGTGACGGATAGAGAGAGAATGGAGTGGTGACGGATAGAGAGAGAATGGAGTGGGGACGGATAGAGATGGAATGGAGTGGGGACGGATAGACATGGAATGGAGTGGGGATGGATCGAGTGGGAATGGAGTGGGGACAGATAGAGAGGGAATGGAGTGGAGACGGATAGAGAGGGAATGGAGTGGGGACGGATAGAGAGGGAATGGAGTGGGGAAGGTTAGAGAGAGAATGGCGTGGGGACGGATAGAAAGGGAATGGAGTGGGGACGGATGGAGAGAGAATGGAGTGGGGACGGATAGAGAGAGAAGGGAGTGGGGCGGATAGAGAGGAAATGGAGTGGGGACGGATAGAGAGGGAATGGAGTGGTGAAGGATATAGAGAGAATGGAGTGGGGATGGATAGAGAGAGAATGGAGTGGGGACGGATAGAGAGAGAATGGAGTGGGGACGGATAGAGACAGAATGGAGTGGGGACGGATAGAGAGAGAATGGAGTGGGGATGGATAGAGACAGAATGGACTGGGGACGGATCGAGAGGGAATGGAGTGGGGACGGATAGAGAGAGAATGGAGTGGGGACGGATAGAAAGGGAATGGAGTGGGGACGGATGGAGAGAGAATGGAGTGGGGACGGATAGAGCGGGAATGGAGTGGGGACGGATTGAGAGAATGGAGTGGGGACGGAGAGAGAGAGAATGGAGTGGTGACGGATAGAGAGAGAATGGAGTGGGGACGGATAGAGAGGGAATGGAATGGGGATGGATCGAGTGGGAATGGAGTGGGGACGGATAGAGAGGGAATGGAGTGGGGACGGTTAGAGAGCGAATGGAGTGGGGACGGATAGGGAGAGAATGGAGTGGGGAAGGATAGAGAGAGAATGGAGTGGGGACGGTAGAGACGGAATGGAGGGGGACGGATAGAGAGAGAATGGAGTGGGGACGGATAGAGAGGGAATGGAGTGGGGACGGTAGAGAGGGTATTGAGTGGGGACGGATAGAGAGGGAATAGAGTGGGGACGGATAGAGAGAGAATGGAGTGGGGACGGATAGAGAGAGAATGGTGTGGGGACGGATAGAGAAGAGAATGGAGTGGGGACGGATAGAGAGAATGGGATGGGGACGGATAGAGGGGGAATGAAGTGGGGATGGATAGAGAGGGAATGATGTGGGGACGGATGGAGAGAGAATGGAGTAGGGACGGATAGAGCGGGAATGGTGTGGGGACGGATTGAGAGAATGGAGTGGGGACGGATAGAGAGAGAATGGAGTGGGGACGGATAGAGAGAATGGAGTGGGGACGGCAGAAGAGAGAATGGAGTGGGGAATGATAGAGCGGGAATGGAGTGTGGACGGATAGAGAGAGAATGGAGTGGAGACGGATAGAGAGGGAATGGAGTGTGGACGGATAGAGAGGGAATAGAGTGGGGACGGAGAGCGAGAGAATAGAGTGGGCACAGATAGAAAGAGAATGGTGTGGTGACGGATAAAGAGAGAATGGAGTGGCGACGGATCGAGAGAGAATGGAGTGGGGACGGATAGAGAGAGAATGGAGTGGGGACGGTAGAGAGGGAATGGAGCGGGGACGGATAGAGAGGGAATAGAGTGGGCACGGATAGAGAGAGAATGGAGTGGGGATGGATAAAGAGATAATGGAGTGGGAACAGATAGAGAGAATGGAGTGGGGACGGATAGAGAGAGAATGGAGTGGGGACGGATAGAGAGGGAATGGAGTGGGGCCGGTGAGAGAGGGAATGGAGTGGGGACGGATAGAGAGGGGAATGGAGTGGGGACGTTTTGCGAGGGAATGGAGTGGGGACAGATAGAGAGAGAATGGAGTGGGGACGGATAGAGAGAGAATGGAGTGGGGATGGCAGAAGAGAGAATGGAGTGGGGCCGGATAGAGAGGGAATGGAGTGGGGACGGATAGAGATGGAATGGAGAGGGGACGGATAGAGAGGGGAATGGAGTGGGGACCGTTAGAGGGGGAATGGAGTGGGGACGGATAGAGAGAGACTGGACTGGGGACGGATAGAGAGAGAATGGAGTGGGGACGGCAGAAGAGAGAATGCAGTGGGGACGGATAGAGAGAGACTGGTGTGGGGACGGATAGAGCGGGAATGGAGTGGGGACGGATAGAGAGGGAATGGAGTGGGGACGGAGAGAGCGAGAATGGAGTGGGGACGGATTGAGAGAGAATGGAGTGGGGACAGCAGAAGAGAGAATCGAGTGGGGACGGATAGAGAGAGAATCGAGTGGGGACGGATAGAGAGAGAATGCAGTGGGGACAGATAGAGATAGAATGGAGTGGGGTCGGATAGAGAGAGAATCGAGTGAGGACGGATAGAGCGGGAATGCAGTGGGGACTGAAAGAGAGGGAATGGAGTGGGGACGGATGGAGAGAGAATGGAGTCGGGTCGATAGAGAGAGAATGGAGTGGGGTCGGAAAGAGAGAGAATGGAGTGGGGACGGATTGAGAGAGAATGGAGTGGGGACGGAGATAGATTGAATGGAGTGGGGACGGATAGAGAGAGAATGGAGCGGGGACGGATCGAGAGAGAATGGAGTGGGGACGGATAGAGAGAGAATGGAGTGGGGACGGATAGAGGGAGAATGGAGTGGGGACGGATGAGAGGGAATGGAGTCGGGGCAGATAGAGAGAATGGAGTGGGGACGGATAGAGAGGGAATGGAGTGGGGACGGATAGAGAATGGAGTGGGGACGGATAGAGAGGGAATCGACTGGGGACGGATAGAGAGAGAATGGAGTGGGGACGGAAAGAGCGGGAATGGAGTGGGGATGGACAGAGAGGGTATGGAGTGGGGACGGATGGAGAGAGAATGGAGTGGGGGCGGATCGAGAAAAAATGTAGTGGGGACGGGTAGAGAGGGAAAGGAGTGGGGAACGATAGAGAGAGAATGGAATGGGGACGGATAGAGAGAGAATGGAGTGGGGACGGATAGAGAGGGAATGGAGTGGGGGCGGATAGAGAGGGAATGGAGTGGGGATGGATAGAGTGGGAATGGAGTGGGGACTGATAGAGAGGGAATGGAGTGGTGACGGTTAGAGAGAGAATGGAGTGGGGACGGATAGAAAGTGAATGGAGTGGAGACGGATGGAGAGAGAATGGAGTGGGGACGGATAGAGAGAGAAGGGAGTGGGGACGGATAGAGAGGGAATGGTGTGGAGTTGGATGGAGCGGGAATGGAGTGGTGATGGATAGAGAGGGAATGGAGTGTGGACGGATAGCGAGGGAATGGAGTGGGGACGGATAGAGAGGGAATGGAGTGGGGACGGAGAGAGGGAGAATAGAGTGGGGACGGATAGAGAGAGACTGGTGTGGGGACGAATAGAGCGGGAATGGAGTGGGGACGGATAGAGAGGGAATGGAGTGGGGACAGATAGAGCGACAATGGAGTGGGGACGGATTGAGAGAGAATGGAGTGGGGACAGCAGAAGAGAGAATCGAGTGGGGACGGATAGAGAGAGAATCGAGTGGGGACGGATAGAGAGAGAATGCAGTGGGGACAAATAGAGATAGAATGGAGTGGGGTCGGATAGAGAGAGAATCGAGTGAGGATGGATAGAGCGGGAATGCAGTGGGGACGGAAAGAGAGGGAATGGAGTGGGGACGGATAGAGAGAGAATGGAGCGGGGTCGGATAGAGAGAGAATGGAGTGGGGTCGGAAAGAGAGAGAATGGAGTGGGGACGGATAGAGAGGGAATTGAGTGGGGACGGATACAGAGAGAATGGAGTGGGGAAGGAGAGAGAGATAATGGAGTGGGGAAGGAGAGAGAGAGAATGGAGTGGGGACCGATAGAGAGGGACTGGAGTGGGGACGGATAGAGAGGGAATGGAGTGGGGACGGATCGCGAGGGAATGGAGTGGGGACGGATAGAGAGGGAATGGAGTGGGGACGGTTAGAGGGGGAATGGAGTGGGGCCGGATAGAGAGGGAATGGAGTGGGGCCGGATTCAGAGGGAATGGAGTGGGGCCGGATAGGGAGGGACTGGAGTGGGGACGGATAGTGAGGGAATGGAGTGGGGACGGATAGAGCGCGGAATGGAGTCGGGACGGTTAGAGATGGAATGGAGTGGGGACGGATAGAGAGAGAATGGAGTGTGGACGGCAGAAGAGAGAATGGAGTGGGGACGGATAAAGAGAGACTGGAGTGGCGCCGGATAGAGCGGGAATGGAGTGGGGATGGATAGAGAGTGAATGGAGTGGAGACGGATAGAGAGGGAATGGAGTGGCGGCGGATAGAGAGGGAATGGAGTGGGGACAGATAGAGAGTGAATGAAGTGGGTGCGGATAGAGAGGGAATGGAGTGGGGACGGATAGAGAGGGAATGGTGTGGGGATGGATAGAGAGAGAATGGAGTGGGGGCGGATAGAGAGGGAATGGAGTGGGGACAGATAGAGAGTGAATGAAGTGGGGGCGGGTAGAGAGAGAATGGAGTGGGGACGGAGAGAGAGAGAATGGAGTGGGGTCGTATAGAGAGAGAATGGAGTGGGGACGGATAGAGAGAGAATGGAGTGGGGATGGATAGAGAGAGAATGGAGTGGGGACGGATAGAGAGAATGGAGTGGGGACGGATTGAGAGAGAATGAAGTTGGGACGGATAGAGGGGGAATGGAGTGGCGACGGATATAGAGAGAATGGACTGGGGATGGATAGAGAGAGAATGGAGTGGGGATGGATAGAGAGAGAATGGAGTGGGGACGGATAGAGAGAGAATGGAGTGCGGACGGGTAGAGAGAGAATGGAGTGGGGATGGAGAGAGAGAGAATGGAGTGGGGACGGATAGAGAGGGAATGGAGTGAGGCCGGAGAGAGAGGGAATGGAGTGGGGACGGATAGAGAGGGGAATGGAGTGGGGACGTTTAGCGAGGGAATGGAGTGGGGACGGATAGAGAGAGAATGGAGTGGGGATGGCAGAAGAGAGAATGGAGTGGGGACGGATAGAGAGGGAATGGAGTGGGGCCGGATAGAGAGGGAATGGAGTGCGGACGGATAGAGATGGAATGGAGTGGGGACGGATAGAGAGGGGAATGGAGTGGGGACGGTTAGAGAGGGAATGGAGTGGGGAAGGATAGAGAGAGAATGGAGTGGGGACGGATAGAGAGAGAATGGAGTGGGGACGGCAGAAGAGAGAATGCAGTGGGGACGGATAGAGAGAGACTGGTGTGGGGACGGATAGAGCGGGAATGGAGTGGGGACGGATAGAGAGGGAATGGAGTGGGGACGGATAGAGCGACAATGGAGTGGGGACGGATTGAGAGAGAATGGAGTGGGGTCGGATAGAGAGAGAATCGAGTGAGGACGGATAGAGCGGGAATGCAGTGGGGACGGAAAGAGAGGGAATGGAGGCGGGACGGATGGAGAGAGAATGGAGTGGGGTCGGATAGAGAGAGAATGGAGTGGGGTCGGAAAGAGAGAGAATGGAGTGTGGAAGGATAGAGAGGGAATGGAGTGGGGACGGATATAGAGAGAATGGAGAGGGGACGGATAGAGAGAGAATGGAGTGGGGACGGATAGAGAGGGAATGGCGTGGGGCCGGAGAGAGAGGGAATGGAGTGGGGACGGATAGAGAGGGGAATGGAGTGGAGACGGATAGAGAGGGAATGGAGTGGGGACGGATCGAGAGGGAATGGAGTGGGGACGGATGGAGAGGGAATGGAGTGGGGACGGATAAAGGGGGAATGGAGTGGGGCCGGATAGAGAGGGAATGGAGTGGGGCCGGATTGACAGGGAATGGAGTGGGGAAGGATAGGGAGGGACTGGAGTGGGGACGGATAGAGAGGGAATGGAGTGGGGAGGGATAGAGCGCGGAATGTAGTCGGGAAGGTAAGAGATGGAATGGAGTGGGGACAGATAGAGAGAGAATGGAGTGGGGACGGCAGAAGAGAGAATGGAGAGGGGACGGATAGAGAGAGAATGGAGTGGGGACGGATAGAGAGAATGGAGTGGGGACGGATTGAGAGAGAATGAAGTTGGGACGGATAGAGGGGGAATGGAGTGGCAACGGATATAGAGAGAATGGACTGGGGATGGATAGAGAGAGAATGGAGTGGGGACGGATAGAGAGAGATTGGAGTGGGGACGGATAGAGAGAGAATGGAGTGCGGACGGATAGAGAGAGAATGGAGTGGGGATGGAGAGAGAGAGAATGGAGTGGGGCCGGAGTGGGGCCGGGATGGATAAAGAGAGAATGGAGTGGGAACAGATAGAGAGAATGGAGTGGGGACGGATAGAGAGGGAATGGAGTGGGGACGGTAGAGAGGGAATGGAGTGGGGACGGATAGAGAGAGAATGGAGTGGGGACGGATAGAGAGAGAATGGAGTGGGGACAGATAGAGAGAGAATGTAGTGGGGATGGATAGAGAGAGAATGGAGTGGGGACGGATAGAGAGAGAAAGGAGTGGGGACGGGAGAAGAGAGAATGGAGTGGGGACGTATAATGAGAGACTGAAGTGTGGACGGATAGAGCGGGAATGGAGTGGGGACAGCAGAAGAGAGAATGGAGTGGGGACGGATAGAGAGAGAATGGAGTGGGGACGGATAGAGAGCGAATGGAATGGGGATGAAGAGAGAGAGAATGGAGTGGGGACGGATTGAGAGAGAATGGAGTGGGGACAGCAGAAGAGAGAATCGAGTGGGGACGGATAGAGAGAGAATCGAGTGGGGACGGATAGAGAGAGAATGCAGTGGGGACAGATAGAGATAGAATGGAGTGGGGTCGGATATAGAGAGAATCGAGTGAGGACGGATAGAGCGGGAATGCAGTGGGGACTGAAAGAGATGGAATGGAGTGGGGACGGATGGAGAGAGAATGGAGTCGGGTCGGATAGAGAGGGAATGGAGTGGGGACGGATATAGAGAGAATGGAGAGGGGACGGATAGAGAGGGAATGCAGTGGGGACGGATAGACAGCGAATGGAGTGGGGACGGATAGAGAGAGAATGGATTGGGGACGGATAGAGAGGGAATGGAGTGGGGACGGATAGAGTGGGAATGGAGTGCGGACTGATAGAGAGAGAATGGATTGGGGACGGATAGAGAGGGAATAGAGTGGGGACGGATAGAGTGGGAATGGAGTGGGGACTGATAGAGAGTGAATGGAGTGGGGACGGTTAGAGAGGGAATGGAGTGGGGACGGTTAGAGAGGGAATGTAGTGGGGAAGGATAGAGAGAGAATGGAGTGGGGACGGATAGAGAGAGAATGGAGTGGGGATGGCAGAAGAGAGAATGGAGTGGGGACGGATGAAGAGGGAATGGAGTGGGCCCGGATAGAGAGGGAATGGAGTGGGGACGGATAGAGAGGGAATGGAGTGGGGACGGATAGAGAGGGGAATGGAGTGGGGACGGTTAGAGAGGGAATGGAGTGGGGAAGGATAGAGAGAGAATGGAGTGGGGACGGCAGAAGAGAGAATGCAGTGGGGACGGATAGAGAGAGACTGGTGTGGGGACGAATAGAGCGGGAATGGAGTGGGGACGGATAGAGAGGGAATGGAGTGGGGACGGATAGAGCGACAATGGAGTGGGGACGGATTGAGAGAGAATGGAGTGGGGACAGCAGAAGAGAGAATCGAGTGGGGACGGATAGAGAGAGAATCGAGTGGGGACGGATAGAGAGAGAATGCAGTGGGGACAGATAGAGATAGAATGGAGTGGGGTCGGATAGAGAGAGAATCGAGTGAGGATGGATAGAGCGGGAATGCAGTGGGGACGGAAACAGAGGGAATGGAGTGGGGACGGATAGAGAGAGAATGGAGCGGGGTCGGATAGAGAGAGAATGGAGTGGGGTCGGAAAGAGAGAGAATGGAGTGGGGACGGATAGAGAGGGAATTGAGTGGGGACGGATACAGAGAGAATGGAGTGGGGAAGGAGAGAGAGATAATGGAGTGGGGAAGGAGAGAGAGAGAATGGAGTGGGGACCGATAGAGAGGGACTGGAGTGGGGACGGATAGAGAGGGAATGGAGTGGGGACGGATCGCGAGGGAATGGAATGGGGACGGATAGAGAGGGAATGGAGTGGGGACGGTTAGAGGGGGAATGGAGTGGGGCCGGATAGAGAGGGAATGGAGTGGGGCCGGATTCAGAGGGAATGGAGTGGGGCCGGATAGGGAGGGACTGGAGTGGGGACGGATAGTGAGGGAATGGAGTGGGGACGGATAGAGCGCGGAATGGAGTCGGGACGGTTAGAGATGGAATGGAGTGGGGACGGATAGAGAGAGAATGGAGTGTGGACGGCAGAAGAGAGAATGGAGTGGGGACGGATAAAGAGAGACTGGAGTGGCGCCGGATAGAGCGGGAATGGAGTGGGGATGGATAGAGAGTGAATGGAGTGGGGACGGATAGAGAGGGAATGGAGTGGCGGCGGATAGAGAGGGAATGGAGTGGGGACGGATAGAGAGGGAATGGTGTGGGGATGGATAGAGAGTGAATGGAGTGGGGGCGGATAGAGAGGGAATGGAGTGGGGACAGATAGAGAGTGAATGAAGTGGGGGCGGGTAGAGAGAGAATGGAGTGGGGACGGAGAGAGAGAGAATGGAGTGGGGTCGGATAGAGAGAGAATGGAGTGGGGACGGATAGAGAGAGAATGGAGTGGGGACGGATAGAGAGAGAATGGAGTGGGGACGGATAGAGAGAATGGAGTGGGGACGGATTGAGAGAGAATGAAGTTGGGACGGATAGAGGGGGAATGGAGTGGCGACGGATATAGAGAGAATGGACTGGGGATGGATAGAGAGAGAATGGAGTGGGGACGGATAGAGAGAGAATGGAGTGCGGACGGGTAGAGAGAGAATGGAGTGGGGATGGAGAGAGA
Organism: Scyliorhinus torazame; assembly: GCF_047496885.1. Taxonomy (NCBI): domain Eukaryota; kingdom Metazoa; phylum Chordata; class Chondrichthyes; order Carcharhiniformes; family Scyliorhinidae; genus Scyliorhinus; species Scyliorhinus torazame. Next base: position 220,251,356 of record NC_092707.1, read on the forward strand.
GAGAATGGAGTGGGGACGGATAGAGAGGGAATGGAGTGGGGCCGGAGAGAGAGGGAATGGAGTGGGGACGGATAGAGAGGGGAATGGAGTGGGGACGTTTAGCGAGGGAATGGAGTGGGGACGGATAGGGAGAGAATGGAGTGGGGACGGATAGAGAGAGAACGGAGTGGGGATGGCAGAAGAGAGAATGGAGTGGGGACGGATAGAGAGGGAATGGAGTGGGGCCGGATAGAGAGGGAATGGAGTGCGGACGGATAGAGATGGAATGGAGTGGGGACGGATAGAGAGGGGAATGGAGTGGGGACGGTTAGAGAGGGAATGGAGTGGGGAAGGATAGAGAGAGAATGGAGTGGGGACGGATAGAGAGAGAATGGAGTGGGGACGGCAGAAGAGAGAATGCAGTGGGGACGGATAGAGAGAGACTGGTGTGGGGACGGATAGAGCGGGAATGGAGTGGGGACGGATAGAGAGGGAATGGAGTGGGGACGGATAGAGCGACAATGGAGTGGGGACGGATTGAGAGAGAATGGAGTGGGGTCGGATAGAGAGAGAATCGAGTGAGGACGGATAGAGCGGGAATGCAGTGGGGACGGAAAGAGAGGGAATGGAGGCGGGACGGATGGAGAGAGAATGGAGTGGGGTCGGATAGAGAGAGAATGGAGTGGGGTCGGAAAGAGAGAGAATGGAGTGTGGAAGGATAGAGAGGGAATGGAGTGGGGACGGATATAGAGAGAATGGAGAGGGGACGGATAGAGAGAGAATGGAGTGGGGACGGATAGAGAGGGAATGGCGTGGGGCCGGAGAGAGAGGGAATGGAGTGGGGACGGATAGAGAGGGGAATGGAGTGGAGACGGATAGAGAGGGAATGGAGTGGGGACGGATCGAGAGGGAATGGAGTGGGGACGGATAGAGAGGGAATGGAGTGGGGACGGATAAAGGGGGAATGGAGTGGGGCCGGATAGAGAGGGAATGGAGTGGGGCCGGATTGACAGGGAATGGAGTGGGGAAGGATAGGGAGGGACTGGAGTGGGGACGGATAGAGAGGGAATGGAGTGGGGAGGGATAGAGCGCGGAATGTAGTCGGGAAGGTTAGAGATGGAATGGAGTGGGGACAGATAGAGAGAGAATGGAGTGGGGACGGCAGAAGAGAGAATGGAGAGGGGACGGATAGAGAGAGAATGGAGTGGGGACGGATAGAGAGAATGGAGTGGGGACGGATTGAGAGAGAATGAAGTTGGGACGGATAGAGGGGGAATGGAGTGGCAACGGATATAGAGAGAATGGACTGGGGATGGATAGAGAGAGAATGGAGTGGGGACGGATAGAGAGAGATTGGAGTGGGGACGGATAGAGAGAGAATGGAGTGCGGACGGATAGAGAGAGAATGGAGTGGGGATGGAGAGAGAGAGAATGGAGTGGGGACGGATAGAGAGGGAATGGAGTGGGGCCGGAGTGGGGCCGGGATGGATAAAGAGAGAATGGAGTGGGAACAGATAGAGAGAATGGAGTGGGGACGGATAGAGAGGGAATGGAGTGGGGACGGTAGAGAGGGAATGGAGTGGGGACGGATAGAGAGAGAATGGAGTGGGGACGGATAGAGAGAGAATGGAGGGGGGACAGATAGAGAGAGAATGTAGTGGGGATGGATCGAGAGAGAATGGAGTGGGGACGGATAGAGAGAGAAAGGAGTGGGGACGGGAGAAGAGAGAATGGAGTGGGGACGTATAATGAGAGACTGAAGTGTGGACGGAGAGAGCGGGAATGGAGTGGGGACAGCAGAAGAGAGAATGGAGTGGGGACGGATAGAGAGAGAATGGAGTGGGGACGGATAGAGAGCGAATGGAATGGGGATGAAGAGAGAGAGAATGGAGTGGGGACGGATTGAGAGAGAATGGAGTGGGGACAGCAGAAGAGAGAATCGAGTGGGGACGGATAGAGAGAGAATCGAGTGGGGACGGATAGAGAGAGAATGCAGTGGGGACAGATAGAGATAGAATGGAGTGGGGTCGGATATAGAGAGAATCGAGTGAGGACGGATAGAGCGGGAATGCAGTGGGGACTGAAAGAGATGGAATGGAGTGGGGACGGATGGAGAGAGAATGGAGTCGGGTCGGATAGAGAGGGAATGGAGTGGGGACGGATATAGAGAGAATGGAGAGGGGACGGATAGAGAGAGAATGGAGTGGGGACGGATAGAGAGGGAATGGAGTGGGGACGGATAGACAGGGAATGGAGATTGGACGGATAGAGAGAGAATGGAGTGGGGACGGATAGAGAGGGAATGGAGTGGGGACGGATAGATAGGGAATGGAGTGGGGACGGATAGCGAGGGAATGGAGTGGGGACGGATAGAGAGAGAATGGAGTGGGGACGGATAGAAAGGGAATGGAGTGGGGACGGATGGAGAGGGAATGGAGTGGGGACGGATAGAGAGGGAATGGAGTGGGGATGGATCGAGAGAGAATGGAGTGGGGGCGGATAGAGAGGGAATGGAGTGGGGACGGGAGAAGAGAGAATGGAGTGGGGACGTATAATGAGAGACTGAAGTGTGGACGGATAGAGCGGGAATGGAGTGGGGACAGCAGAAGAGAGAATGGAGTGGGGACGGATAGAGAGAGAATGGAGTGGGGACGGATAGAGAGCGAATGGAATGGGGATGAAGAGCGAGAGAATGGAGTGGGGACGGATTGAGAGAGAATGGAGTGGGGACAGCAGAAGAGAGAATCGAGTGGGGACGGATAGAGAGAGAATCGAGTGGGGACGGATAGAGAGAGAATGCAGTGGGGACAGATAGAGATAGAATGGAGTGGGGTCGGATATAGAGAGAATCGAGTGAGGACGGATAGAGCGGGAATGCAGTGGGGACTGAAAGAGATGGAGTGGAGTGGGGACGGATGGAGAGAGAATGGAGTCGGGTCGGATAGAGAGGGAATGGAGTGGGGACGGATATAGAGAGAATGGAGAGGGGACGGATAGAGAGAGAATGGAGTGGGGACGGATAGAGAGGGAATGGAGTGGGGACGGATAGACAGGGAATGGAGATTGGACGGATAGAGAGAGAATGGAGTGGGGACGGATAGAGAGGGAATGGAGTGGGGACGGATAGATAGGGAATGGAGTGGGGACGGATAGCGAGGGAATGGAGTGGGGACGGATAGAGAGAGAATGGAGTGGGGACGGATAGAAAGGGAATGGAGTGGGGACGGATGGAGAGGGAATGGAGTGGGGACGGATAGAGAGGGAATGGAGTGGGGATGGATCGAGAGAGAATGGAGTGGGGGCGGATAGAGAGGGAATGGAGTGGGGACAGATAGAGAGTGAATGAAGTGGGGGCGGATAGAGAGGGAATGGAGTGGGGACGGATAGAGAGGGAATGGAGTGAGGACGGATAGAGAGAGAATGGAGTGGGGACGGATAGAAAGGGAATGGAGTGGGGACGGATGGAGAGGGAATGGAGTGGGGACGGATAGAGAGGGAATGGAGTGGGGATGGATAGAGAGAGAATGGAGTGGGGGCGGATAGAGAGGGAATGGAGTGGGGACAGATAGAGACTGAATGAAGTGGGGGCGGATAGAGAGAGAATGGAGTGGGGACGGATAGAGAGAGAATGGAGTGGGGACGGATAGAGATAGAATGGAGTGGGGTCGGATAGAGAGAGAATGGAGTGGGGACGGATAGAGAGAGAATGGAGTGGGGATGGATAGAGAGAGAATAGAGTGGGGTCGGATAGAGAGAGAATGGAGTGGGGACGGAGAGAGAGAGAATGGAGTGGGGAACGATAGAGAGAGAATGGAGTGGGGACGGATAGAGAGGGAATGGAGTGGGCACAGATATAGAGAGAATGGAGTGCGGACGGATAGAGAGAGAATGGAGTGGGGTAGGATAGAGAGAGAATGGAGTGGGGACGGATAGAGAGAGAATGGAGTGGGGACGGATAGAGAGAGAATGGAGTGGTGACGGATAGAGAGAGAATGGAGTGGGGACGGATAGAGATGGAATGGAGTGGGGACGGATAGAGATGGAATGGAGTGGGGATGGATCGAGTGGCAATGGAGTGGGGACAGATAGAGAGGGAATGGAGTGGAGACGGATAGAGAGGGAATGGAGTGGGGACGGATAGAGAGGGAATGGAGTGGGGAAGGTTAGAGAGAGAATGGAGTGGGGACGGATAGAGAGAGAAGGGAGTGGGGACGGATAGAGAGGGAATGGAGTGGGGACGGATGTAGAGAGAATGGAGTGGGGACGGATAGAGAGAGAAGGGAGTGGGGACGGATAGAGAGGGAATGGAGTGGGGACGGATAGAGAGGGAATGGAGTGTGTACGGATAGCGAGGGAATGGAGTGAGGACGGAGAGAGAGGGAATGGAGTGAGGACGGATAGAGAGAGAATGGAGTGGGGACGGATGGAGAGAGAATGGAGTGGGGACGGATAGAGAGAGAATGGAGTGGGGATGGTTAGAGAGATAAGGGAGTGGGGACGGATAGAGATGGAATGGAGTGGGGATGGATGGAGCGGGAATGGAGTGGGGACGGATAGCGAGGGAATGGAGTGGGGACGGACAGAGAGGGAATGGAGTGGGAATTGATAGATCGGGAATGGAGTGGGGACAGATAGAGAGGGAATGGAGCGGGGACGGATGGAGAGAGAATGGAGTGGGGACGGTTAGAGAGAGAATGGTGTGGGGACGGATAGGGAGGGAATGGAGTGGGGACGGATATAGAGAGAATGGAATGCGGACGGATAGAGAGAGAATGGAGTGGGGACGGATAGAGAGGGAATGGAATGGGGATGGATCGAGTGGGAATGGAGTGGGGACGGATAGAGAGGGAATGGAGTGGGGATGGTTAGAGAGAAAATGGAGTTGGGACGGATAGGGAGAGAATGGAGTGGGGAAGGATAGAGAGAGAATGGGGTGGGGACAGTAGAGACGGAATGGAGTGGGGACGGATAGAGAGAGAATGGAGTGGGGACGGATAGAGAGGGAATGGAGTGGGGACGAAAAGAGAGAGAATGGAGTGGGGACGGATAGAGAGAGAATGGAGTGGGGACGGATAGAGAGAGAATGGAGTGGGGACGGAAAGAGAGAATGGGATGGGGACGGATAGAGGGGGAATGAAGTGGGGATGGATAGATAGGGAATGATGTGGGGATGGATGGAGAGAGAATGGAGTGGGGCCGGATAGAGCGGGAATGGTGTGGGGACGGATTGAGAGAATGGAGTGGGGACGGATAGAGAGAGAATGGAGGGGGACGGATAGAGAGAATGGAGTGGGGACGGCAGAAGAGAGAATGGAGTGCGGACGGGAGAAGAGAGAATGGAGTGGGGAATGATAGAGCGGGAATGGAGTGGGTCGGATAGAGAGAGAATGGAGTGGAGACGGATAGAGAGGGAATGGAGTGGGGACGGATAGAGGGGGAATAGAGTGGGGACGGATAGAGAGGGAATAGAGTGGGGACGGATCGATAGAGAATCGAGTGGGGACGGATAGAGAGAGAATGGAGTGGGGACGGTGGAGAGGGAATGGAGCGGGGACGGATAGAGAGGGAATAGAGTGGGCACGGATAGATAGAGAATGGAGTGGGGATGGATAAAGAGAGAATGGAGTGGGAACGGATAGAGAGAATGGAGTGGGGACGGATTGAGAGGGAATGGAGTGGGGACGGTAGAGAGGGAATGGAGTGGGGACGGGAGAAGAGAGAATGGAGTGGGGACGGATAATGAGAGACTGAAGTGTGGACGGATAGAGCGGGAATGGAGTGGGGACAGCAGAAGAGAGAATGGTGTGGGGACGGATAGAGAGAGAATGGAGTGGGGACGGATAGAGATAAAATGGAGTGGGGACAGATAGAGAGAGAATGGAGTGTGGATGGATCGATAGAGAATGGAGTGGGGACAGAATGAGAGGGAATGGAGTGGGGATGGATAGAGAGAGAATGGAGTGGGGACGGATAGAGAGGAAATGTAGTGGGGACGGAGAGAGAGAGAATGTAGTGGGGAAGGATAGAGAGGGAATGGAGTGGGGACGGATAGAGAGCGAATGGAATGGGGATGAATAGAGAGAGAATGGAGTGGGGACGGATAGAGAGGGAATGGAGTGGGGACGGATAGAGAGGGAATGGAGTGGGGACTGATAGATAGGGAATGGAGTGAGGACGGATAGAGAGGGAATGGAGTGGGGACGGATTGAGAGGGAATGGAGTGGGGACGGATATAGAGAGAATGGAGAGGGGACGGATCGAGAGAGAATAGAGTGGGGACAGACAGAGAGAGCATGGATTGGGGACGGATAGAGAGAGAATTGAGTGGGGACGGATACAGAGAGAATGGAGTGGGGAAGGAGAGAGAGATAATGGAGTGGGGAAGGAGAGAGACAGAATGGAGTGGGGACCGATAGAGAGGGACTGGAGTGGGGACGGATAGAGAGGGAATGGAGTGGGGACGGATCGCGAGGGAATGGAGTGGGGACGGATAGAGAGGGAATGGAGTGGGGACGGTTAGAGGGGGAATGGAGTGGGGCCGGATAGAGAGGGAATGGAGTGGGGCCGGATTGAGAGGGAATGCTGTGGAGCCGGATAGGGAAGGACTGGAGTGCGGACGGATAGAGAGGGAATGGAGTGGGGACGGATAGAGCGCGGAATGGAGTCGGGACGGTTAGAGATGGAATGGAGTGGGGACGGATAGAGAGAGAATGGAGTGGGGACGGCAGAAGAGAGAATGGAGTGGGGACGGATAAAGAGAGACTGGAGTGGCGCCGGATAGAGCGGGAATGGAGTGGGGACGGATAGAGAGGGAATGGAGTGGGGACGGATAGAGAGAGAATGGAGTGGGGACGGATAGAAAGGGAATGGAGTGGGGACGGATGGAGAGGGAATGGAGTGGGGACGGATAGAGAGGGAATGGAGTGGGGATGGATAGAGAGAGAATGGAGTGGGGGCGGATAGAGAGGGAATGGAGTGGGGACAGATAGAGAGTGAATGAAGTGGGGGCGGATAGAGAGAGAATGGAGTGGGGACGGATAGAGAGAGAATGGAGTGGGGACGGATAGAGAGAGAATGGAGTGGGGACGGATAGAGAGAATGGAGTGGGAACGGATTGAGAGAGAATGAAGTTGGGACGGATAGAGGGGGAATGGAGTGGCGACGGATATAGAGAGAATGGAGTGGGGATGGATAGAGAGAGAATGGAGTGGGGACGGATAGAGAGAGAATGGAGTGGGGACGGATAGAGAGAGAATGGAGTGGGGACGGATAGAGAGAGAATGGAGTGGGGACGGATAGAGAGAGAATGGAGTGGGAATGGAGAGAGAGGGAATGGAGTGGGGACGGATAGAGAGGGAATGGAGTGGGGCCGGAGAGAGAGGGAATGGAGTGGGGACGGATAGAAAGGGGAATGGAGTGGGGACGTTTAGCGAGGGAATGGAGTGGGGACGGATAGAGACAGAATGGAGTGGGAATGGAGAGAGAGAGAATGGAGTGGGGACGGATAGAGAGGGAATGGAGTGGGGCCGGAGAGAGAGGGAATGGAGTGGGGACGGATAGAGAGGGGAATGGAGTGGGGACGTTTTGCGAGGGAATGGAGTGGGGACAGATAGAGAGAGAATGGAGTGGGGACGGATAGAGAGAGAATGGAGTGGGGATGGCAGAAGAGAGAATGGAGTGGGGCCGGATAGAGAGGGAATGGAGTGGGGACGGATAGAGATAGAATGGAGTGGGGACGGATAGAGAGGGGAATGGAGTGGGGACCGTTAGAGGGGGAATGGAGTGGGGAAGGATAGAGAGAGACTGGACTGGGGACGGATAGAGAGAGAATGGAGTGGGGACGGCAGAAGAGAGAATGCAGTGGGGACGGATAGAGAAAGACTGGTGTGGGGACGGATAGAGCGGGAATGGAGTGGGGACGGATAGAGAGGGAATGGAGTGGGGACGGAGAGAGCGAGAATGGAGTGGGGACGGATTGAGAGAGAATGGAGTGGGGACAGCAGAAGAGAGAATCGAGTGGGGACGGATAGAGAGAGAATCGAGTGGGGACGGATAGAGAGAGAATGCAGTGGGGACAGATAGAGATAGAATGGAGTGGGGTCGGATAGAGAGAGAATCGAGTGAGGACGGATAGAGCGGGAATGCAGTGGGGACTGAAAGAGAGGGAATGGAGTGGGGACGGATGGAGAGAGAATGGAGTCGGGTCGGATAGAGAGAGAATGGAGTGGGGTCGGAAAGAGAGAGAATGGAGTGGGGACGGATTGAGAGAGAATGGAGTGGGGACGGATATAGAGAGAATGGAGAGGGGACGGATAGAGAGAATGGAGTGGGGACGGCAGAAGAGCGAATGGAGTGGGGACGGGAGAAGAGAGAATGGAGTGGGGACGGATAGAGAGGAAATGGAGTGGGGACAGATAGAGAGGGAATGGAGTGGAGACGGATAGACAGGGATTGGAGTGGGGACGGATAGAGAGGGAATGGAGTGGTGAAGAATATAGAGAGAATGGAGTGGGGATGGATAGAGAGAGAATGGAGTGGGGACGGATAGAGAGAGAATGGAGTGGTGATGGATAGAGACAGAATGGAGTGGGGACGGATAGAGAGAGAATGGAGTGGGGATGGATCGAGAGAGATTGGACTGGGGACGGATAGAGAGGGAATGGAGTGGGGACGGATAGAGAGAGAATGGAGTGGGGACGGATAGAAAGGGAATGGAGTGGGGACGGATGGAGAGAGAATGGAGTGGGGATGGACAGAGCGGGAATGGAGTGGGGACGGATTGAGAGAATGGAGTGGGGACGGATCGAGAGGGAATGGAGTGGGGACGGATAGAGAGAATGGAGTGGGGACGGCAGAAGAGAGAATGGAGTGGGGACGGGAGAAGAGAGAATGGAGTGGGGACGGATAGAGAGGGAATGGAGTGGAGACGGATAGAGAGGGAATGGAGTGGGGACGGATTGAGACAGAATGGAGTGGAGACGGATAGACAGGGAATGGAGTGGGGACAGATAGAGAGGGAATGGAGTGGCGAAGGTTCGAGAGAGAATAGAGTGGGGAGGGATAGAGAGAGAATGGAGTGGGGACGGATATAGAGAGAATGGAGTGCGGACGGATAGAGAGAGAATGGAGTGGGGTAGGATAGAGAGAGAATGGAGTGGGGACGGATAGAGAGAGAATGGAGTGGGGACGGATAGAGAGAGAATGGAGTGGTGACGAATAGAGAGAGAATGGAGTGGGGACGGATAGAGATGGAATGGAGTGGGGACGGATAGAGATGGAATGGAGTGGGGACGGATAGAGAGAGAATGGAGTGGGAATGGAGAGAGAGAGAATGGAGTGGGGACGGATAGAGAGGGAATGGAGTGGGGCCGGAGAGAGAGGGAATGGAGTGGGGACGGATAGAAAGGGGAATGGAGTGGGGACGTTTAGCGAGGGAATGGAGTGGGGACGGATAGAGAGAGAATGGAGTGGGAATGGAGAGAGAGAGAATGGAGTGGGGACGGATAGAGAGGGAATGGAGTGGGGCCGGAGAGAGAGGGAATGGAGTGGGGACGGATAGAGAGGGGAATGGAGTGGGGACGTTTTGCGAGGGAATGGAGTGGGGACAGATAGAGAGAGAATGGAGTGGGGACGGATAGAGAGAGAATGGAGTGGGGATGGCAGAAGAGAGAATGGAGTGGGGCCGGATAGAGAGGGAATGGAGTGGGGACGGATAGAGATGGAATGGAGTGGGGACGGATAGAGAGGGGAATGGAGTGGGGACCGTTAGAGGGGGAATGGAGTGGGGAAGGATAGAGAGAGACTGGACTGGGGACGGATAGAGAGAGAATGGAGTGGGGACGGCAGAAGAGAGAATGCAGTGGGGACGGATAGAGAAAGACTGGTGTGGGGACGGATAGAGCGGGAATGGAGTGGGGACGGATAGAGAGGGAATGGAGTGGGGACGGAGAGAGCGAGAATGGAGTGGGGACGGATTGAGAGAGAATGGAGTGGGGACAGCAGAAGAGAGAATCGAGTGGGGACGGATAGAGAGAGAATCGAGTGGGGACGGATAGAGAGAGAATGCAGTGGGGACAGATAGAGATAGAATGGAGTGGGGTCGGATAGAGAGAGAATCGAGTGAGGACGGATAGAGCGGGAATGCAGTGGGGACTGAAAGAGAGGGAATGGAGTGGGGACGGATGGAGAGAGAATGGAGTCGGGTCGGATAGAGAGAGAATGGAGTGGGGTCGGAAAGAGAGAGAATGGAGTGGGGACGGATTGAGAGAGAATGGAGTGGGGACGGATATAGAGAGAATGGAGAGGGGACGGATAGAGAGAATGGAGTGGGGACGGCAGAAGAGAGAATGGAGTGGGGACGGGAGAAGAGAGAATGGAGTGGGGACGGATAGAGAGGAAATGGAGTGGGGACAGATAGAGAGGGAATGGAGTGGAGACGGATAGACAGGGATTGGAGTGGGGACGGATAGAGAGGGAATGAAGTGGTGAAGAATATAGAGAGAATGGAGTGGGGATGGATAGAGAGAGAATGGAGTGGGGACGGATAGAGAGAGAATGGAGTGGTGATGGATAGAGACAGAATGGAGTGGGGACGGATAGAGAGAGAATGGAGTGGGGATGGATCGAGAGAGATTGGACTGGGGACGGATAGAGAGGGAATGGAGTGGGGACGGATAGAGAGAGAATGGAGTGGGGACGGATAGAAAGGGAATGGAGTGGGGACGGATGGAGAGAGAATAAAGTGGGGACGGACAGAGCGGGAATGGAGTGGGGACGGATTGAGAGAATGGAGTGGGGACGGATCGAGAGGGAATGGAGTGGGGACGGATAGAGAGAATGGAGTGGGGACGGCAGAAGAGAGAATGGAGTGGGGACGGGAGAAGAGAGAATGGAGTGGGGACGGATAGAGAGGGAATGGAGTGGAGACGGATAGAGAGGGAATGGAGTGGGGACGGATTGAGACAGAATGGAGTGGAGACGGATAGACAGGGAATGGAGTGGGGACAGATAGAGAGGGAATGGAGTGGCGAAGGTTCGAGAGAGAATAGAGTGGGGAGGGATAGAGAGAGAATGGAGTGGGGACGGATATAGAGAGAATGGAGTGCGGACGGATAGAGAGAGAATGGAGTGGGGTAGGATAGAGAGAGAATGGAGTGGGGACGGATAGAGAGAGAATGGAGTGGGGACGTATAGAGAGAGAATGGAGTGGTGACGGATAGAGAGAGAATGGAGTGGGGACGGATAGAGATGGAATGGAGTGGGGACGGATAGAGATGGAATGGAGTGGGGATGGATCGAGTGGCAATGGAGTGGGGACAGATAGAGAGGGAATGGAGTGGAGACGGATAGAGAGGGAATGGAGTGGGGACGGATAGAGAGGGAATGGAGTGGGGAAGGTTAGAGAGAGAATGGAGTGGGGACGGACAGAGAGAGAAGGGAGTGGGGACGGATAGAGAGGGAATGGAGTGGGGACGGATGTAGAGAGAATGGATTGTGGACGGATATAGAGAGAAGGGAGTGGGGACGGATAGAGAGGGAATGGAGTGGGGACGGATAGAGAGGGAATGGAGTGTGTACGGATAGCGAGGGAATGGAGTGAGGACGGAGAGAGAGGGAATGGAGTGAGGACGGATAGAGAGAGAATGGAGTGGGGACGGATGGAGAGAGAATGGAGTGGGGACGGATAGAGAGAGAATGGAGTGGGGATGGTTAGAGAGATAAGGGAGTGGGGACGGATAGAGATGGAATGGAGTGGGGATGGATGGAGCGGGAATGGAGTGGGGACGGATAGCGAGGGAATGGAGTGGGGACGGATAGAGATGGAATGGAGTGGGGATGGATCGAGTGGCAATGGAGTGGAGACGGATAGAGAGGGAATGGAGTGGGGACGGATAGAGAGGGAATGGAGTGGGGAAGGTTAGAGAGAGAATGGAGTGGGGACGGATAGAGAGAGAAGGGAGTGGGGACGGATAGAGAGGGAATGGAGTGGGGACGGATGTAGAGAGAATGGAGTGGGGACGGATAGAGAGAGAAGGGAGTGGGGACGGATAGAGAGGGAATGGAGTGGGGACGGATAGAGAGGGAATGGAGTGTGTACGGATAGCGAGGGAATGGAGTGAGGACGGAGAGAGAGGGAATGGAGTGAGGACGGATAGAGAGAGAATGGAGTGGGGACGGATGGAGAGAGAATGGAGTGGGGACGGATAGAGAGAGAATGGAGTGGGGATGGTTAGAGAGATAAGGGAGTGGGGACGGATAGAGATGGAATGGAGTGGGGATGGATGGAGCGGGAATGGAGTGGGGACGGATAGCGAGGGAATGGAGTGGGGACGGACAGAGAGGGAATGGAGTGGGAATTGATAGATCGGGAATGGAGTGGGGACAGATAGAGAGGGAATGGAGTGGGGACGGATGGAGAGAGAATGGAGTGGGGACGGTTAGAGAGAGAATGGAGTGGGGACGGATAGGGAGGGAATGGAGTGGGGACGGATATAGAGAGAATGGAATGCGGACGGATAGAGAGAGAATGGAGTGGGGACGGATAGAGAGGGAATGGAATGGGGATGGATCGAGTGGGAATGGAGTGGGGACGGATAGAGAGGGAATGGAGTGGGGATGGTTAGAGAGAAAATGGAGTTGGGACGGATAGGGAGAGAATGGAGTGGGGAAGGATAGAGAGAGAATGGGGTGGGGACAGTAGAGACGGAATGGAGTGGGGACGGATAGAGAGAGAATGGAGTGGGGACGGATAGAGAGGGAATGGAGTGGGGACGAATAGAGAGAGAATGGAGTGGGGACGGATAGAGAGAGAATGGAGTGGGGACGGATAGAGAGAGAATGGAGTGGGGACGGAAAGAGAGAATGGGATGGGGACGGATAGAGGGGGAATGAAGTGGGGATGGATAGATAGGGAATGATGTGGGGACGGATGGAGAGAGAATGGAGTGGGGCCGGATAGAGCGGGAATGGTGTGGGGACGGATTGAGAGAATGGAGTGGGGACGGATAGAGAGAGAATGGAGGGGGACGGATAGAGAGAATGGAGTGGGGACGGCAGAAGAGAGAATGGAGTGCGGACGGGAGAAGAGAGAATGGAGTGGGGAATGATAGAGCGGGAATGGAGTGGGTCGGATAGAGAGAGAATGGAGTGGAGACGGATAGAGAGGGAATAGAGTGGGGACGGATCGAGAGAGAATGGAGTGGGGACGGATAGAGAGAGAATGGAGTGGGGACGGTGGAGAGGGAATGGAGCGGGGACGGATAGAGAGGGAATAGAGTGGGCACGGATAGAGAGAGAATGGAGTGGGGATGGATAAAGAAAGAATGGAGTGGGAACGGATAGAGAGAATGGAGTGGGGACGGATTGAGAGGGAATGGAGTGGGGACGGTAGAGAGGGAATGGAGTGGGGACGGGAGAAGAGAGAATGGAGTGGGGACGGATAATGAGAGACTGAAGTGTGGACGGATAGAGCGGGAATGGAGTGGGGACAGCAGAAGAGAGAATGGTGTGGGGACGGATAGAGAGAGAATGGAGTGGGGACGGATAGAGATAAAATGGAGTGGGGACAGATAGAGAGAGAATGGAGTGGGGATGGATCGATAGAGAATGGAGTGGGGACAGATAGAGAGGGAATGGAGTGGGGATGGATAGAGAGAGAATGGAGTGGGGACGGATAGAGAGGAAATGTAGTGGGGACGGATAGAGAGAGAATGTAGTGGGGAAGGATAGAGAGGGAATGGAGTGGGGACGGATAGAGAGCGAATGGAATGGGGATGAATAGAGAGAGAATGGAGTGGGGACGGATAGAGAGGGAATGGAGTGGGGACGGATAGAGAGGGAATGGAGTGGGGACTGATAGATAGGGAATGGAGTGAGGACGGATAGAGAGGGAATGGAGTGGGGACGGATTGAGAGGGAATGGAGTGGGGACGGATATAGAGAGAATGGAGAGGGGACGGATCGAGAGAGAATAGAGTGGGGACAGACAGAGAGAGCATGGATTGGGGACGGATAGAGAGAGAATTGAGTGGGGACGGATACAGAGAGAATGGAGTGGGGAAGGAGAGAGAGATAATGGAGTGGGGAAGGAGAGAGACAGAATGGAGTGGGGACCGATAGAGAGGGACTGGAGTGGGGACGGATAGAGAGGGAATGGAGTGGGGACGGATCGCGAGGGAATGGAGTGGGGACGGATAGAGAGGGAATGGAGTGGGGACGGTTAGAGGGGGAATGGAGTGGGGCCGGATAGAGAGGGAATGGAGTGGGGCCGGATTGAGAGGGAATGGAGTGGGGCCGGATAGGGAAGGACTGGAGTGGGGACGGATAGAGAGGGAATGGAGTGGGGACGGATAGAGCGCGGAATGGAGTCGGGACGGTTAGAGATGGAATGGAGTGGGGACGGATAGAGAGAGAATGGAGTGGGGACGGCAGAAGAGAGAATGGAGTGGGGACGGATAAAGAGAGACTGGAGTGGCGCCGGATAGAGCGGGAATGGAGTGGGGACGGATAGAGAGGGAATGGAGTGGGGACGGATAGAGAGAGAATGGAGTGGGGACGGATAGAAAGGGAATGGAGTGGGGACGGATGGAGAGGGAATGGAGTGGGGACGGATAGAGAGGGAATGGAGTGGGGATGGATAGAGAGAGAATGGAGTGGGGGCGGATAGAGAGGGAATGGAGTGGGGACAGATAGAGAGTGAATGAAGTGGGGGCGGATAGAGAGAGAATGGAGTGGGGACGGATAGAGAGAGAATGGAGTGGGGACGGATAGAAAGAGAATGGAGTGGGGTCGGATAGGGAGAGAATGGAGTGGGGAGGAATAGAGAGAGAATGGAGTGGGGACGGATAGAGAGAATGGAGTGGGGACGGATTGAGAGAGAATGAAGTTGGGACGGATAGAGGGGGAATGGAGTGGCGACGGATATAGAGAGAATGGAGTGGGGATGGATAGAGAGAGAATGGAGTGGGGACGGATAGAGAGAGAATGGAGTGGGGACGGATAGAGAGAGAATGGAGTGGGGACGGATAGAGAGAGAATGGAGTGGGGACGGATAGAGAGAGAATGGAGTGGGAATGGAGAGAGAGAGAATGGAGTGGGGACGGATAGAGAGGGAATGGAGTGGGGCCGGAGAGAGAGGGAATGGAGTGGGGACGGATAGAAAGGGGAATGGAGTGGGGACGTTTAGCGAGGGAATGGAGTGGGGACGGATAGAGAGAGAATGGAGTGGGAATGGAGAGAGAGAGAATGGAGTGGGGACGGATAGAGAGGGAATGGAGTGGGGCCGGAGAGAGAGGGAATGGAGTGGGGACGGATAGAGAGGGGAATGGAGTGGGGACGTTTTGCGAGGGAATGGAGTGGGGACAGATAGAGAGAGAATGGAGTGGGGACGGATAGAGAGAGAATGGAGTGGGGATGGCAGAAGAGAGAATGGAGTGGGGCCGGATAGAGAGGGAATGGAGTGGGGACGGATAGAGATGGAATGGAGTGGGGACGGATAGAGAGGGGAATGGAGTGGGGACCGTTAGAGGGTGAATGGAGTGGGGAAGGATAGAGAGAGACTGGACTGGGGACGGATAGAGAGAGAATGGAGTGGGGACGGCAGAAGAGAGAATGCAGTGGGGACGGATAGAGAGAGACTGGTGTGGGGACGGATAGAGCGGGAATGGAGTGGGGACGGATAGAGAGGGAATGGAGTGGGGACGGAGAGAGCGAGAATGGAGTGGGGACGGATTGAGAGAGAATGGAGTGGGGACAGCAGAAGAGAGAATCGAGTGGGGACGGATAGAGAGAGAATCGAGTGGGGACGGATAGAGAGAGAATGCAGTGGGGACAGATAGAGATAGAATGGAGTGGGGTCGGATAGAGAGAGAATCGAGTGAGGACGGATAGAGCGGGAATGCAGTGGGGACTGAAAGAGAGGGAATGGAGTGGGGACGGATGGAGAGAGAATGGAGTCGGGTCGGATAGAGAGAGAATGGAGTGGGGTCGGAAAGAGAGAGAATGGAGTGGGGACGGATTGAGAGAGAATGGAGTGGGGACGGATATAGAGAGAATGGAGAGGGGACGGATAGAGAGAGAATGGAGTGGGGACGGATAGCGAGGGAATGGCGTGGGGCCGGAGAGAGAGGGAATGGAGTGGGGACGGATAGAGAGGGGAATGGAGTGGGGACGGACAGAGAGGGAATGGAGTGGGGACGGAAGGAGAGGGAATGGAGTGGGGAAGGATAGAGAGGGAATGGAGTGGGGACGGATAGAGGGGGAATGGAGTGGGGCCGGATAGAGAGTGAATGGAGTGGGGCCGGATTGAAAGGGAATGGAGTGGGGCCGGATAGGGAGGGACTGGAGTGGGGACGGATAGAGAGGGAATGGAGTGGGGACGGATAGCGCGCGGAATGGAGTCGGGACGGTTAGAGATAGAATGGATTGGGAACAGATAGAGAGAGAATGGAGTGGGGACGGCAGAAGAGAGAATGGAGTGGGAACGTATAAAGAGAGACTGGAGTGGGGCCGGATAGAGCGGGAATGGAGTGGGGACGGATAGAGAGGGAATGGAGTGGGGACGGATGGAGAGGGAATGGAGTGTGGACGGATAGAGTGGGAATGGAGTGGGGACTGATAGAGAGAGAATGGAGTGGGGACGGATAGAGAGAGAATGGAGTGGGGACGGATAGAGAGGGAATGGAGTGGGGATGGATAGAGTGGGAATGGAGTGGGGATGGATAGAGAGGGAATGGAGTGGGGATGGATAGACAGGGAATGGAGATTGGACGGATAGAGAGAGAATGGAGTGGGGACGGATAGAGAGGGAATGGAGTGGGGACGGATAGAGAGGGAATGGAGTGGGGACGGATAGCGAGGGAATGGAGTGGGGACGGATAGAGAGAGAATGGAGTGGGGACGGATAGAAAGGGAATGGAGTGGGGACGGATGGAGAGGGAATGGAGTGGGGACGGATAGAGAGGGAATGGAGTCGGGATGGATCGAGAGAGAATGGAGTGGGGGCGGATAGAGAGGGAATGGAGTGGGGACAGATAGAGAGTGAATGAAGTGGGGGCGGATAGAGAGGGAATGGAGTGGGGACGGATAGAGAGGGAATGGAGTGAGGACGGATAGAGAGAGAATGGAGTGGGGACAGATAGAAAGGGAATGGAGTGGGGACGGATGGAGAGGGAATGGAGTGGGGACGGATAGAGAGGGAATGGAGTGGTGATGGATAGAGAGAGAATGGAGTGGGGGCGGACAGAGAGGGAATGGAGTGGGGACAGATAGAGACTGAATGAAGTGGGGGCGGATAGAGAGAGAATGGAGTGGGGACGGATAGAGAGAGAATGGAGTGGGGACGGATAGAGATAGAATGGAGTGGGGTCGGAAAGAGAGAGAATAGAGTGGGGACGGATAGAGAGAGAATGGAGTGGGGATGGATAAAGAAAGAATAGAGTGGGGTCGGATAGAGAGAGAATGGACTGGGGACGGAGAGAGAGAGAATGGAGTGGGGAAGGATAGAGAGAGAATGGAGTGGGGACGGATAGAGAGGGAATGGAGTGGGCACAGATAGAGAGTGAATGAAGTGGGGGCGGATAGAGAGAGAATCGAGTGGGGACGGATAGAGAGAGAATGGAGTGGGGACAGATAGAGAGAGAATGGAGTGGGGTCGGATAGAGAGAGAATGGAGTGGGGACGGATAGAGAGAGAATGGAGAGGGGACGGATAGAGAGAACGGGATGGGGATGGATAGAGGGGGAATGGAGTGGGGACGGATAGAGAGAATGGAGTGGGGACGGATAGTGAGGGAATGGAGTGGGCACGGACATAGAGGGAATGGAGTGGGGACGGATAGAGCGGGAATGGAGTGGGGACGGATAGAGAGAGAATGGAGTGGGGACGGATAGAGAGAGAATGGAGTGGGGACGGACAGAGAGAGAATGGAGTGGGGACGGATAGAGAGGGAATGGAGTGGGGACGGATTGAGAGAGAATGGAGTGCGGAAGGATAGAGGGGGAATGGAGTGCGGCCGGAGAGAGAGGGAATGGAGTGGGGACGGATAGAGAGATGAATGGAGTGGGGACGGTTAGAGAGGGAATGGAGTGGGGACGGATAGAGAGAGAATGGAGTGGGGACAGCAGAAGAGAGAATGGAGTGGGGACGGATAGAGAGAGAATGGAGTGGGGACGGATAGAGAGGGAATGGAGTGGGGACGGATAGAAAGAGTATGGAGTGGGGACAGATCCAGAGGGAATGGTGTGGGGACAGATAGAGAGGGAATGGAGTGGGGACGGATAGAGAGAGAATGGAGTGGGGACGGATAGAGAGGGAATGGCGTGGGGACGGATAGATAGGGAATGGAGTGAGGACGGACAGAGAGGGAATGGAGTGGGGACGGATTGAGAGAGAATGGAGTGCGGAAGGATAGAGAGGGAATGGAGTGCGGCCGGAGAGAGAGGGAATGGAGTGGGGACGGAAAGAGAGGGAATGGAGTGGGGATAGATGGAGAGAGAATGTAGTGGGGACGGATAGAGAGAGAATGGAGTTGGGACAGCAGAAGAGAGAATGGAGTGGGAACGGATAGAGAGAGAATGGAGTGGGGACGGATAGAGATCAAATGGAGTGGGGACAGATAGAGAGGGAATGGAGTGGGGACGGATAGATAGAGAATGGAGTGGGGACAGATCCAGAGGGAATGGTGTGGGGACAGATAGAGAGGGAATGGAGTTGGGACGGATAGAGAGAGAATGGAGTGGGGACGGATAGAGAGGGAATGGAGTGGGGACGGATAGACAGCGAATGGAGTGGGGACGGATAGAGAGAGAATGGATTGGGGACGGATAGAGAGGGAATGGAGTGGGGACGGATAGAGTGGGAATGGAGTGGGGACTGATAGAGAGTGAATGGAGTGGGGACGGTTAGAGAGGGAATGTAGTGGGAAGGATAGAGAGAGAATGGAGTGGGGACGGATAGAGAGAGAATGGAGTGGGGATGGCAGAAGAGAGAATGGAGTGGGGACGGATGAAGAGGGAATGGAGTGGGGACGGATAGAGAGGGGAATGGAGTAGGGACGGTTAGAGAGGGAATGGAGTGGGGAAGGATAGAGAGAGAATGGAGTGGGGACGGCAGAAGAGAGAATGCAGTGGGGACGGATAGAGAGAGACTGGTGTGGGGACGAATAGAGCGGGAATGGAGTGGGGACGGATAGAGAGGGAATGGAGTGGGGACGGATAGAGCGACAATGGAGTGGGGACGGATTGAGAGAGAATGGAGTGGGGACAGCAGAAGAGAGAATCGAGTGGGGACGGATAGAGAGAGAATCGAGTGGGGACGGATAGAGAGAGAATGCAGTGGGGACAGATAGAGATAGAATGGAGTGGGGTCGGATAGAGAGAGAATCGAGTGAGGATGGATAGAGCGGGAATGCAGTGGGGACGGAAAGAGAGGGAATGGAGTGGGGACGGATAGAGAGAGAATGGAGCGGGGTCGGATAGAGAGAGAATGGAGTGGGGTCGGAAAGAGAGAGAATGGAGTGGGGACGGATAGAGAGGGAATTGAGTGGGGACGGATACAGAGAGAATGGAGTGGGGAAGGAGAGAGAGATAATGTAGTGGGGAAGGAGAGAGAGAGAATGGAGTGGGGACGGATAGAGAGGGAATGGAGTGGGGACGGATCGCGAGGGAATGGAGTGGGGACGGATAGAGAGGGAATGGAGTGGGGACGGTTAGAGGGGGAATGGAGTGGGGCCGGATAGAGAGGGAATGGAGTGGGGCCGGATTGAGAGGGAATGGAGTGGGGCCGGATAGGGAGGGACTGGAGTGGGGACGGATAGTGAGGGAATGGAGTGGGGACGGAGAGAGCGCGGAATGGAGTCGGGACGGTTATAGATGGAATGGAGTGGGGACGGATAGAGAGAGAATGGAGTGGGGACGGCAGAAGATAGAATGGAGTGGGGACGGATAAAGAGAGACTGGAGTGGCGCCGGATAGAGCGGGAATGGAGTGGGGACGGATAGAGAGTGAATGGAGTGGGGAAGGATAGAGAGGGAATGGAGTGGGGGCGGATAGAGAGGGAATGGAGTGGGGACAGATAGAGAGAGAATGGAGTGGGGATGGCAGAAGAGAGAATGGAGTGGGGACGGATAGAGAGAGAATGGAGTGGGGACGGCAGAAGAGAGAATTCAGTGGGGACGGATAGAGAGAGACTGGTGTGGGGACGGATAGAGCGGCAATGGAGTGGGGACGGATAGAGCGACAATGGAGTGGGGACGGATTGAGAGAGAATGGAGTGGGGTCGGATAGAGAGAGAATCGAGTGAGGACGGATAGAGCGGGAATGCAGTGGGGACGGAAAGAGAGGGAATGGAGGCGGGACGGATGGAGAGAGAATGGAGTGGGGTCGGATAGAGAGAGAATGGAGTGGTGTCGGAAAGAGAGAGAATGGAGTGTGGAAGGATAGAGAGGGAATTGAGTGGGGACGGATATAGAGAGAATGGAGAGGGGACGGATAGAGAGAGAATGGAGTGGGGACGGATAGAGAGGGAATGGCGTGGGGCCGGAGAGAGAAGGAATGGAGTGGGGACGGATAGAGAGGGGAATGGAGTGGAGACGGATAGAGAGGGAATGGAGTGGGGACGGATCGAGAGGGAATGGAGTGGGCCGGATAGAGAGGGAATGGAGTGGGGACGGATAAAGGGGGAATGGAGTGGGGCCGGATAGAGAGGGAATGGAGTGGGGCCGGATTGACAGGGAATGGAGTGGGGAAGGATAGGGAGGGACTGGAGTGGGGACGGATAGAGAGGGAATGGAGTGGGGAGGGATAGAGCGCGGAATGGAGTCGGGAAGGTTAGAGATGGAATGGAGTGGGGACAGATAGAGAGAGAATGGAGTGGGGACGGCAGAAGAGAGAATGGAGAGGGGACGGATAGAGAGAGAATGGAGTGGGGACGGATAGAGAGAGAATGGAGTGGGGACGGATAGAGAGAATGGAGTGGGGACGGATTGAGAGAGAATGAAGTTGGGACGGATAGAGGGGGAATGGAGTGGCGACGGATATAGAGAGAATGGACTGGGGATGGATAGAGAGAGAATGGAGTGGGGACGGATAGAGAGAGATTGGAGTGGGGACGGATAGAGAGAGAATGGAGTGCGGACGGATAGAGAGAGAATGGAGTGGGGATGGAGAGAGAGAGAATGGAGTGGGGACGGATAGAGAGGGAATGGAGTGGGGCCGGAGTGGGGCCGGGATGGATAAAGAGAGAATGGAGTGGGAACAGATAGAGAGAATGGAGTGGGGACGGATAGAGAGGGAATGGAGTGGGGACGGTAGAGAGGGAATGGAGTGGGGACGGATAGAGAGAGAATGGAGTGGGGACGGATAGAGAGAGAATGGAGTGGGGACAGATAGAGAGAGAATGTAGTGGGGATGGATAGAGAGAGAATGGAGTGGGGACGGATAGAGAGAGAAAGGAGTGGGGACGGGAGAAGAGAGAATGGAGTGGGGACGTATAATGAGAGACTGAAGTGTGGACGGATAGAGCGGGAATGGAGTGGGGACAGCAGAAGAGAGAATGGAGTGGGGACGGATAGAGAGGTAATGGAGTGGGGACGGTAGAGAGGGTATGGAGTGGGGACGGATAGAGAGAGAATGGAGTGGGGGCGGATAGAGTGAGAATGGATTGGGGACGGATAGAGACAGAATGGAGTGGGGACGGGAGAGAGGGAATGGAGCGGGGTCGGATAGAGAGGGAATAGAGTGGGGACGGATAGAGAGAGAATTTAGTGGGGACGGATACAGAGAGAATGGCGTGGGAACGGATAGAGAGAGAATGGCGTGGGGACGGAGAGAGAGAATGGAGTGGGGACAGATAGAGAGAGAATGGAGTGGGGACGGATAGAGAGAATGGAGTGGAGACGGGTGAAGAGAGAATGGAGTGGGGACGGATAGAGCGGGAATGGAGTGGGGACGGATAGAGAGAGAATGGAGTGGGGACGGTAGAGAGGGAATGGAGTGGGGACGGATAGAGAGGGAAAAGAGCGGGGACGGATAGAGAGAGAATGGAGTGGGGACGGATAGAGAGGGAATGGAGTGGGGACGGTAGGGAGGGAATGGAGTGGGGACGGATAGAGAGGGAATAGAGTGGGGACGAATAGAGAGAGAATGGAGTGGGGACGGGTAAAGAGAGAATGGAGTGGGGACGCATAGAGCGGGAATGGAGTGGGGACGGATAGAGAGAGAATTGGGTGGGGACGGTAGAGAGGGAATGGAGCGGGGATGGATAGAGAGAGAATGGAGTGGGGACGGGAGAAGAGAGAATGGAGTGGGGATGGATAGAGCGGGAATGGAGTGGGGACGGATCGAGAGAGAATGGAGTGATGACGGAGAGAGAGAGAATGGAGTGGGAACGGATAGAAAGAGAATGGTGTGGGGACGGATAGAGAGAGAATGGAGTGGGGACGGATAGAGAGAGAATGGACTGGGGACGGATAGAGAGGGAATGGAGTGGGAATGGCAGAAGAGAGAATGGAGTGGGGACGGGAGAAGAGAGAATGGAGTGGGGATGGATAGAGCGGGAATGGAGTGGGGACGGATAGAGAGAGAATGGAGTGGAGACGGATAGAGAGGAAATGGAGTGGGGACGGTAGAGAGGGAATGCACTGGGGACGGATAGATAGAGAATGGAGTGATGACGGATAGAGAGAGAATGGAGTCGGGACGGATAGAGAGGGAATGGAGTGGGGACGGTAGAGAAGGAACGGAGTGGGGACGGATAGAGAGGGAATGGAGTGGGGACGGTAGAGAGGGAATGGAGTGGGGACGGATAGAGAGAGAAAGGAGTGGGGACGGATAGAGAGGGAATGGAGTGTGGACGGATAGAGAGAGAATGGAGTGGGGGCGGATAGAGAGAGAATGGAGTGGGGACGGATAGAGAGAGAATGGAGTGGGGTCGGATAGAGAGAGAATGGAATGTGGATGAATAGAGAGGGAATGGAGTGGGGACAGATAGAGAGGGAATGGAGTGGGGATGGATAGATAGAGAATGGAGTGGGGACAGATAGAGAGGGAATGGAGTGGGGATGGATAGAGAGAGAATGGAGTGGGGACGGATAGAGAGAGAAAGGAGTGGGGACGGGAGAAGAGAGAATGGAGTGGGGACGTATAATGAGAGACTGAAGTGTGGACGGAGAGAGCGGGAATGGAGTGGGGACAGCAGAAGAGAGAATGGAGTGGGGACGGATAGAGAGGGAATGGAGTGGGGACGGATAGAGAGAGAATGTAGTGGGGACGGATAGAGAGGGAATGGAGTGGGGACGGATAGAGAGCGAATGGAATGGGGATGAATAGAGAGAGAATGGAGTGGGCACGGATAAAGAGGGAATGGAGTGGGGACGGATAGAGAGGGAATGGAGTGGGGACTGATCGATAGGGAATGGAGTGAGAACGGATAGAGAGGGAATGGAGTTGGGACGGATAGAGAGGGAATGGAGTGGTGAAGGATATAGAGAGAATGGAGTGGGGATGGATAGAGAGAGAATGGAGTGGGGACGGATAGAGAGAGAATGGAGTGGGGACGGATAGAGACAGAATGGAGTGGGGACGGATAGACAGAGTATGGAGTGGGGATGGATCGAGTGGGAATGGAGTGGGGATGGATAGGGATAGAATGGACTGGGGACGGATCGAGAGGGAATGGAGTGGGGACGGATAGAGAGAGAATGGAGTGGGGACGGATAGAAAGGGAATGGAGTGGGGACGGATGGAGAGAGAATGGAGTGGGGACGGATAGAGCGGGAATGGAGTGGGGACGGATTGAGAGAATGGAGTGGGGACGGATCGAGAGAGAATGGAGTGGGGACGGATAGAGAGAATGGAGTGGGGACGGATAGAGAGAATGGAGTGGGGACGGCAGAAGAGAGAATGGAGTGGGGACGGGAGAAGAGAGAATGGAGTGGGGACGGATAGAGAGGGAATGGAGTGGGAACAGATAGAGAGGGAATGGAGTGGAGACGGAGAGAGAGGGAATTGAGTGGGGACGGATAGAGAGGGAATGGAGTGGCGAAGGTTAGAGAGAGAATGGAGTGGGGAGGGATAGAGAGAGAATGGAGTGGGGACGGATATAGAGAGAATGGAGTGCGGACGGATAGAGAGAGAATGGAGTGGGGACGGATAGAGAGAGAATGGAGTGGGGACGGATAGAGAGAGAATGGAGTGGGGACGGATAGAGAGAGAATGGAGTGGTGACGGATAGAGAGAGAATGGAGTGGGGACGGAAAGAGATGGAATGGAGTGGGGTCGGATAGAGATGGAATGGAGTGGGGATGGATCGAGTGGGAATGGAGTGGGGACAGATAGTGAGGGAATGGAGTGGAGACGGATAGAGAGGGAATGGAGTGGGGACGGATAGAGAGGGAATGGAGTGGGGAAGGTTAGAGAGAGAATGGAGTGGGGACGGATAGAAAGGGAATGGAGTGGGGACGGATGGAGAGAGAATGGAGTGGGGACGGATAGAGAGAGAAGGGATTGGGGACGGATAGAGAGGGAATGGAGTGGGGACGGATAGAGAGGGAATGGAGTGGGGACGGATAGAGAGGGAATGGAGTGTGTACGGATAGCGAGGGAATGGAGTGGGGACGGAGAGAGAGGGAATGGAGTGAGGACGGATAGAGAGAGAATGGAGTGGGGACGGATAGAGAGGGAATGGAGTGGGGACGGATAGAGAGAGAATTGAGTGGGGACGGATAAAGAGAGAATGGAGTAGGGACGGATAGAAAGGGAATGGAGTGGGAACGGATGGAGAGAGAATGGAGTGGGGACGGATAGAGAGAGAATGGAGTGGGGACGGATAGAGAGAGAAGGGAGTGGGGACGGATAGAGAGGGAATGGAGTGGGAATGGATGGAGCGGGAATAGAGTGGGGACGGATAGAGAGGGAATGGAGAGTGTACGGATAGCGAGGGAATGGAGTGGTGACGGACAGAGAGGGAATGGAGTGGGGAGTGATAGATCGGGAATGGAGTGCGGACTAATAGAGAGGGAATGGAGTGGGGACGGATGGAGAGAGAATGGAGTGGGGACGGTTAGAGAGAGAATGGAGTGGGGACGGATAGGGAGGGAATGGAGTGGGGACGGATATAGAGAGAATGGAATGCGGACGGACAGAGAGAGAATGGACTGCGGACGGAAAGAGAGAGAATGGAGTGGGGACGGATAGAGAAAGAATGGAGTGGGGACGGAGAGAGAGAGAATGGAGTGGTGACGGATAGAGAGAGAATGGAGTGGGGACGGATAGAGAGGGAATGGAATGGGGATGGATCGAGTGGGAATGGAGTGGGGACGGATAGAGAGGGAATGGAGTGGGGACGGTTAGAGAGCGAATGGAGTGGGGACGGATAGGGAGAGAATGGAGTGGGGAAGGATAGAGAGAGAATGGAGTGGGGACGGTAGAGACGGAATGGAGGGGGACGGATAGAGAGAGAATGGAGTGGGGACGGATAGAGAGGGAATGGAGTGGGGACGGTAGAGAGGGTATTGAGTGGGGACGGATAGAGAGGGAATAGAGTGGGGACGGATAGAGAGAGAATGGAGTGGGGACGGATAGAGAGAGAATGGTGTGGGGACGGATAGAGAAGAGAATGGAGTGGGGACGGATAGAGAGAATGGGATGGGGACGGATAGAGGGGGAATGAAGTGGGGATGGATAGAGAGGGAATGATGTGGGGACGGATGGAGAGAGAATGGAGTAGGGACGGATAGAGCGGGAATGGTGTGGGGACGGATTGAGAGAATGGAGTGGGGACGGATAGAGAGAGAATGGAGTGGGGACGGATAGAGAGAATGGAGTGGGGACGGCAGAAGAGAGAATGGAGTGGGGAATGATAGAGCGGGAATGGAGTGTGGACGGATAGAGAGAGAATGGAGTGGAGACGGATAGAGAGGGAATGGAGTGTGGACGGATAGAGAGGGAATAGAGTGGGGACGGAGAGCGAGAGAATAGAGTGGGCACAGATAGAAAGAGAATGGTGTGGTGACGGATAAAGAGAGAATGGAGTGGCGACGGATCGAGAGAGAATGGAGTGGGGACGGATAGAGAGAGAATGGAGTGGGGACGGTAGAGAGGGAATGGAGCGGGGACGGATAGAGAGGGAATAGAGTGGGCACGGATAGAGAGAGAATGGAGTGGGGATGGATAAAGAGATAATGGAGTGGGAACAGATAGAGAGAATGGAGTGGGGACGGATAGAGAGAGAATGGAGTGGGGACGGATAGAGAGGGAATGGAGTGGGGACGGTAGAGAGGGAGTGGAGTGGGGACGGATAGAGAGAGAAAGGAGTGGGGACGGGAGAAGAGAGAATGGAGTGGGGACGGATAGAGAGGGAATGGAGTGGGGATGGATAGAGAGAGAATGGAGTGGGGACGTATAATGAGAGACTGAAGTGTGGACAGATAGAGCGGGAATGGAGTGGGGACAGCAGAAGAGAGAAAGGAGTGGGGAGGGGAGAAGAGAGAATGGAGTGGGGACGGATAGAGAGGGAATGGAGTGGGGACGGATAGAGAGAGAATGTCGTGGGGACGGATAGAGAGGGAATGGAGTGGGGACGGATAGAGAGCGAATGGAATGGGGATGAATAGAGAGAGAATGGAGTGGGGACGGATAGAGAGGGAATGGAGTGGGGACGGATAGAGAGGGAATGGAGTGGGGACTGATAGATATGGAATGGAGTGAGGACGGATAGAGAGGGAATGGAGTTGGGACGGATAGAGAGAGAATGGAGTGGTGAAGAATATAGATATAATGGAGTGGGGATGGATAGAGAGAGAATGGAGTGGGGACGGATAGAGAGATAATGGAGTTTGGGACGGATAGAGACAGAATGGAGTGGGGACGGATAGACAGAGTATGGAGTGGGGACGGATAGAGAGAGAATGGAGTGGGGATGGATAGAGAGAGAATGGACTGGGGACGGATAGAGAGGGAATGGAGTGGGGACGGACAGAGAGAGAATGGAGTGGGGACGGATAGAAAGGGAATGGAGTGGAGACGGATAGAGAGGGAATGGAGTGGGGATGGATAGAGAGGGAATGGAGTGGGGACGGATCGAGAGAATGGAGTGGGGACGGCAGAAGAGAGAATGGAGTGGGGACGGCAGAAGAGAGAATGGAGTGGGGACGGGAGAAGAGAGAATGGAGTGGGGACGGATAGAGAGAGAATGGAGTGGGGACAGATAGAGAGAGAATGTAGTGGGGACGGATAGAGAGGGAATGGAGTGGGGACGGATAGAGAGCGAATGGAATGGGGATGAATAGAGAGAGAATGGAGTGGGCACGGATAAAGAGGGAATGGAGTGGGGACGGATAGAGAGGGAATGGAGTGGGGACTGATCGATAGGGAATGGAGTGAGAACGGATAGAGAGGGAATGGAGTTGGGACGGATAGAGAGGGAATGGAGTGGTGAAGGATATAGAGAGAATGGAGTGGGGATGGATAGAGAGAGAATGGAGTGGGGACGGATAGAGAGAGAATGGAGTGGGGACGGATAGAGACAGAATGGAGTGGGGACGGATAGACAGAGTATGGAGTGGGGATGGATCGAGTGGGAATGGAGTGGGGATGGATAGGGATAGAATGGACTGGGGACGGATCGAGAGGGAATGGAGTGGGGACGGATAGAGAGAGAATGGAGTGGGGACGGATAGAAAGGGAATGGAGTGGGGACGGATGGAGAGAGAATGGAGTGGGGACGGATAGAGCGGGAATGGAGTGGGGACGGATTGAGAGAATGGAGTGGGGACGGATCGAGAGAGAATGGAGTGGGGACGGATAGAGAGAATGGAGTGGGGACGGATAGAGAGAATGGAGTGGGGACGGCAGAAGAGAGAATGGAGTGGGGACGGGAGAAGAGAGAATGGAGTGGGGACGGATAGAGAGGGAATGGAGTGGGAACAGATAGAGAGGGAATGGAGTGGAGACGGAGAGAGAGGGAATTGAGTGGGGACGGATAGAGAGGGAATGGAGTGGCGAAGGTTAGAGAGAGAATGGAGTGGGGAGGGATAGAGAGAGAATGGAGTGGGGACGGATATAGAGAGAATGGAGTGCGGACGGATAGAGAGAGAATGGAGTGGGGACGGATAGAGAGAGAATGGAGTGGGGACGGATAGAGAGAGAATGGAGTGGGGACGGATAGAGAGAGAATGGAGTGGTGACGGATAGAGAGAGAATGGAGTGGGGACGGAAAGAGATGGAATGGAGTGGGGTCGGATAGAGATGGAATGGAGTGGGGATGGATCGAGTGGGAATGGAGTGGGGACAGATAGTGAGGGAATGGAGTGGAGACGGATAGAGAGGGAATGGAGTGGGGACGGATAGAGAGGGAATGGAGTGGGGAAGGTTAGAGAGAGAATGGAGTGGGGACGGATAGAAAGGGAATGGAGTGGGGACGGATGGAGAGAGAATGGAGTGGGGACGGATAGAGAGAGAAGGGATTGGGGACGGATAGAGAGGGAATGGAGTGGGGACGGATAGAGAGGGAATGGAGTGGGGACGGATAGAGAGGGAATGGAGTGTGTACGGATAGCGAGGGAATGGAGTGGGGACGGAGAGAGAGGGAATGGAGTGAGGACGGATAGAGAGAGAATGGAGTGGGGACGGATAGAGAGGGAATGGAGTGGGGACGGATAGAGAGAGAATTGAGTGGGGACGGATAAAGAGAGAATGGAGTAGGGACGGATAGAAAGGGAATGGAGTGGGAACGGATGGAGAGAGAATGGAGTGGGGACGGATAGAGAGAGAATGGAGTGGGGACGGATAGAGAGAGAAGGGAGTGGGGACGGATAGAGAGGGAATGGAGTGGGAATGGATGGAGCGGGAATAGAGTGGGGACGGATAGAGAGGGAATGGAGAGTGTACGGATAGCGAGGGAATGGAGTGGTGACGGACAGAGAGGGAATGGAGTGGGGAGTGATAGATCGGGAATGGAGTGCGGACTAATAGAGAGGGAATGGAGTGGGGACGGATGGAGAGAGAATGGAGTGGGGACGGTTAGAGAGAGAATGGAGTGGGGACGGATAGGGAGGGAATGGAGTGGGGACGGATATAGAGAGAATGGAATGCGGACGGACAGAGAGAGAATGGACTGCGGACGGAAAGAGAGAGAATGGAGTGGGGACGGATAGAGAAAGAATGGAGTGGGGACGGAGAGAGAGAGAATGGAGTGGTGACGGATAGAGAGAGAATGGAGTGGGGACGGATAGAGAGGGAATGGAATGGGGATGGATCGAGTGGGAATGGAGTGGGGACGGATAGAGAGGGAATGGAGTGGGGACGGTTAGAGAGCGAATGGAGTGGGGACGGATAGGGAGAGAATGGAGTGGGGAAGGATAGAGAGAGAATGGAGTGGGGACGGTAGAGACGGAATGGAGGGGGACGGATAGAGAGAGAATGGAGTGGGGACGGATAGAGAGGGAATGGAGTGGGGACGGTAGAGAGGGTATTGAGTGGGGACGGATAGAGAGGGAATAGAGTGGGGACGGATAGAGAGAGAATGGAGTGGGGACGGATAGAGAGAGAATGGTGTGGGGACGGATAGAGAAGAGAATGGAGTGGGGACGGATAGAGAGAATGGGATGGGGACGGATAGAGGGGGAATGAAGTGGGGATGGATAGAGAGGGAATGATGTGGGGACGGATGGAGAGAGAATGGAGTAGGGACGGATAGAGCGGGAATGGTGTGGGGACGGATTGAGAGAATGGAGTGGGGACGGATAGAGAGAGAATGGAGTGGGGACGGATAGAGAGAATGGAGTGGGGACGGCAGAAGAGAGAATGGAGTGGGGAATGATAGAGCGGGAATGGAGTGTGGACGGATAGAGAGAGAATGGAGTGGAGACGGATAGAGAGGGAATGGAGTGTGGACGGATAGAGAGGGAATAGAGTGGGGACGGAGAGCGAGAGAATAGAGTGGGCACAGATAGAAAGAGAATGGTGTGGTGACGGATAAAGAGAGAATGGAGTGGCGACGGATCGAGAGAGAATGGAGTGGGGACGGATAGAGAGAGAATGGAGTGGGGACGGTAGAGAGGGAATGGAGCGGGGACGGATAGAGAGGGAATAGAGTGGGCACGGATAGAGAGAGAATGGAGTGGGGATGGATAAAGAGATAATGGAGTGGGAACAGATAGAGAGAATGGAGTGGGGACGGATAGAGAGAGAATGGAGTGGGGACGGATAGAGAGGGAATGGAGTGGGGACGGTAGAGAGGGAGTGGAGTGGGGACGGATAGAGAGAGAAAGGAGTGGGGACGGGAGAAGAGAGAATGGAGTGGGGACGGATAGAGAGGGAATGGAGTGGGGATGGATAGAGAGAGAATGGAGTGGGGACGTATAATGAGAGACTGAAGTGTGGACAGATAGAGCGGGAATGGAGTGGGGACAGCAGAAGAGAGAAAGGAGTGGGGAGGGGAGAAGAGAGAATGGAGTGGGGACGGATAGAGAGGGAATGGAGTGGGGACGGATAGAGAGAGAATGTCGTGGGGACGGATAGAGAGGGAATGGAGTGGGGACGGATAGAGAGCGAATGGAATGGGGATGAATAGAGAGAGAATGGAGTGGGGACGGATAGAGAGGGAATGGAGTGGGGACGGATAGAGAGGGAATGGAGTGGGGACTGATAGATATGGAATGGAGTGAGGACGGATAGAGAGGGAATGGAGTTGGGACGGATAGAGAGAGAATGGAGTGGTGAAGAATATAGATATAATGGAGTGGGGATGGATAGAGAGAGAATGGAGTGGGGACGGATAGAGAGATAATGGAGTTTGGGACGGATAGAGACAGAATGGAGTGGGGACGGATAGACAGAGTATGGAGTGGGGACGGATAGAGAGAGAATGGAGTGGGGATGGATAGAGAGAGAATGGACTGGGGACGGATAGAGAGGGAATGGAGTGGGGACGGACAGAGAGAGAATGGAGTGGGGACGGATAGAAAGGGAATGGAGTGGAGACGGATAGAGAGGGAATGGAGTGGGGATGGATAGAGAGGGAATGGAGTGGGGACGGATCGAGAGAATGGAGTGGGGACGGCAGAAGAGAGAATGGAGTGGGGACGGCAGAAGAGAGAATGGAGTGGGGACGGGAGAAGAGAGAATGGAGTGGGGACGGATAGAGAGAGAATGGAGTGGGGACAGATAGAGAGGGAATGGAGTGGAGACGGATAGAGAGGGAATGGAGTGGGGATGGATAGAGAGGGAATGGAGTGGGGACGGATAGAGAGGGAATGGAGTGGGGACGGATAGAGAGGGAATGGAGTGGGGACGGATAGAGAGAGAATGGAGTGGGGACGGATAGAGAGAGAATGGAGTGGGGACGGATAGAGAGAGAATGGAGTGGTGACGGATAGAGAGAGAATGGAGTGGTGACGGATAGAGAGAGAATGGAGTGGGGACGGATAGAGATGGAATGGAGTGGGGACGGATAGACATGGAATGGAGTGGGGATGGATCGAGTGGGAATGGAGTGGGGACAGATAGAGAGGGAATGGAGTGGAGACGGATAGAGAGGGAATGGAGTGGGGACGGATAGAGAGGGAATGGAGTGGGGAAGGTTAGAGAGAGAATGGCGTGGGGACGGATAGAAAGGGAATGGAGTGGGGACGGATGGAGAGAGAATGGAGTGGGGACGGATAGAGAGAGAAGGGAGTGGGGCGGATAGAGAGGAAATGGAGTGGGGACGGATAGAGAGGGAATGGAGTGGTGAAGGATATAGAGAGAATGGAGTGGGGATGGATAGAGAGAGAATGGAGTGGGGACGGATAGAGAGAGAATGGAGTGGGGACGGATAGAGAGAGAATGGAGTGGGGACGGATAGAGAGAGAATGGAGTGGGGATGGATAGAGACAGAATGGACTGGGGACGGATCGAGAGGGAATGGAGTGGGGACGGATAGAGAGAGAATGGAGTGGGGACGGATAGAAAGGGAATGGAGTGGGGACGGATGGAGAGAGAATGGAGTGGGGACGGATAGAGCGGGAATGGAGTGGGGACGGATTGAGAGAATGGAGTGGGGACGGATCGAGAGAGAATGGAGTGGGGACGGATAGAGAGAATGGAGTGGGGACGGATAGAGAGAATGGAGTGGGGACGGCAGAAGAGAGAATGGAGTGGGGACGGGAGAAGAGAGAATGGAGTGGGGACGGATAGAGAGGGAATGGAGTGGAGACGGATAGAGAGGGAATGGAGTGGGGACGGTAGAGAGGGAATGCACTGGGGACGGATAGATAGAGAATGGAGTGATGACGGATAGAGAGAGAATGGAGTGGGGACGGATAGAGAGGGAATGGAGTGGGGACGGTAGAGAAGGAATGGAGTGGGGACGGATAGAGAGGGAATGGAGTGGGGACGGTAGAGAGGGAATGGAGTGGGGACGGATAGAGAGAGAAAGGAGTGGGGACGGGTAGAGAGGGAATGGAGTGTGGACGGATTGAGAGAGAATGGAGTGGGGGCGGATAGAGAGAGAATGGAGTGGGGAAGGATAGAGAGAGAATGGAGTGGGGTCAGATAGAGAGAGAATGGAATGTGGATGAATAGAGAGGGAATGGAGTGGGGACAGATAGAGAGGGAATGGAGTGGGGATGGATAGAAAGAGAATGGAGTGGGGACAGATAGAGAGGGAATGGAGTGGGGATGGATAGAGAGAGAATGGAGTGGGGACGGATAGAGAGAGAAAGGAGTGGGGACGGGAGAAGAGAGAATGGAGTGGGGACGTATAATGAGAGACTGAAGTGTGGACGGAGAGAGCGGGAATGGAGTGGGGACAGCAGAAGAGAGAATGGAGTGGGGACGGTTAGAGAGGGAATTGAGTGGGGACGGATAGAGAGAGAATGTAGTGGGGACGGATAGAGAGGGAATGGAGTCGGGACGGATAGAGAGCGAATGGAATGGGGATGAATAGAGAGAGAATGGAGTGGGCACGGATAAAGAGGGAATGGAGTGGGGACGGATAGAGAGGGAATGAAGTGGGGACTGATCGATAGGGAATGGAGTGAGAACGGAAAGAGAGGGAATGAGTTGGGACGGATAGAGAGGGAATGGAGTGGTGAAGGATATAGAGAGAATGGAGTGGGGATGGATAGAGAGAGAATGGAGTGGGGACGGATAGAGAGAGAATGGAGTGGGGACGGATAGAGACAGAATGGAGTGGGGACGGATAGAGAGAGAATGGAGTGGGGATGGATAGAGACAGAATGGACTGGGGACGGATCGAGAGGGAATGGAGTGGGGACGGATAGAGAGAGAATGGAGTGGGGACGGATAGAAAGGGAATGGAGTGGGGACGGATGGAGAGAGAATGGAGTGGGGACGGATAGAGCGGGAATGGAGTGGGGACGGATTGAGAGAATGGAGTGGGGACGGATCGAGAGAGAATGGAGTGGGGACGGATAGAGAGAATGGAGTGGGGACGGATAGAGAGAATGGAGTGGGGACGGCAGAAGAGAGAATGGAGTGGGGACGGGAGAAGAGAGAATGGAGTGGGGACGGATAGAGAGGGAATGGAGTGGGGACAGATAGAGAGGGAATGGAGTGGAGACGGAGCTAGAGGGAATGGAGTGGGGACGGATAGAGAGGGAATGGAGTGGCGAAGGTTAGAGAGAGAATGGAGTGGGGAGGGATAGAGAGAGAATGGAGTGGGGACGGATATAGAGAGAATGGAGTGCGGACGGATAGAGAGAGAATGGAGTGGGGACGGATAGAGAGAGAATGGAGTGGGGTCGGATAGAGAGAGAATGGAGTGGTGACGGATAGAGAGAGAATGGAGTGGGGACGGAAAGAGATGGAATGGAGTGGGGACGGATAGAGATGGAATTGAGTGGGGATGGATCGAGTGGGAATGGAGTGGGGACAGATAGTGAGGGAATGGAGTGGAGACGGATAGAGAGGGAATGGAGTGGGGACGGATAGAGAGGGAATGGAGTGGGGAAGGTTAGAGAGAGAATGGAGTGGGGACGGATAGAAAGGGAATGGAGTGGGGACGGATGGAGAGAGAATGGAGTGGGGACGGATAGAGAGAGAAGGGATTGGGGACGGATAGAGAGGGAATGGAGTGGGGACGGATAGAGAGGGAATGGAGTGGGGACGGATAGAGAGGGAATGGAGTGTGTACGGATAGCGAGGGAATGGAGTGGGGACGGAGAGAGAGGGAATGGAGTGAGGACGGATAGAGAGAGAATGGAGTGGGGACGGATAGAGAGGGAATGGAGTGGGGACGGATAGAGAGAGAATTGAGTGGGGATGGATAAAGAGAGAATGGAGTAGGGACGGATAGAAAGGGAATGGAGTGGGAACGGATGGAGAGAGAATGGAGTGGGGACGGATAGAGAGAGAATGGAGTGGGGACAGATAGAGAGAGAAGGGAGTGGGGACGGATAGAGAGTGAATGGAGTGGGAATGGATGGAGCGGGAATAGAGTGGGGACGGATAGAGAGGGAATGGAGAGTGTACGGACAGCGAGGGAATGGAGTGGTGACGGACAGAGAGGGAATGGAGTGGGGAGTGATAGATCGGGAATGGAGTGCGGACTAATAGAGAGGGAATGGAGTGGGGACGGATGGAGAGAGAATGGAGTGGGGACGGTTAGAGAGAGAATGGAGTGGGGACGGATAGGGAGGGAATGGAGTGGGGACGGATATAGAGAGAATGGAATGCGGACGGACAGAGAGAGAATGGACTGCGGACGGAAAGAGAGAGAATGGAGTGGGGACGGATAGAGAAAGAATGGAGTGGGGACGGAGAGAGAGAGAATGGAGTGGTGACGGATAGAGAGAGAATGGAGTGGGGACGGATAGAGAGAGAAGGGATTGGGGACGGATAGAGAGGGAATGGAGTGGGGACGGATAGAGAGGGAATGGAGTGGGGACGGATAGAGAGGGAATGGAGTGTGTACGGATAGCGAGGGAATGGAGTGGGGACGGAGAGAGAGGGAATGGAGTGAGGACGGATAGAGAGAGAATGGAGTGGGGACGGATAGAGAGGGAATGGAGTGGGGACGGATAGAGAGAGAATTGAGTGGGGATGGATAAAGAGAGAATGGAGTAGGGACGGATAGAAAGGGAATGGAGTGGGAACGGATGGAGAGAGAATGGAGTGGGGACGGATAGAGAGAGAATGGAGTGGGGACAGATAGAGAGAGAAGGGAGTGGGGACGGATAGAGAGTGAATGGAGTGGGAATGGATGGAGCGGGAATAGAGTGGGGACGGATAGAGAGGGAATGGAGAGTGTACGGACAGCGAGGGAATGGAGTGGTGACGGACAGAGAGGGAATGGAGTGGGGAGTGATAGATCGGGAATGGAGTGCGGACTAATAGAGAGGGAATGGAGTGGGGACGGATGGAGAGAGAATGGAGTGGGGACGGTTAGAGAGAGAATGGAGTGGGGACGGATAGGGAGGGAATGGAGTGGGGACGGATATAGAGAGAATGGAATGCGGACGGACAGAGAGAGAATGGACTGCGGACGGAAAGAGAGAGAATGGAGTGGGGACGGATAGAGAAAGAATGGAGTGGGGACGGAGAGAGAGAGAATGGAGTGGTGACGGATAGAGAGAGAATGGAGTGGGGACGGGTAGAGAGAGAATGGAATGGGGATGGATCGAGTGGGAATGGAGTGGGGACGGACAGAGAGGGAATGGAGTGGGGACGGTTAGAGAGAGAATGGAGTGGGGACGGATAGGGAGAGAATGGAGTGGGGAAGGATAGAGAGAGAATGGAGTGGGGACGGTAGAGACGGAATGGAGTGGGGACGGATAGAGAGAGAATGGAGTGGGGACGGATAGAGAGGGAATGGAGTGGGGAAGGTTAGAGAGAGAATGGAGTGGGGACGGATAGAAAGGGAATGGAGTGGGGACGGTTGTAGAGAGAATGGAGTGGGGACGGATAGAGAGAGAAGGGAGTGGGGACGGATAGAGAGGGAATGGAGTGGGGACGGATAGAGAGGGAATGGAGTGTGTACGGATAGCGAGGGAATGGAGTGAGGACGGAGAGAGAGGGAATGGAGTGAGGACGGATAGAGAGAGAATGGAGTGGGGACGGATGGAGAGAGAATGGAGTGGGGATGGATAGAGAGAGAATGGAGTGGGGATGGTTAGAGAGATAAGGGAGTGGGGACGGATAGAGATGGAATGGAGTGGGGATGGATGGAGCGGGAATGGAGTGGGGACGGATAGCGAGGGAATGGAGTGGGGATGGTTAGAGAGAGAATGGAGTTGGGACGGATAGGGAGAGAATGGAGTGGGTAAGGATAGAGAGAGAATGGGGTGGGGACGGTAGAGACGGAATGGAGTGGGGACGGATAGAGAGAGAATGGAGTGGGGACGGATAGAGAGGGAATGGAGTGGGGACGAATAGAGAGAGAATGGAGTGGGGACGGATAGAGAGAGAATGGAGTGGGGACGGATAGAGAGAGAATGGAGTGGGGACGGAAAGAGAGAATGGGATGGGGACGGATAGAGGGGGGATGAAGTGGGGATGGATAGATAGGGAATGATGTGGGGACGGATGGAGAGAGAATGGAGTGGGGCCGGATAGAGAGAGAATGGAGTGGGGACGGATAGAAAGGGAATGGAGTGGGGACGGATGGAGAGAGAATGGAGTGGGGACGGATAGAGCGGGAATGGAGTGGGGACGGATTGAGAGAATGGAGTGGGGACGGATCGAGAGAGAATGGAGTGGGGACGGATAGAGAGAATGGAGTGGGGACGGATAGAGAGAATGGAGTGGGGACGGCAGAAGAGAGAATGGAGTGGGGACGGGAGAAGAGAGAATGGAGTGGGGACGGATAGAGAGGGAATGGAGTGGGGACAGATAGAGAGGGAATGGAGTGGAGACGGAGCTAGAGGGAATGGAGTGGGGACGGATAGAGAGGGAATGGAGTGGCGAAGGTTAGAGAGAGAATGGAGTGGGGAGGGATAGAGAGAGAATGGAGTGGGGACGGATATAGAGAGAATGGAGTGCGGACGGATAGAGAGAGAATGGAGTGGGGACGGATAGAGAGAGAATGGAGTGGGGTCGGATAGAGAGAGAATGGAGTGGTGACGGATAGAGAGAGAATGGAGTGGGGACGGAAAGAGATGGAATGGAGTGGGGACGGATAGAGATGGAATTGAGTGGGGATGGATCGAGTGGGAATGGAGTGGGGACAGATAGTGAGGGAATGGAGTGGAGACGGATAGAGAGGGAATGGAGTGGGGACGGATAGAGAGGGAATGGAGTGGGGAAGGTTAGAGAGAGAATGGAGTGGGGACGGATAGAAAGGGAATGGAGTGGGGACGGATGGAGAGAGAATGGAGTGGGGACGGATAGAGAGAGAAGGGATTGGGGACGGATAGAGAGGGAATGGAGTGGGGACGGATAGAGAGGGAATGGAGTGGGGACGGATAGAGAGGGAATGGAGTGTGTACGGATAGCGAGGGAATGGAGTGGGGACGGAGAGAGAGGGAATGGAGTGAGGACGGATAGAGAGAGAATGGAGTGGGGACGGATAGAGAGGGAATGGAGTGGGGACGGATCGAGAGAGAATTGAGTGGGGATGGATAAAGAGAGAATGGAGTAGGGACGGATAGAAAGGGAATGGAGTGGGAACGGATGGAGAGAGAATGGAGTGGGGACGGATAGAGAGAGAATGGAGTGGGGACAGATAGAGAGAGAAGGGAGTGGGGACGGATAGAGAGTGAATGGAGTGGGAATGGATGGAGCGGGAATAGAGTGGGGACGGATAGAGAGGGAATGGAGAGTGTACGGACAGCGAGGGAATGGAGTGGTGACGGACAGAGAGGGAATGGAGTGGGGAGTGATAGATCGGGAATGGAGTGCGGACTAATAGAGAGGGAATGGAGTGGGGACGGATGGAGAGAGAATGGAGTGGGGACGGTTAGAGAGAGAATGGAGTGGGGACGGATAGGGAGGGAATGGAGTGGGGACGGATATAGAGAGAATGGAATGCGGACGGACAGAGAGAGAATGGACTGCGGACGG
This sequence comes from Scyliorhinus torazame, assembly GCF_047496885.1. Taxonomy (NCBI): domain Eukaryota; kingdom Metazoa; phylum Chordata; class Chondrichthyes; order Carcharhiniformes; family Scyliorhinidae; genus Scyliorhinus; species Scyliorhinus torazame. The sequence continues at coordinate 220,289,332 of NC_092707.1, forward strand.
AAAGAGAGAGAATGGAGTGGGGACGGATAGAGAAAGAATGGAGTGGGGACGGAGAGAGAGAGAATGGAGTGGTGACGGATAGAGAGAGAATGGAGTGGGGACGGATAGAGAGAGAATGGAATGGGGATGGATCGAGTGGGAATGGAGTGGGGACGGACAGAGAGGGAATGGAGTGGGGACGGTTAGAGAGAGAATGGAGTGGGGACGGATAGGGAGAGAATGGAGTGGGGAAGGATAGAGAGAGAATGGAGTGGGGACGGTAGAGACGGAATGGAGTGGGGACGGATAGAGAGAGAATGGAGTGGGGACGGATAGAGAGGGAATGGAGTGGGGAAGGTTAGAGAGAGAATGGAGTGGGGACGGATAGAAAGGGAATGGAGTGGGGACGGTTGTAGAGAGAATGGAGTGGGGACGGATAGAGAGAGAAGGGAGTGGGGACGGATAGAGAGGGAATGGAGTGGGGACGGATAGAGAGGGAATGGAGTGTGTACGGATAGCGAGGGAATGGAGTGAGGACGGAGAGAGAGGGAATGGAGTGAGGACGGATAGAGAGAGAATGGAGTGGGGACGGATGGAGAGAGAATGGAGTGGGGATGGATAGAGAGAGAATGGAGTGGGGATGGTTAGAGAGATAAGGGAGTGGGGACGGATAGAGATGGAATGGAGTGGGGATGGATGGAGCGGGAATGGAGTGGGGACGGATAGCGAGGGAATGGAGTGGGGATGGTTAGAGAGAGAATGGAGTTGGGACGGATAGGGAGAGAATGGAGTGGGTAAGGATAGAGAGAGAATGGGGTGGGGACGGTAGAGACGGAATGGAGTGGGGACGGATAGAGAGAGAATGGAGTGGGGACGGATAGAGAGGGAATGGAGTGGGGACGAATAGAGAGAGAATGGAGTGGGGACGGATAGAGAGAGAATGGAGTGGGGACGGATAGAGAGAGAATGGAGTGGGGACGGAAAGAGAGAATGGGATGGGGACGGATAGAGGGGGGATGAAGTGGGGATGGATAGATAGGGAATGATGTGGGGACGGATGGAGAGAGAATGGAGTGGGGCCGGATAGAGCGGGAATGGTGTGGGGACGGATTGAGAGAATGGAGTGGGGACGGATTGAGAGAATGGAGTGGGGACGGATAGAGAGAGAATGGAGGGGGACGGATAGAGAGAATGGAGTGGGGACGGCAGAAGAGAGAATGGAGTGGGGACGGGAGAAGAGAGAATGGAGTGGGGAATGATAGAGCGGGAATGGAGTGGGTCGGATAGAGAGAGAATGGAGTGGAGACGGATAGAGAGGGAATGGAGTGGGCAGTGATAGGTCGGGAATGGAGTGGGGACAGATAGAGAGGGAATGGAGTGGGGACGGATGGAGAGAGAATGGAGTGGGGACGGTTAGAGAGAGAATGGAGTGGGAACGGATAGGGAGGGAATGGAGTGGGGACGGATATAGAGAGAATGGAATGCGGACGGATAGAGAGAGAATGGAGTGGGGACGGATAGAGAGGGAATGGAATGGGGATGGATCGAGTGGGAATGGAGTGGGGACGGATAGAGAGGGAATGGAGTGGGGATGGTTAGAGAGAGAATGGAGTTGGGACGGATAGGGAGAGAATGGAGTGGGGAAGGATAGAGAGAGAATGGGGTGGGGACGGTAGAGACGGAATGGAGTGGGGACGGATAGAGAGAGAATGGAGTGGGGACGGATAGAGAGGGAATGGAGTGGGGACGAATAGAGAGAGAATGGAGTGGGGACGGATAGAGAGAGAATGGAGTGGGGACGGATAGAGAGAGAATGGAGTGGGGACGGAAAGAGAGAATGGGATGGGGACGGATAGAGGGGGGATGAAGTGGGGATGGATAGATAGGGAATGATGTGGGGACGGATGGAGAGAGAATGGAGTGGGGCCGGATAGAGCGGGAATGGTGTGGGGACGGATTGAGAGAATGGAGTGGGGACGGATAGAGAGAGAATGGAGGGGGACGGATAGAGAGAATGGAGTGGGGACGGCAGAAGAGAGAATGGAGTGGGGACGGGAGAAGAGAGAATGGAGTGGGGAATGATAGAGCGGGAATGGAGTGGGTCGGATAGAGAGAGAATGGAGTGGAGACGGATAGAGAGGGAATAGAGTGGGCACGGATAGAAAGAGAATGGTGTGGGGACGGATAGAGAGAGAATGGAGTGGGGACGGATCGAGAGAGAATGGAGTGGAGACGGATAGAGAGGGAATGGAGTGGGGACGGATAGAGAGGGAATAGAGTGGGGACGGATAGAGAGGGAATAGAGTGGGCACGGATAGAAAGAGAATGGTGTGGGGACGGATAGAGAGAGAATGGAGTGGGGACGGATCGAGAGAGAATGGAGTGGGGACGGATAGAGAGAGAATGGAGTGGGGACGGTGGAGAGGGAATGGAGCGGGGACGGAGAGAGAGGGAATAGAGTGGGCACGGAGAGAGAGAGAATGGAGTGGGGATGGATGAAGAGAGAATGGAGTGGGAACGGATTGAGAGAATGGAGTGGGGACGGATTGAGAGGGAATGGAGTGGGGACGGTAGAGAGGGAATGGAGTGGGGACGGGAGAAGAGAGAATGGAGTGGGGACGGATAATGAGAGACTGAAGTGTGGACGGATAGAGCGGGAATGGAGTGGGGACAGCAGAAGAGAGAATGGTGTGGGGACGGATAGAGAGAGAATGGAGTGGGGACGGATAGAGATAAAATGGAGTGGGGACAGATAGAGAGAGAATGGAGTGGGGATGGATCGATAGAGAATGGAGTGGGGACAGATAGAGAGGGAATGGAGTGGGGATGGATAGAGAGAGAATGGAGTGGGGACGGATAGAGAGGGAATGTAGTGGGGACGGATAGAGAGAGAATGTAGTGGGGAAGGATAGAGAGGGAATGGAGTGGGGACGGATAGAGAGCGAATGGAATGGGGATGAATAGAGAGAGAATGGAGTGGGGACGGATAGAGAGGGAATGGAGTGGGGACGGATAGAGAGGGAATGGAGTGGGGACTGATAGATAGGGAATGGAGAGAGGACGGATAGAGAGGGAATGGAGTGGGGACGGATTGAGAGGGAATGGAGTGGGGACGGATATAGAGAGAATGGAGAGGGGACGGATCGAGAGAGAATAGAGTGGGGACAGACAGAGAGAGCATGGATTGGGGACGGATAGAGAGAGAATTGAGTGGGGACGGATACAGAGAAAATGGAGTGGGGAAGGAGAGAGAGATAATGGAGTGGGGAAGGAGAGAGACAGAATGGAGTGGGGACCGATAGAGAGGGACTGGAGTGGGGACGGATAGAGAGGGAATGGAGTGGGGACGGATCGCGAGGGAATGGAGTGGGGACGGATAGAGAGGGAATGGAGTGGGGACGGTAGAGACGGATTGGAGTGGGGACGGATAGAGAGAGAATGGAGTGGGGACGGATAGAGAGGGAATGGAGTGGGGATGGTAGAGAGGGTATTGAGTGGGGACGGAAAGAGAGGGAATAGAGTGGGGACGGATAGAGAGAGAATGGAGGGGGGACGTATAGAGAGAGAATGGTGTGGGGACGGATAGAGAAGAGAATGGAGTGGGGACGGATAGAGAGAATGGGATGGGGACGGATAGAGGGGGAATGAAGTGGGGATGGATAGAGAGGGAATGATGTGGGGACGGATGGAGAGAGAATGGAGTAGGGACGGATAGAGCGGGAATGGTGTGGGGACGGATTGAGAGAATGGAGTGGGGACGGATAGAGAGAGAATGGAGTGGGGACGGATAGAGAGAATGGAGTGGGGACGGCAGAAGAGAGAATGGAGTGGGGAATGATAGAGCGGGAATGGAGTGGGGACGGATAGAGAGAGAATGGAGTGGAGACGGATAGAGAGGGAATAGAGTGGGGACGGATAGCGAGAGAATAGAGTGGGCACAGATAGAAAGAGAAAGGTGTGGTGACGGATAAAGAGAGAATGGAGTGGGGACGGATCGAGAGAGAATGGAGTGGGGACGGAGAGAGAGAGAATGGAGTGGGGACGGTAGAGAGGGAATGGAGTGGGGACGGATAGAGAGGGAATAGAGTGGGCACGGAATGAGAGAGAATGGAGTGGGGATGGATAAAGAGATAATGGAGTGGGAACAGATAGAGAGAATGGAGTGGGGACGGATAGAGAGGGAATGAAGTGGGGACGGTAGAGAGGGAATGGAGTGGGGACGGATAGAGAGAGAATGGAGTGGGGACGGATAGAGAGAGAATGGAGTGGGGACAGATAGAGAGAGAATGTAGTGGGGATGGATAGAGAGAGAATGGAGTGGGGACGGATAGAGAGAGAAAGGAGTGGGGATGGGAGAAGAGAGAATGGAGTGGGGACGTATAATGAGAGACTGAAGTGTGGACGGATAGAGCGGGAATGGAGTGGGGACAGCAGAAGAGAGAATGGAGTGGGGACGGATAGAGAGAGAATGGAGTGGGACGGATATAGATAAAATGGAGTGGGGACAGATAGAGAGAGAATGGAGTGGGGATGGATAGTTAGAGAATGGAGTGGGGACAGATAGAGACGGAATGGAGTGGGGATGGATAGAGAGAGAATGGAGTGGGGACGGATAGAGAGGGAATGGAGTGGGGACGGATAGAGAGAGAATGTAGTGGGGACGGATAGAGAGAGAATGGAGTGGGCACGGATAGAGAGAGAATGGAGTGGGGATGGATAAAGAGAGAATGGAGTGGGAACGGATAGAGAGAATGGAGTGGGGACGGATTGAGAGGGAATGGAGTGGGGACGGTAGAGAGGGAATGGAGTGGGGACGGGAGAAGAGAGAATGGAGTGGGGACGGATAATGAGAGACTGAAGTGTGGACGGATAGAGCGGGAATGGAGTGGGGACAGCAGAAGAGAGAATGGTGTGGGGACGGATAGAGAGAGAATGGAGTGGGGACGGATAGAGATAAAATGGAGTGGGGACAGATAGAGAGAGAATGGAGTGGGGATGGATCGATAGAGAATGGAGTGGGGACAGATAGAGAGGGAATGGAGTGGGGATGGATAGAGAGAGAATGGAGTGGGGACGGATAGAGAGGGAATGTAGTGGGGACGGATAGAGAGAGAATGTAGTGGGGAAGGATAGAGAGGGAATGGAGTGGGGACGGATAGAGAGCGAATGGAATGGGGATGAATAGAGAGAGAATGGAGTGGGGACGGATAGAGAGGGAATGGAGTGGGGACGGATAGAGAGGGAATGGAGTGGGGACTGATAGATAGGGAATGGAGAGAGGACGGATAGAGAGGGAATGGAGTGGGGACGGATTGAGAGGGAATGGAGTGGGGACGGATATAGAGAGAATGGAGAGGGGACGGATCGAGAGAGAATAGAGTGGGGACAGACAGAGAGAGCATGGATTGGGGACGGATAGAGAGAGAATTGAGTGGGGACGGATACAGAGAAAATGGAGTGGGGAAGGGGAGAGAGATAATGGAGTGGGGAAGGAGAGAGACAGAATGGAGTGGGGACCGATAGAGAGGGACTGGAGTGGGGACGGATAGAGAGGGAATGGAGTGGGGACGGATCGCGAGGGAATGGAGTGGGGACGGATAGAGAGGGAATGGAGTGGGGACGGTAGAGACGGATTGGAGTGGGGACGGATAGAGAGAGAATGGAGTGGGGACGGATAGAGAGGGAATGGAGTGGGGATGGTAGAGAGGGTATTGAGTGGGGACGGAAAGAGAGGGAATAGAGTGGGGACGGATAGAGAGAGAATGGAGGGGGGACGTATAGAGAGAGAATGGTGTGGGGACGGATAGAGAAGAGAATGGAGTGGGGACGGATAGAGAGAATGGGATGGGGACGGATAGAGGGGGAATGAAGCGGGGATGGATAGAGAGGGAATGATGTGGGGACGGATGGAGAGAGAATGGAGTAGGGACGGATAGAGCGGGAATGGTGTGGGGACGGATTGAGAGAATGGAGTGGGGACGGATAGAGAGAGAATGGAGTGGGGACGGATAGAGAGAGAATGGAGTGGGGACGGATAGAGAGAATGGAGTGGGGACGGCAGTAGAGAGAATGGAGTGGGGAATGATAGAGCGGGAATGGAGTGGGGACGGATAGAGAGAGAATGGAGTGGAGACGGATAGAGAGGGAATAGAGTGGGGACGGATAGCGAGAGAATAGAGTGGGCACAGATAGAAAGAGAAAGGTGTGGTGACGGATAAAGAGAGAATGGAGTGGGGACGGATCGAGAGAGAATGGAGTGGGGACGGAGAGAGAGAGAATGGAGTGGGGACGGTAGAGAGGGAATGGAGTGGGGACGGATAGAGAGGGAATAGAGTGGGCACGGAATGAGAGAGAATGGAGTGGGGATGGATAAAGAGATAATGGAGTGGGAACAGATAGAGAGAATGGAGTGGGGACGGATAGAGAGGGAATGGAGTGGGGACGGTAGAGAGGGAATGGAGTGGGGACGGATAGAGAGAGAATGGAGTGGGGACGGATAGAGAGAGAATGGAGTGGGGACAGATAGAGAGAGAATGTAGTGGGGATGGATAGAGAGAGAATGGAGTGGGGACGGATAGAGAGAGAAAGGAGTGGGGATGGGAGAAGAGAGAATGGAGTGGGGACGTATAATGAGAGACTGAAGTGTGGACGGATAGAGCGGGAATGGAGTGGGGACAGCAGAAGAGAGAATGGAGAAGTGACGGATAGAGAGAGAATGGAGTGGGACGGATAGAGATAAAATGGAGTGGGGACAGATAGAGAGAGAATGGAGTGGGGATGGATAGTTAGAGAATGGAGTGGGGACAGATAGAGACGGAATGGAGTGGGGATGGATAGAGAGAGAATGGAGTGGGGACGGATAGAGAGGGAATGGAGTGGGGACGGATAGAGAGAGAATGTAGTGGGGACGGATAGAGAGGGAATGGAGTGGGGACGGATAGAGAGCGAATGGAATGGGGATGAATAGAGAGAGAATGGAGTGGGGACGGATAGAGAGAATGGAGTGGGGACGGCAGAAGAGAGAATGGAGTGGGGACGGGAGAAGAGAGAATGGAGTGGGGACGGATAGAGAGGGAATGGAGTGGGGACAGATAGAGAGGGAATGGAGTGGAGACGGATAGACAGGGATTGGAGTGGGAACGGATAGAGAGGGAATGGAGTGGTGAAGAATATAGAGAGAATGGAGTGGGGATGGATAGAGAGAGAATGGAGCGGGGACGGATAGAGAGAGAATGGAGTGGGGATGGATAGAGACAGAATGGAGTGGGGACGGATAGAGAGAGAATGGAGTGGGGATGGATCGAGAGAGATTGGACTGGGGACGGATAGAGAGGGAATGGAGTGGGGACGGATAGAGAGAGAATGGAGTGGGGACGGATAGAAAGGGAATGGAGTGGGGACGGATGGAGAGAGAATGGAGTGGGGACGGACAGAGCGGGAATGGAGTGGGGACGGATTGAGAGAATGGAGTGGGGACGGATCGAGAGGGAATGGAGTGGGGACGGATAGAGAGAATGGAGTGGGGACGGCAGAAGAGAGAATGGAGTGGGGACGGGAGAAGAGAGAATGGAGTGGGGACGGATAGAGAGGGAATGGAGTGGAGACGGATAGAGAGGGAATGGAGTGGGGACGGATTGAGACAGAATGGAGTGGAGACGGATAGACAGGGAATGGAGTGGGGACAGATAGAGAGGAAATGGAGTGGCGAAGGTTCGAGAGAGAATAGAGTGGGGAGGGATAGAGAGAGAATGGAGTGGGGACGGATATAGAGAGAATGGAGTGCGGACGGATAGAGAGAGAATGGAGTGGGGTAGGATAGAGAGAGAATGGAGTGGGGACGGATAGAGAGAGAACGGAGTGGGGACGGATAGAGAGAGAATGGAGTGGTGACGGATAGAGAGAGAATGGAGTGGGGACGGATAGAGATGGAATGGAGTGGGGACGGATAGAGGTGGAATGGAGTGGGGATGGATCGAGTGGCAATGGAGTGGGGACAGATAGAGAGGGAATGGAGTGGAGACGGATAGAGAGGGAATGGAGTGGGGACGGATAGAGAGGGAATGGAGTGGGGAAGGTTAGAGAGAGAATGGAGTGGGGACGGATAGAGAGAGAAGGGAGTGGGGACGGATAGAGAGGGAATGGAGTGGGGACGGATGTAGAGAGAATGGAGTGGGTACGGATAGAGAGAGAAGGGAGTGGGGACGGATAGAGAGGGAATGGAGTGGGGACGGATAGAGAGGAAATGGAGTGTGTACGGATAGCGAGGGAATGGAGTGAGGACGGAGACAGAGGGAATGGAGTGAGGACGGATAGAGAGAGAATGGAGTGGGGACGGATGGAGAGAGAATGGAGTGGGGACGTATAGAGAGAGAATGGAGTGGGGATGGTTAGAGAGATAAGGGAGTGGGGACGGATAGAGATGGAATGGAGTGGGGATGGATGGAGCGGGAATGGAGTGGGGACGGATAGCGAGGGAATGGAGTGGGGACGGATGGAGATGGAATGGAGTGGGGATGGATCGAGTGGCAATGGAGTGGGGACAGATAGAGAGGGAATGGAGTGGAGACGGATAGAGAGGGAATGGAGTGGGGACGGATAGAGAGGGAATGGAGTGGGGAAGGTTAGAGAGAGAATGGAGTGGGGACGGATAGAGAGAGAAGGGAGTGGGGACGGATAGAGAGGGAATGGAGTGGGGACGGATGTAGAGAGAATGGAGTGGGGACGGATAGAGAGAGAAGGGAGTGGGGACGGATAGAGAGGGAATGGAGTGGGGACGGATAGAGAGGGAATGGAGTGTGTACGGATAGCGAGGGAATGGAGTGAGGACGGAGAGAGAGGGAATGGAGTGAGGACGGATAGAGAGAGAATGGAGTGGGGACGGATGGAGAGAGAATGGAGTGGGGACGGATAGAGAGAGAATGGAGTGGGGATGGTTAGAGAGATAAGGGAGTGGGGACGGATAGAGATGGAATGGAGTGGGGATGGATGGAGCGGGAATGGAGTGGGGACGGATAGCGAGGGAATGGAGTGGGGACGGACAGAGAGGGAATGGAGTGGGAATTGATAGATCGGGAATGGAGTGGGGACAGATAGAGAGGGAATGGAGTGGGGACGGATGGAGAGAGAATGGAGTGGGGACGGTTAGAGAGAGAATGGAGTGGGGACGGATAGGCAGGGAATGGAGTGGGGACGGATATAGAGAGAATGGAATGCGGACGGATAGAGAGAGAATGGAGTGGGGACGGATAGAGAGGGAATGGAATGGGGATGGATCGAGTGGGAATGGAGTGGGGACGGATAGAGAGGGAATGGAGTGGGGATGGTTAGAGAGAAAATGGAGTTGGGACGGATAGGGAGAGAATGGAGTGGGGAAGGATAGAGAGAGAATGGGGTGGGGACAGTAGAGACGGAATGGAGTGGGGACGGATAGAGAGAGAATGGAGTGGGGACGGATAGAGAGGGAATGGAGTGGGGACGAATAGAGAGAGAATGGAGTGGGGACGGATAGAGAGAGAATGGAGTGGGGACGGATAGAGAGAGAATGGAGTGGGGACGGAAAGAGAGAATGGGATGGGGACGGATAGAGGGGGAATGAAGTGGGGATGGATAGATAGGGAATGATGTGGGGACGGATGGAGAGAGAATGGAGTGGGGCCGGATAGAGCGGGAATGGTGTGGGGACGGATTGAGAGAATGGAGTGGGGACGGATAGAGAGAGAATGGAGGGGGACGGATAGAGAGAATGGAGTGGGGACGGCAGAAGAGAGAACGGAGTGCGGACGGGAGAAGAGAGAATGGAGTGGGGAATGATAGAGCGGGAATGGAGTGGGTCGGATAGAGAGAGAATGGAGTGGAGACGGATAGAGAGGGAATGGAGTGGGGACGGATAGAGAGGGAATAGAGTGGGGACGGATAGAGAGGGAATAGAGTGGGGACGGATCGAGAGAGAATGGAGTGGGGACGGATAGAGAGAGAATGGAGTGGGGACGGTGGAGGGGGAATGGAGCGGGGACGGATAGAGAGGGAATAGAGTGGGCACGGATAGAGAGAGAATGGAGTGGGGATGGATAAAGAGAGAATGGAGTGGGAACGGATAGAGAGAATGGAGTGGGGACGGATTGAGAGGGAATGGAGTGGGGACGGTAGAGAGGGAATGGAGTGGGGACGGGAGAAGAGAGAATGGGGTGGGGACGGATAATGAGAGACTGAAGTGTGGACGGATAGAGCGGGAATGGAGTGGGGACAGCAGAAGAGAGAATGGTGTGGGGACGGATAGAGAGAGAATGGAGTGGGGACGGATAGAGATAAAATGGAGTGGGGACAGATAGAGAGAGAGTGGAGTGGGGATGGATCGATAGAGAATGGAGTGGGGACAGATAGAGAGGGAATGGAGTGGGGATGGATAGAGAGAGAATGGAGTGGGGACGGATAGAGAGGAAATGTAGTGGGGACGGATAGAGAGAGAATGTAGTGGGGAAGGATAGAGAGGGAATGGAGTGGGGACGGATAGAGAGAGAATGGAGTGGGGACGGCAGAAGAGAGAATGAAGTGGGGACGGATAAAGAGAGACTGGAGTGGCGCCGGATAGAGCGGGAATGGAGTGGGGACGGATAGAGAGGGAATGGAGTGGGGACGGATAGAGAGAGAATGGAGTGGGGACGGATAGAAAGGGAATGGAGTGGGGACGGATGGAGAGGGAATGGAGTGGGGACGGATAGCGAGGGAATGGAGTGGGGATGGATAGAGAGAGAATGGAGTGGGGGCGGATAGAGAGGGAATGGAGTGGGGACAGATAGAGAGTGAATGGAATGGGGATGAATAGAGAGAGAATGGAGTGGGGACGGATAGAGAGGGAATGGAGTGGGGACGGATAGAGAGGGAATGGAGTGGGGACTGATAGATAGGGAATGGAGTGAGGACGGATAGAGAGGGAATGGAGTGGGGACGGATTGAGAGGGAATGGAGTGGGGACGGATATAGAGAGAATGGAGAGGGGACGGATCGAGAGAGAATAGAGTGGGGACAGACAGAGAGAGCATGGATTGGGGACGGATAGAGAGAGAATTGAGTGGGGACGGATACAGAGAGAATGGAGTGGGGAAGGAGAGAGAGATAATGGAGTGGGGAAGGAGAGAGACAGAATGGAGTGGGGACCGATAGAGAGGGACTGGAGTGGGGACGGATAGAGAGGGAATGGAGTGGGGACGGATCGCGAGGGAATGGAGTGGGGACGGATAGAGAGGGAATGGAGTGGGGACGGTTAGAGGGGGAATGGAGTGGGGCCGGATAGAGAGGGAATGGAGTGGGGCCGGATTGAGAGGGAATGGAGTGGGGCCGGATAGGGAAGGACTGGAGTGGGGACGGATAGAGAGGGAATGGAGTGGGGACGGATAGAGCGCGGAATGGAGTCGGGACGGTTAGAGATGGAATGGAGTGGGGACGGATAGAGAGAGAATGGAGTGGGGACGGCAGAAGAGAGAATGGAGTGGGGACGGATAAAGAGAGACTGGAGTGGCGCCGGATAGAGCGGGAATGGAGTGGGGACGGATAGAGAGGGAATGGACTGGGGACGGATAGAGAGAGATTGGAGTGGGGACGGATAGAAAGGGAATGGAGTGGGGACGGATGGAGAGGGAATGGAGTGGGGACGGATAGAGAGGGAATGGAGTGGGGATGGATAGAGAGAGAATGGAGTGGGGGCGGATAGAGAGGGAATGGAGTGGGGACAGATAGAGAGTGAATGAAGTGGGGGCGGATAGAGAGAGAATGGAGTGGGGACGGATAGAGAGAGAATGGAGTGGGGACGGATAGAAAGAGAATGGAGTGGGGTCGGATAGGGAGAGAATGGAGTGGGGACGGATAGAGAGAGAATGGAGTGGGGACGGATAGAGAGAATGGAGTGGGGACGGATTGAGAGAGAATGAAGTTGGGACGGATAGAGGGGGAATGGAGTGGCGACGGATATAGCGAGAATGGAGTGGGGATGGATAGAGAGAGAATGGAGTGGGGACGGATAGAGAGAGAATGGAGTGGGGACGGATAGAGAGAGAATGGAGTGGGGACGGATAGAGAGAGAATGGAGTGGGGACGGATAGAGAGAGAATGGAGTGGGAATGGAGAGAGAGAGAATGGAGTGGGGACGGATAGAGAGGGAATGGAGTGGGGCCGGAGAGAGAGGGAATGGAGTGGGGACGGATAGAAAGGGGAATGGAGTGGGGACGTTTAGCGAGGGAATGGAGTGGGGACGGATAGAGAGAGAATGGAGTGGGAATGGAGAGAGAGAGAATGGAGTGGGGACGGATAGAGAGGGAATGGAGTGGGGCCGGAGAGAGAGGGAATGGAGTGGGGACGGATAGAGAGGGGAATGGAGTGGGGACGTTTTGCGAGGGAATGGAGTGGGGACAGATAGAGAGAGAATGGAGTGGGGACGGATAGAGAGAGAATGGAGTGGGGATGGCAGAAGAGAGAATGGAGTGGGGCCGGATAGAGAGGGAATGGAGTGGGGACGGATAGAGATGGAATGGAGAGGGGACGGATAGAGAGGGGAATGGAGTGGGGACCGTTAGAGGGGGAATGGAGTGGGGAAGGATAGAGAGAGACTGGACTGGGGACGGATAGAGAGAGAATGGAGTGGGGACGGCAGAAGAGAGAATGCAGTGGGGACGGATAGAGAGAGACTGGTGTGGGGACGGATAGAGCGGGAATGGAGTGGGGACGGATAGAGAGGGAATGGAGTGGGGACGGAGAGAGCGAGAATGGAGTGGGGACGGATTGAGAGAGAATGGAGTGGGGACAGCAGAAGAGAGAATCGAGTGGGGACGGATAGAGAGAGAATCGAGTGGGGACGGATAGAGGGAGAATGCAGTGGGGACAGATAGAGATAGAATGGAGTGGGGTCGGATAGAGAGAGAATCGAGTGAGGACGGATAGAGCGGGAATGCAGTGGGGACTGAAAGAGAGGGAATGGAGTGGGGACGGATGGAGAGAGAATGGAGTCGGGTCGGATAGAGAGAGAATGGAGTGGGGTCGGAAAGAGAGAGAATGGAGTGGGGACGGATTGAGAGAGAATGGAGTGGGGACGGAGATAGATTGAATGGAGTGGGGACGGATAGAGAGAGAATGGAGCGGGGACGGATCGAGAGAGAATGGAGTGGGGACGGATAGAGAGAGAATGGAGTGGGGACGGATAGAGGGAGAATGGAGTGGGGACGGATAGAGAGGGAATGGAGTGGGGACGGATAGAGAATGGAGTGGGGACGGATAGAGAGGGAATCGACTGGGGACGGATAGAGAGAGAATGGAGTGGGGACGGAAAGAGCGGGAATGGAGTGGGGATGGACAGAGAGGGTATGGAGTGGGGACGGATGGAGAGAGAATGGAGTGGGGGCGGATCGAGAAAAAATGTAGTGGGGACGGGTAGAGAGGGAAAGGAGTGGGGAACGATAGAGAGAGAATGGAATGGGGACGGATAGAGAGAGAATGGAGTGGGGACGGATAGAGAGGGAATGGAGTGGGGGTGGATAGAGAGGGAATGGAGTGGGGATGGATAGAGTGGGAATGGAGTGGGGACTGATAGAGAGGGAATGGAGTGGTGACGGTTAGAGAGAGAATGGAGTGGGGACGGATAGAAAGTGAATGGAGTGGAGACCTGATAGAGGTATACAAAATTATGAGGGGCATAGACAGAGTGGATAGTCAGAGGCTTTTCCCCAGGGTAGAGGGGTCAATTACTAGGGGGCATAGGTTTAAGGTGAGAGGGGCAAAGTTTAGAGTAGATGTACGAGGCAAGTTTTTTACGCAGAGGGTAGTGGGTGCCTGGAACTCACTACCGGAGGAGGTAGTGGAGGCAGGGACGATAGGGACATTTAAGGGGCATCTTGACAAATATATGAATAGGATGGGAATAGAAGGATACGGACCCAGGAAGTGTAGAAGATTGTAGTTTAGTCGGGCAGTATGGTCGGCACGGGCTTGGAGGGCCGAAGGGCCTGTTCCTGTGCTGTACATTTCTTTGTTCTTTGTTTGTTCTTTGAGACGGATGGAGAGAGAATGGAGTGGGGACGGATAGAGAGAGAAGGGAGTGGGGACGGATAGAGAGGGAATGGTGTGGAGTTGGATGGAGCGGGAATGGAGTGGTGATGGATAGAGAGGGAATGGAGTGTGGACGGATAGCGAGGGAATGGAGTGGGGACGGATAGAGAGGGAATGGAGTGGGGACGGAGAGAGGGAGAATAGAGTGGGGACGGATAGAGAGGGAATGGAGTGGGGACGGATAGAGAGGGAATGGAGTGGGGTCGGATAGAGAGGGAATGGAGTGGGGTCGGATAGAGAGAGAATGGAATAGGAATGGATAGAAAGGGAATGGAGTGGGGACGGATGGAGAGAGAATGGACTGGGGACGGATGGAGAGAGAATGGAGTGGGGACGGATGGAGAGAGAAGGGAGTGGGGACGGATAGAGAGGGAATGGAGTGGGGATGGATAGAGCGGGAATGGAGTGGGGACGGATAGAGAGGGAATGGAGTGGGGACGGATAGCGTGAGAATGGAGTGGGGACGGATAGCGAGAGAATGGAGTGGGGCGGATAGAGAGGGAATGAAGTCGGGATGGATAGAGAGGGAATGGAGTGGAGACGGATAGAGAGGGAATCGTGTGGGGACGGATAGAGAGAGAATGGAGTAGGGACGGATAGAAAGGGAATGGAGTGGGGACGGATGGAGAGAGAAGGGAGTGGGGACGGATGGAGAGAGAAGGGAGTGGGGACGTATAGAGAGGGAATGGAGTGGGGATGGATAGAGCCCGAATGGAGTGGGGACGGATAGAGAGGGAATGGAGTGGGGACGGATAGAGAGAGAATGGATTGGGGACGGATAGAGAGGGAATCGAGTGGGGACGGATAGAGAGAGAATGGAGTGGGGATGGATAGAGCGGGAATGAAGTGGGGATGGATAGAGAGGGAATGGAGTTGGGACGGATGGAGAGAGAATGGAGTGGGGGCGGATAGAGAAAAAATGGTGTGGGGACGGGTAGAGAGGGAATGGAGTGGGGACGGAGATAGATTGAATGGCGTGGGGACGGATAGAGAGAGAATGGAGTGGGGACGGATCGAGAGAGGGTGGAGCGGGGGCGTATAGAGAGAGAATGGAGTGGGGACGGATAGAGAGAGAATGGAGTGGGGATGGATAGAGGGAGAATGGAGTGGGGACCGAAGAGAGGGAATGGAGTCGGGGCAGATAGAGAGAATGGAGTGGGGACGGATAGAGAGGAAATGGAGTGGGGACGGTTAGAGAATGGAGTGGGGACGGATAGAGAGGGAATCGACTGGGGACGGATAGAGAGAGAATGGAGTGGGGACGGAAAGAGCGGGAATGGAGTGGGGACGGAAGAGAGGGAATGGAGTCGGGGCAGATAGAGAGAATGGAGTGGGTACGGATAGAGAGGGAATCGACTGGGGACGGATAGAGAGAGAATGGAGTGGGGACGGAAAGAGCGGGAATGGAGTGGGGATGGATAGAGAGGGGATGGAGTGGGGACGGATGGAGAGAGAATGGAGTGGGGGCGGATCGAGAAAAAATGTAGTGGGGACGGGTAGAGAGGGAAAGGAGTGGGGAACGATAGAGAGAGAATGGAATGGGGACGGATAGAGAGAGAATGGAGTGGGGACGGATAGAGAGAGAATGGAGTAGGGACGGATAGAAAGGGAATGGAGTGGGGATGGAGAGAGAGGGAATGGAGTGGAGACGGATAGAGAGGGAATCGAGTGGGGACGGATAGAGAGAGAATGGATTGGGGACGGATAGAGAGGGAATCGAGTGGGGACGGATAGAGCGGGAATGAAGTGGGGACGGATAGAGAGGGAATGGAGTTGGGACGGATGGAGAGAGAATGGAGTTGGGATGGATGGAGAGAGAATGGAGTGGGGGCGGATAGAGAAAAAATGGTGTGGGGACGGGTAGAGAGGGAATGGAGTGGGGACGGAGATAGATTGAATGGAGTGGGGACGGATAGAGAGAGAATGAAGCGGGGACGGATCGAGAGAGAATGGAGTGGGGACGGATAGAGAGAGAATGGAGTGGGGACGGATAGAGGGAGAATGGAGTGGGGACGGAATAGAGGGAATGGAGTCGGGGCAGATAGAGAGAATGGAGTGGGTACGGATAGAGAGGGAATCGACTGGGGACGGATAGAGAGAGAATGGAGTGGGGACGGAAAGAGCGGGAATGGAGTGGGGATGGATAGAGAGGGTATGGAGTGGGGACGGATGGAGAGAGAATGGAGTGGGGGCGGATCGAGAAAAAATGTAGTGGGGACGGGTAGAGAGGGAAAGGAGTGGGGAACGATAGAGAGAGAATGGAATGGGGACGGATAGAGAGAGAATGGAGTGGGGACGGATAGAGAGAGAATGGAGTAGTGACGGATAGAAAGGGAATGGAGTGGGGACGGATGGAGAGAGAAGGGAGTGGGGACGGATGGAGAGAGAAGGGAGTGGGGACGGATAGAGAGGGAATGGAGTGGGGATGGATAGAGCGGGAATGGAGTGGGGACGGATAGAGAGGAAATGGAGTGGGGGCGGATAGCGAGAGAATGGAGTGGGGACAGATAGCGAGAGAATGGAGTGGGTCGGTTAGAGAGGGAATGAAGTGGGGATGGATAGAGAGGGAATGGAGTGGAGACGGATAGAGAGGGAATGGAGTGGGGACGGAGATAGATTGAATGGAGTGGGGACGGATAGAGAGAGAATGGAGCGGGGACGGATCGAGAGAGAATGGAGTGGGGACGGATAGAGGGAGAATGGAGTGGGGACGGATAGAGGGAGAATGGAGTGGGGACGGATGGGAGGGAATGGAGTCGGGGCAGATAGAGAGAATGGAGTGGGGATGGATAGAGAGGGAATGGAGTGGGGAAGGATAGAGAATGGAGTGGGGACGGATAGAGAGGGAATCGACTGGGGACGGATAGAGAGAGAATGGAGTGGGGACGGAAAGAGCGTGAATGGAGTGGGGATGGATAGAGAGGGTATGGAGTGGGGACGGATGGAGAGAGAATGGAGTGGGGGCGGATCGAGAAAAAATGTAGTGGGGACGGGTAGAGAGGGAAAGGAGTGGGGAACGATAGAGAGAGAATGGAATGGGGACGGATGGAGAGAGAATGGAGTGGGGACGGATAGAGAGGGAATGGAGTGGGGACGGATAGAGAGGGAATGGAGTGGGGATGGATAGAGTGGGAATGGAGTGGGGACTGATAGAGAGGGAATGGAGTGGTGACGGTTAGAGAGAGAATGGAGTGGGGACGGATAGAAAGTGAATGGAGTGGAGACGGATGGAGAGAGAATGGAGTGGGGACGGATAGAGAGAGAAGGGAGTGGGGACGGATAGAGAGGGAATGGTGTGGAGTTGGATGGAGCGGGAATGGAGTGGTGATGGATAGAGAGGGAATGGAGTGTGGACGGATAGCGAGGGAATGGAGTGGGGACGGATAGAGAGGGAATGGAGTGGGGACGGATAGCGAGGGAATGGAGTGGGGACGGATAGAGAGGGAATGGAGTGGGGACGGAGAGAGGGAGAATAGAGTGGGGACGGATAGAGAGGGAATGGAGTGGGGACGGATAGAGAGGGAATGGACTGGGGATGGATGGAGAGAGAATGGAGTGGGGACGGATGGAGAGAGAAGGGAGTGGGGACGGATAGAGAGGGAATGGAGTGGGGATGGATAGAGCGGGAATGGAGTGGGGACGGATAGAGAGGGAATGGAGTGGGGACGGATAGCGAGAGAATGGAGTGGGGACGGATAGCGAGAGAATGGAGTGGGGCGGATAGAGAGGGAATGAAGTCGGGATGGATAGAGAGGGAATGGAGTGGAGACGGATAGAGAGGGAATCGTGTGGGGACGGATAGAGAGAGAATGGAGTGGGGACGGATGGAGAGAGAAGGGAGTGGGGACGTATAGAGAGGGAATGGAGTGGGGATGGATAGAGCCCGAATGGAGTGGGGACGGATAGAGAGGGAATGGATTGGGGACGGGTAGAGAGGGAAAGGAGTGGGGAACGATAGAGAGAGAATGGAATGGGGACGGATAGAGAGAGAATGGAGTGGGGACGGATAGAGAGGGAATGGAGTGGGGACGGATAGAGAGGGAACGGAGTGGGGATGGATAGAGTGGGAATGGAGTGGGGACTGATAGAGAGGGAATGGAGTGGTGACGGTTAGAGAGAGAATGGAGTGGGGACGGATAGAAAGTGAATGGAGTGGAGACGGATGGAGAGAGAATGGAGTGGGGACGGATAGAGAGAGAAGGGAGTGGGGACGGATAGAGAGGGAATGGTGTGGAGTTGGATGGAGCGGGAATGGAGTGGTGATGGATAGAGAGGGAATGGAGTGTGGACGGATAGCGAGGGAATGGAGTGGGGACGGTTAGAGAGAGAATGGAGTAGGGACGGATAGAAAGGGAATGGAGTGGGGACGGATGGAGAGAGAAGGGAGTGGGGATGGATGGAGAGAGAAGGGAGTGGGGACGGATAGAGGGATAATGGAGTGGGGACGGATGAGAGGGAATGGAGTCGGGGCAGATAGAGAGAATGGAGTGGGGACGGATAGAGAGGGAATGGAGTGGGGACGGATAGAGAATTGAGTGGGGACGGATAGAGAGGGAATCGACTGGGGACGGATAGAGAGAGAATGGAGTGGGGACGGAAAGAGCGGGAATGGAGTGGGGATGGACAGAGAGGGTATGGAGTGGGGACGGATGGAGAGAGAATGGAGTGGGGGCGGATCGAGAAAAAATGTAGTGGGGACGGGTAGAGAGGGAAAGGAGTGGGGAACGATAGAGAGAGAATGGAATGGGGACGGATAGAGAGAGAATGGAGTGGGGACGGATAGAGAGGGAATGGAGTGGGGACTGATAGAGAGGGAATGGAGTGGTGACGGTTAGAGAGAGAATGGAGTGGGGACGGATAGAAAGTGAATGGAGTGGAGACGGATGGAGAGAGAATGGAGTGGGGACGGATAGAGAGAGAAGGGAGTGGGGACGGATAGAGAGGGAATGGTGTGGAGTTGGATGGAGCGGGAATGGAGTGGTGATGGATAGAGAGGGAATGGAGTGTGGACGGATAGCGAGGGAATGGAGTGGGAACGGATAGAGAGGGAATGGAGTGGGGACGGAGAGAGGGAGAATAGAGTGGGGACGGATAGAGAGGGAATGGAGTGGGGACGGATAGAGAGGGAATGGAGTGGGGTCGGATAGAGAGGGAATAGAGTGGGGTCGGATAGAGAGAGAATGGAATAGGAATGGATAGAAAGGGAATGGAGTGGGGACGGATGGAGAGAGAATGGACTGGGGACGGATGGAGAGAGAATGGAGTGGGGACGGATGGAAGAGAAGGGAGTGGGGACGGATAGAGAGGGAATGGAGTGGGGATGGATAGAGCGGGAATGGAGTGGGGACGGATAGAGAGGGAATGGAGTGGGGACGGATAGCGAGAGAATGGAGTGGGGACGGATAGCGAGAGAATGGAGTGGGGCGGATAGAGAGGGAATGAAGTCGGGATGGATAGAGAGGGAATGGAGTGGAGACGGATAGAGAGGGAATCGTGTGGGGACGGATAGAGAGAGAATGGAGTAGGGACGGATAGAAAGGGAATGGAGTGGGGACGGATGGAGAGAGAAGGGAGTGGGGACGGATGGAGAGAGAAGGGAGTGGGGACGTATAGAGAGGGAATGGAGTGGGGATGGATAGAGCCCGAATGGAGTGGGGACGGATAGAGAGGGAATGGAGTGGGGACGGATAGAGAGAGAATGGATTGGGGACGGATAGAGAGGGAATCGAGTGGGGACGGATAGAGAGAGAATGGAGTGGGGATGGATAGAGCGGGAATGAAGTGGGGATGGATAGAGAGGGAATGGAGTTGGGACGGATGGAGAGAGAATGGAGTGGGGGCGGATAGAGAAAAAATGGTGTGGGGACGGGTAGAGAGGGAATGGAGTGGGGACGGAGATAGATTGAATGGCGTGGGGACGGATAGAGAGAGAATGGAGTGGGGACGGATCGAGAGAGGGTGGAGCGGGGGCGTATAGAGAGAGAATGGAGTGGGGACGGATAGAGAGAGAATGGAGTGGGGATGGATAGAGGGAGAATGGAGTGGGGACCGAAGAGAGGGAATGGAGTCGGGGCAGATAGAGAGAATGGAGTGGGGACGGATAGAGAGGGAATGGAGTGGGGACGGTTAGAGAATGGAGTGGGGACGGATAGAGAGGGAATCGACTGGGGACGGATAGAGAGAGAATGGAGTGGGGACGGAAAGAGCGGGAATGGAGTGGGGACGGAAGAGAGGGAATGGAGTCGGGGCAGATAGAGAGAATGGAGTGGGTACGGATAGAGAGGGAATCGACTGGGGACGGATAGAGAGAGAATGGAGTGGGGACGGAAAGAGCGGGAATGGAGTGGGGATGGATAGAGAGGGTATGGAGTGGGGACGGATGGAGAGAGAATGGAGTGGGGGCGGATCGAGAAAAAATGTAGTGGGGACGGGTAGAGAGGGAAAGGAGTGGGGAACGATAGAGAGAGAATGGAATGGGGACGGATAGAGAGAGAATGGAGTGGGGACGGATAGAGAGAGAATGGAGTAGGGACGGATAGAAAGGGAATGGAGTGGGGACGGATGGAGAGAGAAGGGAGTGGGGACGGATGGAGAGAGAAGGGAGTGGGGACGGATAGAGAGGGAATGGAGTGGGGATGGATAGAGCGGGAATGGAGTAGGGACGGATAGAGAGGAAATGGAGTGAGGACGGATAGCGAGAGAATGGAGTGGGGACAGATAGCGAGAGAATGGAGTGGGGACGGATAGAGAGGGAATGAAGTGGGGATGGATAGAGAGGGAATGGAGTCGAGACGGATAGAGAGGGAATCGAGTGGGGACGGATAGAGAGAGAATGGATTGGGGACGGATAGAGAGGGAATCGAGTGGGGACGGATAGAGAGAGAATGGAGTGGGGACGGATAGAGCGGGAATGAAGTGGGGACGGATAGAGAGGGAATGGAGTTGGGACGGATGGAGAGAGAATGGAGTTGGGACGGATGGAGAGAGAATGGAGTGGGGAACGATAGAGAGAGAATGGAATGGGGACGGATAGAGAGAGAATGGAGTGGGGACGGATAGAGAGGGAATGGAGTGGGGACAGAGATAGATTGAATGGAGTGGGGACGGATAGAGAGAGAATGGAGCGGGGACGGATCGAGAGAGAATGGAGTGGGGACGGATAGAGAGAGAATGGAGTGGGGACGGATAGAGGGAGAATGGAGTGGGGACGGATGAGAGGGAATGGAGTCGGGGCAGATAGAGAGAATGGAGTGGGGACGGATAGAGAGGGAATGGAGTGGGGACGGATAGAGAATGGAGTGGGGACGGATAGAGAGGGAATCGACTGGGGACGGATAGAGAGAGAATGGAGTGGGGACGGAAAGAGCGGGAATGGAGTGGGGATGGACAGAGAGGGTATGGAGTGGGGACGGATGGAGAGAGAATGGAGTGGGGGCGGATCGAGAAAAAATGTCGTGGGGACGGGTAGAGAGGGAAAGGAGTGTGGAACGATAGAGAGAGAATGGAATGGGGACGGATTCAGAGAGAATGGAGTGGGGACGGATAGAGAGGGAATGGAGTGGGGACGGATAGAGAGGGAACGGATTGGGGATGGATAGAGTGGGAATGGAGTGGGGACTGATAGAGAGGGAATGGAGTGGGGACGGATTGAAAGTGAATGGAGTGGAGACGGATGGAGAGAGAATGGAGTAGGGACGGATAGAGAGAGAAGGGAGTGGGGATGGATAGAGAGGGAATGGTGTGGAGTTGGATGGAGCGGGAATGGAGTGGTGATGGATAGAGAGGGAATGGAGTGTGGACGGATAGCGAGGGAATGGAGTGGGGACGGATAGAGAGGGAATGGAGTGGGGACGGAGAGAGGGAGAATAGAGTGGGGACGGATAGAGAGGGAATGGAGTGGGGACGGATAGAGAGGGAATGGAGTGGGGCCGGATAAAGAGGGAATGGAGTGGGGTCGGATAGAGAGAGAATGGAATAGGAATGGATAGAAAGGGAATGGAGTGGGGACGGATGGAGAGAGAATGGACTGGGGACGGATGGAGAGAGAATGGAGTGGGGACGGATGGAGAGAGAAGGGAGTGGGGACGGATAGAGAGGGAAAGGAGTGGGGATGGATAGAGCGGGAATGGAGTGGGGACGGATAGAGAGGGAATGGAGTGGGGACGGATAGCGAGAGAATGGAGTGGGGACGGATAGCGAGAGAATGGAGTGGGGCGGATAGAGAGGGAATCGACTGGGGACGGATAGAGAGAGAATGGAGTGGGGACGGAAAGAGCGGGAATGGAGTAGGGATGGATAGAGAGGGAATGGAGTGGGGACGGATGGAGAGAGAATGGAGTGGGGGCGGATAGAGAAAAAATGTAGTGGGGACGTGTAGAGAGAGAATGGAGTGGGGACGGATAGAGAGACAATGGAGTGGGGACGGATAGAGAGAGAATGGAGTGGGGAACGATAGAGAGAGAATGGAGTGGGGAACGATAGAGAGAGAATGGAGTGGGGACGGATAGAGAGAGAATGGAGTGGGGACGGATAGACAGGGAAAGGAGTGGGGACGGATAGAAAGGGAATGGAGTGGGGATGGATAGAGTGGGAATGGAGTGGGGACTGATAGAGAGGGAATGGAGTGGGGACGGTTAGAGAGAGAATGGAGTGGGGACGGATAGAAAGTGAATGGAGTGGGGACGGATGGAGAGAGAATGGAGTGGAGACGGATAGAGAGAGAAGGGTGTGGGGACGGATAGAGAGGGAATGGTGTGGGGTTGGATGGAGCGGGAATGGAGTGGGGATGGATAGAGAGATAATGGATTAGGAACGGATAGAAAGGGAATGGAGTGGGGACGGATGGAGAGAGAATGGACTGGGGACGGATGGAGAGAGAATGGAGAAGGGACGGATGGAGAGAGAAGGGAGTGGGGACGGATAGAGAGGGAATGGAGTGGGGATGGATAGAGCGGGAATGGAGTGGGGACGGATAGCGAGAGAATGGAGTGGGGACGGATAGCGAGAGAATGGAGTCGGGACGGATAGAGAGGGAATGAAGTGGGGATGGATAGAGAGGGAATGGAGTGAAGACGGATAGAGAGAGAATCGAGTGGGGACAGATAGAGAGAGAATGGATTGGGGACGGATAGAGAGGGAATCGAGTCGGGACGGATAGAGAGAGAATGGAGTGGGGACGGATAGAGCGGGAATGAAGTGGGGACGGATAGAGATGGAATGGAGTTGGGACGGATGGAGAGAGAATGGAGTGGGGGCGGATAGAGAAAAAATGGTGTGCGGACGGGTCGAGAGGGAATGAAGTGGGGACGGAGATAGATTGAATGGAGTGGGGACGGATAGAGAGAGAAAGGAGTGGGGACGGATCGAGAGAGGATGGAGCGGGGACGGATAGAGAGAGCATGGAGTGGGGACGGATAGAGAGAGAATGGAGTGGGGACGGAAAGAGCGGGAATGGAGTGGGGACGGATGGAGAGAGAATGGAGTGGGGGCGGATAGAGAAAAAATGGAGTGGGGACGGGTCGAGAGGGTATGGAGTGGGGACGGAGATGAGGAGAATGGAGTGGGGACGGATAGAGAGAAAATGGAGTGGGGACGGATAGAGTGAGAATGGAGCGGGGACGGATGGAGAGAGAATGGAGTGGGGACGGATAGAGAGAGAATGGAGTGGGGACGGATAGAGAGAGAATGGAGTGGGGAACGATAGAGAGAGAATGGAGTGGGGACGGATAGAGAGAGAATGGAGTGGGGACGGATAGAGAGAGAATGGAGTGAGGACGGATAGAGAGGGAATGAAGTGGGGATGGATAGAGTGGGAATGGAGTGGGGACTGATAGAGAGGGAATGGAGTGGGGACGGATAGAAAGTGAATGGAGTGGGGACGGATGAAGAGAGAATGGAGTGGGGACGGATAGAGAGAGAAGGGAGTGGGGACGGATAGAGAGGGAATGGTGTGGGGTTGGATGGAGCGGGAATGGAGTGGCGATGGATAGAGAAGGAATGGAGTGTGGACGGATAGCGAGGGAATGGAGTGGGGACGGATAGAGGGGGAATGGAGTGGGGACGGAGAGAGAGAGAATAGAGTGGGGACGGATAGAGAGGGAATGGAGTGGGGATGGATAGAGCGGGAATGGAGTGGGGATGGATAGAGCGGGAATGGAGTGGGGACGGATAGAGAGGGAATGGAGTGGGGACGGAGAGTGAGAGAATAGAGTGGGGACGGATAGAGAGGGAATGCAGTGGGGACGGATAGAGAGGGAATGGAGTGGGGATGGATAGAGAGAGAATGGAATAGGAACGGATAGAAAGGGAATGGAGTGGTGACGGATGGAGAGAGAATGGACTGGGGACGTATGGAGAGAGAATGGAGTGGGGACGGATGGAGAGAGAAGGGAGTGGGGACGGATAGAGAGGGAATGAAGTGGGGATGGATAGAGAGGGAATGGAGTGGAGACGGATAGAGAGGGAATCGAGTGGGGACGGATAGAGAGAGAATGGATTGGGGACGGATCGAGAGGGAATCGAGTGGGGACGGATGGAGAGAGAATGGAGTGGGGACGGGTAGAGAGGGAATGGAGTGGGGACGGAGATAGATTGAATGGAGTGGGGACGGATAGAGAGAGAATGGAATGGGGACGGATCGAGAGAGGATGGAGCGGGGACGGTTAGAGAGAGAATGGAGTGGGGACGGAGAGAGAGAGAATGGAGCGGGGACGGATAGAGGGAGAATGGAGTGGGGACGGAAGAGAGGGAATGGAGTCGGGGCAGATAGAGAGAATGGAGTGGGGACGGATAGAAAGGGAATGGAGTGGGGACGGATAGAGAATGGAGTGGGGACGGATAGAGAGGGAATGGAGTGGGAACAGAGAGAGAGAGAATAGAGTGGGGACGGATAGAGAGGGAATGGAGTGGGGACGGATAGAGAGGGAATGGAGTGGGGATGGATAGAGAGAGAATGGAATAGGAACGGATAGAAAGGGAATGGAGTGGGGACGGATGGAGAGAGAATGGAGTGGGGACGGATAGAGAGAGAAGGGAGTGGGGACGGATAGAGAGGTAATGGAGTGGGGATGGATAGAGCGGGAATGGAGTGGGGATGGATAGAGCGGGAATGGATTGAGAGGGAATGGAGTGGGGAGGGATGGAGAGTGAATGGAGTGGGGTCGGATAGAGAGAGAATGGAATGGGGTCGGATAGAGAGAGAATCGAGTTTGGAGGGATAGATCGGGAATGGAGTGGGGACGGATAGAGAGGGAATGGAGTGGGGAGGGATAGACAGAGAATGGAGTAGGGACGGATAGAGACGGAATGGAGTGGGGACGGATAGAGAGAGAATGGAGTGGGGACGGACAGAGATGGAATGGAGTGGGGACGGATAGAAAGGGAATGGAGTGGGGACGGATAGAGAGAGAATGGAGTAGGGACGGATAGAAAGGGAATGGAGTGGGGACGGATGGAGAGAGAAGGGAGTGGGGACGGATGGAGAGAGAAGGGAGTGGTGACGGATAGAGAGAGAATGGAGTGGGGACGGATAGAGATGGAATGGGTTGGGTCGGATAGAGATGGAATGGAGTGGGGATGGATCGAGTGGCAATGGAGTGGGGACAGATAGAGAGGGAATGGAGTGGAGACGGATAGAGAGGGAATGGAGTGGGGACGGATAGAGAGGGAATGGAGTGGGGAAGGTTAGAGAGAGAATGGAGTGGGGACGGATAGAAAGGGAATGGAGTGGGGACGGATGTAGAGGGAATGGAGTGGGGACGGATAGAGAGAGAAGGGAGTGGGGACGGATAGAGAGGGAATGGAGTGGGGACGGATAGAGAGGGAATGGAGTGTGTATGGATAGCGAGGGAATGGAGTGAGGACGGAGAGAGAGGGAATGGAGTGAGGACGGATAGAGAGAGAATGGAGTGGGGACGGATGGAGAGAGAATGGAGTGGGGACGGATAGAGAGAGAATGGAGTGGGGATGGATAGAGAGATAAGGGAGTGGGGACGGATAGAGAGGGAATGGAGTGGGGATGGATGGAGCGAGAATGGAGTGGGGGCGGATAGAGAAAAAATGGTGTGGGGACAGGTAGAGAGGGAATGGAGTGGGGACGGAGAAAGATTGAATGGAGTGGGGACGGATAGAGAGAGAATGGAGTGGGGACGGATCGAGAGGGGATGGAGCGGGGACGGATAGAGAGAGAATGGAGTGGGGACGGATAGAGAGAGAATGGAGCGGGGACGGATAGAGGGAGAATGGAGTGGGGATAGATGGAGAGGGAATGGAGTGGGGACGGATAGATAGGGAATGGAGTGGGGACGGATAGAGAGAGAATGGAGTGGGGACGGATAGAGAGGGAATGGAGTGGGGACGGATAGAAAGGGAATGTAGTGGGGAGGGATAGAGAGAGAATGGAGTAGGGACGGATAGAAAGGGAATGGAGTGGGGACGGATGGAGAGAGAAGGGAGTGGGGACGGATGGAGGGAGAAGGGAGTGGGGACGGATAGAGAGGGAATGGAGTGGGGATGGATAGAGCGGGAATGGAGTGGGGACGGTAGAGAGGGAATGGAGTGGGGACGGATAGAGAGGGAATCGGCTGGGGAGGGATAGAGAGAGAATGGAGTGGGGACGGAAAGAGCGGGAATGGAGTGGGGATAGATGGAGAGGGAATGGAGCGGGGACGGATGGAGAGAGAATGGAGTGGGGGCGGATAGAGAAAACATGGAGTGGGGAGGGGTAGAGAGGGAATGGAGTGGGGACGGAGATGGGGAGAATGGAGTGGGGACGGATAGAGAGAAAATGGAGTGGGGACGGATAGAGTGAGAATGGAGCGGGGACGGATAGAGAGAGAATGGAGCGGGGACGGATAGAGAGAGAATGGAGTGTGGACGGATAGAGAGAGAATGGAGTGGTGAACGATAGAGAGAGAAAGGAGTGGGGACGGATAGAGAGAGAATTGAGTGGGGACGGATAGAGAGAGAATGGAGTGGGGACGGATAGAGAGGGAATGGAGTGGGGATGGATAGAGTGGGAATGGAGTGGGGACTGATAGAGAGGGAATGGAGTGTGCACGATTAGAGAGAGAATGGAGTGGGGACGGATAGAAAGTGAATGGAGTGGGGACGGATGGAGAGAGAATGGAGTGGGGACGGATAGAGAGGGAATGGAGCGTGGACGGATAGCGAGGGAATGGAGTGGGGACGGATGGAGAGGGAATGGAGTGGGGACGGAGAGAGAGAGAATAGATTGGGGACGGATAGAGAGGGAATGGAGTGGGGACGGATAGAGAGGGAATGGAGTGGGGATGGATAGAGAGAGAATGGAATAGGAACGGATAGAAAGGGAATGGAGTGGGGACGGATGGAGAGAGAATGGAGTGGGGACGGATAGAGAGAGAAGGGAGTGGGGACGGATAGAGAGGGAATGGAGTGGGGATGGATAGAGCGGGAATGGAGTGGGGATGGATAGAGCGGGAATGGATTGAGAGGGAATGGAGTGGGGAAAGATGGAGAGTGAATGGAGTGGGGTCGGATAGAGAGAGAATGGAATGGGGTCGGATAGAGAGAGAATGGAGTAGGGACGGATAGAGAGGGAATGGAGTGGGGACGGATAGAGAGAGAATGGAGTGGGGACGGATAGAGAGGGAATGGAGTGGGGACGGATAGAGAGGGAATGGAGTGGGGACGTATAGAGAGGGAATGGAGTGGGGACGGATAGAGATGGAATGGAGTAGGGACGGATAGAAAGGGAATGGAGTGGGGACGGATAGAGAGATAATGGAGTGGGGACGGATAGAGAGAGAATGGAGTAGGGACGGATAGAAAGGGAATGGAGTGGGGACGGATGGAGAGAGAAGGGAGTGGGGACGGATGGAGAGAGAAGGGACTGGGGACGGATAGAGAGGGAATGGAGTGGGGATGGATAGAGCGGGAATGGAGTGGGGACGGATAGAGAGGAAATGGAGTGGGGACGGATAGCGAGAGAATGGAGTGGGGACAGATAGCGAGAGAATGGAGTGGGGACGGATAGAGAGGGAATGAAGTGGGGATGGAGAGAGAGGGAATGGAGTGGAGACGGATAGAGAGGGAATCGAGTGGGGACGGATAGAGAGAGAATGGAATGGGGACGGATAGAGAGGGAATCGAGTGGGGACGGATAGAGCGGGAATGAAGTGGGGACGGATAGAGAGGGAATGGAGTTGGGACGGATGGAGAGAGAATGGAGTTGGGACGGATGGAGAGAGAATGGAGTGGGCCGGATAGAGAAAAAATGGTGTGGGGACGGGTAGAGAGGGAATGGAGTGGGGACGGAGATAGATTGAATGGAGTGGGGACGGATAGAGAGAGAATGGAGCGGGGACGGATCGAGAGAGAATGGAGTGGGGACGGATAGAGAGAGAATGGAGTGGGGACGGATAGAGGGAGAATGGAGTGGGGACGGATAGAGAGAGAATGGAGTAGGGACGGATAGAGAGGGAATGGAGTGGGGACGGATAGAGAGAGAATGGAGTGGGGACGGATAGAGAGGGAATGGAGTGGGGACGGATAGAGAGGGAATGGAGTGGGGACGTATAGAGAGGGAATGGAGTGGGGACGGATAGAGATGGAATGGAGTAGGGACGGATAGAAAGGGAATGGAGTGGGGACGGATAGAGAGATAATGGAGTGGGGACGGATAGAGAGAGAATGGAGTAGGGACGGATAGAAAGGGAATGGAGTGGGGACGGATGGAGAGAGAAGGGAGTGGGGACGGATGGAGAGAGAAGGGACTGGGGACGGATAGAGAGGGAATGGAGTGGGGATGGATAGAGCGGGAATGGAGTGGGGACGGATAGAGAGGAAATGGAGTGGGGACGGATAGCGAGAGAATGGAGTGGGGACAGATAGCGAGAGAATGGAGTGGGGACGGATAGAGAGGGAATGAAGTGGGGATGGAGAGAGAGGGAATGGAGTGGAGACGGATAGAGAGGGAATCGAGTGGGGACGGATAGAGAGAGAATGGAATGGGGACGGATAGAGAGGGAATCGAGTGGGGACGGATAGAGCGGGAATGAAGTGGGGACGGATAGAGAGGGAATGGAGTTGGGACGGATGGAGAGAGAATGGAGTTGGGACGGATGGAGAGAGAATGGAGTGGGCCGGATAGAGAAAAAATGGTGTGGGGACGGGTAGAGAGGGAATGGAGTGGGGACGGAGATAGATTGAATGGAGTGGGGACGGATAGAGAGAGAATGGAGCGGGGACGGATCGAGAGAGAATGGAGTGGGGACGGATAGAGAGAGAATGGAGTGGGGACGGATAGAGGGAGAATGGAGTGGGGACGGAAGAGAGGGAATGGAGTCGGGGCAGATAGAGAGAATGGAGTGGGTACGGATAGAGAGGGAATCGACTGGGGACGGATAGAGAGAGAATGGAGTGGGGACGGAAAGAGCGGGAATGGAGTGGGGATGGATAGAGAGGGTATGGAGTGGGGACGGATGGAGAGAGAATGGAGTGGGGGCGGATCGAGAAAAAATGTAGTGGGGACGGGTAGAGAGGGAAAGGAGTGGGGAACGATAGAGAGAGAATGGAATGGGGACGGATAGAGAGAGAATGGAGTGCGGGACGGATAGAGAGAGAATGGAGTAGTGACGGATAGAAAGGGAATGGAGTGGGGACGGATGGAGAGAGAAGGGAGTGGGGACGGATGGAGAGAGAAGTTAGTGGGGACGGATAGAGAGGGAATGGAGTGGGGATGGATAGAGCGGGAATGGAGTGGGGACGGATAGAGAGGAAATGGAGTGGGGACGGATAGCGAGAGAATGGAGTGGGGACAGATAGCGAGAGAATGGAGTGGGGACGGTTAGAGAGGGAATGAAGTGGGGATGGATAGAGAGGGAATGGAGTGGAGACGGATAGAGAGGGAATGGAGTGGGGACGGAGATAGATTGAATGGAGTGGGGACGGATAGAGAGAGAATGGAGCGGGGACGGATCGAGAGAGAATGGAGTGGGGACGGATAGAGAGAGAATGGAGTGGGGACGGATAGAGGGAGAATGGAGTGGGGACGGATGAGAGGGAATGGAGTCGGGGCAGATAGAGAGAATGGAGTGGGGACGGATAGAGAGGGAATGGAGTGGGGACGGATAGAGAATGGAGTGGGGACGGATAGAGAGGGAATCGACTGGGGACGGATAGAGAGAGAATGGAGTGGGGACGGAAAGAGCGGGAATGGAGTGGGGATGGATAGAGAGGGTATGGAGTGGGGACGGATGGAGAGAGAATGGAGTGGGGGCGGATCGAGAAAAAATGTAGTGGGGACGGGTAGAGAGGGAAAGGAGTGGGGAACGATAGAGAGAGAATGGAATGGGGACGGATAGAGAGAGAATGGAGTGGGGACGGATAGAGAGGGAATGGAGTGGGGACGGATAGAGAGGGAATGGAGTGGGGATGGATAGAGTGGGAATGGAGTGGGGACTGATAGAGAGGGAATGGAGTGGTGACGGTTAGAGAGAGAATGGAGTGGGGACGGATAGAAAGTGAATGGAGTGGAGACGGATGGAGAGAGAATGGAGTGGGGACGGATAGAGAGAGAAGGGAGTGGGTACGGATAGAGAGGGAATGGTGTGGAGTTCGATGGAGCGGGAATGTAGTGGTGATGGATAGAGAGGGAATGGAGTGTGGACGGATAGCGAGGGAATGGAGTGGGGACGGATAGAGAGGGAATGGAGTGGGGACGGAGAGAGGGAGAATAGAGTGGGGACGGATAGAGAGGGAATGGAGTGGGGACGGATAGAGAGGGAATGGACTGGGGACGGATGGAGAGAGAATGGAGTGGGGACGGATGGAGAGAGAAGGGAGTGGGGACGGATAGAGAGGGAATGGAGTGGGGATGGATAGAGCGGGAATGGAGTGGGGACGGATAGAGAGGGAATGGAGTGGGGACGGATAGCGAGAGAATGGAGTGGGGACGGATAGCGAGAGAATGGAGTGGGGCGGATAGAGAGGGAATGAAGTCGGGATGGATAGAGAGGGAATGGAGTGGAGACGGATAGAGAGGGAATCGTGTGGGGACGGATAGAGAGAGAATGGAGTAGGGACGGATAGAAAGGGAATGGAGTGGGGACGGATGGAGAGAGAAGGGAGTGGGGACGGATGGAGAGAGATGGGAGTGGGGACGTATAGAGAGGGAATGGAGTGGGGATGGATAGAGCCCGAATGGAGTGGGGACGGATAGAGAGGGAATGGATTGGGGACGGGTAGAGAGGGAAAGGAGTGGGGAACGATAGAGAGAGAATGGAATGGGGACGGATACAGAGGGAATGGAGTGGGGACGGATAGAGAGGGAATGGAGTGGGGACGGATAGAGAGGGAATGGAGTGGGGATGGATAGAGTGGGAATGGAGTGGGGACGGATAGAGAGGGAATGGAGTGGGGATGGATAGAGTGGGAATGGAGTGGGGACTGATAGAGAGGGAATGGAGTGGTGATGGTTAGAGAGAGAATGGAGTGGGGACGGATAGAAAGTGAATGGAGTGGAGACGGATGGAGAGAGAGTGGAGTGGGGACGGATAGAGAGAGAAGGGAGTGGGGACGGATAGAGAGGGAATGGTGTGGAGTTGGATGGAGCGGGAATGGAGTGGTGATGGATAGAGAGGGAATGGAGTGTGGACGGATAGCGAGGGAATGGAGTGGGGACGGATAGAGAGGGAATGGAGTGGGGACGGAGAGAGGGAGAATAGAGTGGGGACGGATAGAGAGGGAATGGAGTGGGGACGGATAGAGAGGGAATGGAGTGGGGTTGGATAGAGAGGGAATGGAGTGGGGTCGGATAGAGAGAGAATGGAATAGGAATGGATAGAAAGGGAATGGAGTGGGGACGGATGGAGAGAGAATGGACTGGGGACGGATGGAGAGAGAATGGAGTGGGGACGGATGGAGAGAGAAGGGAGTGGGGACGGATAGAGAGGGAATGGAGTGGGGATGGATAGAGCGGGAATGGAGTGGGGACGGATAGAGAGGGAATGGAGTGGGGACGGATAGCGAGAGAATGGAGTGGGGACGGATAGCGAGAGAATGGAGTGGGGCGGATAGAGAGGGAATGAAGTCGGGATGGATAGAGAGGGAATGGAGTGGAGACGGATAGAGAGGGAATCGTGTGGGGACGGCTAGAGAGAGAATGGTGTAGGGACGGATAGAAAGGGAATGGAGTGGGGACGGATGGAGAGAGAAGGGAGTGGGGACGGATGGAGAGAGAAGGGAGTGGGGACGGATAGAGAGGGAATGGAGTGGGGATGGATAGAGCGGGAATGGAGTGGGGACGGATAGAGAGGAAATGGAGTGGGGACGGATAGCGAGAGAATGGAGTGGGGACAGATAGCGAGAGAATGGAGTGGGGACGGATAGAGAGGGAATGAAGTGGGGATGGATAGAGAGGGAATGGAGTCGAGACGGATAGAGAGGGAATCGTGTGGGGACGGCTAGAGAGAGAATGGAGTAGGGACGGATAGAAAGGGAATGGAGTGGGGACGGATGGAGAGAGAAGGGAGTGGGGACGGATGGAGAGAGAAGGGAGTGGGGACGTATAGAGAGGGAATGGAGTGGGGATGGATAGAGCCCGAATGGAGTGGGGACGGATAGAGAGGGAATGGAGTGGGGACGGATAGAGAGAGAATGGATTGGGGACGGATAGAGAGGGAATCGAGTGGGGACGGATAGAGAGAGAATGGAGTGGGGATGGATAGAGCGGGAATGAAGTGGGGATGGATAGAGAGGGAATGGAGTTGGGACGGATGGAGAGAGAATGGAGTGGGGGCGGATAGAGAAAAAATGGTGTGGGGACGGGTAGAGAGGGAATGGAGTGGGGACGGAGATAGATTGAATGGAGTGGGGACGGATAGAGAGAGAATGGAGTGGGGACGGATCGAGAGAGGGTGGAGCGGGGACGTATAGAGAGAGAATGGAGTGGGGACGGATAGAGAGAGAATGGAGTGGGGATGGATAGAGGGAGAATGGAGTGGGGACCGAAGAGAGGGAATGGAGTCGGGGCAGATAGAGAGAATGGAGTGGGGACGGATAGAGAGGGAATGGAGTGGGGACGGTTAGAGAATGGAGTGGGGACGGATAGAGAGGGAATCGACTGGGGACGGATAGAGAGAGAATGGAGTGGGGACGGAAAGAGCGGGAATGGAGTGGGGACGGAAGAGAGGGAATGGAGTCGGGGCAGATAGAGAGAATGGAGTGGGTACGGATAGAGAGGGAATCGACTGGGGACGGATAGAGAGAGAATGGAGTGGGGACGGAAAGAGCGGGAATGGAGTGGGGATGGATAAAGAGGGTATGGAGTGGGGACGGATGGAGAGAGAATGGAGTGGGGGCGGATCGAGAAAAAATGTAGTGGGGACGGGTAGAGAGGGAAAGGAGTGGGGAACGATAGAGAGAGAATGGAATGGGGACGGATAGAGAGAGAATGGAGTGGGGACGGATAGAGAGAGAATGGAGTAGGGACGGATAGAAAGGGAATGGAGTGGGGACGGATGGAGAGAGAAGGGAGTGGGGACGGATGGAGAGAGAAGGGAGTGGGGACGGATAGAGAGGGAATGGAGTGGGGATGGATAGAGCGGGAATGGAGTGGGGACGGATAGAGAGGAAATGGAGTGGGGACGGATAGCGAGAGAATGGAGTGGGGACAGATAGCGAGAGAATGGAGTGGGGACGGATAGAGAGGGAATGAAGTGGGGATGGATAGAGAGGGAATGGAGTCGAGACGGATAGAGAGGGAATCGAGTGGGGACGGATAGAGAGAGAATGGATTGGGGACGGATAGAGAGGGAATCGAGTGGGGACGGATAGAGAGAGAATGGAGTGGGGACGGATAGAGCGGGAATGAAGTGGGGACGGATAGAGAGGGAATGGAGTTGGGACGGATGGAGAGAGAATGGAGTTGGGACGGATGGAGAGAGAATGGAGTGGGGAACGATAGAGAGAGAATGGAATGGGGACGGATAGAGAGAGAATGGAGTGGGGACGGATAGAGAGGGAATGGAGTGGAGACGGAGATAGATTGAATGGAGTGGGGACGGATAGAGAGAGAATGGAGCGGGGACGGATCGAGAGAGAATGGAGTGGGGACGGATAGAGAGAGAATGGAGTGGGGACGGATAGAGGGAGAATGGAGTGGGGACGGATGAGAGGGAATGGTGTCGGGGCAGATAGAGAGAATGGAGTGGGGATGGATAGAGAGGGAATGGAGTGGGGACGGATAGAGAATGGAGTGGGGACGGATAGAGAGGGAATCGACTGGGGACGGATAGAGAGAGAATGGAGTGGGGACGGAAAGAGCGGGAATGGAGTGGGGATGGACAGAGAGGGTATGGAGTGGGGACGGATGGAGAGAGAATGGAGTGGGGGCGGATCGAGAAAAAATGTAGTGGGGACGGGTACAGAGGGAAAGGAGTGGGGAACGATAGAGAGAGAATGGAATGGGCACGGATAGAGAGAGAATGGAGTGGGGACGGATAGAGAGGGAATGGAGTGGGGACGGATAGAGAGGGAATGGAGTGGGGATGGATAGAGTGGGAATGGAGTGGGGACTGATAGAGAGGGAATGGAGTGGTGACGGTTAGAGAGAGAATGGAGTGGGGACGGATAGAAAGTGAATGGAGTGGAGACGGATGGAGAGAGAATGGAGTGGGGACGGATAGAGAGAGAAGGGAGTGGGGACGGATAGAGAGGGAATGGTGTGGAGTTGGATGGAGCGGGAATGGAGTGGTGATGGATAGAGAGGGAATGGAGTGTGGACGGATAGCGAGGGAATGGAGTGGGGACGGATAGAGAGGGAATGGAGTGGGGACGGAGAGAGGGAGAATAGAGTGGGGACGGATAGAGAGGGAATGGAGTGGGGACGGATAGAGAGGGAATGGAGTGGGGTCGGATAGAGAGGGAATGGAGTGGGGTCGGATAGAGAGAGAATGGAATAGGAATGGATAGAAAGGGAATGGAGTGGGGACGGATGGAGAGAGAATGGACTGGGGACGGATGGAGAGAGAATGGAGTGGGGACGGATGGAGAGAGAAGGGAGTGGGGACGGATAGAGAGGGAATGGAGTGGGGATGGATAGAGCGGGAATGGAGTGGGGACGGATAGAGAGGGAATGGAGTGGGGACGGATAGCGAGAGAATGGAGTGGGGACGGATAGCGAGAGAATGGAGTGGGGCGGATAGAGAGGGAATGAAGTCGGGATGGATAGAGAGGGAATGGAGTGGAGACGGATAGAGAGGGAATCGTGTGGGGACGGATAGAGAGAGAATGGAGTAGGGACGGATAGAAAGGGAATGGAGTGGGGACGGATGGAGAGAGAAGGGAGTGGGGACGGATGGAGAGAGAAGGGAGTGGGGACGTATAGAGAGGGAATGGAGTGGGGATGGATAGAGCCCGAATGGAGTGGGGACGGATAGAGAGGGAATGGAGTGGGGACGGATAGAGAGAGAATGGATTGGGGACGGATAGAGAGGGAATCGAGTGGGGACGGATAGAGAGAGAATGGAGTGGGGATGGATAGAGCGGGAATGAAGTGGGGATGGATAGAGAGGGAATGGAGTGGGGACGGATAGAGAGAGAATGGAGTGGGGATGGATAGAGGGAGAATGGAGTGGGGACCGAAGAGAGGGAATGGAGTCGGGGCAGATAGAGAGAATGGAGTGGGGACGGATAGAGAGGGAATGGAGTGGGGACGGTTAGAGAATGGAGTGGGGACGGATAGAGAGGGAATCGACTGGGGACGGATAGAGAGAGAATGGAGTGGGGACGGAAAGAGCGGGAATGGAGTGGGGACGGAAGAGAGGGAATGGAGTCGGGGCAGATAGAGAGAATGGAGTGGGTACGGATAGAGAGGGAATCGACTGGGGACGGATAGAGAGAGAATGGAGTGGGGACGGAAAGAGCGGGAATGGAGTGGGGATGGATAGAGAGGGTATGGAGTGGGGACGGATGGAGAGAGAATGGAGTGGGGGCAGATCGAGAAAAAATGTAGTGGGGACGGGTAGAGAGGGAAAGGAGTGGGGAACGATAGAGAGAGAATGGAATGGGGACGGATAGAGAGAGAATGGAGTGGGGACGGATAGAGAGAGAATGGAGTAGGGACGGATAGAAAGGGAATGGAGTGGGGACGGATGGAGAGAGAAGGGAGTGGGGACGGATGGAGAGAGAAGGGAGTGGGGACGGATAGAGAGGGAATGGAGTGGGGATGGATAGAGCGGGAATGGAGTAGGGACGGATAGAGAGGAAATGGAGTGGGGACGGATAGCGAGAGAATGGAGTGGGGACAGATAGCGAGAGAATGGAGTGCGGACGGATAGAGAGGGAATGAAGTGCGGATGGATAGAGAGGGAATGGAGTTGAGACGGATAGAGAGGGAATCGAGTGGGGACGGATAGAGAGAGAATGGATTGGGGACGGATAGAGAGGGAATCGAGTGGGGACGGATAGAGAGAGAATGGAGTGGGGACGGATAGAGCGGGAATGAAGTGGGGACGGATAGAGAGGGAATGGAGTTGGGACGGATGGAGAGAGAATGGAGTTGGGACGGATGGAGAGAGAATGGAGTGGGGAACGATAGAGAGAGAATGGAATGGGGACGGATAGAGAGAGAATGGAGTGGGGACGGATAGAGAGGGAATGGAGTGGGGACGGAGATAGATTGAATGGAGTGGGGACGGATAGAGAGAGAATGGAGCGGGGACGGTTCGAGAGAGAATGGAGTGGGGACGGATAGAGAGAGAATGGAGTGGGGACGGATAGAGGGAGAATGGAGTGGGGACGGATGAGAGGGAATGGAGTCGGGGCAGATAGAGAGAATGGAGTGGGGACGGATAGAGAGGGAATGGAGTGGGGACGGATAGAGAATGGAGTGGGTACGGATAGAGAGGGAATCGACTGGGGACGGATAGAGAGAGAATGGAGTGGGGACGGAAAGAGCGGGAATGGAGTGGGGATGGACAGAGAGGGTATGGAGTGGGGACGGATGGAGAGAGAATGGAGTGGGGGCGGATCGAGAAAAAATGTAGTGGGGACGGGTAGAGAGGGAAAGGAGTGGGGAACGATAGAGAGAGAATGGAATGGGGACGGATACAGAGAGAATGGAGTGGGGACGGATAGAGAGGGAATGGAGTGGGGACGGATAGAGAGGGAATGGAGTGGGGATGGATAGAGTGGGAATGGAGTGGGGACTGATAGAGAGGGAATGGAGTGGTGACGGATTGAAAGTGAATGGAGTGGAGACGGATGGAGAGAGAATGGAGTGGGGACGGATAGAGAGAGAAGGGAGTGGGGACGGATAGAGAGGGAATGGTGTGGAGTTGGATGGAGCGGGAATGGATTGGTGATGGATAGAGAGGGAATGGAGTGTGGACGGATAGCGAGGGAATGGAGTGGGGACGGATAGAGAGGGAATGGAGTGGGGACGGAGAGAGGGAGAATAGAGTGGGGACGGATAGAGAGGGAATGGAGTGGGGACGGATAGAGAGGGAATGGAGTGGGGCCGGATAGAGAGGGAATGGAGTGGGGTCGGATAGAGAGAGAATGGAATAGGAATGGATAGAAAGGGAATGGAGTGGGGACGGATGGAGAGAGAATGGACTGGGGACGGATGGAGAGAGAATGGAGTGGGGACGGATGGAGAGAGAAGGGAGTGGGGACGGATAGAGAGGGAATGGAGTGGGGATGGATAGAGCGGGAATGGATTGGGGACGGATAGAGAGGGAATGGAGTGGGGACGGATAGCGAGAGAATGGAGTGGGGACGGATAGCGAGAGAATGGAGTGGGGCGGATAGAGAGGGAATCGACTGGGGACGGATAGAGAGAGAATGGAGTGGGGACGGAAAGAGCGGGAATGGAGTAGGGATGGATAGAGAGGGAATGGAGTGGGGACGGATGGAGAGAGAATGGAGTGGGGGCGGATAGAGAAAAAATGTAGTGGGGACGGGTAGAGAGGGAAAGGAGTGGGGACGGAGATGGGGAGAATGGAGTGGGGACGGATATAGAGAAAATGGATTGGGGACGGATAGAGTGAGAATGGAGCGGGGACGGATAGAGAGAGAATGGAGTGGGGACGGATAGAGAGACAATGGAGTGGGGACGGATAGAGAGAGAATGGAGTGGGGAACGATAGAGAGAGAATGGAGTGGGGAACGATAGAGAGAGAATGGAGTGGGGACGGATAGAGAGAGAATGGAGTGGGGACGGATAGACAGGGAATGGAGTGGGGACGGATAGAGAGGGAATGGAGTGGGGATGGATAGAGTGGGAATGGAGTGGGGACTGATAGAGAGGGAATGGAGTGGGGACGGTTAGAGAGAGAATGGAGTGGGGACGGATAGAAAGTGAATGGAGTGGGGACGGATGGAGAGAGAATGGAGTGGAGACGGATAGAGAGAGAAGGGAGTGGGGACGGATAGAGAGGGAATGGTGTGGGGTTGGATGGAGCGGGAATGGAGTGGGGATGGATAGAGAGATAATGGATTAGGAACGGATAGAAAGGGAATGGAGTGGGGACGGATGGAGAGAGAATGGACTGGGGACGGATGGAGAGAGAATGGAGAAGGGACGGATGGAGAGAGAAGGGAGTGGGGACGGATAGAGAGGGAATGGAGTGGGGATGGATAGAGCGGGAATGGAGTGGGGACGGATAGCGAGAGAATGGAGTGGGGACGGATAGCGAGAGAATGGAGTCGGGACGGATAGAGAGGGAATGAAGTGGGGATGGATAGAGAGGGAATGGAGTGAAGACGGATAGAGAGAGAATCGAGTGGGGACAGATAGAGAGAGAATGGATTGGGGACGGATAGAGAGGGAATCGAGTGGGGACGGATAGAGAGAGAATGTAGTGCGGACGGATAGAGCGGGAATGAAGTGGGGACGGATAGAGATGGAATGGAGTTGGGACGGATGGAGAGAGAATGGAGAGGGGGCGGATAGAGAAAAAATGGTGTGCGGACGGGTCGAGAGGGAATGAAGTGGGGACGGAGATAGATTGAATGGAGTGGGGACGGATAGAGAGAGAAAGGAGTGGGGACGGATCGAGAGAGGCTGGAGCGGGGAAGGATAGAGAGAGCATGGAGTGGGGACGGATAGAGAGAGAATGGAGTGGGGACGGATAGAGGGAGAATGGAGTGGGGACGGAAGAGAGGGAATGGAGTCGGGGCAGATAGAGAGAATGGAGTGGGGACGGATAGAGAGGGAATGGAGTGGGGACGGATAGAGAATGGAGTGGGGACGGATAGAGAGGGAATCGACTGGGGACGGATAGAGAGAGAATGGAGTGGGGACGGAAAGAGCGGGAATGGAGTGGGTACGGATGGAGAGAGAATGGAGTGGCGGCGGATAGAGAAAAAATGGAGTGGGGACGGGTAGAGAGGGTATGGAGTGGGGACGGAGATGAGGAGAATGGAGTGGGGACGGATAGAGAGAAAATGGAGTGGGGACGGATAGAGTGAGAATGGAGCGGGGACGGATGGAGAGAGAATGGAGTGGGGACGGATAGAGAGAGAATGGAGTGGGGACGGATAGAGAGAGAATGGAGTGGGGAACGATAGAGAGAGAATGGAGTGGGGACGGATAGAGAGAGATTGGAGTGGGGACGGATAGAGAGAGAATGGAGTGAGGACGGATAGAGAGGGAATGGAGTGGGGATGGATAGAGTGGGAATGGAGTGGGGACTGATAGAGAGGGAATGGAGTGGGGACGGATAGAAAGTGAATGGAGTGGGGACGGATGAAGAGAGAATGGAGTGGGGACGGATAGAGAGAGAAGGGATTGGGGACGGATAGAGAGGGAATGGTGTGGGGTTGGATGGAGCGGGAATGGAGTGGCGATGGATAGAGAAGGAATGGAGTGTGGACGGATAGCGAGGGAATGGAGTGGGGACGGATAGAGGGGGAATGGAGTGGGGACGGAGAGAGAGAGAATAGAGTGGGGACGGACAGAGAGGGAATGGAGTGGGGACGGATAGAGAGGGAATGGAGTGGGGATGGATAGAGAGAGAATGGAATTGGAACGGATAGAAAGGGAATGGAGTGGGGACGGATGGAGAGAGAATGGACTGGGGACGGAAAGAGAGAGAAGGGAGTGGGGACGGATAGAGAGGGAATGGAGTGGGGATGGATAGAGCGGGAATGGAGTGGGGATGGATAGAGCGGGAATGGAGTGGGGACGGATAGAGAGGGAATGGAGTGGGGACGGAGAGAGAGAGAATAGAGTGGGGACGGATAGAGAGGGAATGGAGTGGGGACGGATAGAGAG
Organism: Scyliorhinus torazame; assembly: GCF_047496885.1. NCBI lineage: Eukaryota > Metazoa > Chordata > Chondrichthyes > Carcharhiniformes > Scyliorhinidae > Scyliorhinus > Scyliorhinus torazame. The sequence goes on from NC_092707.1 coordinate 220,329,662, forward strand.
GGAATGGAGTGGGGATGGATAGAGAGAGAATGGAATAGGAACGGATAGAAAGGGAATGGAGTGGGGACGGAAGGAGAGAGAATGGACTGGGGACGTATGGAGAGAGAATGGAGTGGGGACGGATGGAGAGAGAAGGGAGTGGGGACGGATAGAGAGGGAATGAAGTGGGGATGGATAGAGAGGGAATGGAGTGGAGACGGATAGAGAGGGAATCGAGTGGGGACGGATAGAGAGAGAATGGATTGGGGACGGATCGAGAGGGAATCGAGTGGGGACGGATAGAGAGAGAATGGAGTGGGGACGGGTAGAGAGGGAATGGAGTGGGGACGGAGATAGATTGAATGGAGTGGGGACGGATAGAGAGAGAATGGAGTGGGGACGGATCGAGAGAGGATGGAGCGGGGACGGATAGAGAGAGAATGGAGTGGGGACGGAGAGAGAGAGAGAATGGAGCGGGGACAGATAGAGGGAGAATGGAGTGGGGACGGAAGAGAGGGAATGGAGTCGGGGCAGATAGAGAGAATGGAGTGGGGACGGATAGAGAGGGAATGGAGTGGGGACGGATAGAGAATGGAGTGGGGACGGATAGAGAGGGAATGGAGTGGGAACAGAGAGAGAGAGAATAGAGTGGGGACGGATAGAGAGGGAATGGAGTGGGGACGGATAGAGAGGGAATGGAGTGGGGATGGATAGAGAGAGAATGGAATAGGAACGGATAGAAATGGAATGGCGTGGGGACGGATGGAGAGAGAATGGAGTGGGGACGGATAGAGAGAGAAGGGAGTGGGGACGGATAGAGAGGGAATGGAGTGGGGATGGATAGAGCGGGAATGGAGTGGGGATGGATAGAGCGGGAATGGATTGAGAGGGAATGGAGTGGGGAGGGATGGAGAGTGAATGGAGTGGGGTCGGATAGAGAGAGAATGGAATGGGGTCGGATAGAGAGAGAATCGAGTTTGGAGGGATAGATCGGGAATGGAGTGGGGACGGATAGAGAGGGAATGGAGTGGGGAGGGATAAAGAGGGTATGGAGTGGGGACGGATGGAGAGAGAATGGAGTGGGGGCGGATCGAGAAAAAATGTAGTGGGGACGGGTAGAGAGGGAAAGGAGTGGGGAACGATAGAGAGAGAATGGAATGGGGACGGATAGAGAGAGAATGGAGTGGGGACGGATAGAGAGAGAATGGAGTAGGGACGGATAGAAAGGGAATGGAGTGGGGACGGATGGAGAGAGAAGGGAGTGGGGACGGATGGAGAGAGAAGGGAGTGGGGACGGATAGAGAGGGAATGGAGTGGGGATGGATAGAGCGGGAATGGAGTGGGGACGGATAGAGAGGAAATGGAGTGGGGACGGATAGCGAGAGAATGGAGTGGGGACAGATAGCGAGAGAATGGAGTGGGGACGGATAGAGAGGGAATGAAGTGGGGATGGATAGAGAGGGAATGGAGTCGAGACGGATAGAGAGGGAATCGAGTGGGGACGGATAGAGAGAGAATGGATTGGGGACGGATAGAGAGGGAATCGAGTGGGGACGGATAGAGAGAGAATGGAGTGGGGACGGATAGAGCGGGAATGAAGTGGGGACGGATAGAGAGGGAATGGAGTTGGGACGGATGGAGAGAGAATGGAGTTGGGACGGATGGAGAGAGAATGGAGTGGGGAACGATAGAGAGAGAATGGAATGGGGACGGATAGAGAGAGAATGGAGTGGGGACGGATAGAGAGGGAATGGAGTGGAGACGGAGATAGATTGAATGGAGTGGGGACGGATAGAGAGAGAATGGAGCGGGGACGGATCGAGAGAGAATGGAGTGGGGACGGATAGAGAGAGAATGGAGTGGGGACGGATAGAGGGAGAATGGAGTGGGGACGGATGAGAGGGAATGGAGTCGGGGCAGATAGAGAGAATGGAGTGGGGACGGATAGAGAGGGAATGGAGTGGGGACGGATAGAGAATGGAGTGGGGACGGATAGAGAGGGAATCGACTGGGGACGGATAGAGAGAGAATGGAGTGGGGACGGAAAGAGCGGGAATGGAGTGGGGATGGACAGAGAGGGTATGGAGTGGGGACGGATGGAGAGAGAATGGAGTGGGGGCGGATCGAGAAAAAATGTAGTGGGGACGGGTACAGAGGGAAAGGAGTGGGGAACGATAGAGAGAGAATGGAATGGGCACGGATAGAGAGAGAATGGAGTGGGGACGGATAGAGAGGGAATGGAGTGGGGACGGATAGAGAGGGAATGGAGTGGGGATGGATAGAGTGGGAATGGAGTGGGGACTGATAGAGAGGGAATGGAGTGGTGACGGTTAGAGAGAGAATGGAGTGGGGACGGATAGAAAGTGAATGGAGTGGAGACGGATGGAGAGAGAATGGAGTGGGGACGGATAGAGAGAGAAGGGAGTGGGGACGGATAGAGAGGGAATGGTGTGGAGTTGGATGGAGCGGGAATGGAGTGGTGATGGATAGAGAGGGAATGGAGTGTGGACGGATAGCGAGGGAATGGAGTGGGGACGGATAGAGAGGGAATGGAGTGGGGACGGAGAGAGGGAGAATAGAGTGGGGACGGATAGAGAGGGAATGGAGTGGGGACGGATAGAGAGGGAATGGAGTGGGGTCGGATAGAGAGGGAATGGAGTGGGGTCGGATAAAGAGAGAATGGAATAGGAATGGATAGAAAGGGAATGGAGTGGGGACGGATGGAGAGAGAATGGACTGGGGACGGATGGAGAGAGAATGGAGTGGGGACGGATGGAGAGAGAAGGGAGTGGGGACGGATAGAGAGGGAATGGAGTGGGGATGGATAGAGCGGGAATGGAGTGGGGACGGATAGAGAGGGAATGGAGTGGGGACGGATAGCGAGAGAATGGAGTGGGGACGGATAGCGAGAGAATGGAGTGGGGCGGATAGAGAGGGAATGAAGTCGGGATGGATAGAGAGGGAATGGAGTGGAGACGGATAGAGAGGGAATCGTGTGGGGACGGATAGAGAGAGAATGGAGTAGGGACGGATAGAAAGGGAATGGAGTGGGGACGGATGGAGAGAGAAGGGAGTGGGGACGGATGGAGAGAGAAGGGAGTGGGGACGTATAGAGAGGGAATGGAGTGGGGATGGATAGAGCCCGAATGGAGTGGGGACGGATAGAGAGGGAATGGAGTGGGGACGGATAGAGAGAGAATGGATTGGGGACGGATAGAGAGGGAATCGAGTGGGGACGGATAGAGAGAGAATGAAGTGGGGATGGATAGAGAGGGAATGGAGTTGGGACGGATGGAGAGAGAATGGAGTGGGGGCGGATAGAGAGAGAATGGAGTGGGGATGGATAGAGGGAGAATGGAGTGGGGACCGAAGAGAGGGAATGGAGTCGGGGCAGATAGAGAGAATGGAGTGGGGACGGATAGAGAGGGAATGGAGTGGGGACGGTTAGAGAATGGAGTGGGGACGGATAGAGAGGGAATCGACTGGGGACGGATAGAGAGAGAATGGAGTGGGGACGGAAAGAGCGGGAATGGAGTGGGGACGGAAGAGAGGGAATGGAGTCGGGGCAGATAGAGAGAATGGAGTGGGTACGGATAGAGAGGGAATCGACTGGGGACGGATAGAGAGAGAATGGAGTGGGGACGGAAAGAGCGGGAATGGAGTGGGGATGGATAGAGAGGGTATGGAGTGGGGACGGATGGAGAGAGAATGGAGTGGGGGCAGATCGAGAAAAAATGTAGTGGGGACGGGTAGAGAGGGAAAGGAGTGGGGAACGATAGAGAGAGAATGGAATGGGGACGGATAGAGAGAGAATGGAGTGGGGACGGATAGAGAGAGAATGGAGTAGGGACGGATAGAAAGGGAATGGAGTGGGGACGGATGGAGAGAGAAGGGAGTGGGGACGGATGGAGAGAGAAGGGAGTGGGACGGATAGAGAGGGAATGGAGTGGGGATGGATAGAGCGGGAATGGAGTAGGGACGGATAGAGAGGAAATGGAGTGGGGACGGATAGCGAGAGAATGGAGTGGGGACAGATAGCGAGAGAATGGAGTGGGGACGGATAGAGAGGGAATGAAGTGCGGATGGATAGAGAGGGAATGGAGTCGAGACGGATAGAGAGGGAATCGAGTGGGGACGGATAGAGAGAGAATGGATTGGGGACGGATAGAGAGGGAATCGAGTGGGGACGGATAGAGAGAGAATGGAGTGGGGACGGATAGAGCGGGAATGAAGTGGGGACGGATAGAGAGGGAATGGAGTTGGGACGGATGGAGAGAGAATGGAGTTGGGACGGATGGAGAGAGAATGGAGTGGGGAACGATAGAGAGAGAATGGAATGGGGACGGATAGAGAGAGAATGGAGTGGGGACGGATAGAGAGGGAATGGAGTGGGGACGGAGATAGATTGAATGGAGTGGGGACGGATAGAGAGAGAATGGAGCGGGGACGGATCGAGAGAGAATGGAGTGGGGACGGATAGAGAGAGAATGGAGTGGGGACGGATAGAGGGAGAATGGAGTGGGGACGGATGAGAGGGAATGGAGTCGGGGCAGATAGAGAGAATGGAGTGGGGACGGATAGAGAGGGAATGGAGTGGGGACGGATAGAGAATGGAGTGGGGACGGATAGAGAGGGAATCGACTGGGGACGGATAGAGAGAGAATGGAGTGGGGACGGAAAGAGCGGGAATGGAGTGGGGATGGACAGAGAGGGTATGGAGTGGGGACGGATGGAGAGAGAATGGAGTGGGGGCGGATCGAGAAAAAATGTAGTGGGGACGGGTAGAGAGGGAAAGGAGTGGGGAACGATAGAGAGAGAATGGAATGGGGACGGATACAGAGAGACTGGAGTGGGGACGGATAGAGAGGGAATGGAGTGGGGACGGATAGAGAGGGAATGGAGTGGGGATGGATAGAGTGGGAATGGAGTGGGGACTGATAGAGAGGGAATGGAGTGGTGACGGATTGAAAGTGAATGGAGTGGAGACGGATGGAGAGAGAATGGAGTGGGGACGGATAGAGAGAGAAGGGAGTGGGGACGGATAGAGAGGGAATGGTGTGGAGTTGGATGGAGCGGGAATGGAGTGGTGATGGATAGAGAGGGAATGGAGTGTGGACGGATAGCGAGGGAATGGAGTGGGGACGGATAGAGAGGGAATGGAGTGGGGACGGAGAGAGGGAGAATAGAGTGGGGACGGATAGAGAGGGAATGGAGTGGGGACGGATAGAGAGGGAATGGAGTGGGGCCGGATAGAGAGGGAATGGAGTGGGGTCGGATAGAGAGAGAATGGAATAGGAATGGATAGAAAGGGAATGGAGTGGGGACGGATGGAGAGAGAATGGACAGGGGACGGATGGAAAGAGAATGGAGTGGGGACGGATGGAGAGAGAAGGGAGTGGGGACGGATAGAGAGGGAATGGAGTGGGGATGGATAGAGCGGGAATGGATTGGGGACGGATAGAGAGGGAATGGAGTGGGGACGGATAGCGAGAGAATGGAGTGGGGACGGATAGCGAGAGAATGGAGTGGGGCGGATAGAGAGGGAATCGACTGGGGACGGATAGAGAGAGAATGGAGTGGGGACGGAAAGAGCGGGAATGGAGTAGGGATGGATAGAGAGGGAATGGAGTGGGGACGGATGGAGAGAGAATGGAGTGGGGGCGGATAGAGAAAAAATGTAGTGGGGACGGGTAGAGAGGGAAAGGAGTGGGGACGGAGATGGGGAGAATGGAGTGGGGACGGATAGAGAGAAAATGGATTGGGGACGGATAGAGTGAGAATGGAGCGGGGACGGATAGAGAGAGAATGGAGTGGGGACGGATAGAGAGACAATGGAGTGGGGACGGATAGAGAGAGAATGGAGTGGGGAACGAGAGAGAGAATGGAGTGGGGAACGATAGAGAGAGAATGGAGTGGGGACGGATAGAGAGAGAATGGAGTGGGGACGGATAGACAGGGAATGGAGTGGGGACGGATAGAGAGGGAATGGAGTGGGGATGGATAGAGTGGGAATGGAGTGGGGACTGATAGAGAGGGAATGGAGTGGGGACGGTTAGAGAGAGAATGGAGTGGGGACGGATAGAGAGGGAATGGTGTGGGGTTGGATGGAGCGGGAATGGAGTGGGGATGGATAGAGAGATAATGGATTAGGAACGGATAGAAAGGGAATGGAGTGGGGACGGATGGAGAGAGAATGGACTGGGGACGGATGGAGAGAGAATGGAGAAGGGACGGATGGAGAGAGAAGGGAGTGGGGACGGATAGAGAGGGAATGGAGTGGGGATGGATAGAGCGGGAATGGAGTGGGGACGGATAGCGAGAGAATGGAGTGGGGACGGATAGCGAGAGAATGGAGTCGGGACGGATAGAGAGGGAATGAAGTGGGGATGGATAGAGAGGGAATGGAGTGAAGACGGATAGAGAGAGAATCGAGTGGGGACAGATAGAGAGAGAATGGATTGGGGACGGATAGAGAGGGAATCGAGTGGGGACGGATAGAGAGAGAATGTAGTGCGGACGGATAGAGCGGGAATGAAGTGGGGACGGATAGAGATGGAATGGAGTTGGGACGGATGGAGAGAGAATGGAGAGGGGGCGGATAGAGAAAAAATGGTGTGCGGACGGGTCGAGAGGGAATGAAGTGGGGACGGAGATAGATTGAATGGAGTGGGGACGGATAGAGAGAGAAAGGAGTGGGGACGGATCGAGAGAGGATGGAGCGGGGAAGGATAGAGAGAGCATGGAGTGGGGACGGATAGAGAGAGAATGGAGTGGGGACGGATAGAGGGAGAATGGAGTGGGGACGGAAGAGAGGGAATGGAGTCGGGGCAGATAGAGAGAATGGAGTGGGGACGGATAGAGAGGGAATGGAGTGGGGACGGATAGAGAATGGAGTGGGGACGGATAGAGAGGGAATCGACTGGGGACGGATAGAGAGAGAATGGAGTGGGGACGGAAAGAGCGGGAATGGAGTGGGTACGGATGGAGAGAGAATGGAGTGGCGGCGGATAGAGAAAAAATGGAGTGGGGACGGGTAGAGAGGGTATGGAGTGGGGACGGAGATGAGGAGAATGGAGTGGGGACGGATAGAGAGAAAATGGAGTGGGGACGGATAGAGTGAGAATGGAGCGGGGACGGATGGAGAGAGAATGGAGTGGGGACGGATAGAGAGAGAATGGAGTGGGGACGGATAGAGAGAGAATGGAGTGGGGAACGATAGAGAGAGAATGGAGTGGGGACGGATAGAGAGAGAATGGAGTGGGGACGGATAGAGAGAGAATGGAGTGAGGACGGATAGAGAGGGAATGGAGTGGGGATGGATAGAGTGGGAATGGAGTGGGGACTGATAGAGAGGGAATGGAGTGGGGACGGATAGAAAGTGAATGGAGTGGGGACGGATGAAGAGAGAATGGAGTGGGGACGGATAGAGAGAGAAGGGATTGGGGACGGATAGAGAGGGAATGGTGTGGGGTTGGATGGAGCGGGAATGGAGTGGCGATGGATAGAGAAGGAATGGAGTGTGGACGGCTAGCGAGGGAATGGAGTCGGGACGGATAGAGGGGGAATGGAGTGGGGACGGAGAGAGAGAGAATAGAGTGGGGATGGACAGAGAGGGAATGGAGTGGGGACGGATAGAGAGGGAATGGAGTGGGGATGGATAGAGAGAGAATGGAATTGGAACGGATAGAAAGGGAATGGAGTGGGGACGGATGGAGAGAGAATGGACTGGGGACGGAAAGAGAGAGAAGGGAGTGGGGACGGATAGAGAGGGAATGGAGTGGGGATGGATAGAGCGGGAATGGAGTGGGGATGGATAGAGCGGGAATGGAGTGGGGACGGATAGAGAGGGAATGGAGTGGGGACGGAGAGAGAGAGAATAGAGTGGGGACGGATAGAGAGGGAATGGAGTGGGGACGGATAGAGAGGGAATGGAGTGGGGATGGATAGAGAGAGAATGGAATAGGAACGGATAGAAAGGGATTGGAGTGGGGACGGATGGAGAGAGAATGGACTGGGGACGTATGGAGAGAGAATGGAGTGGGGACGGATGGAGAGGGAATGAAGTGGGGATGGATAGAGAGGGAATGGAGTGGAGACGGATAGAGAGGGAATCGAGTGGGGACGGATAGAGAGAGAATGGATTGGGGACGGATCGAGAGGGAATCGAGTGGGGACGGATAGAGAGAGAATGGAGTGGGGACGGGTAGAGAGGGAATGGAGTGGGGACGGAGATAGATTGAATGGAGTGGGGACGGATAGAGAGAGAATGGAGTGGGGACGGATCGAGAGAGGATGGAGCGGGGACGGATAGAGAGAGAATGGAGTGGGGACGGAGAGAGAGAGAATGGAGCGGGGACAGATAGAGGGAGAATGGAGTGGGGACGGAAGAGAGGGAATGGAGTCGGGGCAGATAGAGAGAATGGAGTGGGGACGGATAGAGAGGGAATGGAGTGGGGACGGATAGAGAATGGAGTGGGGACGGATAGAGAGGGAATGGAGTGGGAACAGAGAGAGAGAGAATAGAGTGGGGACGGATAGAGAGGGAATGGAGTGGGGACGGATAGAGAGGGAATGGAGTGGGGATGGATAGAGAGAGAATGGAATAGGAACGGATAGAAAGGGAATGGAGTGGGGACGGATGGAGAGAGAATGGAGTGGGGACGGATAGAGAGAGAAGGGAGTGGGGACGGATAGAGAGGGAATGGAGTGGGGATGGATAGAGCGGGAATGGAGTGGGGATGGATAGAGCGGGAATGGATTGAGAGGGAATGGAGTGGGGAGGGATGGAGAGTGAATGGAGTGGGGTCGGATAGAGAGAGAATGGAATGGGGTCGGATAGAGAGAGAATCGAGTTTGGAGGGATAGATCGGGAATGGAGTGGGGACGGATAGAGAGGGAATGGAGTGGGGAGGGATAGAGAGAGAATGGAGTAGGGACGGATAGAGAGGGAATGGAGTGGGGACGGATAGAGAGAGAATGGAGTGGGGACGGACAGAGATGGAATGGAGTGGGGACGGATAGAAAGGGAATGGAGTGGGGACGGATTGAGAGAGAATGGAGTAGGGACGGATAGAAAGGGAATGGAGTGGGGACGGATGGAGAGAGAAGGGAGTGGGGACGGATGGAGAGAGAAGGGAGTGGGGACGGAGAGAGAGGGAATGGAGTGGGGATGGATAGAGCGGGAATGGAGTGGGGACGGATAGAGAGGGAATGGAGTGGGGACGGATAGAGAGGGAATGGAGTGGGGACGGATAGAGAGAGAATTGAGTGGGGACGGATAGAGAGAGAATGCAGTGGGGACAGCAGAAGAGAGAATGGAGTGGGGACGGATCGAGAGAGAATGGAGTGGGGACGGATACAGATAAAATGGAGTGGGGACAGATAGAGAGGGAATGGAGTGGGGACGGATAGATAGAGAATGGAGTGGGGACAGATAGAGAGGGAATGGAGTGGGGACGGATAGAGAGGGAATGGAGTGGGGATGGAAAGAGCGGGAATGGAGTGGGGACGGATAGCGAGAGAATGGAGTGGGGACGGATAGCGAGAGAATGGAGTCGGGACGGATAGAGAGGGAATGAAGTGGGGATGGATAGAGAGGGAATGGAGTGGAGACGGATAGAGAGGGAATCGAGTGGGGACGGATAGAGAGAGAATGGAGTGGGGACGGATAGAGCGGGAATGAAGTGGGGACGGATAGAGATGGAATGGAGTGGGGACGGATGGAGAGAGAATGGAGTGGGGGCGGATAGAGAAAAAATGGTGTGCGGACGGGTCGAGAGGGAATGAAGTGGGGACGGAGATAGATTGAATGGAGTGGGGACGGATAGAGAGAGAATGGAGTGGGGACGGATCGAGAGAGGATGGAGCGGGGACGGATAGAGAGAGAATGGAGTGGGGACGGATAGAGAGAGAATGGAGTGGGGACGGATGGAGCGGGAATGAAGTGGGGACGGATAGAGAGGGAATGGAGTTGGGACGGATGGAGAGAGAATGGAGTTGGGACGGATGGAGAGAGAATGGAGTGGGGAACGATAGAGAGAGAATGGAATGGGGACGGATAGAGAGAGAATGGAGTGGGGACGGATAGAGAGGGAATGGAGTGGGGACGGAGATAGATTGAATGGAGTGGGGACGGATAGAGAGAGAATGGAGCGGGGACGGATCGAGAGAGAATGGAGTGGGGACGGATAGAGAGAGAATGGAGTGGGGACGGATAGAGGGAGAATGGAGTGGGGACGGATGAGAGGGAATGGAGTCGGGGCAGATAGAGAGAATGGAGTGGGGACGGATAGAGAGGGAATGGAGTGGGGACGGATAGAGAATGGAGTGGGGACGGATAGAGAGGGAATCGACTGGGGACGGATAGAGAGAGAATGGAGTGGGGACGGAAAGAGCGGGAATGGAGTGGGGATGGACAGAGAGGGTATGGAGTGGGGACGGATGGAGAGAGAATGGAGTGGGGGCGGATCGAGAAAAAATGAAGTGGGGACGGGTAGAGAGGGAAAGGAGTGGGGAACGATAGAGAGAGAATGGAATGGGGACGGATACAGAGAGACTGGAGTGGGGACGGATAGAGAGGGAATGGAGTGGGGACGGATAGAGAGGGAATGGAGTGGGGATGGATAGAGTGGGAATGGAGTGGGGACTGATAGAGAGGGAATGGAGTGGTGACGGATTGAAAGTGAATGGAGTGGAGACGGATGGAGAGAGAATGGAGTGGGGACGGATAGAGAGAGAAGGGAGTGGGGACGGATAGAGAGGGAATGGTGTGGAGTTGGATGGAGCGGGAATGGAGTGGTGATGGATAGAGAGGGAATGGAGTGTGGACGGATAGCGAGGGAATGGAGTGGGGACGGATAGAGAGGGAATGGAGTGGGGACGGAGAGAGGGAGAATAGAGTGGGGACGGATAGAGAGGGAATGGAGTGGGGACGGATAGAGAGGGAATGGAGTGGGGCCGGATAGAGAGGGAATGGAGTGGGGTCGGATAGAGAGAGAATGGAATAGGAATGGATAGAAAGGGAATGGAGTGGGGACGGATGGAGAGAGAATGGACAGGGGACGGATGGAAAGAGAATGGAGTGGGGACGGATGGAGAGAGAAGGGAGTGGGGACGGATAGAGAGGGAATGGAGTGGGGATGGATAGAGCGGGAATGGATTGGGGACGGATAGAGAGGGAATGGAGTGGGGACGGATAGCGAGAGAATGGAGTGGGGACGGATAGCGAGAGAATGGAGTGGGGCGGATAGAGAGGGAATCGACTGGGGACGGATAGAGAGAGAATGGAGTGGGGACGGAAAGAGCGGGAATGGAGTAGGGATGGATAGAGAGGGAATGGAGTGGGGACGGATGGAGAGAGAATGGAGTGGGGGCGGATAGAGAAAAAATGTAGTGGGGACGGGTAGAGAGGGAAAGGAGTGGGGACGGAGATGGGGAGAATGGAGTGGGGACGGATAGAGAGAAAATGGATTGGGGACGGATAGAGTGAGAATGGAACGGGGACGGATAGAGAGAGAATGGAGTGGGGACGGATAGAGAGACAATGGAGTGGGGACGGATAGAGAGAGAATGGAGTGGGGAACGAGAGAGAGAATGGAGTGGGGAACGATAGAGAGAGAATGGAGTGGGGACGGATAGAGAGAGAATGGAGTGGGGACGGATAGACAGGGAATGGAGTGGGGACGGATAGAGAGGGAATGGAGTGGGGATGGATAGAGTGGGAATGGAGTGGGGACTGATAGAGAGGGAATGGAGTGGGGACGGTTAGAGAGAGAATGGAGTGGGGACGGATAGAGAGGGAATGGTGTGGGGTTGGATGGAGCGGGAATGGAGTGGGGATGGATAGAGAGATAATGGATTAGGAACGGATAGAAAGGGAATGGAGTGGGGACGGATGGAGAGAGAATGGACTGGGGACGGATGGAGAGAGAATGGAGAAGGGACGGATGGAGAGAGAAGGGAGTGGGGACGGATAGAGAGGGAATGGAGTGGGGATGGATAGAGCGGGAATGGAGTGGGGACGGATAGCGAGAGAATGGAGTGGGGACGGATAGCGAGAGAATGGAGTCGGGACGGATAGAGAGGGAATGAAGTGGGGATGGATAGAGAGGGAATGGAGTGAAGACGGATAGAGAGAGAATCGAGTGGGGACAGATAGAGAGAGAATGGATTGGGGACGGATAGAGAGGGAATCGAGTGGGGACGGATAGAGAGAGAATGTAGTGCGGACGGATAGAGCGGGAATGAAGTGGGGACGGATAGAGATGGAATGGAGTTGGGACGGATGGAGAGAGAATGGAGAGGGGGCGGATAGAGAAAAAATGGTGTGCGGACGGGTCGAGAGGGAATGAAGTGGGGACGGAGATAGATTGAATGGAGTGGGGACGGATAGAGAGAGAAAGGAGTGGGGACGGATCGAGAGAGGATGGAGCGGGGAAGGATAGAGAGAGCATGGAGTGGGGACGGATAGAGAGAGAATGGAGTGGGGACGGATAGAGGGAGAATGGAGTGGGGACGGAAGAGAGGGAATGGAGTCGGGGCAGATAGAGAGAATGGAGTGGGGACGGATAGAGAGGGAATGGAGTGGGGACGGATAGAGAATGGAGTGGGGACGGATAGAGAGGGAATCGACTGGGGACGGATAGAGAGAGAATGGAGTGGGGACGGAAAGAGCGGGAATGGAGTGGGTACGGATGGAGAGAGAATGGAGTGGCGGCGGATAGAGAAAAAATGGAGTGGGGACGGGTAGAGAGGGTATGGAGTGGGGACGGAGATGAGGAGAATGGAGTGGGGACGGATAGAGAGAAAATGGAGTGGGGACGGATAGAGTGAGAATGGAGCGGGGACGGATGGAGAGAGAATGGAGTGGGGACGGATAGAGAGAGAATGGAGTGGGGACGGATAGAGAGAGAATGGAGTGGGGAACGATAGAGAGAGAATGGAGTGGGGACGGATAGAGAGAGAATGGAGTGGGGACGGATAGAGAGAGAATGGAGTGAGGACGGATAGAGAGGGAATGGAGTGGGGATGGATAGAGTGGGAATGGAGTGGGGACTGATAGAGAGGGAATGGAGTGGGGACGGATAGAAAGTGAATGGAGTGGGGACGGATGAAGAGAGAATGGAGTGGGGACGGATAGAGAGAGAAGGGATTGGGGACGGATAGAGAGGGAATGGTGTGGGGTTGGATGGAGCGGGAATGGAGTGGCGATGGATAGAGAAGGAATGGAGTGTGGACGGCTAGCGAGGGAATGGAGTCGGGACGGATAGAGGGGGAATGGAGTGGGGACGGAGAGAGAGAGAATAGAGTGGGGATGGACAGAGAGGGAATGGAGTGGGGACGGATAGAGAGGGAATGGAGTGGGGATGGATAGAGAGAGAATGGAATTGGAACGGATAGAAAGGGAATGGAGTGGGGACGGATGGAGAGAGAATGGACTGGGGACGGAAAGAGAGAGAAGGGAGTGGGGACGGATAGAGAGGGAATGGAGTGGGGATGGATAGAGCGGGAATGGAGTGGGGATGGATAGAGCGGGAATGGAGTGGGGACGGATAGAGAGGGAATGGAGTGGGGACGGAGAGAGAGAGAATAGAGTGGGGACGGATAGAGAGGGAATGGAGTGGGGACGGATAGAGAGGGAATGGAGTGGGGATGGATAGAGAGAGAATGGAATAGGAACGGATAGAAAGGGATTGGAGTGGGGACGGATGGAGAGAGAATGGACTGGGGACGTATGGAGAGAGAATGGAGTGGGGACGGATGGAGAGGGAATGAAGTGGGGATGGATAGAGAGGGAATGGAGTGGAGACGGATAGAGAGGGAATCGAGTGGGGACGGATAGAGAGAGAATGGATTGGGGACGGATCGAGAGGGAATCGAGTGGGGACGGATAGAGAGAGAATGGAGTGGGGACGGGTAGAGAGGGAATGGAGTGGGGACGGAGATAGATTGAATGGAGTGGGGACGGATAGAGAGAGAATGGAGTGGGGACGGATCGAGAGAGGATGGAGCGGGGACGGATAGAGAGAGAATGGAGTGGGGACGGAGAGAGAGAGAATGGAGCGGGGACAGATAGAGGGAGAATGGAGTGGGGACGGAAGAGAGGGAATGGAGTCGGGGCAGATAGAGAGAATGGAGTGGGGACGGATAGAGAGGGAATGGAGTGGGGACGGATAGAGAATGGAGTGGGGACGGATAGAGAGGGAATGGAGTGGGAACAGAGAGAGAGAGAATAGAGTGGGGACGGATAGAGAGGGAATGGAGTGGGGACGGATAGAGAGGGAATGGAGTGGGGATGGATAGAGAGAGAATGGAATAGGAACGGATAGAAAGGGAATGGAGTGGGGACGGATGGAGAGAGAATGGAGTGGGGACGGATAGAGAGAGAAGGGAGTGGGGACGGATAGAGAGGGAATGGAGTGGGGATGGATAGAGCGGGAATGGAGTGGGGATGGATAGAGCGGGAATGGATTGAGAGGGAATGGAGTGGGGAGGGATGGAGAGTGAATGGAGTGGGGTCGGATAGAGAGAGAATGGAATGGGGTCGGATAGAGAGAGAATCGAGTTTGGAGGGATAGATCGGGAATGGAGTGGGGACGGATAGAGAGGGAATGGAGTGGGGAGGGATAGAGAGAGAATGGAGTAGGGACGGATAGAGAGGGAATGGAGTGGGGACGGATAGAGAGAGAATGGAGTGGGGACGGACAGAGATGGAATGGAGTGGGGACGGATAGAAAGGGAATGGAGTGGGGACGGATTGAGAGAGAATGGAGTAGGGACGGATAGAAAGGGAATGGAGTGGGGACGGATGGAGAGAGAAGGGAGTGGGGACGGATGGAGAGAGAAGGGAGTGGGGACGGAGAGAGAGGGAATGGAGTGGGGATGGATAGAGCGGGAATGGAGTGGGGACGGATAGAGAGGGAATGGAGTGGGGACGGATAGAGAGGGAATGGAGTGGGGACGGATAGAGAGAGAATTGAGTGGGGACGGATAGAGAGAGAATGCAGTGGGGACAGCAGAAGAGAGAATGGAGTGGGGACGGATCGAGAGAGAATGGAGTGGGGACGGATACAGATAAAATGGAGTGGGGACAGATAGAGAGGGAATGGAGTGGGGACGGATAGATAGAGAATGGAGTGGGGACAGATAGAGAGGGAATGGAGTGGGGACGGATAGAGAGGGAATGGAGTGGGGATGGAAAGAGCGGGAATGGAGTGGGGACGGATAGCGAGAGAATGGAGTGGGGACGGATAGCGAGAGAATGGAGTCGGGACGGATAGAGAGGGAATGAAGTGGGGATGGATAGAGAGGGAATGGAGTGGAGACGGATAGAGAGGGAATCGAGTGGGGACGGATAGAGAGAGAATGGAGTGGGGACGGATAGAGCGGGAATGAAGTGGGGACGGATAGAGATGGAATGGAGTGGGGACGGATGGAGAGAGAATGGAGTGGGGGCGGATAGAGAAAAAATGGTGTGCGGACGGGTCGAGAGGGAATGAAGTGGGGACGGAGATAGATTGAATGGAGTGGGGACGGATAGAGAGAGAATGGAGTGGGGACGGATCGAGAGAGGATGGAGCGGGGACGGATAGAGAGAGAATGGAGTGGGGACGGATAGAGAGAGAATGGAGTGGGGACGGATAGAGGGAGAATGGAGTGGGGACGGAAGAGAGGGAATGGAGTCGGGGCACACAGAGAGAATGGAGTGGGGACGGATAGAGAGGGAATGGAGTGGGGACGGATAGAGAATGGAGTGGGGACGGATAGAGAGGGAATCGACTGGGGACGGATAGAGAGAGAATGGAGTGGGGACGGAAAGAGCGGGAATGGAGTGGGGATGGATGGAGAGAGAATGGAGTGGGGAACGATAGAGAGAGAATGGAGTGGGGACGGATAGAGAGAGAATGGAGTGGGGACGGATAGAGAGAGAATGGAGTGAGGACGGATAGAGAGGGAATGGAGTGGGGATGGATAGAGTGGGAATGGAGTGGGGACTGATAGAGAGGGAATGGAGTGGGGACGGTTAGAGAGAG
The DNA here is from genome assembly GCF_047496885.1 of Scyliorhinus torazame. Classification (NCBI taxonomy): domain Eukaryota; kingdom Metazoa; phylum Chordata; class Chondrichthyes; order Carcharhiniformes; family Scyliorhinidae; genus Scyliorhinus; species Scyliorhinus torazame. The sequence goes on from NC_092707.1 coordinate 220,345,672, forward strand.
AATGGAGTGGGGACGGATAGAAAGTGAATGGAGTGGGGACGGATGGAGAGAGAATGGAGTGGGGACGGATAGAGAGAGAAGGGAGTGGGGACGGATAGAGTGAGAATGGAGCGGGGACGGATGGAGAGAGAATAGAGTGGGGACGGATAGAGAGAGAATGGAGTGGGGACGGATAGAGAGAGAATGGAGTGGGGAACGATAGAGAGAGAATGGAGTGGGGACGGATAGAGAGAGAATGGAGTGGGGACGGATAGAGAGAGAATGGAGTGAGGACGGATAGAGAGGGAATGGAGTGGGGATGGATAGAGTGGGAATGGAGTGGGGACTGATAGAGAGGGAATGGAGTGGGGATGGATAGAGAGAGAATGGAATTGGAACGGATAGAAAGGGAATGGAGTGGGGACGGATGGAGAGAGAATGGACTGGGGACGGAAAGAGAGAGAAGGGAGTGGGGACGGATAGAGAGGGAATGGAGTGGGGATGGATAGAGCGGGAATGGAGTGGGGATGGATAGAGCGGGAATGGAGTGGGGACGGATAGAGAGGGAATGGAGTGGGGACGGAGAGAGAGAGAATAGAGTGGGGACGGATAGAGAGGGAATGGAGTGGGGACGGATAGAGAGGGAATGGAGTGGGGATGGATAGAGAGAGAATGGAATAGGAACGGATAGAAAGGGAATGGAGTGGGGACGGAAGGAGAGAGAATGGACTGGGGACGTATGGAGAGAGAATGGAGTGGGGACGGATGGAGAGAGAAGGGAGTGGGGACGGATAGAGAGGGAATGAAGTGGGGATGGATAGAGCGGGAATGGAGTGGGGATGGATAGAGCGGGAATGGAGTGGGGACGGATAGAGAGGGAATGGAGTGGGGACGGAGAGAGAGAGAATAGAGTGGAGACGGATAGAGAGGGAATCGAGTGGGGACGGATAGAGAGAGAATGGATTGGGGACGGATCGAGAGGGAATCGAGTGGGGACGGATAGAGAGAGAATGGAGTGGGGACGGGTAGAGAGGGAATGGAGTGGGGACGGAGATAGATTGAATGGAGTGGGGACGGATAGAGAGAGAATGGAGTGGGGACGGATCGAGAGAGGATGGAGCGGGGACGGATAGAGAGAGAATGGAGTGGGGACGGAGAGAGAGAGAGAATGGAGCGGGGACAGATAGAGGGAGAATGGAGTGGGGACGGAAGAGAGGGAATGGAGTCGGGGCAGATAGAGAGAATGGAGTGGGGACGGATAGAGAGGGAATGGAGTGGGGACGGATAGAGAATGGAGTGGGGACGGATAGAGAGGGAATGGAGTGGGAACAGAGAGAGAGAGAATAGAGTGGGGACGGATAGAGAGGGAATGGAGTGGGGACGGATAGAGAGGGAATGGAGTGGGGATGGATAGAGAGAGAATGGAATAGGAACGGATAGAAAGGGAATGGAGTGGGGACGGATGGAGAGAGAATGGAGTGGGGACGGATAGAGAGAGAAGGGAGTGGGGACGGATAGAGAGGGAATGGAGTGGGGATGGATAGAGCGGGAATGGAGTGGGGATGGATAGAGCGGGAATGGATTGAGAGGGAATGGAGTGGGGAGGGATGGAGAGTGAATGGAGTGGGGTCGGATAGAGAGAGAATGGAATGGGGTCGGATAGAGAGAGAATCGAGTTTGGAGGGATAGATCGGGAATGGAGTGGGGACGGATAGAGAGGGAATGGAGTGGGGAGGGATAAAGAGGGTATGGAGTGGGGACGGATGGAGAGAGAATGGAGTGGGGGCGGATCGAGAAAAAATGTAGTGGGGACGGGTAGAGAGGGAAAGGAGTGGGGAACGATAGAGAGAGAATGGAATGGGGACGGATAGAGAGAGAATGGAGTGGGGACGGATAGAGAGAGAATGGAGTAGGGACGGATAGAAAGGGAATGGAGTGGGGACGGATGGAGAGAGAAGGGAGTGGGGACGGATGGAGAGAGAAGGGAGTGGGGACGGATAGAGAGGGAATGGAGTGGGGATGGATAGAGCGGGAATGGAGTGGGGACGGATAGAGAGGAAATGGAGTGGGGACGGATAGCGAGAGAATGGAGTGGGGACAGATAGCGAGAGAATGGAGTGGGGACGGATAGAGAGGGAATGAAGTGGGGATGGATAGAGAGGGAATGGAGTCGAGACGGATAGAGAGGGAATCGAGTGGGGACGGATAGAGAGAGAATGGATTGGGGACGGATAGAGAGGGAATCGAGTGGGGACGGATAGAGAGAGAATGGAGTGGGGACGGATAGAGCGGGAATGAAGTGGGGACGGATAGAGAGGGAATGGAGTTGGGACGGATGGAGAGAGAATGGAGTTGGGACGGATGGAGAGAGAATGGAGTGGGGAACGATAGAGAGAGAATGGAATGGGGACGGATAGAGAGAGAATGGAGTGGGGACGGATAGAGAGGGAATGGAGTGGAGACGGAGATAGATTGAATGGAGTGGGGACGGATAGAGAGAGAATGGAGCGGGGACGGATCGAGAGAGAATGGAGTGGGGACGGATAGAGAGAGAATGGAGTGGGGACGGATAGAGGGAGAATGGAGTGGGGACGGATGAGAGGGAATGGAGTCGGGGCAGATAGAGAGAATGGAGTGGGGACGGATAGAGAGGGAATGGAGTGGGGACGGATAGAGAATGGAGTGGGGACGGATAGAGAGGGAATCGACTGGGGACGGATAGAGAGAGAATGGAGTGGGGACGGAAAGAGCGGGAATGGAGTGGGGATGGACAGAGAGGGTATGGAGTGGGGACGGATGGAGAGAGAATGGAGTGGGGGCGGATCGAGAAAAAATGTAGTGGGGACGGGTACAGAGGGAAAGGAGTGGGGAACGATAGAGAGAGAATGGAATGGGCACGGATAGAGAGAGAATGGAGTGGGGACGGATAGAGAGGGAATGGAGTGGGGACGGATAGAGAGGGAATGGAGTGGGGATGGATAGAGTGGGAATGGAGTGGGGACTGATAGAGAGGGAATGGAGTGGTGACGGTTAGAGAGAGAATGGAGTGGGGACGGATAGAAAGTGAATGGAGTGGAGACGGATGGAGAGAGAATGGAGTGGGGACGGATAGAGAGAGAAGGGAGTGGGGACGGATAGAGAGGGAATGGTGTGGAGTTGGATGGAGCGGGAATGGAGTGGTGATGGATAGAGAGGGAATGGAGTGTGGACGGATAGCGAGGGAATGGAGTGGGGACGGATAGAGAGGGAATGGAGTGGGGACGGAGAGAGGGAGAATAGAGTGGGGACGGATAGAGAGGGAATGGAGTGGGGACGGATAGAGAGGGAATGGAGTGGGGTCGGATAGAGAGGGAATGGAGTGGGGTCGGATAAAGAGAGAATGGAATAGGAATGGATAGAAAGGGAATGGAGTGGGGACGGATGGAGAGAGAATGGACTGGGGACGGATGGAGAGAGAATGGAGTGGGGACGGATGGAGAGAGAAGGGAGTGGGGACGGATAGAGAGGGAATGGAGTGGGGATGGATAGAGCGGGAATGGAGTGGGGACGGATAGAGAGGGAATGGAGTGGGGACGGATAGCGAGAGAATGGAGTGGGGACGGATAGCGAGAGAATGGAGTGGGGCGGATAGAGAGGGAATGAAGTCGGGATGGATAGAGAGAGAATGGAGTAGGGACGGATAGAAAGGGAATGGAGTGGGGACAGATGGAGAGAGAAGGGAGTGGGGACGGATGGAGAGAGAAGGGAGTGGGGACGTATAGAGAGGGAATGGAGTGGGGATGGATAGAGCCCGAATGGAGTGGGGACGGATAGAGAGGGAATGGAGTGGGGACGGATAGAGAGAGAATGGATTGGGGACGGATAGAGAGGGAATCGAGTGGGGACGGATAGAGAGAGAATGGAGTGGGGATGGATAGAGCGGGAATGAAGTGGGGATGGATAGAGAGGGAATGGAGTTGGGACGGATGGAGAGAGAATGGAGTGGGGGCGGATAGAGAGAGAATGGAGTGGGGATGGATAGAGGGAGAATGGAGTGCGGACCGAAGAGAGGGAATGGAGTCGGGGCAGATAGAGAGAATGGAGTGGGTACGGATAGAGAGGGAATGGAGTGGGGACGGTTAGAGAATGGAGTGGGGACGGATAGAGAGGGAATCGACTGGGGACGGATAGAGAGAGAATGGAGTGGGGACGGAAAGAGCGGGAATGGAGTGGGGACGGAAGAGAGGGAATGGAGTCGGGGCAGATAGAGAGAATGGAGTGGGTACGGATAGAGAGGGAATCGACTGGGGACGGATAGAGAGAGAATGGAGTGGGGACGGAAAGAGCGGGAATGGAGTGGGGATGGATAGAGAGGGTATGGAGTGGGGACGGATGGAGAGAGAATGGAGTGGGGGCAGATCGAGAAAAAATGTAGTGGGGACGGGTAGAGAGGGAAAGGAGTGGGGAACGATAGAGAGAGAATGGAATGGGGACGGATAGAGAGAGAATGGAGTGGGGACGGATAGAGAGAGAATGGAGTAGGGACGGATAGAAAGGGAATGGAGTGGGGACGGATGGAGAGAGAAGGGAGTGGGGACGGATGGAGAGAGAAGGGAGTGGGGACGGATAGAGAGGGAATGGAGTGGGGATGGATAGAGCGGGAATGGAGTAGGGACGGATAGAGAGGAAATGGAGTGGGGACGGATAGCGAGAGAATGGAGTGGGGACAGATAGCGAGAGAATGGAGTGGGGATGGATAGAGAGGGAATGAAGTGCGGATGGATAGAGAGGGAATGGAGTCGAGACGGATAGAGAGGGAATCGAGTGGGGACGGATAGAGAGAGAATGGATTGGGGACGGATAGAGAGGGAATCGAGTGGGGACGGATAGAGAGAGAATGGAGTGGGGACGGATAGAGCGGGAATGAAGTGGGGACGGATAGAGAGGGAATGGAGTTGGGACGGATGGAGAGAGAATGGAGTTGGGACGGATGGAGAGAGAATGGAGTGGGGAACGATAGAGAGAGAATGGAATGGGGACGGATAGAGAGAGAATGGAGTGGGGACGGATAGAGAGGGAATGGAGTGGGGACGGAGATAGATTGAATGGAGTGGGGACGGATAGAGAGAGAATGGAGCGGGGACGGATCGAGAGAGAATGGAGTGGGGACGGATAGAGAGAGAATGGAGTGGGGACGGATAGAGGGAGAATGGAGTGGGGACGGATGAGAGGGAATGGAGTCGGGGCAGATAGAGAGAATGGAGTGGGGACGGATAGAGAGGGAATGGAGTGGGGACGGATAGAGAATGGAGTGGGGACGGATAGAGAGGGAATCGACTGGGGACGGATAGAGAGAGAATGGAGTGGGGACGGAAAGAGCGGGAATGGAGTGGGGATGGACAGAGAGGGTATGGAGTGGGGACGGATGGAGAGAGAATGGAGTGGGGGCGGATCGAGAAAAAATGTAGTGGGGACGGGTAGAGAGGGAAAGGAGTGGGGAACGATAGAGAGAGAATGGAATGGGGACGGATACAGAGAGACTGGAGTGGGGACGGATAGAGAGGGAATGGAGTGGGGACGGATAGAGAGGGAATGGAGTGGGGATGGATAGAGTGGGAATGGAGTGGGGACTGATAGAGAGGGAATGGAGTGGTGACGGATTGAAAGTGAATGGAGTGGAGACGGATGGAGAGAGAATGGAGTGGGGACGGATAGAGAGAGAAGGGAGTGGGGACGGATAGAGAGGGAATGGTGTGGAGTTGGATGGAGCGGGAATGGAGTGGTGATGGATAGAGAGGGAATGGAGTGTGGACGGATAGCGAGGGAATGGAGTGGGGACGGATAGAGAGGGAATGGAGTGGGGACGGAGAGAGGGAGAATAGAGTGGGGACGGATAGAGAGGGAATGGAGTGGGGACGGATAGAGAGGGAATGGAGTGGGGCCGGATAGAGAGGGAATGGAGTGGGGTCGGATAGAGAGAGAATGGAATAGGAATGGATAGAAAGGGAATGGAGTGGGGACGGATGGAGAGAGAATGGACTGGGGACGGATGGAAAGAGAATGGAGTGGGGACGGATGGAGAGAGAAGGGAGTGGGGACGGATAGAGAGGGAATGGAGTGGGGATGGATAGAGCGGGAATGGATTGGGGACGGATAGAGAGGGAATGGAGTGGGGACGGATAGCGAGAGAATGGAGTGGGGACGGATAGCGAGAGAATGGAGTGGGGCGGATAGAGAGGGAATCGACTGGGGACGGATAGAGAGAGAATGGAGTGGGGACGGAAAGAGCGGGAATGGAGTAGGGATGGATAGAGAGGGAATGGAGTGGGGACGGATGGAGAGAGAATGGAGTGGGGGCGGATAGAGAAAAAATGTAGTGGGGACGGGTAGAGAGGGAAAGGAGTGGGGACGGAGATGGGGAGAATGGAGTGGGGACGGATAGAGAGAAAATGGATTGGGGACGGATAGAGTGAGAATGGAGGGGGGACGGATAGAGAGAGAATGGAGTGGGGACGGATAGAGAGACAATGGAGTGGGGACGGATAGAGAGAGAATGGAGTGGGGAACGATAGAGAGAGAATGGAGTGGGGAACGATAGAGAGAGAATGGAGTGGGGACGGATAGAGAGAGAATGGAGTGGGGACGGATAGACAGGGAATGGAGTGGGGACGGATAGAGAGGGAATGGAGTGGGGATGGATAGAGTGGGAATGGAGTGGGGACTGATAGAGAGGGAATGGAGTGGGGACGGTTAGAGAGAGAATGGAGTGGGGACGGATAGAGAGGGAATGGTGTGGGGTTGGATGGAGCGGGAATGGAGTGGGGATGGATAGAGAGATAATGGATTAGGAACGGATAGAAAGGGAATGGAGTGGGGACGGATGGAGAGAGAATGGACTGGGGACGGATGGAGAGAGAATGGAGAAGGGACGGATGGAGAGAGAAGGGAGTGGGGACGGATAGAGAGGGAATGGAGTGGGGATGGATAGAGCGGGAATGGAGTGGGGACGGATAGCGAGAGAATGGAGTGGGGACGGATAGCGAGAGAATGGAGTCGGGACGGATAGAGAGGGAATGAAGTGGGGATGGATAGAGAGGGAATGGAGTGAAGACGGATAGAGAGAGAATCGAGTGGGGACAGATAGAGAGAGAATGGATTGGGGACGGATAGAGAGGGAATCGAGTGGGGACGGATAGAGAGAGAATGTAGTGCGGACGGATAGAGCGGGAATGAAGTGGGGACGGATAGAGATGGAATGGAGTTGGGACGGATGGAGAGAGAATGGAGAGGGGGCGGATAGAGAAAAAATGGTGTGCGGACGGGTCGAGAGGGAATGAAGTGGGGACGGAGATAGATTGAATGGAGTGGGGACGGATAGAGAGAGAAAGGAGTGGGGACGGATCGAGAGAGGATGGAGCGGGGAAGGATAGAGAGAGCATGGAGTGGGGACGGATAGAGAGAGAATGGAGTGGGGACGGATAGAGGGAGAATGGAGTGGGGACGGAAGAGAGGGAATGGAGTCGGGGCAGATAGAGAGAATGGAGTGGGGACGGATAGAGAGGGAATGGAGTGGGGACGGATAGAGAATGGAGTGGGGACGGATAGAGAGGGAATCGACTGGGGACGGATAGAGAGAGAATGGAGTGGGGACGGAAAGAGCGGGAATGGAGTGGGTACGGATGGAGAGAGAATGGAGTGGCGGCGGATAGAGAAAAAATGGAGTGGGGACGGGTAGAGAGGGTATGGAGTGGGGACGGAGATGAGGAGAATGGAGTGGGGACGGATAGAGAGAAAATGGAGTGGGGACGGATAGAGTGAGAATGGAGCGGGGACGGATGGAGAGAGAATGGAGTGGGGACGGATAGAGAGAGAATGGAGTGGGGACGGATAGAGAGAGAATGGAGTGGGGAACGATAGAGAGAGAATGGAGTGGGGACGGATAGAGAGAGAATGGAGTGGGGACGGATAGAGAGAGAATGGAGTGAGGACGGATAGAGAGGGAATGGAGTGGGGATGGATAGAGTGGGAATGGAGTGGGGACTGATAGAGAGGGAATGGAGTGGGGACGGATAGAAAGTGAATGGAGTGGGGACGGATGAAGAGAGAATGGAGTGGGGACGGATAGAGAGAGAAGGGATTGGGGACGGATAGAGAGGGAATGGTGTGGGGTTGGATGGAGCGGGAATGGAGTGGCGATGGATAGAGAAGGAATGGAGTGTGGACGGCTAGCGAGGGAATGGAGTCGGGACGGATAGAGGGGGAATGGAGTGGGGACGGAGAGAGAGAGAATAGAGTGGGGATGGACAGAGAGGGAATGGAGTGGGGACGGATAGAGAGGGAATGGAGTGGGGATGGATAGAGAGAGAATGGAATTGGAACGGATAGAAAGGGAATGGAGTGGGGACGGATGGAGAGAGAATGGACTGGGGACGGAAAGAGAGAGAAGGGAGTGGGGACGGATAGAGAGGGAATGGAGTGGGGATGGATAGAGCGGGAATGGAGTGGGGATGGATAGAGCGGGAATGGAGTGGGGACGGATAGAGAGGGAATGGAGTGGGGACGAAGAGAGAGAGAATAGAGTGGGGACGGATAGAGAGGGAATGGAGTGGGGACGGATAGAGAGGGAATGGAGTGGGGATGGATAGAGAGAGAATGGAATAGGAACGGATAGAAAGGGATTGGAGTGGGGACGGATGGAGAGAGAATGGACTGGGGACGTATGGAGAGAGAATGGAGTGGGGACGGATGGAGAGAGAAGGGAGTGGGGACGGATAGAGAGGGAATGAAGTGGGGATGGATAGAGAGGGAATGGAGTGGAGACGGATAGAGAGGGAATCGAGTGGGGACGGATAGAGAGAGAATGGATTGGGGACGGATCGAGAGGGAATCGAGTGGGGACGGATAGAGAGAGAATGGAGTGGGGACGGGTAGAGAGGGAATGGAGTGGGGACGGAGATAGATTGAATGGAGTGGGGACGGATAGAGAGAGAATGGAGTGGGGACGGATCGAGAGAGGATGGAGCGGGGACGGATAGAGAGAGAATGGAGTGGGGACGGATGGAGAGAGAAGGGAGTGGGGACGGATAGAGAGGGAATGAAGTGGGGATGGATAGAGAGGGAATGGAGTGGAGACGGATAGAGAGGGAATCGAGTGGGGACGGATAGAGAGAGAATGGATTGGGGACGGATCGAGAGGGAATCGAGTGGGGACGGATAGAGAGAGAATGGAGTGGGGACGGGTAGAGAGGGAATGGAGTGGGGACGGAGATAGATTGAATGGAGTGGGGACGGATAGAGAGAGAATGGAGTGGGGACGGATCGAGAGAGGATGGAGCGGGGACGGATAGAGAGAGAATGGAGTGGGGACGGAGAGAGAGAGAATGGAGCGGGGACAGATAGAGGGAGAATGGAGTGGGGACGGAAGAGAGGGAATGGAGTCGGGGCAGATAGAGAGAATGGAGTGGGGACGGATAGAGAGGGAATGGAGTGGGGACGGATAGAGAATGGAGTGGGGACGGATAGAGAGGGAATGGAGTGGGAACAGAGAGAGAGAGAATAGAGTGGGGACGGATAGAGAGGGAATGGAGTGGGGACGGATAGAGAGGGAATGGAGTGGGGATGGATAGAGAGAGAATGGAATAGGAACGGATAGAAAGGGAATGGAGTGGGGACGGATGGAGAGAGAATGGAGTGGGGACGGATAGAGAGAGAAGGGAGTGGGGACGGATAGAGAGGGAATGGAGTGGGGATGGATAGAGCGGGAATGGAGTGGGGATGGATAGAGCGGGAATGGATTGAGAGGGAATGGAGTGGGGAGGGATGGAGAGTGAATGGAGTGGGGTCGGATAGAGAGAGAATGGAATGGGGTCGGATAGAGAGAGAATCGAGTTTGGAGGGATAGATCGGGAATGGAGTGGGGACGGATAGAGAGGGAATGGAGTGGGGAGGGATAGAGAGAGAATGGAGTAGGGACGGATAGAGAGGGAATGGAGTGGGGACGGATAGAGAGAGAATGGAGTGGGGACGGACAGAGATGGAATGGAGTGGGGACGGATAGAAAGGGAATGGAGTGGGGACGGATTGAGAGAGAATGGAGTAGGGACGGATAGAAAGGGAATGGAGTGGGGACGGATGGAGAGAGAAGGGAGTGGGGACGGATGGAGAGAGAAGGGAGTGGGGACGGAGAGAGAGGGAATGGAGTGGGGATGGATAGAGCGGGAATGGAGTGGGGACGGATAGAGAGGGAATGGAGTGGGGACGGATAGAGAGGGAATGGAGTGGGGACGGATAGAGAGAGAATTGAGTGGGGACGGATAGAGAGAGAATGCAGTGGGGACAGCAGAAGAGAGAATGGAGTGGGGACGGATCGAGAGAGAATGGAGTGGGGACGGATACAGATAAAATGGAGTGGGGACAGATAGAGAGGGAATGGAGTGGGGACGGATAGATAGAGAATGGAGTGGGGACAGATAGAGAGGGAATGGAGTGGGGACGGATAGAGAGGGAATGGAGTGGGGATGGAAAGAGCGGGAATGGAGTGGGGACGGATAGCGAGAGAATGGAGTGGGGACGGATAGCGAGAGAATGGAGTCGGGACGGATAGAGAGGGAATGAAGTGGGGATGGATAGAGAGGGAATGGAGTGGAGACGGATAGAGAGGGAATCGAGTGGGGACGGATAGAGAGAGAATGGAGTGTGGACGGATAGAGCGGGAATGAAGTGGGGACGGATAGAGATGGAATGGAGTGGGGACGGATGGAGAGAGAATGGAGTGGGGGCGGATAGAGAAAAAATGGTGTGCGGACGGGTCGAGAGGGAATGAAGTGGGGACGGAGATAGATTGAATGGAGTGGGGACGGATAGAGAGAGAATGGAGTGGGGACGGATCGAGAGAGGATGGAGCGGGGACGGATAGAGAGAGAATGGAGTGGGGACGGATAGAGAGAGAATGGAGTGGGGACGGATAGAGGGAGAATGGAGTGGGGACGGAAGAGAGGGAATGGAGTCGGGGCACATAGAGAGAATGGAGTGGGGACGGATAGAGAGGGAATGGAGTGGGGACGGATAGAGAATGGAGTGGGGACGGATAGAGAGGGAATCGACTGGGGACGGATAGAGAGAGAATGGAGTGGGGACGGAAAGAGCGGGAATGGAGTGGGGATGGATGGAGAGAGAATGGAGTGGGGAACGATAGAGAGAGAATGGAGTGGGGACGGATAGAGAGAGAATGGAGTGGGGACGGATAGAGAGAGAATGGAGTGAGGACGGATAGAGAGGGAATGGAGTGGGGATGGATAGAGTGGGAATGGAGTGGGGACTGATAGAGAGGGAATGGAGTGGGGACGGTTAGAGAGAGAATGGAGTGGGGACGGATAGAAAGTGAATGGAGTGGGGACGGATGGAGAGAGAATGGAGTGGGGACGGATAGAGAGAGAAGGGAGTGGGGACGGATAGAGTGAGAATGGAGCGGGGACGGATGGAGAGAGAATAGAGTGGGGACGGATAGAGAGAGAATGGAGTGGGGACGGATAGAGAGAGAATGGAGTGGGGAACGATAGAGAGAGAATGGAGTGGGGACGGATAGAGAGAGAATGGAGTGGGGACGGATAGAGAGAGAATGGAGTGAGGACGGATAGAGAGGGAATGGAGTGGGGATGGATAGAGTGGGAATGGAGTGGGGACTGATAGAGAGGGAATGGAGTGGGGACGGTTAGAGAGAGAATGGAGTGGGGACGGATAGAAAGTGAATGGAGTGGGGACGGATGGAGAGAGAATGGAGTGGGGACGGATAGAGAGAGAAGGGAGTGGGGACGGATAGAGAGGGAATGGTGTGGGGTTGGATGGAGCGGGAATGGAGTGGCGATGGATAGAGACGGACTGGAGTGTGGACGGATAGCGAGGGAATGGAGTGGGGACGGATAGAGGGGGAATGGAGTGGGGACGGAGAGAGAGAGAATAGAGTGGGGACGGACAGAGAGGGAATGGAGTGGGGACGGATAGAGAGGGAATGGAGTGGGGATGGATAGAGAGAGAATGGAATTGGAACGGATAGAAAGGGAATGGAGTGGGGACGGATGGAGAGAGAATGGACTGGGGACGGATAGAGAATGGAGTGGGGACGGATAGAGAGGGAATCGACTGGGGACGGATAGAGAGAGAATGGAGTGGGGACGGAAAGAGCGGGAATGGAGTGGGGACGGATGGAGAGAGAATGGAGTGGGGGCAGATAGAGAAAAAATGGAGTGGGGACGGGTAGAGAGGGTATGGAGTGGGGACGGAGATGAGGAGAATGGAGTGGGGACGGATAGAGAGAAAATGGAGTGGGGACGGATAGAGTGAGAATGGAGCGGGGACGGATGGAGAGAGAATAGAGTGGGGACGGATAGAGAGAGAATGGAGTGGGGACGGATAGAGAGAGAATGGAGTGGGGAACGATAGAGAGAGAATGGAGTGGGGACGGATAGAGAGAGAATGGAGTGGGGACGGATAGAGAGAGAATGGAGTGAGGACGGATAGAGAGGGAATGGAGTGGGGATGGATAGAGTGGGAATGGAGTGGGGACTGATAGAGAGGGAATGGAGTGGGGACGGTTAGAGAGAGAATGGAGTGGGGACAGATAGAAAGTGAATGGAGTGGGGACGGATGGAGAGAGAATGGAGTGGGGACGGATAGAGAGAGAAGGGAGTGGGGACGGATAGAGAGGGAATGGTGTGGGGTTGGATGGAGCGGGAATGGAGTGGCGATGGATAGAGACGGACTGGAGTGTGGACGGATAGCGAGGGAATGGAGTGGGGACGGATAGAGGGGGAATGGAGTGGGGACGGAGAGAGAGAGAATAGAGTGGGGACGGACAGAGAGGGAATGGAGTGGGGACGGATAGAGAGGGAATGGAGTGGGGATGGATAGAGAGAGAATGGAATTGGAACAGATAGAAAGGGAATGGAGTGGGGACGGATGGAGAGAGAATGGACTGGGGACGGATAGAGAGAGAAGGGAGTGGGGACGGATAGAGAGGGAATGGAGTGGGGATGGATAGAGCGGGAATGGAGTGGGGATGGATAGAGCGGGAATGGAGTGGGGACGGATAGAGAGGGAATGGAGTGGGGACGGAGAGAGAGAGAATAGAGTGGGGACGGATAGAGAGGGAATGGAGTGGGGACGGATAGAGAGGGAATGGAGTGGGGATGGATAGAGAGAGAATGGAATAGGAACGGATAGAAAGGGAATGGAGTGGGGCGGATGGAGAGAGAATGGACTGGGGACGTATGGAGAGAGAATGGAGTGGGGACGGATGGAGAGAGAAGGGAGTGGGGACGGATAGAGAGGGAATGAAGTGGGGATGGATAGAGAGGGAATGGAGTGGAGACGGATAGAGAGGGAATCGAGTGGGGACGGATAGAGAGAGAATGGATTGGGGACGGATCGAGAGGGAATCGAGTGGGGACGGATAGAGAGAGAATGGAGTGGGGACGGGTAGAGAGGGAATGGAGTGGGGACGGAGATAGATTGAATGGACTGGGGACGGATAGAGAGAGAATGGAGTGGGGACGGATCGAGAGAGGATGGAGCGGGGACGGATAGAGAGAGAATGGAGTGGGGACGGAGAGAGAGAGAATGGAGCGGGGACGGATAGAGGGAGAATGGAGTGGGGACGGAAGAGAGGGAATGGAGTCGGGGCAGATAGAGAGAATGGAGTGGGGACGGATAGAGAGGGAATGGAGTGGGGACGGTTAGAGAATGGAGTGGGGACGGATAGAGAGGGAATGGAGTGGGAACAGAGAGAGAGAGAATAGAGTGGGGACGGATAGAGAGGGAATCGAGTGGGGACGGATAGAGAGGGAATGGAGTGGGGATGGATAGAGAGAGAATGGAATAGGAACGGATAGAAAGGGAATGGAGTGGGGACGGATGGAGAGAGAATGGAGTGGGGACGGATAGAGAGAGAAGGGAGTTTTGACGGATAGAGAGGGAATGGAGTGGGGATGGATAGAGCGGGAATGGAGTGGGGATGGATAGAGCGGGAATGGATTGAGAGGGAATGGAGTGGGGAGGGATGGAGAGTGAATGGAGTGGGGTCGGATAGAGAGAGAATGGAATGGGGTCGGATAGAGAGAGAATCGAGTTTGGAGGGATAGATCGGGAATGGAGTGGGGACGGATAGAGAGGGAATGGAGTGGGGACGGATAGAGAGAGAATGGAGTAGGGACGGATAGAGAGGGAATGGAGTGGGGACGGATAGAGAGAGAATGGAGTGGGGACGGACAGAGATGGAATGGAGTGGGGACGGATAGAAAGGGAATGGAGTGGGGACGGATAGAGAGAGAATGGAGTAGGGACGGATAGAAAGGGAATGGAGTGGGGACGGATGGAGAGAGAATGGAGTGGGGACGGATGGAGAGAGAAGGGAGTGGGGACGGAGAGAGAGGGAATGGAGTGGGGATGGATAGAGCGGGAATGGAGTGGGGACGGATAGAGAGGGAATGGAGTGGGGACGGAAAGAGAGGGAATGTAGTGGGGACTGATAGAGAGAGAATTGAGTGGGGACGGATAGAGAGAGAATGCAGTGGGGACAGCAGAAGAGAGAATGGAGTGGGGACGGATCGAGAGAGAATGGAGTGGGGACGGATACAGATAAAATGGAGTGGGGACAGATAGAGAGGGAATGGAGTGGGGACGGATAGATAGAGAATGGAGTGGGGACAGATAGAGAGGGAATGGAGTGGGGATGGATAGAGAGAGAATGGATTGGGACAGATAGAGAGGGAATGGAGTGGGGACAGATATAGAGAGAATGGAGTGGGGATGGATAGAGAGGGAATGGAGTGGGGACGGATAGAAAGGGAATGGAGTGGGGACGGATTGAGAGAATGGAGTGGGGACGAATCGAGATTGAATGGAGTGGGGACGGATAGAGAGAATGGAGTGGGGACGGCAGAAGAGAGAATGGAGTGGGGACGGGAGAAGAGAGAATGGAGTGGGGACGGATAGAGCGGGAATGGAGTGGGGACGGATAGAGAGAGAATGGAGTGGGGACGGATAGAGAGAGAATGGAGTGGGGATGGATAGAGAGATAAGGGAGTGGGGACGGATAGAGAGGGAATGGCGTGGGGATGGATGGAGCGGGAATGGAGTGGGGACGGATAGAGAGGGAATGGAGTGTGTACGGATAGCGAGGGAATGGAGTGGGGACGGACAGAGAGGGAATGGAGTGGGCAGTGATAGATCGGGAATGGAGTGGGGACAGATAGAGAGGGAATGGAGTGGGGACGGATGGAGAGCGAATGGAGTGGGGACGGTTAGAGAGAGAATGGAGTGGGGACGGATAGGGAGGGAATGGAGTGGCGACGGATATAGAGAGAATGGAATGCGGACGGATAGAGAGAGAATGGAGTGGGGACGGATAGAGAGGGAATGGAATGGGGATGGATCGAGTGGGAATGGAGTGGGGACGGATAGAGAGGGAATGGAGTGGGGATGGTTAGAGAGAGAATGGAGTTGGGACGGATAGGGAGAGAATGGAGTGGGGAAGGACAGAGAGAGAATGGGGTGGGGACGGTAGAGATGGAATGGAGTGGGGACGGATAGAGAGAGAATGGAGTGGGGACGGATAGAGAGGGAATGGAGTGGGGACGGTAGAGAGGGTATGGAGTGGGGACGGATAGAGAGGGAATAGAGTGGGGAAGGATAGAGTGAGAATGGAGTGGGGACGGATAGAGAGAGAATGGAGTGGGGACGGATAGAGAGAGAATGGAGTGGGGACGGATAGAGAGAATGGGATGGGGACGGATAGAGGGGGAATGAAGTGGGGATGGATAGAGAGGGAATGGAGTGGGGACGGAAGAGAGGGAATGGAGTGGGGACGGATAGAGAGGGAATAGAGTGGGGACGGATAGAGAGAGAATGGAGTGGGGACGGATAGAGAGAGAATTGAGTGGGGACGGATAGAGAGAGAATTGAGTGGGGACGGTAGAGGGAATGGAGCGGGGATGGATAGAGAGGGAATAGAGTTGGGACGGATAGAGAGAGAATGGAGTGGGGACGGATAGAGAGAGAATGGAGTGGGGACGGATAGAGAGGGAATGGAGTATGGATGGCAGAAGAGAGAATGGAGTGTGGACGGGAGAAGAGAGAATGGAGTGGCGATGGATAGAGCGGGAATGGAGTGGGGACGGATAGAGAGAGAATGCAGAGGGGACGGTAGAGAGGGAATGCACTGGGGACGGAAAGAGAGAGAATGGAGTGATGACGGATAGAGAGAGAATGGAGTGGGGACGGATAGAGAGAGAATGGAGTGGGGACGGATAGAGAGGGAATGGAGTGGGGACGGTAGAGAAGGAATGGAGTGGGGACGGATAAAGAGGGAATGGAGTGGGGACGGTAGAGAGGGAATGGAGTGGGGACGGATAGAGAGAGAATGGAGTGGGGACGGATAGAAAGGGAATGGAGTGGAGACGGATGGAGAGAGAATGGAGTGGGGACGGATAGAGCGGGAATGGAGTGGGGACAGATTGAGAGAATGGAGTGGGGACGTATAGAGAGAGAATGGAGTGGGGACGGATAGAGAGAATGTGTGGGGACGGCAGAAGAGAGAATGGAGTGTGGACGGGAGAAGAGAGAAGGGAGTGGGGACGGATAGAGGGGGAATGAAGTGGGGATGGATAGAGAGGGAATGGAGTGGGGACGGTAGAGAGGGAATGGAGTGGGGACGGATAGAGAGGGAATAGAGTGGGGACGGATAGAGAGGGAATGGAGTGGGGACGGTAGAGAGGGAATGGAGTGGGGACGGATAGAGAGGGAATAGAGTGGGGACGGATAGAGAGAGAATGGAGTGGGGACGGATAGAGAGAGAATTGAGTGGGGACGGATAGAGAGAGAATGGAGTGGGGACGGATAGAGAGAGAATGGAGTGGGGACGGTAGAGAGGGAATGGAGCGGGGACGGGTAGAGAGGGAATAGAGTGGGCACGGATAGACAGAGAATGGAGTGGGGATGGATAAAGAGAGAATGGAGTGGGAACGGATAGAGAGAATGGAGTGGGGACGGATAGAGAGGGAATGGAGTGGGGACGGTAGAGACGGAATGGAGTGGGGACGGATAGAGAGAGAATGGAGTGGGGACGGATAGAGAGGGAATGGTGTGGGGACGGTAGAGAGGATACAGAGTGGGGACGGATAGAGAGGGAATAGAGTGGGGATGGATAGCGAGAGAATGGAGTGGGGACGGGAGAGAGGGAATGGAGCGGGGACGGATAGAGAGGGAATAGAGAGGGGACGGATAGAGAGAGAATGGAGTGGGGACGGATAAAGAGAGAATGGCGTGGGGACGGATAGAGAGAAAATGGCGTGGGGACGGATAGAGGGGAAATAAGTGTGGACGGATAGAGAGGGAATGAAGTGGGGACGGATGGAGAGAGAATGGAGTGGGGACGGATAGAGCGGGAATGGAGTGGGGACGGATTGAGAGAATGGAGTGGGGACGGATAGAGAGAGAATGGAGTGGGGACGGATAGAGAGAAAGGAGTGGGGAAGGCAGAAGAGAGAATGGAGTGGGGACGGGTGAAGAGAGAATGGAGTGGGGACGGAATAAGCGGGAATGGAGTGGGGACGGATAGAGAGGGAATAGAGCGGGGACGGATAGAGAGGGAATAGAGTGGGGACGGATAGAGAGGGAATGGAGTGGGGATGGTAGAGAGGGAATGGAGTGGGGACGGATAGAGAGGGAATAGTGTGGGGACGGATAGAGAGAGAATGGAGTGGGGACGGATAGAGAGAGAATTGAGTGGGGACGGATAGAGAGAGAATTGAGTGGGGACGGTAGAGGGAATGGAGGGGGGATGGATAGAGAGGGAATAGAGTTGGGACGGATAGAGAGAGAATGGAGTGGGGACGGATAGAGAGAGAATGGAGTGGGGACGGATAGAGAGGGAATGGAGTATGGATGGCAGAAGAGAGAATGGAGTGTGGACGGGAGAAGAGAGAATGGAGTGGGGATGGATTGAGTGGGAATGGAGTGCGGACGGATAGAGAGAGAATGGAGTGGAGTTGGATAGAGAGGGAATGGAGTGGGGACGGTAGAGAGGGAATGCACTGGGGACGGAAAGAGAGAGAATGGAGTGATGACGGATAGAGAGAGAATGGAGTGGGGACGGATAGAGAGAGAATGGTGTGGGGACGGATAGAGAGGGAATGGAGTGGGGACGGTAGAGAAGGAATGGAGTGGGGACGGATAAAGAGGGAATGGAGTGGGGACGGTAGAGAGGGAATGGAGTGGGGACGGTAGAGAGGGAATGGAGTGGGGACGGATAGAGAGAGAATGGAGTGGGGACAGATAGAAAGGGAATGGAGTGGAGACGGATGGAGAGAGAATGGAGTGGTGACGGATAGAGAGAGAATGGAGTGGGGACGGATAGAGATGGAATGGAGTGGGGACGGATAGAGATGGAATGGAGTGGGGATGGATCGAGTGGCAATGGAGTGGGGACAGATAGAGAGGGAATGGAGTGGAGACGGATAGAGAGGGAATGGAGTGGGGACGGATAGAGAGGGAATGGAGTGGGGAAGGTTAGAGAGAGAATGGAGTGGGGACGGATAGAAAGGGAATGGAGTGGGGACGGATGTAGAGAGAATGGAGTGGGGACGGATAGAGAGAGAAGGGAGTGGGGACGGATAGAGAGGGAATGGAGTGGGGACGGATAGAGAGGGAATGGAGTGTGTACGGATAGCGAGGGAATGGAGTGAGGACGGAGAGAGAGGGAATGGAGTGAGGACGGATAGAGAGAGAATGGAGTGGGGACGGATGGAGAGAGAATGGAGTGGGGACGGATAGAGAGAGAATGGAGTGGGGATGGATAGAGAGATAAGGGAGTGGGGACGGATAGAGAGGGAATGGAGTGGGGATGGATGGAGCGGGAATGGAGTGGGGACGGATAGAGAGGGAATGGAGTGTGTACGGATAGCGAGGGAATGGAGTGGGGACGGACAGAGGGAATGGAGTGGGCAGTGATAGATCGGGAATGGAGTGGGGACAGATAGAGAGGGAACGGAGTGGGGACGGATGGAGAGAGAATGGAGTGGGGGCGGTTAGTGAGAGAATGGAGTGGGGATGGATCGAGTGGGAATGGAGTGGGGACGGAAAGAGAGGGAATAGAGTGGGGACGGATAGAAAGAGAATGGTGTGGGGACGGATAGAGAGAGAATGGAGTGGGGACGGATAGAGAGAGAATGGAGTGGGGACGGATAGAGAGGGAATGGAGTATGGATTGCAGAAGAGAGAATGGAGTGTGGACGGGAGAAGAGAGAATGGAGTGGGGATGGATAGAGCGGGAATGGAGTGGGGACGGATAGAGAGAGAATGGAGTGGGGACGGATAGAGAGAGAATGGAGTGGGGACGGATAGAGAGGGAATGGAGTGGGGACGGTAGAGAAGGAATGGAGTGGGGACGGATAAAGAGGGAATGGAGTGGGGACGGATAGAGAGAGAATGGAGTGGGGATGGATAGAGAGAGAATGGAGTGGGGACGGTAGAGAGGCAATGGAGCGGGGACGGTAGAGAGGGAATGGAGTGGGGACGGATAGAGGGAATAGAGTGGGGACGGATAGAGAGAGAATGGAGTGGGGACGGATAGAGAGAGAATGGAGTGGGGACGGATAGAGAAAGAATTGAGTGGGGACGGTAGAGAGGGAATGGAGCAGGGACGGAGATAGAGGGAATAGAGTGGGGACGGATAGAGAGAGAATGGGGTGGGGACGGATAGAGGGGGAATGAAGTGGGGACGGATGGAGAGAGAATGGAGTGGGGACGGATAGAGCGGGAATGGTGTAGGGACGGATTGAGAGAATGGAGTGGGGACGGATAGAGAGAGAATGGAGTGGGGACGAATAGACAGAATTGAGTGGGGACGGCAGAAGAGAGAATGGAGTGGGGACGGGAGAAGAGAGAATGGAGTGGGGACGGATAGAGTGGGAATGGAGTGGGGACGGATAGAGAGAGAATGGAGTGGAGACGGTTAGAGAGGAAATGGAGTGGGGACGGTAGAGAGGGAATGGAGTGGGGACGGATAGAGAGAGAATGGAGTGGGGACGGATAGAGAGGGAATGGAGTGGGGACGGTAGACAGGGAATGGAGTGGGGACGGATAGAGAGGGAATAGAGTGGGGACAGATGGAGAGAGAATGGAGTGGGGACGGATAGAGAGAGAATGGAGTGGGGATGGATAGAGAGAGAATGGAGTGGGGACGGTAGAGAGGCAATGGAGCGGGGACAGATAGAGAGGGAATAAAGTGGGGACGGATAGCGAGAGAATGGAGTGGGGTCGGTAGAAAGGGAATGGAGTGGGGACAGATAGAGAGGGAATAGAGTGGGGACGGATAGAAAGAGAATGGTGTGGGGACGGATAGGGAGAGAATGGTTTGGGGACGGATAGAGCGGGAATGGAGTGGGGACGGATAGAGAGAGAATGGAGTGGGGACGTTAGAGAGGGAATGCAGCAGGGACGGATAGAGAGGGAATAGAGAGGGGACGGATAGAGAGAGAATGGGATGGGGACGGATAGAGGGGGAATGAAGTGGGGACGGAAGAAGAGAGAATGGAGTGGGGACGGATAGAGCGGGAATGGAGTGGGGACGGATAGAGAGAGAATGGTGTGGGGACGTTAGAGAGTGAATGGAGCAGGGACGGATGGAGAGGGAATAGAGTGGGGACAGTAGAGAGGGAATGGAGTGGGGACCGATAGAGATAGAATGGAGTAGGGACGGATAGAGAGGGAACGGAGTGGGGACGGTATAGAGGGAATGGAGTGGGGACGGATAGAGAGAGAATGGAGTGGGGACGGATAGAGAGAGAATGGAGTGGGGACATTAGAGAGGGAATGGTGCAGGGACGGATGGAGAGGGAATAGAGTGGGGACGGTTAGAGAGAGAATGGGATGGGGACGGATAGAGGGGGAATGAAGTGGGGACAGATGGACAGAGAATGGAGTGGGGACGGATAGAGCGGGAATGGTGTGGGGACGGATTGAGAGAATGGAGTGGGGACGGATAGAGAGAGAATGGAGTGGGGACGGATAGAGAGAATGGAGTGGGGACGGATAGAGAGAATGGAGTGGGGACGGCAGAAGAGAGAATGGAGTGGGGACAGGAGAAGAGAGAATGGAGTGGGGACGGATAGAGCGGGAATGGAGTGGGGACGGATAGAGAGAGAATGGAGTGGAGACGGTAGAGAGGGAATGGAGTGGGGACGGATAGAGAGAGAATGGAGTGGGGACGGATAGAGAGGGAATGGAGTGGGGACGGTAGAGAGGGATTGGAGTGGGGACGGTAGAGAGGGAATGGAGTGGGGACGGATGGAGAGGGAATAGAGTGGGGACGGATAGAAAGAGAATGGTGTGGGGACGGATAGAGAGAGAATGGAGTGGGGACGGATAGAGAGAGAATGGAGTGGGGACGGATAGAGAGAGAATGGAGTGGGGACGGTAGAGAGGGAATGGAGCAGGGACGGATAGAGACGGAATAGAGTGGGCACGGATAGAGAGAGAATGGAGTGGGGACGGATAGAGAGAGAATGGAGTGGGGACGGATAGAGAGAATGGAGTGGGGAAGGCTGAAGAGAGAATGGAGTGGGGACTGGTGAAGAGAGAATGGAGTGGGGACGGATAGCGCGGGAATGGAGTGGGGACGGATAGAGAGAGAATACAGTGGGGACGGTAGAGAGGGAATGGAGTGGGGACGGATAGAGAGGGAATAGAGCGGGGACGGATAGAGAGGGAATAGAGTGGGGACGGATAGAGAGGGAATGGAGTGGGGACGGTAGAGAGAGAATGGAGTGGGGACGGATAGAGAGAGAATGGAGTGGGGACGGATAGAGCGGGAATGGAGTGGGGACAGATTGAGAGAATAAAGTGGGGACGGCAGAAGAGAGAATGGAGTGGGGACGGGAGAAGAGAGAATGGAGTGGGGCGGATAGAGCGGGAATGGAGTGGGGACGGATAGAGAGAGAATGGAGTGGGGACGGTAGAGAGGGAATGGAGTGGGGACGGATAGAGAGGGAATAGAGCGGGGACGGATAGAGAGAGAATGGAGTGGGGACGGATAGAGAGGGAATGGAGTGGGGACGGTTGGGAGGGAATGGAGTGGGGACGGATAGAGAGGGAATAGAGTGGGGACGAATAGAGAGAGAATGGAGTGGGGACGGATAGAGAGAGAATTGAGTGGGGACGGATAGAGAGAGAATTGGGTGGGGACGGTAGAGAGGGAATGTAGCGGGGATGGATAGAGAGAGAATGGAGTGGGGACGGGAGAAGAGAGAATGGAGTGGGGATGGATAGAGCGGGAATGGAGTGGGGACGGATAGAGAGAGAATGGAGTGATGACGGATAGAGAGAGAATGGAGTGGGGACGGATAGAGAGAGAATGGAGTGGGGCGGATAGAGAGAGAATGGACTGGGGACGGATAGAGAGGGAATGGAGTGGGGATGGCAGAAGAGAGAATGAGTGGGGACGGGAGAAGAGAGAATGGAGTGGGGATGGATAGAGCGGGAATGGAGTGGGGACGGATAGAGAGAGAATGGAGTGGAGACGGATAGAGAGGGAATGGAGTGGGGACGGTAGAGAGGGAATGCACTGGGGACGGATAGATAGAGAATGGAGTGATGACGGCTAGAGAGGGAATGGAGTGGGGACGATAGAGAAGGAATGGAGTGGGGACGGATAGAGAGGGAATGGAGTGGGGACGGTAGAGAGGGAATGGAATGGGGACGGATAGAGAGAGAATGGAGTGGGGACGGATAGAGAGGGAATGGAGTGTGGACGGATAGAGAGAGAATGGAGTGGGGGCGGATAGAGAGAGAATGGAGTGGGGACGGATAGAGAGAGACTGGAGTGGGGTCGGATAGAGAGAGAATGGAAAGTGGATGAATAGAAAGGGAATGTAGTGGGGACAGACAGAGAGGGAATGGAGTGGGGATGGATAGATAGAGAATGGAGTGGGGACAGATAGAGAGGGAATGGATTGTGGATGAATAGAGAGAGAATGGAGTGGGGATGGATAGAGAGAGAAAGGAGTGGGGACGGGAGAAGAGAGAATGGAGTGGGGACGTATAATGAGAGACTGAAGTGTGGAAGGATAGAGCGGGAATGGAGTGGGGATGGATAGAGAGAGAATGGAGTGGGGACGGATAGAGAGCGAATGGAATGGGGATGAATAGAGAGAGAATGGAGTGGCGACGGATACAGAGAGAATGGAGTGGGGACGGATAGAGAGAGAATGGATTGGGGACGGATAGAGACAGAATGGAGTGGGGACGGGAGAGAGGGAATGGAGCGGGAACGGATAGAGAGGGAATAGAGTGGGGACGGATAGAGAGAGAATGGAGTGGGGACGGTAGAGAGGGAATGGAGCAGGGACGGAGAGAGAGGGAATAGAGTGGGGACGGATAGAGAGAGAATGGGGTGGGGACGGATAGAGGGGGAATGAAGTGGGGACGGATGGAGAGAGAATGGAGAGGGGACGGATAGAGCGGGAATGGTGTAGGGACGGATTGAGAGAATGGAGTGGGGACGGATAGAGAGAGAATGGAGTGGGGACGGATAGAGAGAATTGAGTGGGGACGGCAGAAGAGAGAATGGAGTGGGGACGGGAGAAGAGAGAATGTAGTGGGGACGGATAGAGCGGGAATGGAGTGGGGACGGATAGAGAGAGAATGGAGTGGAGACGGTTAGAGAGGAAATGGAGTGGGGACGGTAGAGAGGGAATGGAGTGGGGACGGATAGAGAGAGAATGGAGTGGGGACGGATAGAGAGGGAATGTAGTGGGGACGGTAGACAGGGAATGGAGTGGGGACGGATAGAGAGGGAATAGAGTGGGGACGGATGGAGAGAGAATGGAGTGGGGACGGATAGAGAGAGAATGGAGTGGGGATGGATAGAGAGAGAATGGAGTGGGGACGGTCGAGAGGCAATGGAGCGGGGACGGATAGAGAGGGAATAAAGTGGGGACGGATAGCGAGAGAATGGAGTGGGGTCGGTAGAAAGGGAATGGAGTGGGGACAGATAGAGAGGGAATAGGGTGGGGACGGATAGAAAGAGAATGGTGTGGGGACGGATAGGGAGAGAATGGTTTGGGGACGGATAGAGCGGGAATGGAGTGGGGACGGATAGAGAGAGAATGGAGTGGGGACGTTAGAGAGGGAATGGAGCAGGGACGGATAGAGAGGGAATAGAGTGGGGACGGATAGAGAGAGAATGGGATGGGGACGGATAGAGGGGGAATGAAGTGGGGACGGAAGAAGAGAGAATGGAGTGGGGACGGATAGAGCGGGAATGGAGTGGGGACGGATAGAGAGAGAATGGTGTGGGGACGTTAGAGAGGGAATGGAGCAGGGACGGATGGAGAGGGAATAGAGTGGGGACGGTTAGAGAGAGAATGGGATGGGGACGGATAGAGGGGGAATGAAGTGGGGACAGATGGACAGAGAATGGAGTGGGGACGGATAGAGCGGGAATGGTGTGGGGACGGATTGAGAGAATTGAGTGGGGACGGATAGAGAGAGAATGGAGTGGGGACGGATAGAGAGAATGGAGTGGGGACGGATAGAGAGAATGGAGTGGGGACGGCAGAAGAGAGAATGGAATGGGGACAGGAGAAGAGAGAATGGAGTGGGGACGGATAGAGCGGGAATGGAGTGGGGACGGATAGAGAGAGAATGGAGTGGAGACGGTAGAGAGGGAATGGAGTGGGGACGGATAGAGAGAGAATGGAGTGGGGACGGATAGAGAGGGAATGGAGTGGGGACGGTAGAGAGGGATTGATGTGGGGACGGTAGAGAGGGAATGGAGTGGGGACGGATAGAGAGGGAATAGAGTGGGGACGGATAGAAAGAGAATGGTGTGGGGACGGATAGAGAGAGAATGGAGTGGGGACGGATAGAGAGAGAATGGAGTGGGGACGGATAGAGAGAGAATGGAGTGGGGACGGTAGAGAGGGAATGGAGCGGGGACGGATAGAGACGGAATAGAGTGGGCACGGATAGAGAGAGAATGGAGTGGGGACGGATAGAGAGAGAATGGAGTGGGGACGGATAGAGAGAATGGAGTGGGGAAGGCAGAAGAGAGAATGGAGTGGGGACTGGTGAAGAGAGAATGGAGTGGGGACGGATAGAGAGAGAATGGAGTGGAGACGGTAGAGAGGGAATGGAGTGGGGACGGATAGAGAGAGAATGGAGTGGGGACGGATAGAGAGGGAATGGAGTGGGGACGGTAGAGAGGGATTGGAGTGGGGACGGTAGAGAGGGAATGGAGTGGGGACGGATAGAGAGGGAATAGAGTGGGGACGGATAGAAAGAGAATGGTGTGGGGACGGATAGAGAGAGAATGGAGTGGGGACGGATAGAGAGAGAATGGAGTGGGGACGGATAGAGAGAGAATGGAGTGGGGACGGTAGAGAGGGAATGGAGCAGGGACGGATAGAGACGGAATAGAGTGGGCACGGATAGAGAGAGAATGGAGTGGGGACGGATAGAGAGAATGGAGTGGGGAAGGCTGAAGAGAGAATGGAGTGGGGACTGGTGAAGAGAGAATGGAGTGGGGACGGATAGCGCGGGAATGGAGTGGGGACGGATAGAGAGAGAATACAGTGGGGACGGTAGAGAGGGAATGGAGTGGGGACGGATAGAGAGGGAATAGAGCGGGGACGGATAGAGAGGGAATAGAGTGGGGACGGATAGAGAGGGAATGGAGTGGGGACGGTAGAGAGGGAATGGAGTGGGGACGGATAGAGAGAGAATGGAGTGGGGACGGATAGAGCGGGAATGGAGTGGGGACAGATTGAGAGAATAAAGTGGGGACGGCAGAAGAGAGAATGGAGTGGGGACGGGAGAAGAGAGAATGGAGTGGGGCGGATAGACCGGGAATGGAGTGGGGACGGATAGAGAGAGAATGGAGTGGGGACGGTAGAGAGGGAATGGAGTGGGGACGGATAGAGAGGGAATAGAGCGGGGACGGATAGAGAGAGAATGGAGTGGGGACGGATAGAGAGGGAATGGAGTGGGGACGGTTGGGAGGGAATGGAGTGGGGACGGATAGAGAGGGAATAGAGTGGGGACGAATAGAGAGAGAATGGAGTGGGGACGGATAGAGAGAGAATTGAGTGGGGACGGATAGAGAGAGAATTGGGTGGGGACGGTAGAGAGGGAATGTAGCGGGGATGGATAGAGAGAGAATGGAGTGGGGACGGGAGAAGAGAGAATGGAGTGGGGATGGATAGAGCGGGAATGGAGTGGGGACGGATAGAGAGAGAATGGAGTGATGACGGATAGAGAGAGAATGGAGTGGGGACGGATCGAGAGAGAATGGAGTGGGGACGGATAGAGAGAGAATGGAGTGGGGCGGATAGAGAGAGAATGGACTGGGGACGGATAGAGAGGGAATGGAGTGGGGATGGCAGAAGAGAGAATGAGTGGGGACGGGAGAAGAGAGAATGGAGTGGGGATGGATAGAGCGGGAATGGAGTGGGGACGGATAGAGAGAGAATGGAGTGGAGACGGATAGAGAGGGAATGGAGTGGGGACGGTAGAGAGGGAATGCACTGGGGACGGATAGATAGAGAATGGAGTGATGACGGCTAGAGAGGGAATGGAGTGGGGACGGTAGAGAAGGAATGGAGTGGGGACGGATAGAGAGGGAATGGAGTGGGGACGGTAGAGAGGGAATGGAATGGGGACGGATAGAGAGAGAATGGAGTGGGGACGGATAGAGAGGGAATGGAGTGTGGACGGATAGAGAGAGAATGGAGTGGGGGCGGATAGAGAGAGAATGGAGTGGGGACGGATAGAGAGAGACTGGAGTGGGGTCGGATAGAGAGAGAATGGAAAGTGGATGAATAGAAAGGGAATGTAGTGGGGACAGACAGAGAGGGAATGGAGTGGGGATGGATAGATAGAGAATGGAGTGGGGACAGATAGAGAGGGAATGGATTGGGGATGAATAGAGAGAGAATGGAGTGGGGACGGATAGAGAGAGAAAGGAGTGGGGACGGGAGAAGAGAGAATGGAGTGGGGACGTATAATGAGAGACTGAAGTGTGGACGGATAGAGCGGGAATGGAGTGGGGATGGATAGAGAGAGAATGGAGTGGGGACGGATAGAGAGCGAATGGAATGGGGATGAATAGAGAGAGAATGGAGTGGCGACGGATACAGAGAGAATGGAGTGGGGACGGATAGAGAGAGAATGGATTGGGGACGGATAGAGACAGAATGGAGTGGGGACGGGAGAGAGGGAATGGAGCGGGGACGGATAGAGAGGGAATAGAGTGGGGACGGATAGAGAGAGAATGGAGTGGGGACGGTAGAGAGGGAATGGAGCAGGGACGGAGAGAGAGGGAATAGAGTGGGGACGGATAGAGAGAGAATGGGGTGGGGACGGATAGAGGGGGAATGAAGTGGGGACGGATGGAGAGAGAATGGAGTGGGGACGGATAGAGCGGGAATGGTGTAGGGACGGATTGAGAGAATGGAGTGGGGACGGATAGAGAGAGAATGGAGTGGGGACGGATAGAGAGAATTGAGTGGGGACGGCAGAAGAGAGAATGGAGTGGGGACGGGAGAAGAGAGAATGTAGTGGGGACGGATAGAGCGGGAATGGAGTGGGGACGGATAGAGAGAGAATGGAGTGGAGACGGTTAGAGAGGAAATGGAGTGGGGACGGTAGAGAGGGAATGGAGTGGGGACGGATAGAGAGAGAATGGAGTGGGGACGGATAGAGAGGGAATGGAGTGGGGACGGTAGACAGGGAATGGAGTGGGGACGGATAGAGAGGGAATAGAGTGGGGACGGATGGAGAGAGAATGGAGTGGGGACGGATAGAGAGAGAATGGAGTGGGGATGGATAGAGAGAGAATGGAGTGGGGACGGTAGAGAGGCAATGGAGCGGGGACGGATAGAGAGGGAATAAAGTGGGGACGGATAGCGAGAGAATGGAGTGGGGTCGGTAGAAAGGGAATGGAGTGGGGACAGATAGAGAGGGAATAGAGTGGGGACGGATAGAAAGAGAATGGTGTGGGGACGGATAGGGAGAGAATGGTTTGGGGACGGATAGAGCGGAAATGGAGTGGGGACGGATAGAGAGAGAATGGAGTGGGGACGTTAGAGAGGGAATGGAGCAGGGACGGATAGAGAGGGAATAGAGTGGGGACGGATAGAGAGAGAATGGGATGGGGACGGATAGAGGGGGAATGAAGTGGGGACGGAAGAAGAGAGAATGGAGTGGGGACGGATAGAGCGGGAATGGAGTGGGGACGGATAGAGAGAGAATGGTGTGGGGACGTTAGAGAGGGAATGGAGCAGGGACGGATGGAGAGGGAATAGAGTGGGGACGGTTAGAGAGAGAATGGGATGGGGACGGATAGAGGGGGAATGAAGTGGGGACAGATGGACAGAGAATGGAGTGGGGACGGATAGAGCGGGAATGGTGTGGGGACGGATTGAGAGAATTGAGTGGGGACGGATAGAGAGAGAATGGAGTGGGGACGGATAGAGAGAATGGAGTGGGGACGGATAGAGAGAATGGAGTGGGGACGGCAGAAGAGAGAATGGAATGGGGACAGGAGAAGAGAGAATGGAGTGGGGACGGATAGAGCGGGAATGGAGTGGGGACGGATAGAGAGAGAATGGAGTGGAGACGGTAGAGAGGGAATGGAGTGGGGACGGATAGAGAGAGAATGGAGTGGGGACGGATAGAGAGGGAATGGAGTGGGGACGGTAGAGAGGGATTGATGTGGGGACGGTAGAGAGGGAATGGAGTGGGGACGGATAGAGAGGGAATAGAGTGGGGACGGATAGAAAGAGAATGGTGTGGGGACGGATAGAGAGAGAATGGAGTGGGGACGGATAGAGAGAGAATGGAGTGGGGACGGATAGAGAGAGAATGGAGTGGGGACGGTAGAGAGGGAATGGAGCGGGGACGGATAGAGACGGAATAGAGTGGGCACGGATAGAGAGAGAATGGAGTGGGGACGGATAGAGAGAGAATGGAGTGGGGACGGATAGAGAGAATGGAGTGGGGAAGGCAGAAGAGAGAATGGAGTGGGGACTGGTGAAGAGAGAATGGAGTGGGGACGGATAGAGAGAGAATGGAGTGGAGACGGTAGAGAGGGAATGGAGTGGGGACGGATAGAGAGAGAATGGAGTGGGGACGGATAGAGAGGGAATGCAGTGGGGACGGTAGAGAGGGATTGGAGTGGGGACGGTAGAGAGGGAATGGAGTGGGGACGGATAGAGAGGGAATAGAGTGGGGACGGATAGAAAGAGAATGGTGTGGGGACGGATAGAGAGAGAATGGAGTGGGGACGGATAGAGAGAGAATGGAGTGGGGACGGATAGAGAGAGAATGGAGTGGGGACGGTAGAGAGGGAATGGAGCAGGGACGGATAGAGACGGAATAGAGTGGGCACGGATAGAGAGAGAATGGAGTGGGGACGGATAGAGAGAGAATGGAGTGGGGACGGATAGAGAGAATGGAGTGGGGAAGGCTGAAGAGAGAATGGAGTGGGGACTGGTGAAGAGAGAATGGAGTGGGGACGGATAGCGCGGGAATGGAGTGGGGACGGATAGAGAGAGAATACAGTGGGGACGGTAGAGAGGGAATGGAGTGGGGACGGATAGAGAGGGAATAGAGCGGGGACGGATAGAGAGGGAATAGAGTGGGGACGGATAGAGAGGGAATGGAGTGGGGACGGTAGAGAGGGAATGGAGTGGGGACGGATAGAGAGAGAATGGAGTGGGGACGGATAGAGCGGGAATGGAGTGGGGACAGATTGAGAGAATAAAGTGGGGACGGCAGAAGAGAGAATGGAGTGGGGACGGGAGAAGAGAGAATGGAGTGGGGCGGATAGAGCGGGAATGGAGTGGGGACGGATAGAGAGAGAATGGAGTGGGGACGGTAGAGAGGGAATGGAGTGGGGACGGATAGAGAGGGAATAGAGCGGGGACGGATAGAGAGAGAATGGAGTGGGGACGGATAGAGAGGGAATGGAGTGGGGACGGTTGGGAGGGAATGGAGTGGGGACGGATAGAGAGGGAATAGAGTGGGGACGAATAGAGAGAGAATGGAGTGGGGACGGATAGAGAGAGAATTGAGTGGGGACGGATAGAGAGAGAATTGGGTGGGGACGGTAGAGAGGGAATGTAGCGGGGATGGATAGAGAGAGAATGGAGTGGGGACGGGAGAAGAGAGAATGGAGTGGGGACGGATAGAGAGAGAATGGAGTGATGACGGATAGAGAGAGAATGGAGTGGGGACGGATCGAGAGAGAATGGAGTGGGGACGGATCGAGAGAGAATGGAGTGGGGCGGATAGAGAGAGAATGGACTGGGGACGGATAGAGAGGGAATGGAGTGGGGATGGCAGAAGAGAGAATGAGTGGGGACGGGAGAAGAGAGAATGGAGTGGAGACGGATAGAGAGGGAATGGAGTGGGGACGGTAGAGAGGGAATGCACTGGGGACGGATAGATAGAGAATGGAGTGATGACGGCTAGAGAGGGAATGGAGTGGGGACGGTAGAGAAGGAATGGAGTGGGGACGGATAGAGAGGGAATGGAGTGGGGACGGTAGAGAGGGAATGGAATGGGGACGGATAGAGAGAGAATGGAGAGGGGACGGATAGAGAGGGAATGGAGTGTGGACGGATAGAGAGAGAATGGAGTGGGGACGGATAGAGAGGGAATGGAGTGTGGACGGATAGATAGAGAATGGAGTGATGACGGCTAGAGAGGGAATGGAGTGGGGACGGTAGAGAAGGAATGGAGTGGGGACGGATAGAGAGGGAATGGAGTGGGGACGGTAGAGAGGGAATGGAATGGGGACGGATAGAGAGAGAATGGAGTGGGGACGGATAGAGAGGGAATGGAGTGTGGACGGATAGAGAGAGAATGGAGTGGGGGCGGATAGAGAGAGAATGGAGTGGGGACGGATAGAGAGAGACTGGAGTGGGGTCGGATAGAGAGAGAATGGAAAGTGGATGAATAGAAAGGGAATGTAGTGGGGACAGACAGAGAGGGAATGGAGTGGGGATGGATAGATAGAGAATGGAGTGGGGACAGATAGAGAGGGAATGGATTGGGGATGAATAGAGAGAGAATGGAGTGGGGACGGATAGAGAGAGAAAGGAGTGGGGACGGGAGAAGAGAGAATGGAGTGGGGACGTATAATGAGAGACTGAAGTGTGGACGGATAGAGCGGGAATGGAGTGGGGATGGATAGAGAGAGAATGGAGTGTGGACGGATAGAGAGCGAATGGAATGGGGATGAATAGAGAGAGAATGGAGTGGCGACGGATACAGAGAGAATGGAGTGGGGACGGATAGAGAGAGAATGGATTGGGGACGGATAGAGACAGAATGGAGTGGGGACGGGAGAGAGGGAATGGAGCGGGGACGGATAGAGAGGGAATGGAGTCGGGATGGATAGAGAGAGAATGGAGTGGGGACGGATAGAGACAGAATGGAGTGGGGACGGATAGACAGAGTATGGAGTGGTGACGGATAGAGAGAGAATGGAGTGGAGATGGATAGAGAGAGAATGGGCTGGGGACGGATAGAGAGGGAATGGAGTGGGGACGGATAGAGAGAGAATGGAGTGGGGACGGATAGAAAGGGAATGGAGTGGGGACGGATGGAGAGAGAATGGAGTGGGGACGGATAGAGCGGGAATGGAGTGGGGACGGATTGAGAGAATGGAGTGGGGAAGGATCGAGAGAGAATGGAGTGGGGACGGATAGAGAGAATGGAGTGGGGACGGCAGAAGAGAGAATGGAGTGGGGACGGGAGAAGAGAGAATGGAGTGGGGACGGATAGAGAGGGAATGGAGTGGGGATGGATAGAGAGAGAATGGGCTGGGGACGGATAGAGAGGGAATGGAGTGGGGACGGATAGAGAGAGAATGGAGTGGGGACGGATAGAAAGGGAATGGAGTGGGGACGGATGGAGAGAGAATGGAGTGGGGACGGATAGAGCGGGAATGGAGTGGGGACGGATTGAGAGAATGGAGTGGGGACGGATCGAGAGAGAATGGAGTGGGGACGGATAGAGAGAATGGAGTGGGGACGGCAGAAGAGAGAATGGAGTGGGGACGGGAGAAGAGAGAATGGAGTGGGGACGGATAGAGAGGGAATGGAGTGGGGACAGACAGAGAGCGAATGGAGTGGAGACGGATAGAGAGGGAATGGAGTGGGGACGGATAGAGAGGGAATGGAGTGGCGAAGGTTAGAGAGAGAATGGAGTGGGGAGGGATAGAGAGAGAATGGAGTGGGGACGGATATAGAGAGAATGGAGTGCAGACGGATAGAGAGAGAATGGAGTGGGGACGGATAGAGAGAGAATGGAGTGGGAACGGATAGAGAGAGAATGGAGTGGGGACGGATAGAGAGAGAATGGAGTGGGGACGGATAGAGAGAGAATGGAGTGGGGACGGATAGAGATGGAATGGAGTGGGGACGGAAAGAGATGGAATGGAGTGGGGACGGATCGAGTGGGAATGGAGAGGGGACAGATAGAGAGGGAATGGAGTGGAGACGGATGGAGAGGGAATGGAGTGGGGACGGATAGAGAGGGAATGGAGTGGGGAAGGTTAGAGAGAGAATGGAGTGGGGACGGAACGAAAGGGAATGGAGTGGTGACGGATGGAGAGAGAATGGAGTGGGGACGGATAGAGAGAGAATGGAGTGGGGACGGATAGAGAGGGAATGGAGTGGAGACGGATAGAGAGGGAATGGAGTGTGTATGGATAGCGAGGGAATGGAGTGGGGACGGAGAGAGAGGGAATGGAGTGAGGACGGATAGAGAGAGAATGGAGTGGGGACGGATGGAGAGGGAATGGAGTGGGGACGAATAGAGAGAGAATTGAGTGGGGACGGATAAAGAGAGAATGGAGTAGGGACGGATAGAAAGGGAATGGAGTGGGGACAGAGGGAGAGAGAATGGAGTGGGGACGAATAGAGAGGGAATGGAGTGGGGACGATAGAGAGGGAATGGAGTGGGGACGGATAGAGAGAGAATGAAGTGGTGAAGAATATAGAGAGAATGGAGGGGGGATGGATAGAGAGAGAATGGAGTCGGGATGGATAGAGAGAGAATGGAGTGGGGACGGATAGAGACAGAATGGAGTGGGGACGGATAGACAGAGTATGGAGTGGTGACGGATAGAGAGAGAATGGAGTGGGGATGGATAGAGAGAGAATGGGCTGGGGACGGATAGAGAGGGAATGGAGTGGGGACGGATAGAGAGAGAATGGAGTGGGGACGGATAGAAAGGGAATGGAGTGGGGACGGATGGAGAGAGAATGGAGTGGGGACGGATAGAGCGGGAATGGAGTGGGCACGGATTGAGAGAATGGAGTGGGGACGGATCGAGAGAGAATGGAGTGGGGATGGATAGAGAGAATGGAGTGGGGACGGCAGAAGAGAGAATGGAGTGGGGACGGGAGAAGAGAGAATGGAGTGGGGACGGATAGAGAGGGAATGGAGTGGGGATGGATAGAGAGAGAATGGGCTGGGGACGGATAGAGAGGGAATGGAGTGGGGACGGATAGAGAGAGAATGGAGTGGGGACGGATAGAAAGGGAATGGAGTGGGGACGGATGGAGAGAGAATGGAGTGGGGACGGATAGAGCGGGAATGGAGTGGGGACGGATTGAGAGAATGGAGTGGGGACGGATCGAGAGAGAATGGAGTGGGGACGGATAGAGAGAATGGAGTGGGGACGGCAGAAGAGAGAATGGAGTGGGGACGGGAGAAGAGAGAATGGAGTGGGGAGGATAGAGAGGGAATGGAGTGGGGACAGATAGAGAGGGAATGGAGTGGAGACGGATAGAGAGGGAATGGAGTGGGGACGGATAGAGAGGGAATGGAGTGGGGACGGATAGAGAGAGAATGGAGTGGGGACGGATAGAGAGAGAATGGAGTGGGGACGGATATAGAGAGAATGGAGTGCAGACGGATAGAGAGAGAATGGAGTGGGGACGGATAGAGAGAGAATGGAGTGGGGACGGATCGAGAGAGAATGGAGTGGGGACGGATAGAGAGAGAATGGAGTGGGGACGGATAGAGAGAGAATGGAATGGGGACGGATAGAGATGGAATGGAGTGGGGACGGATAGAGAGGGAATGGAGTGGAGACGGATGGAGAGGGAATGGAGTGGGGACGGATAGAGAGGGAATGGAGTGGGGAAGGTTAGAGAGAGAATGGAGTGGGGACGGAACGAAAGGGAATGGAGTGGGGACGGATGGAGAGAGAATGGAGTGGGGACGGATAGAGAGAGAATGGAGGGGGACGGATAGAGAGGGAATGGAGTGGAGACGGATAGAGAGGGAATGGAGTGTGTATGGATAGCGAGGGAATGGAGTGGGGACGGAGATGGAGTGGGGACGGATTGAGAGAATGGAGTGGGGACGGATCGAGAGAGAATGGAGTGGGGACGGATCGAGAGAGAATGGAGTGGGGACGGATCGAGAGAATGGAGTGGGGACGGATCGAGAGAATGGAGTGGGGACGGCAGACGAGAGAATGGAGTGGGGACGGGAGAAGAGAGAATGGAGTGGGGACAGATAGAGAGGGAATGGAGTGGAGACGGATAGAGAGGGAATGGAGTGGGGATGGATAGAGAGGGAATGGACTGGGGACGGATAGAGAGGGAATGGAGTGGGGACGGATAGAGAGGGAATGGAGTGGCGAAGGTGAGAGAGAGAATGGAGTGGGGAAGGATAGAGAGAGAATGGAGTGCGGACGGATAGAGAGAGAATGGAGTGGGGACGGATAGAGAGAGAATGGAGTGGGGACGGATAGAGAGAGAATGGAGTGGGGACGGATAGAGAGAGAATGGAGTGGTGACGGATAGAGAGAGAATGGAGTGGTGACGGATAGAGAGAGAATGGAGTGGGGACGGATAGAGATGGAATGGAGTGGGGACGGATAGACATGGAATGGAGTGGGGATGGATCGAGTGGGAATGGAGTGGGGACAGATAGAGAGGGAATGGAGTGGAGACGGATAGAGAGGGAATGGAGTGGGGACGGATAGAGAGGGAATGGAGTGGGGAAAGTTAGAGAGAGAAGGGAGTGGGGCGGTTAGAGAGGGAATGGAGTGGGGACGGATAGAGAGGGAATGGAATGTGGACGGATAGAGAGGGAATGGAGTGGGGACGGATAGCGAGGGAATGGAGTGGTGATGGAGAGAGAGGGAATGGAGTGAGGACGGAAAGAGAGAGAATGGAGTGCGGACGGAAAGTGAGAGAATGGAGTGGGGACGGATAGAGAAAGAATGGAGTGGGGACGGAGAGAGAGAGAATGGAGTGGTGACGGATAGAGAGGGAATGGAGTAGGGACGGATAGAGAGAATGGGATGGGGACGGATAGAGGGGGAATGAAGTGGGGATGGATAGAGAGAGAATGGAGTGCAGACGGATAGAGAGAGAATGGAGTGGAGACGGATAGAGAGAGAATGGAGTGGGGACGGATAGAGAGAGAATGGAGTGGGGACGGATAGAGAGAGAATGGAGTGGGGACGGATAGAGAGAGAATGGAGTGGGGACGGATAGAGATGGAATGGAGTGGGGACGGATAGAGATGGAATGGAGTGGGGACGGATCGAGTGGGAATGGAGAGGGGACAGATAGAGAGGGAATGGAGTGGAGACGGATGGAGAGGGAATGGAGTGGGGACGGAGAGAGAGGGAATGGAGTGGGGAAGGTTAGAGAGAGAATGGAGTGGGGACGGAACGAAAGGGAATGGAGTGGGGACGGATGGAGAGAGAATGGAGTGGGGACGGATAGAGAGAGAAGGGAGTGGGGACGGATAGAGAGGGAATGGAGTGGAGACGGATAGAGAGGGAATGGAGTGTGTATGGATAGCGAGGGAATTGAGTGGGGACGGAGAGAGAGGGAATGGAGTGAGGACGGATAGAGAGAGAATGGAGTGGGGACGGATGGAGAGGGAATGGAGTGGGGACGGATAGAGAGAGAATTGAGTGGGGACGGATAAAGAAAGAATGGAGTAGGGACGGATAGAAAGGGAATGGAGTGGGGACGGAGGGAGAGAGAATGGAGTGGGGACGGATAGAGAGAGAATGGAGTGGGGACGGATAGAGAGAGGAGGGAGTGGGGACGGTCAGAGAGGGAATGGAGTGGGGATGGATGGAGCGGGAATGGAGTGGGGATGGATAGAGAGGGAATGGAGTGTGTACGGATAGCGAGGGAATGGAGTGGGGACGGACAGAGAGGGGTTGGAGTGGGGAGTGATAGATCGGGAATGGAGTGCGGACTAATAGAGAGGGAATTTTCGGGAACCTTGGATGACGAGTGATATTGTAGGCCTCGTCAAAAAGAAAAAGGAGGCATTTGTCAGGGCTAAAAGGCTGGGAACAGACGAAGCCTGTGTGGCATATAAGGAAAGTAGGAAGGAACTTAAGCAAGGAGTCAGGAGGGCTAGAAGGGGTCATGAAAAGTCATTGGCAAATAGGGTTAAGGAAAATCCCAAGGCTTTTTACACATACATAAAAAGCAAGAGGGTAGCCAGGGAAAGGGTTGGCCCACTGAAGGATAGGCAAGGGAATCTATGTGTGGAGCCAGAGGAAATGGGCGAGGTACTAAATGAATACTTTGCATCAGTATTCACCAAAGAGAAGGAATTGGTAGATGTTGAGTCTGGAGAAGGGGGTGTAGATAGCCTGGGTCACATTGTGATCCAAAAAGACGAGGTGTTGGGTGTCTTAAAAAATATTAAGGTAGATAAGTCCCCAGGGCCTGATGGGATCTACCCCAGAATACTGAAGGAGGCTGGAGAGGAAATTGCTGAGGCCTTGACAGAAATCTTTGGATCCTCGCTGTCTTCAGGGGATGTCCCGGAGGACTGGAGAATAGCCAATGTTGTTCCTCTGTTTAAGAAGGGTAGCAAGGATAATCCCGGGAACTACAGGCCGGTGAGCCTTACTTCAGTGGTAGGGAAATTACTGGAGAGAATTCTTCGAGACAGGATCTACTCCCATTTGGAAGCAAATGGACGTATTAGTGAGAGGCAGCACGGTTTTGTGAAGGGGAGGTCGTGTCTCACTAACTTGATAGAGTTTTTCGAGGAGGTCACTAAGATGATTGATGCAGGTAGGGCAGTGGATGTTGTCTACATGGACTTCAGTAAGGCCTTTGACAAGGTCCCTCATGGTAGACTAGTACAAAAGGTGAAGTCACACGGGATCAGGGGTGAGCTGGCAAGGTGGATTCAGAACTGGCTAGGCCATAGAAGGCAGAGGGTAGCAATGGAGGGATGCTTTTCTAATTGGAGGGCTGTGACCAGTGGTGTTCCACAGGGATCAGTGCTGGGACCTTTGCTCTTTGTAGTATATATAAATGATTTGGAGGAAAATGTAACTGGTCTGATTAGTAAGTTTGCAGACGACACAAAGGTTGGTGGAATTGCGGATAGCGATGAGGACTGTCTGAGGATACAGCAGGATTTAGATTGTCTGGAGACTTGGGCGGAGAGATGGCAGATGGAGTTTAATCCGGACAAATGTGAGGTAATGCATTTTGGAAGGGCTAATGCAGGTAGGGAATATACAGTGAATGGTAGAACCCTCAAGAGTATTGAAAGTCAAAGAGATCTAGGAGTACAGGTCCACAGGTCATTGAAAGGGGCAACACAGGTGGAGAAGGTAGTCAAGAAGGCATACGGCATGCTTGCCTTCATTGGACGGGGCATTGAGTATAAGAATTGGCAAGTCATGTTGCAGCTGTATAGGACCTTAGTTAGGCCACACTTGGAGTATAGTGTTCAATTCTGGTCGCCACACTACCAGAAGGATGTGGAGGCTTTAGAGAGGGTGCAGAAGAGATTTACCAGAATGTTGCCTGGTATGGAGGGCATAAGCTATGAGGAGCGATTGAATAAACTCGGTTTGTTCTCTCTGGAACGAAGGAGGTTGAGGGGCGACCTGATAGAGGTCTACAAAATTATGAGGGGCATAGACAGAGTGGATAGTCAGAGGCTTTTCCCCAGGGTAGAGGGGTCAATTACTAGGGGGCATAGGTTTAAGGTGAGAGGGGCAAGGTTTAGAGTAGATGTACGAGGCAAGTTTTTTACGCAGAGGGTAGTGGGTGCCTGGAACTCGCTACCGGAGGAGGTAGTGGAAGCAGGGACGATAGGGACATTTAAGGGGCATCTTGACAAATATATGAATAGGATGGGAATAGAAGGATACGGACCCAGGAAGTGTAGAAGATTGTAGTTTAGTCGGGCAGTATGGTCGGCGCGGGCTTGGAGGGCCGAAGGGCCTGTTCCTGTGCTGTACATTTCTTTGTTCTTTGTTCTTTGTTCTTTGTTCTTTGAATGGAGTGGGGACGGATGGAGAGAGAATGGAGTGGGGAAGGTTAGAGAGAGAATGGACTGGGGACGGAGAGGGAGGGAATGGAGTGGGGACGGATATAGAGAGAATGGAATGCGGACGGATAGAGAGAGAATGGAGTGCGGACGGAAAGAGAGAGAATGGAGTGGGGACGGATAGAGAAAGAATGGAGTGGGGACGGAGAGAGAGAGAATGGAGTGGTGACGGATAGAGAGCGAATGGAGTGGGGACGGATAGAGAGGGAATGGAATGGGGATGGACCAAGTGGGAATGGAGTGGGGACGGATAGAGAGGGAATGGAGTGGGGACGGTTAGAGAGAGAATGAAGTGGGGACGGATAGGGAGAGAATGGAGTGGGGAAGGATAGAGAGAGAATGGAGTGGGGACGGTAGAGACGGAATGGAGTGGGGACGGATAGAGAGAGAATGGAGTGGGGACGGATAGAGAGGGAATGGAGTGGGGACGGTAGAGAGGGTATGGAGTGGGGACGGATAGAGAGGGAATAGAGTGGGGACGGATAGAGAGAGAATGAAGCGGGGACGGAGAGAGAGAGAATGGAGTGAGGACGGATAGAGAGAATGGGATGGGGACGGATAGAGGGGGAATGAAGTGGGGATGGATAGAGAGGGAATGATGTGGGGACGGATGGAGAGAGAATGGAGTGGGGACGGATAGAGCGGGAATGGTGTGGGGACGGATTGAGAGAATGGAGTGGGGACGGATAGAGAGAGAATGGAGTGGGGACGGATAGAGCGAATGGAGTGGGGACGGCAGAAGAGAGAATGGAGTGGGGACGGGAGAAGAGAGAATGGAGTGGGGAATGATAGAGCGGGAATGGAGTGGGGACGGATAGAGAGAGAATGGAGTGGAGACGGATAGAGAGGGAATGGAGTGTGGACGGATAGAGAGGGAATAGAGTGGGGACGGATAGCGAGGGAATAGAGTGGACACAGATAGAAAGAGAATGGTGTGGGGACGGATAGAGAGAGAATGGAGTGGGGACGGATCGAGAGAGAATGGAGTGGGGACGGATAGAGAGAGAATGGAGTGGGGACGGTAGAGAGGGAATGGAGCGGGGACGGATAGAGAGGGAATAGAGTGGGCACGGATAGAGAGAGAATGGAGTGGGGATGGATAAAGAGAGAATGGAGTGGGAACGGATAGAGAGAATGGAGTGGGGACGGATAGAGAGGGAATGGAGTGGGGACGGTAGAGAGGGAATGGAGTGGGGACGGATAGAGAGAGAATGGAGTGGGGACGGATAGAGAGAGAATGGAGTGGGGACAGATAGAGAGGGAATGGAGTGGGGATGGATAGAGAGAGAATGGAGTGGGGACGGATAGAGAGAGAAAGGAGTGGGTACGGGAGAAGAGAGAATGGAGTGGGGACGGATCGAGAGAATGGAGTGGGGACGGCAGAAGAGAGAATGGAGTGGGGACGGGAGAAGAGAGAATGGAGTGGGGACGGATAGAGAGGGAATGGAGTGGAGACGGATAGAGAGGGAATGGAGTGGGGATGGATAGAGAGGGAATGGACTGGGGACGGATAGAGAGGGAATGGAGTGGGGACGGATAGAGAGGGAATGGAGTGGCGAAGGTTAGAGAGAGAATGGAGTGGGGAGGGATAGAGAGAGAATGGAGTGCGGACGGATAGAGAGAGAATGGAGTGGGGACGGATAGAGAGAGAATGGAGTGGGGACGGATAGAGAGAGAATGGAGTGGGGACGGATAGAGAGAGAATGGAGTGGTGACGGATAGAGAGAGAATGGAGTGGTGACGGATAGAGAGAGAATGGAGTGGGGACGGATAGAGATGGAATGGAGTGGGGACGGATAGACATGGAATGGAGTGGGGATGGATCGAGTGGGAATGGAGTGGGGACAGATAGAGAGGGAATGGAGTGGAGACGGATAGAGAGGGAATGGAGTGGGGACGGATAGAGAGGGAATGGAGTGGGGAAGGTTAGAGAGAGAAGGGAGTGGGGCGGATAGAGAGGGAAT
Organism: Scyliorhinus torazame; assembly: GCF_047496885.1. Classification (NCBI taxonomy): domain Eukaryota; kingdom Metazoa; phylum Chordata; class Chondrichthyes; order Carcharhiniformes; family Scyliorhinidae; genus Scyliorhinus; species Scyliorhinus torazame. The sequence continues at coordinate 220,386,006 of NC_092707.1, forward strand.
GGAGTGGGGACGGATAGAGAAGGAATGGAATGTGGACGGATAGAGAGGGAATGGAGTGGGGACGGATAGCGAGGGAATGGAGTGGGGATGGAGAGAGAGGGAATGGAGTGAGGACGGAAAGAGAGAGAATGGAGTGCGGACGGAAAGTGAGAGAATGGAGTGGGGACGGATAGAGAAAGAATGGAGTGGGGACGGAGAGAGAGAGAATGGAGTGGTGACGGATAGAGAGGGAATGGAGTGGGGACGGATAGAGAGAATGGGATGGGGACGGAGAGAGGGGGAATGAAGTGGGGATGGATAGAGAGAGAATGGAGTGCAGACGGATAGAGAGAGAATGGAGTGGGGACGGATAGAGAGAGAATGGAGTGGGGACGGATAGAGAGAGAATGGAGTGGGGACGGAACGAAAGGGAATGGAGTGGGGACGGATGGAGAGAGAATGGAGTGGGGACGGATAGAGAGAGAAGGGATTGGGGACGGATAGAGAGGGAATGGAGTGGAGACGGATAGAGAGGGAATGGAGTGTGTATGGATAGCGAGGGAATGGAGTGGGGACGGAGAGAGAGGGAATGGAGTGAGGACGGATAGAGAGAGAATGGAGTGGGGACGGATGGAGAGGGAATGGAGTGGGGACGGATAGAGAGGGAATGGAGTGTGTACGGATAGCGAGGGAATGGAGTGGGGACGGACAGAAAGGGAATGGAGTGGGGACGGATTGAGAGAATGGAGTGGGGACGGATCGAGAGAGAATGGAGTGGGGACGGATCGAGAGAGAATGGAGTGGGGACGGATCGAGAGAATGGAGTGGGGACGGCAGAAGAGAGAATGGAGTGGGGACGGGAGAAGAGAGAATGGAGTGGGGACGGATAGAGAGGGAATGGAGTGGAGACGGATAGAGAGGGAATGGAGTGGGGATGGATAGAGAGGGAATGGACTGGGGACGGATAGAGAGGGAATGGAGTGGGGACGGATAGAGAGGGAATGGAGTGGTGAAGGTTAGAGAGAGAATGGAGTGGGGAGGGATAGAGAGAGAATGGAGTGCGGACGGATAGAGAGAGAATGGAGTGGGGACGGATAGAGAGAGAATGGAGTGGGGACGGATAGAGAGAGAATGGAGTGGGGACGGATAGAGAGAGAATGGAGTGGTGACGGTTAGAGAGAGAATGGAGTGGTGACGGATAGAGAGAGAATGGAGTGGGGACGGATAGAGATGGAATGGAGTGGGGACGGATAGACATGGAATGGAGTGGGGAAGGTTAGAGAGAGAAGGGAGTGGGGCGGATAGAGAGGGAATGGAGTGGGGACGGATAGAGAGGGAATGGAATGTGGACGGATAGAGAGGGAATGGAGTGGGGACGGATAGCGAGGGAATGGAGTGGGGATGGAGAGAGAGGGAATGGAGTGAGGACGGAAAGAGAGAGAATGGAGTGCGGACGGAAAGTGAGAGAATGGAGTGGGGACGGATAGAGAAAGAATGGAGTGGGGACGGAGAGAGAGAGAATGGAGTGGTGACGGATAGAGAGGGAATGGAGTGGGGACGGATAGAGAGAATGGGATGGGGACGGATAGAGGGGGAATGACGTGGGGATGGATAGAGAGAGAATGGAGTGCAGACGGATAGAGAGAGAATGGAGTGGAGACGGATAGAGAGAGAATGGAGTGGGGACGGATAGAGAGAGAATGGAGTGGGGACGGATAGAGAGAGAATGGAGTGGGGACGGATAGAGAGAGAATGGAGTGGGGACGGATAGAGATGGAATGGAGTGGGGACGGATAGAGATGGAATGGAGTGGGGACGGATCGAGTGGGAATGGAGAGGGGACAGATAGAGAGGGAATGGAGTGGAGACGGATGGAGAGGGAATGGAGTGGGGACGGAGAGAGAGGGAATGGAGTGGGGAAGGTTAGAGAGAGAATGGAGTGGGGACGGAACGAAAGGGAATGGAGTGGGGACGGAGGGAGAGAGAATGTAGTGGGGACGGATAGAGAGAGAATGGAGTGGGGACGGATAGAGAGAGAAGGGAGTGGGGACGGTCAGAGAGGGAATGGAGTGGGGATGGATGGAGCGGGAATGGAGTGGGGATGGATAGAGAGGGAATGGAGTGTGTACGGATAGCGAGGGAATGGAGTGGGGACGGACAGAGAGGGAATGGAGTGGGGAGTGATAGATCGGGAATGGAGTGCGGACTAATAGAGAGGGAATGGAGTGGGGACGGATGGAGAGAGAATGGAGTGGGGACGGTTAGAGAGAGAATGGACTGGGGACGGATAGGGAGGGAATGGAGTGGGGACGGATATAGAGAGAATGGAATGCGGACGGATAGAGAGAGAATAGAGTGCGGACGGAAAGAGAGAGAATGGAGTGGGGACGGATAGAGAAAGAATGGAGTGGGGACGGAGAGAGAGAGAATGGAGTGGTGACGGATAGAGAGCGAATGGAGTGGGGACGGATAGAGAGGGAATGGAATGGGGATGGACCAAGTGGGAATGGAGTTGGGACGGATAGAGAGGGAATGGAGTGGGGACGGTTAGAGAGAGAATGAAGTGGGGACGGATAGGGATAGAATGGAGTGGGGATGGATAGAGAGAGAATGGAGTGGGGACGGTCGAGACGGAATGGAGTGGGGACGGATAGAGAGAGAATGGAGTGGGGACGGAGAGAGAGGGAATGGAGTGGGGACGGTAGAGAGGGTATGGAGTGGGGACGGATAGAGAGGGAATAGAGTGGGGACGGATAGAGAGAGAATGAAGTGGGGACAGATAGAGAGAGAATGGAGTGGGGACGGATAGAGAGAATGGGATGGGGACGGATAGAGGGGGAATGAAGTGGGGATGGATAGAGAGGGAATGATGTGGGGACGGATGGAGAGAGAATGGAGTGGGGACGGATAGAGCGGGAATGGTGTGGGGACGGATTGAGAGAATGGAGTGGGGACGGATAGAGAGAGAATGGAGTGGGGACGGATAGAGAGAATGGAGTGGGGACGGCAGAAGAGAGAATGGAGTGGGGACGGGAGAAGAGAGAATGGAGTGGGGAATGATAGAGCGGGAATGGAGTGGGGACGGATAGAGAGAGAATGGAGTGGAGACGGATAGAGAGGGAATGGAGTGTGGACGGATAGAGAGGGAATAGAGTGGGGACGGATAGCGAGGGAATAGAGTGGACACAGATAGAAAGAGAATGGTGTGGGGACGGATAGAGAGAGAATGGAGTGGGGACGGATCGAGAGAGAATGGAGTGGGGACGGATAGAGAGAGAATGGAGTGGGGACGGTAGAGAGGGAATGGAGCGGGGACGGATAGAGAGGGAATAGAGTGGGCACGGATAGAGAGAGAATGGAGTGGGGATGGATAAAGAGAGAATGGAGTGGGAACGGATAGAGGGAATGGAGTGGGGACGGATAGAGAGGGAATGGAGTGGGGACGGTAGAGAGGGAATGGAGTGGGGACGGATAGAGAGAGAATGGAGTGGGGACGGATAGAGAGAGAATGGAGTGGGGACAGATAGAGAGGGAATGGAGTGGGGATGGATAGAGAGAGAATGGAGTGGGGACGGATAGAGAGAGAAAGGAGTGGGTACGGGAGAAGAGAGAATGGAGTGGGGACGGATCGAGAGAATGGAGTGGGGACGGCAGAAGAGAGAATGGAGTGGGGACGGGAGAAGAGAGAATGGAGTGGGGACGGATAGAGAGGGAATGGAGTGGAGACGGATAGAGAGTGAATGGAGTGGGGATGGATAGAGAGGGAATGGACTGGGGACGGATAGAGAGGGAATGGAGTGGGGACGGATAGAGAGGGAATGGAGTGGCGAAGGTTAGAGAGAGAATGGAGTGGGAGGGATAGAGAGAGAATGGAGTGCGGACGGATAGAGAGAGAATGGAGTGGGGACGGATAGAGAGAGAATGGAGTGGGGACGGATAGAGAGAGAATGGAGTGGTGACGGATAGAGAGAGAATGGAGTGGTGACGGATAGAGAGAGAATGGAGTGGGGACGGATAGAGATGGAATGGAGTGGGGACGGATAGAGAGGGAATGGAGTGGGGAAGGTTAGAGAGAGAAGGGAGTGGGGCGGATAGAGAGGGAATGGAGTGGAGACGGATAGAGAGGGAATGGAGTGGGGACGGATAGAGAGGGAATGGAGTGGGGACAGATAGAGAGGGAATGGAGTGGAGACGGATAGAGAGGGAATGGAGTGGGGACGGATAGAGAGGGAATGGAGTGGGGAAGGTTAGAGAGAGAAGGGAGTGGGGCGGATAGAGAGGGAATGGAGTGGGGACGGATAGAGAAGGAATGGAATGTGGACGGATAGAGAGGGAATGGAGTGGGGACGGATAGCGAGGGAATGGAGTGGGGATGGAGAGAGAGGGAATGTAGTGAGGACGGAAAGAGAGAGAATGGAGTGCGGACGGAAAGTGAGAGAATGGAGTGGGGACGGATAGAGAAAGAATGGAGTGGGGACGGAGAGAGAGAGAATGGAGTGGTGACGGATAGAGAGGGAATGGAGTGGGGACGGATAGAGAGAATGGGATGGGGACGGATAGAGGGGGAATGAAGTGGGGATGGATAGAGAGAGAATGGAGTGCAGACGGATAGAGAGAGAATGGAGTGGGGACGGATAGAGAGAGAATGGAGTGGGGACGGATAGAGAGAGAATGGAGTGGGGACGGATAGAGAGAGAATGGAGTGGGGACGGATAGAGAGAGAATGGAGTGGGGACGGATAGAGATGGAATGGAGAGGGGACAGATAGAGAGGGAATGGAGTGGAGACGGATGGAGAGGGAATGGAGTGGGGACGGATAGAGAGGGAATGGAGTGGGGAAGGTTAGAGAGAGAATGGAGTGGGGACGGAACGAAAGGGAATGGAGTGGGGACGGATGGAGAGAGAATGGAGTGGGGACGGAGAGAGAGAGAAGGGAGTGGGGACGGATAGAGAGGGAATGGAGTGGAGACGGATAGAGAGGGAATGGAGTGTGTATGGATAGCGAGGGAATGGAGTGGGGACGGAGAGAGAGGGAATGGAGTGAGGACGGATAGAGAGAGAATGGAGTGGGGACGGATGGAGAGGGAATGGAGTGGGGACGGATAGAGAGAGAATTGAGTGGGGACGGATAAAGAGAGAATGGAGTAGGGACGGATAGAGAGGGAATGGAGTGGGGACGGATAGAGAGAATGGGATGGGGACGGATAGAGGGGGAATGAAGTGGGGATGGATAGAGAGAGAATGGAGTGCAGACGGATAGAGAGAGAATGGAGTGGGGACGGATAGAGAGAGAATGGAGTGGGGACGGATAGAGAGAGAATGGAGTGGGGACGGATAGAGAGAGAATGGAGTGGGGACGGATAGAGAGAGAATGGAGTGGGGACGGATAGAGATGGAATGGAGAGGGGACAGATAGAGAGGGAATGGAGTGGAGACGGATGGAGAGGGAATGGAGTGGGGACGGATAGAGAGGGAATGGAGTGGGGAAGGTTAGAGAGAGAATGGAGTGGGGACGGAACGAAAGGGAATGGAGTGGGGACGGATGGAGAGAGAATGGAGTGGGGACGGATAGAGAGAGAAGGGAGTGGGGACGGATAGAGAGGGAATGGAGTGGAGACGGATAGAGAGGGAATGGAGTGTGTATGGATAGCGAGGGAATGGAGTGGGGACGGAGAGAGAGGGAATGGAGTGAGGACGGATAGAGAGAGAATGGAGTGGGGACGGATGGAGAGGGAATGGAGTGGGGACGGATAGAGAGAGAATTGAGTGGGGACGGATAAAGAGAGAATGGAGTAGGGACGGATAGAAAGGGAATGGAGTGGGGACGGAGGGAGAGAGAATGGAGTGGGGACGGATAGAGAGAGAATGGAGTGGGGACGGATAGAGAGAGAAGGGAGTGGGGACGGACAGAGAGGGAATGGAGTGGGGATGGATGGAGCGGGAATGGAGTGGGGATGGATAGAGAGGGAATGGAGTGTGTACGGATAGCGAGGGAATGGAGTTGGGACGGACAGAGAGGGAATGGAGTGGGGAGTGATAGATCGGGAATGGAGTGCGGACTAATAGAGAGGGAATGGAGTGGGGCCGGATGGAGAGAGAATGGAGTGGGGACGGATAGAGATAAAATGGAGTGGGGACAGATAGAGAGGGAATGGAGTGGGGTCGGATAGAGAGAGAATAGAGTGAGGACAGATTGAGAGAGAATGGAGTGGGGTCGGATAGAGAGAGAATAGAGTGAGGACGGATAGAGAGAGAATGGAGTGGGGACGCATAAAGAGAGAATTGAGTGCGAACGGATAGAGAGGGAATGGAGTGGGGACGGATCGAGAGGGAATGGAGTGGGGACGGCAGAAGAGAGAATGGAGTGGGGGCGGATAGTGAGAGACTGGAGTGGGGACGGATAGAGCGGGAATGGAGTGGGGACGGATAGAGAGGGAATGGAGTGGGTACGGATAGAGAGAGAATGGAGTGGGGACAGCGGAAGAGAGAATGCAGTGGGGACGGATAGAGAGAGAATGGAGTGGGGACGGATAGAGAGGGAATGGAGTGGGGACGGTTGAGGAGGGTATGGAGTGGGAACGGATAGAGAGAGAATGGAGTGGGGACGGATAGAGACATAATGGAGTGGGGACGCAGAAGAGAGAATGGAGTGGGGGCGGATAGTGAGAGACTGGAGTGGGGACGGATAGAGCGGCAATGGAATGGGGACGGATAGAGAGGGAATGGAGTGGGTACAGATAGAGAGAGAATGGAGTGGGGACAGCAGAAGAGAGAATGGAGTGGGGACGGATAGAGAGAGAATGGAGTGGGGACAGATAGAGATAAAATGGAGTTGGGACAGATAGAGAGGGAATGGAGTGGGGACGGATAGAGAGAGAATGGAGTGGGGAAGGATAGAGAGGGAATGGAGTTGGGACCGATAGAGAGAGAATGGAGTGGGGACGGATAGAGAGGGAATGGAGTGGGGACGGATAGCGAGCGAATGGAGTGGGGATGGATAGAGAGAGAATGGAGTGGGGACGGATAGAGAGGGAATGGAGTGTGCACGGATAGAGAGGGAATGGAGTGGGGATGGATACAGAGGGAATGGAGTGGGGACGGATAGAGAGGGAATGGAGTGGTGCCGGATAGAGAGGGAATGGAGTGGTGCCGGATAGAGAGGGAATGGAGTGGGGACGGATCGAGAGGGAATGGAGTGGGGACGGATAGAGAGGGGAATGGAGTGGGGACGGATAGAGCGGGTATGGATTGAGAGAATGGAATGGGGACGGATAGGGAGAGAATGGAGTGGGGACGGATAGAGAGAATGGAGTGGGGTCGGCAGAAGAGAGAATGGAGTGGGGACGTCAGTAGAGAGAATGGAGTGCGGATGGATAGAGCTGGAATGGAGTGGGACGGATAGAGCAGGAGTGGAGTGGGGAAGGATAGAGCGGGAATGGAGTGGGGATGGATAGAGAGAGAATGGAGTGGGGACAGATAGAGAGGGAATGGAGTGGGGACGGATAGAGAGGGAATGGTGTGGGGACGGATAGAGAGAGAATGGAGTGGAGACAGATAGAAAGGGAATGGAGTGGGGACGGATGGAGAGAGAATGGATTGGGGACAGATTGAGAGGGAATGGAGTGGGGATGGAGAGAGAGATGGAATGGAGTGGGGACGGATAGAGAGAGAATGGAGTGGGGACGGATAGAGAGGGAATGAAGTGGGGACGGATAGAGAGAGAATCGAGTGGGGACGGATAGAGAGAGAATGGAGTGGGGTCGGATAGAGAGAGAATAGAGTGAGGACAGACAGAGAGAGAATGGAGTGGGGACGCATAGAGAGGGAATGGAGTGCGAACGGATAGAGAGAGAATGGAGTGGGGACGGGAGAAGAGAGAATGGAGTGGGGACGGATAGAGTGGGAATGGAGTGGGTACGGATAAAGAGAGAATGGAGTGGGGACGGATAGAGAGGGAATGGAGTGGGGATGGATAGAGAGGGAATGGAGTGGGGATGGATCGAGTGGGAATGGAGTGGGGACAGATAGAGAGGGAATGGAGTGGAGACGGATAGAGTGAGAATGGAGTGGGGACGGATAGAGCGGGAATGGAGTGGGGACGAATAGAGAGAGAATGGAGTGGGGACGGATAGAGAGAGAATGGAGTGGGGACGGATAGAGATAAAATGGAGTGGGGACGGATAGAGAGGGAAAGGAGTGGGGACGGATAGAGAGAGAATGGAGTGGGGACGGATAGAGAGAGAATGGAGTGCGGACAGCAGAAGAGAGAATGGAGTGGGGACGGATAGAGATAAAATGGAGTGGGGACAGATAGAGAGGGAATGGAGTGGGGACGGATAGATAGAGAATGGAGTGGGGACAGATAGAGAGGGAATGGAGTGGGGATGGATAGAGAGAGAATGGAGTGGGGACGGATAGAGAGGGAATGGAGTGGGGCCGGATAGAGAGGGAATGGAGTGGGGACGGATAGAGAGGGAATTGCGTGGAGACGGCAGAAGAGAGAATGGAGTGGGGACGGATAGAGATAAAATGGAGTGGGGACAGATAGAGAGGGAATGGAGTGGGGTCGGATAGAGAGAGAATAGAGTGAGGACAGATTGAGAGAGAATGGAGTGGGGTCGGATAGAGAGAGAATAGAGTGAGGACGGATAGAGAGAGAATGGAGTGGGGACGCATAAAGAGAGAATGGAGTGCGAACGGATAGAGAGGGAATGGAGTGGGGACGGATAGAGAGGGAATGGAGTGGGGACGGATAGAGAGGGAATGGAGTGGGTACGGATAGAGAGAGAATGGAGTGGGGACAGCAGAAGAGAGAATGGAGTGGGGACGGATAGAGATAAAATGGAGTGGGGACAGATAGAGAGGGAATGGAGTGGGCTCGGATAGAGAGAGAATAGAGTGAGGACAGATTGAGAAAGAATGGAGTGGGGTCGGATAGAGAGAGAATAGAGTGAGGACGGATAGAGAGAGAATGGAGTGGGGACGCATAAAGAGAGAATTGAGTGCGAACGGATAGAGAGGGAATGGAGTGGGGACGGATCGAGAGGGAATGGAGTGGGGACGGCAGAAGAGAGAATGGAGTGGGGGCGGATAGTGAGAGACTGGAGTGGGGACGGATAGAGCGGGAATGGAGTGGGGACGGATAGAGAGGGAATGGAGTGGGTACGGATAGAGAGAGAATGGAGTGGGGACAGCAGAAGAGAGAATGGAGTGGGGACGGATAGAGAGAGAATGGATTGGGGAAGGACAGAGAGGGAATGGAGTTGGGACCGATAGAGAGAGAATGGAGTGGGGACGGATAGAGAGGGGAATGGAGTGGGGACGGTTTAGGAGGGTATGGAGTGGGAACGGATAGAGAGAGAATGGAGTGGGGACGGATAGAGACATAATGGAGTGGGTACGCAGAAGAGAGAATGGAGTGGGGGCGGATAGTGAGAGACTGGAGTGGGGACGGATAGAGCGGGAATGGAATGGGGACGGATAGAGAGGGAATGGAGTGGGTACGGATAGAGAGAGAATGGAGTGGGGACAGCAGAAGAGAGAATGGAGTGGGGACGGATAGAGAGAGAATGGAGTGGGGACAGATAGAGATAAAATGGAGTTGGGACAGATAGAGAGGGAATGGAGTGGGGACGGATAGAGAGAGAATGGAGTGGGGAAGGAGAGAGAGGGAATGGAGTTGGGACCGATAGAGAGAGAATGGAGTGGGGACGGATAGAGAGGGAATGGAGTGGGGACGGATAGCGAGCGAATGGAGTGGGGATGGATAGAGAGAGAATGGATTGGGGACGGATAGAGAGGGAATGGAGTCTGCACGGATAGAGAGGGAATGGAGTGGGGATGGATAGAGAGGGAATGGAGTGGGGACGGATAGAGAGGGAATGGAGTGGGGCCGGATAGAGAGGGAATGGAGTGGGGACGGATCGAGAGGGAATGGAGTGGGGACGGATAGAGCGGGTATGGATTGAGAGAATGGAATGGGGACGGATAGAGAGAGAATGGAGTGGGGACGGATAGAGAGAATGGAGTGGGGCCGGCAGAAGAGAGAATGGAGTGGGGACGGCAGTAGAGAGAATGGAGTGCGGATGGATAGAGCTGGAATGGAGTGGGACGGATAGAGCAGGAGTGGAGTGGGGAAGGATAGAGCGGGAACGGAGTGGGGATGGATAGAGAGAGAATGGAGTGGGGACAGATAGAGAGGGAATGGAGTGGGGACGGATAGAGAGGGAATGGTGTGGGGACGGATAGAGAGAGAATGGAGTGGAGACAGATAGAAAGGGAATGGAGGGGGGACGGATGGAGAGAGAATGGAGTGGGGACAGATTGAGAGGGAATGGAGTGGGGATGGAGAGAGAGATGGAATGGAGTGGGGACGGATAGAGAGAGAATGGAGTGGGGACGGATAGAGAGGGAATGAAGTGGGGACGGATAGAGACAGAATCGAGTGGGGACGGATAGAGAGAGAATGGAGTGGGGTCGGATAGAGAGAGAATAGAGGAAGGACAGACAGAGAGAGAATGGAGTGGGGACGCAGAGAGAGGGAATGGAGTGCGAACGGATAGAGAGAGAATGGAGTGGGGACGGGAGAAGAGAGAATGGAGTGGGGACGGATAGAGTGGGAATGGAGTGGGTACGGATAAAGAGAGAATGGAGTGGGGACGGATAGAGAGGGAATGGAGTGGGGATGGATAGAGAGGGAATGGAGTGGGGATGGATCGAGTGGGAATGGAGTGGGGACAGATAGAGAGGGAATGGAGTGGAGACGGATAGAGTGAGAATGGAGTGGGGACGGATAGAGCGGGAATGGAGTGGGGACGGATAGAGAGAGAATGGAGTGGGGACGGATAGAGATAAAATGGAGTGGGGACGGATAGAGAGGGAAAGGAGTGGGGACGGATAGAGAGAGAATGGAGTGCGGACAGCAGAAGAGAGAATGGAGTGGGGACGGATAGAGATAAAATGGAGTGGGGACAGATAGAGAGGGAATGGAGTGGGGATGGATAGAGAGAGAATGGAGTGGGGACGGATAGAGAGGGAATGGAGTGGGGCCGGATAGAGAGGGAATGGAGTGGGGACGGATAGAGAGGGAATTGCGTGGAGACGGATAGAGAGGGGAATGGAGTGGGGCCGGTTAGGGAGGGAATGGAGTGGGGACGGATAGAGAGGGAATGGAGTGGGGACGGATAGAGAGAGAATGGAGTGGGGACGGATCGAGAGAGAATGGAGTGGGGACGGCAAAAGAGAGAATGGAGTGGGGACTGATAGAGAGAGACTGGAGTGGGGACGGATAGAGCGGGAATGGAGTGCGGATGGATAGAGAGAGAATGGAGTGGGGACAGCAGAAGAGAGAATGGAGTGGGGACGGATAGAGAGAGAATGGAGTGGGGACAGATAGAGGGGGAATGGAGTGGGGGCGAAGAGAGAGAGAATGGAGTGGGGACGGATAGAGAGGGAATGGAGTTGGGACGGATAGAGAGAGAATGGAGTGGGGACGGATAGAGAGGGAATGGAGTGGGGACGGATAGAGAGGGAATGGAGTGGGGGCGGATAGAGAGCGAATGGAGTGGGGACGGATAGAGAGAGAATGGAGTGGGGACGGATAGAGAGGGAATGGCGTGATGACTGATAGAGAGAGAATGGTGTGGGGACGGATAGAGAGGGAATGGAGTGGGGACCGATAGAGAGAGAATGGAGAAGGGACGGAGAGAGAGGGAATGGAGTGGGGACGGATAGAGAGCAAATGGAGTGGGGACGGATAGAGAGAGAATGGAGTGGGGACGGATAGAGAGGGAATGGAGTGGGGACGGATAGAGAGGGAATGGAGTGGGGACGGAAAGAGAGGGAATGGAGTGGGGACGGATAGAGAGGGAATGGAGTGGGGACGGATAGAGAGGAAATGGAGTGGGACCGGATAGAGAGGGAATAGAGTGGTGGCGGATTGAGAGGGAATGGAGTGAGGACGGATAGAGAGGGGAATGGAGTGGGGACGGTTTAAGAGGGTATGGAGTGGGGACGGGTAGAGAGAGAATGGAGTGGGGACGGATAGAGAGAGAATGGAGTGGGGACGGCGGAATAGAGAATGGAGTGGGGACGGATAATGAGAGACTGAAGTGTGGACGGATAGAGCGGGAATGGAGTGGGGACGGATAGAGCGGGAATGGAGTGGCGACGGATAGAGAGAGAATGGAGTGGGGACGGCAGAAGAGAGAATGGAGTGGGGACGGATAGAGAGAGATTGGAGTGGGGACGGATAGAGCGGGAATGGAGTGGGGACGGATAGAGCGAGAATGGAGTGGGGACGGATAGAGAGAGAATGGAGTGGGGACAGCAGATGAGAGAATGGAGTGGGGACGGATAGAGAGAGAATGGAGTCGGGAACGGATAGAGATAAAATGGAGTGGGTGAGATAGAGAGGGAATGGGGTGGGGACGGATAGATAGAGAATGGAGTGGGGACAGATAGAGAGGGAATGGAGTGGGGACGGAGAGAGAGAGAATAGAGTGGGGACGGATAGAGAGGGAATGGAGTGGGGACGGATAGAGAGCGAATGGAGTGGCGACGGATAGAGAGAGAATGGAGTGGGGACGCATAGAGAGGGAATAGCGTGATGACTGATAGAGAGAGAATGGTGTGGGGACGGATAGAGAGGGAATGGAGTAAACGGATAGAGAGGGAATGGAGTTGGGACCGATAGAGAGAGAATGGAGTGGGGACGGATCGAGCTGGAGTGGAGTGGGGAAGGATAGAGCGGGAATGGAGTGGGGATGGATAGACAGGGAATGGAGTGGGGATGGATAGAGAGAGAATGGAGTGGGGACAGATAGAGAGGGAATGGAGTGGGGATGGATGGAGAGGGAATGGAGTGGGGACAGATAGAAAGGGAATGGAGTGGGGACGGATGGAGAGAGAATGGAGTGGGGACAGATTGAGAGAGAATGGAGTGGGGTCGGCAGAAGAGAGAATGGAGTGGGGGCGGATAGTGAGAGACTGGAGTGGGGACGGATAGAACGGGAATGGAGTGGGGACGGATAGAGAGGGAATGGAGTGGGGACGCATAAAGAGGGAAAGGAGTGCGAACGGATAGAGAGGGAATGGAGTGGGGACGGAACGAGAGGGATTGGAGTGGGGACGGCAGAAGAGAGAATGGAGTGGGGGCGGATAGTGAGAGACTGGAGTGGGGACGGATAGAACGGGAATGGAGTGGGGACGGATAGAGAGGGAATGGAGTGGGTACGGACAGAGAGAGAATGGAGTGGGGTCAGCAGAAGAGAGAATGGAGTGGGGACGAATAGAGAGAGAATGGTTTGGGGAAGGATAGAGAGGGAATGGAGTTGGGACCGATAGAGAGAGAATGGAGTGGGGACGGATAGAGAGGGGAATGGAGTGGGGACGGTTCAGGAGGGTATGGAGTGGGAACGGATAGAGAGAGAATGGAGTGGGGACGGATAGAGACATAATGGAGTGGGGACGGCAGAAGAGAGAATGGAGTGGGGGCGGATAGTGAGAGACTGGAGTGGGGACGGATAGAGCGGGAATGGAATGGGGACGGATAGAGAGGGAATGGAGTGGGTACGGATAGAGAGAGAATGGAGTGGGGACAGCAGAATAGAGAATGGAGTGGGGACGGATAGAGAGAGAATGGAGTGGGGATGGATAGAGAGAGAATGGAGTGGGGAAGGATAGAGAGGGAATGGAGTTGGGACCGATAGAGGGAGAATGGAGTGGGGACGGATAGAGAGGGAATGGAGTGGGGACGGATAGAGAGCGAATGCAGTGGGGATGGATAGAGAGAGAATGGAGTGGGGACGGATAGAGAGGGAATGGAGTGTGCACGGATAGAGAGGGAATGGAGTGGGGACGAATAGAGAGGGAATGGAGTGGGGATGGTTAGAGAGGGAATGGAGTGGGGCCGGATAGAGAGGGAATGGAGTGGGGACGGATCGAGGGGGAATGGAGTGGGGACGGATAGAGAGGGGAATGGAGTGGGGACGGATAGAGCGGGTATGGATTGAGAGAATGGAGTGGGGACGGATAGAGAGAGAATGGAGTGGGGACGGATAGAGAGAATGGAGTGGGGCGGCAGAAGAGAGAATGGAGTGGGGACGGCAGTAGAGAGAATGGAGTGCGGACGGATAGAGCTGGAATGGAGTGGGGACGGATAGAGCTGGAGTGGAGTGGGGAAGGATAGAGCGGGAATGGAGTGGGGATGGATAGACAGGGAATGGAGTGGGGACGTATAGAGAGAGAATGGAGTGGGGACGGATAGAGCGGGTATGGATTGAGAGAATGGAGTGGGGACGGATAGAGAGAGAATGGAGTGGGGACGGATAGAGAGGGAATGGAGTGGGGACGGTTAGAGAGGGAATGGAGTGGGGCCGGATAGAGGGGGAATGGAGTGGGGACGGATAGAGAGGGGAATGGAGTGGGGACGGATAGAGCGGGTATGGATTGAGAGAATGGAGTGGGGACGGATAGAGAGAGAATGGAGTGGGGACGGATAGAGAGAATGGAGTGGGGCGGCAGAAGAGAGAATGGAGTGGGGACGGCAGTAGAGAGAATGGAGTGCGGACGGATAGAGCTGGAATGGAGTGGGGACGGATAGAGCTGGAGTGGAGTGGGGAAGGATAGAGCAGGAATGGAGTGGGGATGGATAGACAGGGAATGGAGTGGGGACGTATAGAGAGAGAATGGAATGGAGACAGATAGAAAGGGAATGGAGTGGGGACGGATGGAGAGAGAATGGAGTGGGGACAGATTGAGAGGGAATGGAGTGGGGATGGAGAGAGATATCGAATGGAGTGGGGACGGATAGAGAGAGAATGGAGTGGGGACGGATAGAGAGGGAATGAAGTGGGGGCGGATAGAGAGAGAATCGAGTGGGGACGGATAGAGAGAGAATGGAGTGGGGACGCATAGAGAGGGAATGGAGTGCGGTCGGATAGAGAGGGAATGGAGTGGGGACGGATCGAGAGGGAATGGAGTGGGGACGGATAGAGAGGGAATGGAGTGGGGCCGGATCGAGAGGGAATGGAGTGGGGACGGCAGAAGATAGAATGGAGTGGGGGCGGATAGTGAGAGAATGGATTGGGGAAGGATAGAGAGGGAATGGAGTTGGGACCGATAGAGAGAGAATGGAGTGGGGACGGATAGAGAGGGGAATGGAGTGGGGATGGTTCAGGAGGGTATGGAGTGGGAACGGATAGAGAGAGAATGGAGTGGGGACGGATAGAGACATAATGGAGTGGGGACGGCAGAAGAGAGAATGGAGTGGGAGCGGATAGTGAGAGAATGGAGTGGGGACAGCAGAAGAGAGAATGGAGTGGGGACGGATAGAGAGAGAATGGAGTGGGGACGGATAGAGATAAAATGGAGTGGGGACAGATCATAGAAATCATAGAAATTACAGTGCAGAAGGAGGCCATTCGGCCCATCGAGTCTGCACCAGCTCTTGGAAAGAGCATCCTACCAAGGTCCACACCTCCATCCTATTCCCATAACACAGTAGCCCCACCCAACACTAAGGGAAATTTTGGACACTAAGGGCAATTTAGCATGGCCAATCCACCTACCCTGCACATCTTTGGACTGTGGGAGGAAACCGGAGTACCCGGAGGAAACCCACGCAGACACGGGGAGGACGTGCAGACTCCACACAGACAGTGACCCAAGCCGGGAATCGAACCTGGGACCCTGGAGCTGTGAAGAGGGAATGGAGTGGGGACGGATAGAGAGAGAATGGAGTGGGGAAGGATAGAGAGGGAATGGAGTTGGGACATATAGAGAGAGAATGGAGTGGGGACGGATAGAGGGGGAATGGAGTGGGGACGGATAGAGAGCGAATGAAGTGGGGATGGATAGAGAGAGAATGGAGTGGGGACGGATAGAGAGGGAATGGAGTGTGCACGGATAGAGAGGGAATGGAGTGGGGACGGATAGAGAGGGAATGGAATGGGGACGGATAGAGAGAGAATGGATTGGGGACGGATAGAGAGAGAATGGTGTGGAGACAGATAGAAAGGGAATGGAGTGGGGACGGATGGAGAGAGAATGGAGTGGGGACAGATTGAGAGGGAATGGAGTTGGGACCGATAGAGAGAGAATGGAGTGGGGATGGATAGAGAGGGAATGGAGTGGGGTCAGATTGAGAGAATGGAGTGGGGATGGATAGAGGGGGAATGGAGTACAAACAAAGAAAACAAAGAACAAAGAAATGTACAGCACAGGAACAGGCCCTTCGGCCCTCCAAGCCCGTGTCGACCATGCTGCCCGACTAAACTACAATCTTCTACACTTCCTGGGTCTGTATCCCTCTGTTCCCATCCTATTCATGTATTTGTCATGATGCCCCTTAAATGTCACTATCGTCCCTGCTTCCACCACCTCCTCCGGTAGCGAGTTTCAGGCACCCACTACCCTCTGCGTAAAAAACATGCCTCGTACATCTACTCTAAACCTTGCCCCTCTCACCTTCAACTCATGCCCCCTAGTAATTGACCCCTCTACCACGGGAAAAAGCCTCTGACTATCCACTCTGTCTATGCCCCTCATAATTTTGTAGACCTCTATCAGGTCGCCCCTCAACCTCCTTCGTTCCAGTGAGAACAAACCGAGTTTATTCAACCGCTCCTCTAGCTAATGCCCTCCATACCAGGCAACATCCTGGTAAATCTTTTCTGCACCCTCTCTAAAGCCTCCACATCCTTCTGGTAGTGTGGCGGCCAGAATTGAACACTATCCTCCAAGTGTGGCCTAACTAAGGTTCTATACAGCTGCAACATGACTTGCCAATTCTTATCCTCAATGGCCCGGCCAATGAAGGCAAGCATCCCGTATGCCTTCTTGACTACCTTCTCCACCTGTGTTGCCCCTTTCAGTGACGTGTGGACCTGTACTCCTCGATCTCTTTGACTTTCAATACTCGAGGGTTCTACCATTCACTGTATATTCCCTACCTGCCCACTACCTGGGCAGCACGGTAGCCTTGTGGGTAGCACAATTGCTTCACAGCTCCAGGGTCCCAGGTTTGATTCCGGCTTGGGTCACTGTCTGTGCGGA
This sequence comes from Scyliorhinus torazame, assembly GCF_047496885.1. Lineage (NCBI taxonomy): Eukaryota > Metazoa > Chordata > Chondrichthyes > Carcharhiniformes > Scyliorhinidae > Scyliorhinus > Scyliorhinus torazame. The sequence continues at coordinate 220,403,040 of NC_092707.1, forward strand.
GTCTGCACATCCTCCCCGTGTGTGCGTGGGTTTCCTCCGGGTGCTCCGGTTTCCTCCCACAGTCCAAAGATGTGCCGGTTAGGTGGATTGGCCATGATAAATTGCCCTTAGTGTCCAAAATTGCCCTTAATGTTGGGTGGGGTTACTGGGTTTTGGGGATAGGGCGGAAGCGATGACCTTGGGTAGGGTGCTCTTTCCAAGAGCCGGTGCAGACTCGATGGGCCAAATGGCCTCCATCTGCACTGTAAATTCTATGATAATCTATGATAGACCTTCCAAAATGCATTACCTCACATTTGTCCGGATTAAACTCCATCTGCCATCTGTCCGCCCAAGTCTCCAAACAATCTAAATCCTGCTGCATCCTCTGACAGTCATCATCACTATCCGCAATTCCACCAACCTTTGTGTCGTCTGCAAACTTACTAATCAGACCAGTTACATTTTCCTCCAAATCATTTATTTATACTACAAACAGCAAAGGTCCCAGCACTGATCCCTGTGGAACACCACTGGTCACAGCCCTCCAATTAGAAAAGCATCCTTCCATTGCTACTCTCTGCCTTCTATGACCTAGCCAGTTCTGTATCCACCTTGCCAGCTCACCCCTGATCCCATGTGACTTCACCTTTTGTACTAGTCTACCATGAGGGACCTTGTCAAAGGCCTTACTGAAGTCCATATAGACAACATCCACTGCCCTACCTGCATCAATCATCTTAGTGACCTCCTCGAAAAACTCGATCAAGTTCGTGAGACACGACCTCCCCTTCACAAAACCATGCTGCCTCTCACTAATACTTCCATTTGCTTCCAAATGGGAGTAGATCCTGTCTCGAAGAATTCTCTCCAGTAATTTCCCTACCACTGAAGTAAGGCTCACCGGCTTGTAGTTCCCTGGATTATCCTTGCTACCCTTCTTAAACAGAGGAACAACATTGGCTATTCTCCAGTCCTCCGGGACATCACCTGAAGACAGTGAGGAGCCAAAGATTTCTGTCAAGGCCTCAGCAATTTCCTCTCCAGCCTCCTTCAGTATTCTGGGGTAGATCCCATCAGGCCCTGGGGACTTATCGACCTTAATATTTTTTAAGACACCCAACACCTCGTCTTTTTGGATCTCACTGTGACCCAGGCTATCTGCACACCCTCCTCCAGACTCAGCATCTACCAATTTCTTCTCTTTGGTGAATACTGGTGCAAAGTATTCATTTAGTACCTCGCCCATTTCCTATGGCTCCACACAAACGATTCCCTTGCCTATCCTTCAGTGGGCCAACCCTTTCCCTGGCTACTCTCTTGCTTTTTATTTAAAAAGCCTTGGGATTTTCCTTAACCCTATTTGCCAATGACTTTTCGTGACCCCTTCTAGCCCTCCTGACTCCTTGCTTAAGTTCCTTCCTACTTTCCGTATATTCCACACAGGCTTTGTCTGTTCCCAGCCTTTTAGCCCTGACAAATGCCTCCTTTTTCTTTTTGACGAGGCCTACAATATCTCTCGTTATCCAAGGTTCCCGAAAATTGCCGTATTTATCCTTCTTCCTCACAGGAACATGCCGGTCCTCAATTCCTTTCAACTGACACTTGAAAGCCTCCCACATGTCAGATGTTGATTTGCCCTCAAACATCTGCCCACAATCTATGTTCTTCAGTTCCCGCCTAATATTGTTATAATTAGCCTTCCCCCAATTTAGCACATTCATCCTAGGACCACTCTTATCCTTGTCCACCAGCACTTTAAAACTTACTGAATTGTGGTCACTGTTCCCGAAATGCTCCCCGACTGAAACATCTACCACCTGGCCGGGCTCATTCCCCAATACCAGGTCCAGTACCGCCCCTTCCCTAGTTGGACTGTCCACATATTGTTTTAAGAAGCCCTCCTGGATGCACCTTACAAACTCCGCCCCGTCTAAGCCCCTGGCACTAAGTGAGTCCCAGTCAAGATTGGGGAAGTTGAAGTCTCCCATCACCACAACCCTGTTGTTTTTACTCTTTTCCAAAATCTGTCTACCTATCTGCTCCTCTATCACCCGCTGGCTGTTGGGAGGCCTGTAGTAAACCCCCAACATTGTGACTGCACCCTTCTTATTCCTGATCTCTACCCATATAGCCTCACTGCCCTCCGAGGTGTCCTCCCGCAGTACAGCTGATATTCTCCCTAACCAGTAGTGCAACTCCGCCACCCCTTTTACATCCCCCTCTATCCCGCCTGAAACATCTAAATCCTGGAACGTTTAGCTGCCAATCCTGCCCTTCCCTCAACCAGGTCTCTGTAATGGCAACAACATCATAGTTCCAAGTGCTAATCCAAGCTCGAAGTTCATCTGCCTTACCCATAATACTTCTTGCATTAAAACATATGCACTTCAGGCCACCAGACCCGCTGTGTTCAGCAACTTCTCCCTGTCTGCTCTGCCTCAGAGCCCCACTGTCCCTATTCCCTAGTTCTCCCTCAATGCTCTCACCTTCTGACCTATTGCTCCCGTGCCCACCCCCCTGCCATACTAGTTTAAACCCTCCCGTGTGACACTAGCAAACCTCGCGGCCAGGATATTTATGCCTCTCCAGTTTAGATGCAACCCGTCCTTATATAGGTCACATCTGCCCCGGAAGTGCTCCCAGTGGTCCAGATAACGGAAACCGATTGGCATGGCCAATCCACCTAACCCACACATCTTGGGACTGTGGGAGAAAACCGGAGCACCCAGAGGAAACCCACACAGACATGGGGAGAACGTGCAGACTCCGCAGACAGTGACCCAAACCGGGAATCAAACTTGGGACCCTGGAACTGTGAAGCAATTGTGCTAACCACCATGCTACCGTGCTGCCCCAAATGATTTTAGAGATTAGATATATTAACTTGAAGAAGCTGGGGTTTGGAAGCCTTAGAGGAAGGGAGATTTGATAAAGGTTATGACAGGTTTGGACAAAGAAGACAAACACTAGCTGATGGTACAAGGACTGGAAGACACCAATTGAAGATTTTGGGCAAGAGATGCAGAAGTGAGGAAAAAATAACTTTTAATGCAGCGAATGGAAATGACCTGAAACGCACTGATTTTGAGGATGGATGAAAGCAGAGACAATTAGTGATTTCAAAAATAAAATTGAATTGGCTCCTGAGGTGGAAAAGGGCAAGGGGATAGAGCGGGAGAATAGGAGGACTGCCTTGCTCCAGAGAGATCGTGGGCCAAATGGCCTCCCTTCCAAAGTCTCAGTGAATCCGCCATCTCAGAAGCCATTCTGCCAAGTTAACCAGATCCAGAGGGACTACCTATCCGTAGCCCATCACCCACACAACGGACAAATAAATCCCGAACAAAGCACCCTGATAAATCCAGCGTGATGGTGATTTTGTGAGCAAACCCCACAGCAACCGGGCAGGATGACCTCAAATGCTGTGACGCCCAGCCTGCCCCGCGCGCGCTGCCGCGGCTCCCAGCCTGACCCGCGCGCGCTGCCGCGGCTCCCAGCCTGACCCGCGCGCGCTGCCGCGGCTCCCAGCCTGATATGCGCGCGCTGCCGCGGCTCCCAGCCTGACCCGCGCGCGCTGCCGCGGCTCCCAGCCTGCCCCGCGCGCGCTGCCGCGGCTCCCAGCCTGACCCGCGTTCTGAGGAAAGTAGCTGAAGATGGCGGCGATGGAGGGTCCGTTAAACGTACTTGGACAGAGAACATCTGGAGACTCCATTCGCACTCAGAATGGTAAGAGACGGCAACTTTACATTGAGAGGGAGCCAATTGTTTGCGGATAATAGCACAGGCAGCAAGATTTGAGATAATGAGCAGAACCCTCACGATACAAAGACACGTGTTTTACCGGCGGCGGATGCGTGTGAGGAGGAATTGGAGCAAGTGCTTGTCGGCCAGTCAGCTTGGAATTGGCCGGCTGGGTACGGCAGTGCCGCAGTCCCGGACAGGACCCCACTCCCGAACAGGACCCCACACCCGGACAGGGCGCTCCGCTCCCAGACAGCGCCGCACTCCTGGACAGGGCCCCACCCGGCTCATCGGAATGATCCAGAACCTTCCCCGCTTTCACAACCACCCCACACGCCCTCCTCCGGCCTTCAGACCAAACCGCACCTCATGGAGGCTCCTCGTGTTCTCAGAATGTTATTTAGAAGAACAGACTCCATTTAGCTGCAAAATGCTTGAATTCAGTATTGGAGCAATTTAAAATATATGGACGGGTTATACTAATCTGGATGGGTTATTTGACTGGTTTTTCCAGTTCGTGAGTTATTTTTAAAACCGGGACCTGGGATTCATGTCACATTACATTCATCCCCCATCATCTATCTGGCCTGCGAAATCCTACCAACTGTCCTGGCTTGACACAATTCACACCTCTTTAACCTGGGGTTAACCCATCCCTGGATCTGTAAAGATTTAATTTCCTGCTAATGCTCGCATTCCAAGCATTGTCTGGCATCTTTGAATCTGTCTATATATATATATGTTTCTGGAACATACCTCTTCATTCACCTGAGGAAGGAGCAGCGCTCCGAAAGCTAGTGACATCGAAACAAACCTGTTGGACTTTAACCTGGTGTTGTAAGACTTCTTACTGTGCTCACCCCAGTCCAATGCCGGCATCTCCACATCATATTTTTAAAACGACAGCCAGAGGTCGCTGAAAAAATTATTTTTTTGCCCTTCTGTCGCCATCCATACCGATTTAATTGTCAACTGCAATGACTTTGAGGTACCGAGTCAAACATTTCCATGGGAAATAAAAGATTGTTTTATTTAAAACCCATGCTGCCACAAGGAGGCATACCAATTCTTATGGCCCTGGATTAAGACAGAATCAGTGTTAGAAGTATTGATGCAGTACCTAGAAACATACCACTGCTAAGAGCCTCACTTGGAGTAAGGGAGATTGAAGGGCGATTTTATAGAGATGTACAAGATTTTGACAAGTTTGGGTGAAGGAGACAAATAAAAGCTGTTTTCATTAACAGATGGTACAAAGGAAATTACAGCACAGGAACAGGCCTTTCGGACCTCCAAGCCTCCACTGGTCAGGCTGCCCGTCTGAATGAAAAACCCCTACCCGTCCAGGGATCATATCCGATTCATGTATTGTCAAGGCACCCCATAACTCAGTAATGCTACCATGGGGAAATTTAGCATGGCCAATCCACCTAACCTGCACATCTTTGGACTGGTGACAAATGGCCTCCTTCTGAGCCATAACAATCTCATCTCTGATGATAGGTCATCAACCTGAAACATTAAGTTTGTTTCTTTCTCTACAGGCATTGTCCAACCTGTTGAGTATTTAAAAGGTTTTATGTTTTTTAATTTTTGATTACCAGTAGTCTGAAATGCAATTTTAGTGGGACATTGTACACCAGTGCTTCCCACACTGATTCCATTTTAATGCTCAGAAATTCACCAAAGTGAGATGATGGGGGATTTGTTGAGGGAAACCAAATAGATTTGTCCATATTCAGACTACCATGAGGAGCACATCCACCCTTGATTAGCCAATGGGAGCGCTGAACTGGAAGGTCAATCACAATAACCGTTGGGGACAGCTTTTTGCTGTCCTATCGACAAGTCGTGGGTGGGGAAGATCCTATTTTGGCCACACTCGACAGTCGGCATCGCTGCCTCAGAGCTTGTAACTCCATATGATGGGTTTGTTACGCTTTGGGAACCCCTGTTGTACTCTGTGTGGGCTATTATTCCATTAGCAAAGGGTTTAAACTGTAACCTTCCTAGTTTTTGCATAATTTTTTATGTGCAAATTATGGGAGAGTATATCAAGTTCTCGGGGGGCCTGAATTGAAGAGAGGTCGAGTTGTAGTGCTGAAGTATTGTGTTCCATAACTAGCCAAGCTGTCCAGTGCAGCTACAATACTGGCAGGTACCTGATCATTCCAAGTCCTGTCCACAAAAAGCAGAACAGATCCAATTACTGCCTATCAGTCTTCTCTGGATTGAGACAAGTAATGGTAGATGTTGGCAAAGTGCTAACAAGGGGCATTTACTAACCAATTATGCTTTGCTTGGCTCCTGCCAGGGCCACTTGGTTCCAGAGTCCAATACAGCCTTTTTATTCCAGAATTATTTAATTAATTGAATTCCTATTTATTACATGCCATGATCGCTGGGTTCTACATTACTCAGAATGTTACCAGTGACATAACCACCATATCCAATTACTTGTAATACAATTCCAAAGATAATTTGCCATCTTATACTAGTATATTTGTTCTGTTTTCCAGTGATGGCAGCAGCCTCCATCGCCAACATTGTGAAAAGCTCCTTGGGACCAGTTGGCTTGGATAAAATGTTGGTGGATGATATTGGTGTAAGTAAAGTTTGTAACTGTTTATTGATTTGTCACCAAATGTTTCCTCCACTGAAATGTTGGCATGCTGTTCCTTGGGCACTCGGTGCCCTCTGATACGTCAGTCAAATTACCAATGCTTTTGAATTGTGAGCGAATGTTGATGATTGAACCAAGGTCAAACCCGAGTCTTTTCTCCGCAACCACTTTGGCAGAAAGAATAAAAAAGTAGTAGATTTGTTCAAATGGAGAGAGGTTGCAGAACTGGTTGATCTGGTACATGAATCACAGGGTTGGAATGCATGTGCAGCAAGTTATTGGGAAGACAAATGAAATATTTCTTGCGGGGTAATGGAATAGGAAAGGGATGTTCAGCGACAGTTGTGCACAAAATCCCTCTGCGAATCCTCTGCCTTCGAATATTCGATGATCCTGCCCACACTGGGGATCACTTATTAAATTGCTGTGCTTAATGCCCACACGCCTACTTGAACCTTCCACTGTATGAGGAACACTCTCCAGGTCCTAGGGGGCATTGTAGGTTGCAACTGTAGACTGATGGGAGTCAGGCAAAATGAACAGCGCACAACCTCTGGGGAACAGAGTTCCAAAGATTCATGACCATCAGAAAAAAATTATTCTCACCTCCATCATAAATGGGAGACCATTTATTTTTAAACAGAGTCCTCTCCAGTTCTCGTCTCTCCCACAAGGGAAACATCTTTTCAGCATCCATGCTGTCGAGTTCCCTCAGGATCCTATATTTATCTCAAGATCGACATATTGATCACCTAATTCGGCACAGTACCACAGTGGTTAGCCCTGTTGCTTCACAGCGCCAGGGACCCGGGTTCGATTCCTGGCTTGGGTCAATGTCTGTGCGGAGTCTGCACATTCTCCCCGTGTCAGCGTAGGTTTCCACCGGGCGCTCCGTTTTCTTCACGCAAGTCCCGAAAGATGTGCTTGTTATGTGAATTGGACATTCTGAATTCTCACTCTGCGTACCCGAACAGGTGCCAGAGTGTGGCGACTGGGGGATTTTCACAATAATGCCACCTAATCTTTTCGATACTAAGGCGCAATTTTTGTATGGCCAATCCACCTAACATTCACATCTTTGGACGAGATGTTCTATGAAGATTAATTCCCCAGGTAGCACTGCTGGTTGAGGTGCCAAAGCACTGTTCCAGCCACGGTTACTTCCATCGCCAGCAACATAAAGCTCTTGAATGATTTGACACCCTGAATTTGGAGCATGTCAACAAAGAAATGTACAGCACAGGAACAGGCCCTTCGGCCCTCCATGCCCGTGCCGACCATGCTGCCCGACTAAACTACAATCTTCTACACTTCCTGGGTCCGTATCCCCCTATTCCCATCCTATTCATGTATTTGTCAAGATGCCCCTTAAATGTCACTATCGTCCCTGCTTCCACCACCTCCTCCGGTAGTGAGTTCCAGGCACCCACTACCCTCTGCGTAAAAAACTTGCCTCGTACATCTACTGTAAACCTTGCCCCTCTCACCTTCAACCTATGCCCCCTAGTAATTGACCCTTCTACCCCGGTGAAAAGCCTCTGACTATCCACTCTGTCTATGCCCCATATAATTTTGTAAACCTCTATCAGGTCGCCCCTCAACCTCCTTCGTTCCAGTGAGAACAAACCAAGTTTATTCAACCGCTCCTCATAGCTAATGCCCTCCATACCAGGCAACATTCTGGTAAATCTGTTCTGCACCCTCTCTAACGCCTCCACATCCTTCTGGTAATGTGGCGACCAAAATTGAACACTATACTCCAAGTATGGCCTAACTAAGGTTCTATACAGCTGCAACATGACTTGCCAATTCTTATACTCAATGCCCCGGCCAATGAAGGCAAGCATGCCGTATGCCTTCTTGACTACCTTCTCCACCTGTGTTGCCCCTTTCAGTGACCTGTGGACCTGTACTCCTAAATCTCTTTGACTTTCAATACTCTTGAGGGTTCTACCATTCACTGTATATCCCCTACCTGCATTAGACCTTCCAAAATGCATTACCTCACATTTGTCCGGATTAAACTCCATCTGCCATCTCTCCGCTCAAGTCTCCAAACAAATCTAAATCCTGCTGTATCCTCTGACAGTCCTCATCGCTATCCGCAATTCCACCAACCTTTGTGTCGTCTGCAAACTTACTAATCAGACCAGTTACATTTTCCTCCAATATACTACAAACAGCAAAAGTCCCAGCACTGATCCCTGTGGAACACCACTGGTCACAGCCCTCCAATTAGAAAAGCATCCTTCCATTGCTACTCTCTGCCTTCTATGACCTAGCCAGTTCTGTATCCACCTTGCCAGCTCACCCCTGATCCCGTGTGACTTCACCTTTTGTACTAGTCTACCATGAGGGACCTTGTCAAAAGTCCATATAGACAACATCCACTGCCCTACCTGCATCAATCATCTTAGTGACCTCCTCGAAAAACTCTATCAAGTTAGCGAGACACGACCTCCCCTTCACAAAACCATGCTGCCTCCCACTAATACGTCCATTTGCTTCCAAATGGGAGTGGACCCTGTCTCGAAGAATTCTCTCCAGTAATTTCCCTACCACTGAAGTAAGGCTAGGGTGAAGGTTAGGCCTGTAGTTCCCTGGATTATCCTTGCTACCCTTCTTAAACAGAGGAACAACAATGGCTATTCTCCAGTCCTGCAGTGACTTGCTTTGCTGTTTCACCTTCCACATTGACAATGGTGTTGACTCGTTGAAAGCAATCGCTGCTACGGTGTGGATCACTATTGTTGGTATTTTGTTCAGTCATTGTATAGGTTAAAGTGGATGTAAGTAATGTAATGCACCGATTCATCTGAAGGACACATCCGGTCTAACTCGCATATGTTCATTTCGGCAAGCCAGTCTTTGCCCTCAAGTTCTGCTGAAGAGACCTGCTCTGTTGCTATGATTTCTGTACAGCACCCCACAAATTGCTGTTTTAGCTAACGTTTTAGACCACAAGACATAGAAACAGAATCAGGCCATTCGGCCCATCGAGTCTGCTCCGCCATTCAATCATGGCTGATATCTTCCTCATCCCCATTCTCCTGCCTTTTCCCCAGAACCACTGATCCTCTGATTAATCAAGAACCTATCTGTCTCTGTCTTAAAGACACTCAGTGATTTGGCCTCCACAGCCTTCTGCGGCAAAGAGTTCTACAGATTCACCACCCTCTGGCTGAAGAAATTCCTCCTCATCTCTGTATTAAAGGATCATCCCTTTAGTCTGAGATTGCGTCCTCTGCTTCTAGTTTTTTCTACAAGTGGAAACATCCTCTCTACATCCATTCAATCCAGACCTCGCAATATCCTGTAAGTTTCAATAAGATCCCCCCTCATCCTTCTAAACTCCAACGAGTACAGACCCAGAGTTCTCAACCGTTCCTCATACGACAAGCTGTCCTTTCCAGGAATCATTCTTGTGAACCTCCTCTGGACCCTTTCCAAGGCCAGCACATCTTTCCTTAGATATGGGGCCTAAAACTGCTCATAATACTCGAGATGCGGTTTGACCAGAGCCCTACACAGCCTCAGAGGTACATTTCTGGTCTTGTATTCTAGCCCTCTTGACATGAGGATGTGGAGGCTTTAGAGAGGGTGCAGAAGAGATTTACCAGAATGTTGCCTGGTATGGAGGGCATTAGCTATGAGGAGCGGTTGAATAAACTCGGTTTGTTCTCACTGGAACGAAGGAGGTTGAGGGGAGACCTGATAGAGGTCTACAAAATTATGAGGGACATAGACAGAGTGGATAGTCAGAGGCTTTTCCCCGGGGTAGAGGGGTCAATTACTAGGGGGCATAGGTTTAAGGTGAGAGGGGCAAGGTTTAGAGTAGATGTACGAGGCAAGTTTTTTACGCAGAGGGTAGTGGGTGCCTGGAACTCGCTACCGGAGGAGGTGGTGGAAGCAGGGACAATAGTGACATTCAAGGGGCATCTTGACAAATACATGAATAGGATGGGAATAGAGGGATACGGACCCAGGAAGTGTAGAAGATTGTAGTTTAGTCGGGCAGCATGGTCGGCACGGGCTTGGAGGGCCGAAGGGCCTGTTCCTGTGCTGTACATTTCTTTGTTCTTTGAATGTTAACATTGCCTTCCTAACTGCCGACTGAACCTGCACATTAACCTTAAGAGAATCATGAACAAGGAATCTCAAGTCCCTTTGTCCTTCTGATTTCCTAAGCATTTCCCCATTTAGAAAATAGTCTATGCCTAAAATTCTCCTTCCAAAGTGCATAACCTCACACTTTTCCACATTGTATTTCATCTGCCACTTCATGGCCCACTCTCCTAGCCTGTCCAAATCCTTCTGCAGCCCCCTTGCTTCCTCAATACCATCTGTCCCTCTACAGATCTTTGTATCATCTGCAAACCTAGCAACAGTGTCTTCAGTTCCTCCTTCCAGATCATTAATGTATATTGTGAAAAGTTGTGGCCCCAGCACAGACCCCTGAGGTGCACCACAAGTCACCGGCTGCCATCCTGAAAACGACCCCTTTATCCCCACTCTCTGTCTTCTGCCAGTCAGCCAATCCTCTTTCCATGCCAGGATCTTACCTGTAACACCATGGGCTCTTAACTTATTTCCTATACGGCACCTTGTCAATGGCTTTCTGGAAATCTAAATAAATCACGTCCACTGGTTCCCCTTTCTCTGACTTCCTTGTTACCTCCTCAAAGAACCCTAACACATTTGTCAGACATGACCTCCACTTGACGAAGCCGTGCTGACTCAGTCCTATTTTATCATGCACTTCCAAGTACTCCGCGATCTCATCTTTAATAATGGACTCTAGAAAGACTTCCGGTTGCGGCGATGACCAGCTAAGCCGCATTTTTTGGTGGCTCCAGCTCGAATGGACCTTCGGGCTCTTTTAAGAGCCCCAACGGGGAATTTTGTTGGGACGAAACCTGGTGTAGGGTGAGGCAACAGGGAGTGTGTGTCGTCGTCCCCCCAACGGAAAAGAAAAATATCGGCGGCGGCGGCCAGATCTCGAAGAATCCTCTAGGGTAGTGGCAGAAGGAAGAAAGGAGCATGGTAGCGGCGGAGGGAGCCCAGGCGACATGGGGACCGGACCAGGATGAATTCTTAAGACGGTGTGTGGAGCTGCTAAAAAAGGAGGTGCTGGCCCCGATGCTACAAGCAATTGAGGGGCTTAAAGAGACACAAAAGGCCCAGGAGATAGAGCTCCGTGTGGTGGAGCAGAAGGTAACTGACAACGAGGACGAGATCCTGGGCCTAGCGGTCAAAATGCAGACGCACGAGGCGTTCCATAAGAAGTGCACCGAAAGGATTGAAGTCCTGGAAAACAGATCACGGAGAAAGAACCTCCGGATCCTGGGTCTCCCCGAGGGAGTGGAAGGAGCTGACGGCGGGGCTTACGCGAGCACGATGCTACGCTCGCTAATGGGAGCTGAGGCCCCCTCGGGCCCCTTGGAAGTGGAAGGGGCCCATCGGGTCCCTGCGAGGAGACCAAAGGCTGGAGAACCACCTAGGGCGACGATCGTGCGATTTCACCGCTTCAATGACGAGAGGTGGTTCTGAGATGGGCCAAGAAGGTATGAAGTAGTAGATGGGAGAATGCGGTGATATGAGTGTATCAGAATTGGAGTGCAGAGGTGGCGAGATGGAGGGCGAGCTTCAATCGAGCCAAGGAGGTGCTGCACAAGAATAGTGAAGTTCGGGATGTTGCAGCCGGCGCGACTGTGGGTCACGCACCAGGAGAGGCATTACTATTTCGAAACGGCGGAAGAAGCATGGACCTTCATTAAAAACGAGAAACTGGATCAGAACTGAGGGACTGATGTTGGAGGGGAAACGACAATGCTGATGTATATAGAGATGTAAATTGGGGAGCGGGGGGGGGGACATTGAGAAATGTGGGCGCCGGTGGGGGGGAAGAAGAGACACAGGCGGGGATGGGGAATGGGAGTGGGGCGGTAGGGGGAGCTGCGCCATGAGGGGCGGGACGGTTCTAGAGAGCGCGGGGTTCCTTTTTCTCTTTCCCGCGTCAGAAAAATGATGGCGGGAAGATAACTGGGTTGCTGCTGCGGCGATCGAAAGGGAACTGGTAAAAGAAAAGGTGGTCGGGGCGGGAATGCGCCGCCTGGGGGACGGGTGGGTGCGCGGAACCGGGACGTGGGACTGGCCCAGAGAGGGTGATGGCTAGTCGACAGGGGAGGGGGGCAGGCAGCCCCCCAGTCCGGCTGATCACGTGGAACGTGAGAGGCCTAAATGGGCCGATTAAGAGGGCCCGAGTGTTCGCGCGCTCCAAGAGACGCACCTGAAGGTGGCGGACCAGGTTAGGTTAAGGAAAGAATGGGTGGGACAGGTGTTCCACTCGGGGCTGGACGCAAAGAATAGAGGGGTGGCCATATTGGTGGAGAAACGGGTATCGTTCGAGGCTAGGAACATTGTAGCGGACAGCGGTGGCAGATATGTGATGGTGAGTGGCAGACTGCAATGAATGGAGGTCATGTTGGTTAATGTATATGCCCCGAATTGGGATGATGCTGGATTTATGAAGCGGATGCTGGGACGTATCCCGGACCTGGATGTAGGAAACCTGGTAATGGGGGGGGGGACTTCAACACCGTGCTAGACCCAGGGTTAGATAGATTTGTATCTAGGACCGGAAGAAGGCCAGCAGCGGCCAAGGTGCTTTAGGGGGTTTATGGACCAAATGGGGGGAGTGGATCCGTGGCGATTTGCTAGGCCGCTGGCCAAGGAGTTCTCCTTTTTCTCCCATGTCCATAAGGTATACTCCCGGATAGATTTCTTCGTTTTGGGAAGGTCACTGATTTCGAGGGTGGAAGGAACTGAGTACACAGCCATAGCTGTTTCAGACCATGCCCCACACTGGGTCGATCTGGAACTAGGAGAGGAGAGGGAGCAGCGTCCACTCTGGCGACTGGATGTGGGATTATTGGCGGATGAGGGAGTCTGCGGAAGAGTGCGGGGATGTATCGAAAGGTACCTGGAGGCCAACGATGCTGGGGAGGTCCGAGTGGGGGTAGTATGGGAAGCACTGAAGGCGGTGGTCAGGGGAGAGTTGATCTCCATCAGGGCTCACAAGGGGAAAACAGGCCAAAGAAAGGGAAAGATTACTGGGGGAGATTCTGAGGGTAGATAAAAAATATGCGGAGGCCCCGGATGAAGGACTATACAGGGAGAGGCGACGACTCCAGGCGGAGTTCGACCTGCTGACCACAGGGAGGGCAGAGGCACAGTGGAGGAAGGCACAGGGGATGAGATATGAATATGGGGAAAAGGCGAGCCGCCTATTGGCCCACCAGCTTCGAAAGAGGACAGCGGCGAGGGAGTTAGGGATGAAATGGGAGCCACGGTGCGGAGAGCAGGGAAGGTAAATGAGGTGTTTAAGGCCCTTTATGAGAGGTTATATAGGTCCCAACCCCCAGAGGGAAAAGAGGGGATGCAGCAGTTTCTGGACTAACTAAGGTTCCCGAAGGTGGAGGAGCAGGAGGTGGGTGGCCTGGGGGCGCCAATTGGGGTGGGCGAGGTGACCAAAGGGCTGGGGAACATGCAGGCAGGGAAGGCCCCGGGACCAGCTGGGTTCCCGGTGGAATTTTATAGAAAATATGTGGACTTGTTGGCCCCGCTGCTGGTAAGAACCTTTAGCGAGGCCAGAGAAGGGGGGACCCTACCCCCGACAATGTCGGAGGCGACGATATCACTAATCTTGAAGCGAGATAAAGACCCGCTACAATGCGGGTCCTATAGGCCTATCTCATTCCTAAATGTGGACGCCAAGGTGCTGGCAACGAGGATAGAGGATTGTGTCCCGGGGGTGGTGCACGAAGACCAGACAGGGTTCGTAAAGGGGAGACAATTGAATGTCAACGTGCGACGGCTATTGGGGGTGATAATGATGCCCCCAGCAGAGGGGGAGGCAGAGATAGTGGCGGCAATGGATGCAGAGAAGGCATTTGATAGGGTAGAGTGGGAGTATCTATGGGAGGTGCTGAGGAGGTTCGGGTGCGGGTAGGGGTTTGTCAGCTGGGTTAAACTCCTCTATGGGACCCCAATGGCAAGTGTAGTCACAAATCGGCAAAGGTCGGAGTACATGGGAACAAGACAGGGATGCCCGCTGTCCCCATTACTGTTCGCGCTGGCAATTGAAACACTGGCCATAGCGCTGAGAGACTCCAAGAAATGGAGAGGGGTGGTTAGAGGGGGAGAGGAACACCGAGTTGCACTCTACGCGGATGACCTACTGCTGTATGTGGCGGATCCAGTGGGGGGGGTGACAGAGGTCATGCAGATATTGAGGGAGTTTGGAGATTTCTCGGGATATAAGCTTAACATGGGAAAGAGTGAGCTTTTCGTGATACAGCCTGGGAACCAGAGTAGAGGGATAGATGGCCTGCCGCTAAGGAGAGTGGAAAGAAACTTCCGATACCTGGGAATTCAGATAGCCAGGAGCTGGGGAACCTTACACAGACTCAATCTGACTCGGCTGGTGGAACAAATGGAAGAGGATTTCAAAAGGTGGGACATGCAGCCGCTGTCACTGGCGGGCAGAGTGCAGGCGATTAAGTTGATGGTTCTCCCGAGGTTCCTATTTGTGTTCCAATGTCTCCCTATACTGATCACTAAGGCCTTTTTCAAAAAAATAGATAGGAGCATCATGAGCTTCGTGTGGGCAGGGAAGGCCCTGAGGGTAAGGAGGGGGTTCCTACAACGTAGCAGAGACAGAGGGGGACTGGCGTTGCCGAATTTGGGCGACTACTACTGGGCCGCCAACGTGGCGATGATCCGTAAATGGATGGTAGAGGGAGAGGGGGCGGCGTGGAAAAGGCTGGAGATGGTGTTCTGCAAAGGAACAAGCTTAAAAGCGTTGGTGACGGCGCCACTACCGCTCTCCCCGAAAAAGTTTACCACGAACCCGGTGGTGGCGGCAACATTAAGTATCTGGGGGCAATGGAGACGACAGGGGTGTGCTGGGAGCCTCGGTGTGGTCCCCGATCAGGAACAACCATAGGTTTGCCCCAGGGAGGCTGGACGGAGGGTTCCAGAACTGGCACCGGGCAGGAATCAGGAGAGTGGGAGACTTATTTATAGATGGGGCGTTTGCAAGTTTGGGAGCGCTTGAGGAAAAATATGAGCTGCCCCTGGGAAATATCTTTAGGTATATGCAGGTGAGAGCGTTCATGAGACAACTGGTGAGGGAATTTCCGCTGCTCCCGACACAAGGGATCCAGGACAGGGTGCTTTCGGGGGGGTGGGTCGGGGAGGGCAAAGTGTCCGACATATACCGGGAGATGAGAGACGAAGGGGAGGAGCTGGTAAAAGAACTGAAGGGAAAATGGGAAGAAGAGCTTGGGGAGGAGATTGAAGAGGGTTTGTGGGCTGATGCCCTAAGTAGGATAAATTCCTCCTCCTCGTGTGCCAGGCTTAGCCTGGTCCAGTTTAAGGTGCTATATAGAGCACACATAACGGGAGCGAGGTTGAGCAGGTTCTTTGGAGTGGAGGACAAGTGCGGGGTAAGCCCGGCGAACCACACACATGTTTTGGTCGTGTCCGGCACTGGAGGGGCGTGATCTCGAAGGTGGTGAAGGTCCGGGTCAAGCCAAGCTGGGGGTTAGCTATATTTGGGGTAGCGGATGAGCCGGGAGTGCAGGAGGTGAAAGAGGCCGATATTGTGGCCTTTGCGTCACTAGTAGCCCGGCGTGGGATTTTACTCATGTGGAAGGAAGCGAAACCCCTCGGCGTGGAGATCTGGATAAACGATATGGCGGGGTTCATAAAACTGGAGCGGATGAAGTTTGCGCTGAGAGGATCGGCTCAAGGATTCACCAGGCGGTGGCAACCGTTCCTCGACTATCTAGCGGAACGTTAGGGAGAAGATAGATAGCCAGCAGCAGCCCGAGGGGGGGGGGGGAGGGGGGGTAAATTGTTTGTGTTCTAGATGGGGAGAGGGGGTGGGGGAGCATTACTTTGTGTTATTTGGTTAGTTTACTATATTATTTAAACAATGTTATTTATCAGTTATCACGTTACCGTTTTTGTTGATTTGTAAGGGGAAAAATTGTGTTTGAAAACTTTAATAAAATATATTTTAAAAAAATAATGGACTCTAAAATCTTACCAATGACCGAAGTCAGGCTAACCGGCCTATAATTTCCTGTCTTCTGCCTCCCTCTCTTCTTAAACAGTGGTGTTACATTAGCCACTCTCCAGTCCTCTGGGACCCTTCCTGTCTCCAGCGATTCCTGAAAGATCACCACCAATGTCTCCACAATCTCCTCAGCTATCTCATTTAGAACCCTGGGGTGTAGTCCATCAGGTCCAGGTGACTTATCCACCTTCAGACCTTTCAGTTTCCCCAGAACCACCTTCTTAGTAATGGTCACTACTCACTTCTGGCCCCTGGTTCTCCTGGAGCTCTGGCATCCCACTGGTATCTTTCAGCGTGAAGACTGGTGCAAAGTAACTATTCAGTTCGTCTGCCATTTCTTTGCTTCCTATTGTTACTTCTCCAGCCACGTTTTCCAGTGGTCCAATGTCTATCTTTGTGTCTCTTACCTTTTATATATTGAAAAAAACTCTTCCTATTTTATTATATATTACTAGCTAGCTTGTTCTCATATTTCATCTTCTCTCCCTTATTGCTTTTTTAGTTGTCCTTTGCTTACTTTTCGAGGATTCCCAATCCTCTGGCTTCCCATTGATCCTCGCCACTTTGTATACTTTTTCTTTTATGTTGTCCTTGACTTCCCTTGCCCTCCATGTTTCATAAGAACGAGGAGTAGGCCATCTGGCCCTTTGAGCCTGCTCTGCCATTCAATGTGATCATGGCTATTCTTTTGTGGAGTCAGCTCCACTTTTCCGCCCGAACACCATAACCCTTTATTCCTTTATTCTTCAAAAAACTTATCGATCTTTATCTTGAAAATATTGAATGAAGGAGCCTCTTCTGCTTCACTGGGCAGGAATTCCATCGATTCACGACCCTTTGGATGAAGAAGTTCCTCCTAAACCCAGTCCTAAATCTACTTCCCCTTATTTTGAGGCTATGTCCCCTAGTTGTTCTTTCACCCGCCAGTGGAAACAACCTCCCCACATCTATCACATCTATTCCCTTCATAATTTTATATGTCTCTATAAGATCCCCCCCGCATCCTTCTAAATTCCAACGAGGACAGCCCCAGTCTACTCAACCTCTCCTCGTAATCCAACCCCCTCAACTCTGGGATTAACCTAGTGAATCTCTTCTGCACACCCTCAGCGCCAGTACATCCTTTCTCAGATAAGGAGATCAAAACTGAACACACTACTCCAGGTGTGGCCTCACTAACATCTTATACAGTTGCAGCATAACCTCCCTAGTCTTAAACTCCATCCCTCCAGCAATGAAGGACAAAACTCCATTTGCTTTCTTAATCACATGTTGCACCTGCAAATCAACTTTTTGTGACTCATGTACTAGCACACCCAGGTCTCTCTGCACAGCAGCATGTTTTTATATTTTATCATTTAAATAATCCCTTTTGCTGTTATTCCTACCAAAATGGTTAACCTCACATTTGTCAACATTGTATTCCGTCTGCCAGACCCTAGCCCATTCACTTAAACAATCCAAATCCCTCTGCAGACTTCCAGTATCCTCTGCACTTTTTGCTTTACAACTCATCTTAGTGTCGTCTGCAAACCTGGACACATTGCCCTTGGTCCCCAACTCCAAATCATCTATGTAAATTGTGAACAGTTGTGGACCCAACACTGATCCCTGAGTGACACCACTGGCTACTGATTGTCAACCAGAGAAACACCCATTAATCCCCACTCTTTGCTTTCTATTAATTAACTAATCCTCTATCCATGCTACTACTTTCCCCTTAATGCCATGCATCTTCATCTTATGTAGCAACCTTTTGTGTGGCACCTTTGTCAAAATCTTTCTGGAAATCCAGATATACCACATCCATTGGCTCCCCATTTTCTACTGCACTGGTTATGTCTATAAGATCCCCCCGCAGCACGGTAGCATTGTTAAGGGCAGCACGGTAGCATTGTGGATAGCACAATTGCTTCACAGCTCCAGGGTCCCAGGTTTGATTCCGGCTTGGGTCACTGTCTGTGCGGAGTCTGCACATCCTCCGTGTGTGTGCATGGGTTTCCTCCGGGTGCTCCGGTTTCCTCCCACAGTCCAAAGATGTGCGGGTTAGGTGGATTGGCCATGCTAAATTGCCCTTAGTGTTGGGTGGGGTTACTGGGTTATGGCGATAGGGTGGAGGTGTTGACCTTGGGTAGGGTGCTCTTTCCAAGAGCTGGTGCAGACTCGATGGGCCAAATGGCCTCCTGCACTGTAAATTCTATGATGTCCTCAAAAAATTCCACTAAATTAGTTGGGCACGATCTGCCCTTTATGAACCCATGCTGCGTCTGTCCAATGGGACAATTTCCATCCAGATGCCTCACTATTTCTTCCTTGATGATAGATTCCAGCATCTTCCCTACTACCGAAGTTAAGCTAACTGGCTTACAATTACCCACTTTCTGCCTACCTCCTTTTTTAAATAGTGGTGTCACGTTTGCTAATTTCCAATCCGCTGGGACCACCCAGAGTCTAGTGAATTTCGGTAAATTATCACGAGTGCATTTGCAATTTCCCTAGCCAGGAACAGGTGCCGGAATGTGGCGACTAGGGGCTTTAGCCCCATTAGCTTGCCCATCACTACCTCCTTAGTGATAACAATGGTCTCAAGGTCCACCTGTCATAGCCTCATTTCCATCAGTCACTGACATGTGATTTGTGTCTTCCACGGTCTTTCCTCCTCGTTAGGATGAATTTCTGTTGTGCTTCCCGAATAACCGCAAAAAACCTCTGCCATTGCTGTCCTTGACTTGTCCCGTTTAATGTTGATTTAATATCAGGAACTTGTTGAACATTTAGGCTAGCCTGTGTATTGTTCGCATTATATTTTAATTTGAACTCGTGTTCTGTTCTCGGTTTGCTTTGCAAATTTTATTGGGGTATTTTTAACACGGGGCTAAATAGCTAGCTTTTAAACCAGACCAAGGCACGCCAGCAGCACGGTTCAATTCCTGTACCAGCCTCCCTGAACAGGCGTGGAATGTGGCGACTAGGGGCTTTTCACAGTAACGTCATTTGAAGCGTACTTGTGACAAGCGATTTTCATTTCATCTTTTCATTTCATATTTCAGTCATCCAGCTCACCATTTTCCTAGAAGGTTCTGAATCAGCTGGTAAATGCCGTAACCACATCATTCGAACCATGTTAACTGAAAGATTGCAGGTTTCTCTCAGTAGTCTACAAAACTACGGTAGTGGTTATAGTACCATAAACTTCTGTTTCCCAGTTTGGAAAATGTAGCAGTCAGCTAAAACTCCTGAAATGCCCTTTCCATTCAGAAGTTTCCATGATTGCAGGAAAAAATGGTCATGCTCGTGTGAAGTATTAGAGTATTTAGCACCAATGGAAATAAACTTGTCGAGTGGGGGTGAAATCTCTACCAGAGGTGGACTTTCAGGTGGAATTTCCTGAGTTTGGGTATTTCAAAATAACCACTCCACATGTTCCTTTGCTAATTTTGTGATAACTGATTTGTTTGATTCTACAATAAAGGTTTATTTTTAAAGCTACATAGTTCTAAAGGAAGGTAGGAGCTTTTCACAGTAACTTCATTGCAATGTAAACCTACTTGTGACAATAAAGATTATTTAAAAATATACAACTAATAATTTTAAGTATCAGCACTGTCTGCACAAAGTATTGTGGGGAATAAAGGAAATTACTTCAAGCTATCTTATTTAAAATACTATGACTCTAAAACATCTAGCAAAATAAAAGACTTAAATGCAACACATTTTTAAATTATACATGTTTCTGGTCTTGTGCAGGATGTCACAATCACTAATGATGGAGCAACAATCCTCAAGCTTCTTGAAGTGGAGCACCCAGCTGCCAAAGTGTTATGTGAATTAGCTGAACTTCAGGACAAGGAAGTTGGGGATGGTACAACATCAGTTGTAAGTAAATTTGTATCAATTTGCTTGATTTTTTTTAAAAGCTCAATAAATTAACCTGAATCAATCTAAGCATAAATGTGTTAAGCTAGTAACTATTTTAACTCTTTATTGACCAACACCACCGTCATCAGTCATCAGTGTAATGTCAGCACTGTCGGTTGAGAGACCACAGTATTATCACGACCTATTGTCTTGAATTAACTCTGATGTGGAGATGCCGGCATTGGACTGGGGTGGTCACAGTCCGAAATCTTATAACACCAGGTTAAAGCCAAACAGGTTTGTTTGGTGTCACTCTCTTTCGGAGCACAGTTCCTTCATTAGGTGAGTTGAATTGACCACTGCTTTCAAGGCCTACCGAAACGTGGCTGCCAATACCTCCCCATTCTGATTAAGCTCATAATTCTTAATCGCCAGCACCCTCTTCCCACAGAACTCCTTGTCTGCCAAAAGCCCCGAAACCCTTGGCTGCAGAAAAATACTTTTCACTGTCCTTCGGTACATCTGACAATAAATATCAATCGATCCAACCTCCAGCCCGGCTTCTGTGCTTCACCCAACAAAGTCTCACGTCTAGATAATGCAGAGCGTGGTCCGAAATCATTATTCTGCTCCTATCAGCCCCGCACGGCTCACTGCAAAAATGATGTAAATCCGGGAATATACCCAGATGTGAATACACACATGGAAAAGGAGCCCCCCCCCCTTGGGGGGGCGGGGGGGGGGCGCGAAGAGAGAAGATGAATGGGTGGGAGGGTAATATTTTAAGATCCAAAAACTTGTAACCTGGGTAATTGGATTTTACAAAAGTTATTTTTCTGCATCCTGTTGTCCTCAAGTTGGCAATGTGCTTAATTATTCATGAGTACTGTATTTTAGATATAGATGAATTAATTTTTCCAATTACAAGTGGAAATATCCTGTCATTTTAAATTAAGATCGGAATTGGTACATTAAAATTGGGTTTTCAGAATTTAAAATGTGACGGTGCGTAATCTCTATCATATATCAATTACTTTCTCCCAGTTGTTCAATAAGTTTGATTTTGTGTATAAAGAGATTGTTAGTTTACCTTTGGGTTTCTCATTGTTTTATGGGAAACAAATGCATCTGCCACTTGTGAAAATGGGATGGGCGGACAATTAATACTTTGAACAGATCGAGTTTCTTTGATCTTAATACAGGTTATTATTGCTGCTGAACTACTTAAGGGTGCAGATGAATTGGTGAAACAGAAAATTCACCCAACCTCAATCATTGGTGGTTATCGTCTTGCCTGCAAGTAAGTTCTGATGAAATGTTCAATATGTCCGATACGATTAATACAATTGCTTAAGGCTTGTCCAAATGTATTGCAGATTTTATCAATCTCTCTGGCATGAGATACTGGTTGTGTTTGTGTACAAGTTGAAATCTGTTTGATAGTGAACATTTTTTGGGTGTGTTGAAATTTGTCAATGCATTTGTAACATTTGTTTTATCAGAAAACAATGGTAAAGCAGCAAATACAGTAATACATGACACAATTACAGGTGAAAATGAGTAGATGAGAACAAAGTAAATTGGAGTAGTGATTAGTTGAAGCCAAGTTTCGAACAAATAAGTGGAAAGAGGACGTTTACAACAGTTATCTAATTGTTGTATGATGCAAATGAGACTTTTTTAATAAAGAAGTTTATTCATTATACCTGGCACCAAAATGTGTTAATGGGCTTGAGTTTTAATATATATATATATATATATATTTTTTTTAAATTTGCCCATAATCTGATTAACTATTCTTATACAGATAGCTTTTCCCCTGTGCTATGTGGGAAATGTTGAAGGGTTGTTTAGGGCTATTAATTATTCCTTTGAGCAGGTTACCTGTCCTTTTAAGAAATTGTTGGGGCTCAACCGTCATTAGTGATCTAAATGTGAACGTCATTAGCCAACTTCTGTTGTTTGCTGCTGTAACATTTATTTTGTGCTGGATAAACGCAAATGATAAACAACTGCTCCAATCAATGCCGTTAGCGGGAGTTATTTTGTTTCCTTTGACCTCATTTATTTTAAAAGAATGGTGGAATGATAGTACAGCTTCAGTCTTACTTTTTTAGTTTTAAAAACATGCATACCTGAATTCTTATCTTGGGAATTGTTTTACTAAATATTGCTTTCTTGTCTGGTGCTCTATTTGATAAATGATTAATCTTTCCAGGAACCCACATCGTTTGACTAGCTTGACTTTCTTCTTGGCTTGCTAGTTATTGCTTGTGGGGAGAAAAACGTTGTCTGTCATAATAATGTGCTGAATTTGTTTCTGTACAAATAATATGGCTGAACAGAAGTTGTATTTAACTTTTCTGGAATTGCGAGTTGCTGGCTTGACCAACATTTATTGCCCATCTCTAATTGCCCTTGAAAAGGTGGTGGTGAGGCTGGATATTTTATAATGTTGACGTACCCTTGATTGTGCGCAGTTGCGCTGTTCCAAATAGCTGCGTAAAGTGATTTAAATTATTGTCTTGCTGAGAATTGTTCATTACAAATGGGCCAGAAATACTCTGGCTCAGTGTTATATTTCATGTGATCATTAACTGAGAAATTTGGTTGGCAGTGAGTTTGCTTTAACCAAGAGGAACAGCTGATTTATGGTCTGATGTTGAATATTGTATTCATAAACCTGCTGTTAATTTACTTCACTAAAGCTTCTAGAATTGTACACATTTGTACTTCAGGTTGTTCATGTTCAGTAATGCTCATTTAGGAATGAAAAGTTTGTCATTTACAATTTGGTAATTTTAAAAATGTTTTTATTAACAGGGAGGCGGTTCGTTACATCCAGGAGAATCTGACTATTAATATGGATGAATTAGGCAGAGAGTGTCTTGTCAATGCTGCCAAAACCTCCATGTCATCAAAAATAATTGGAGTGTATCTTTCTAACAAAAATTGCTGGTGCATTCGAGATGTGTTCCATTTCTAATATCTTTGCTGCTGACTTCCTTCTAGCTGAGAGTACTATTGTTCAATATTGTGACTCTTGTCCTTTGTTCCAGTGAGCATTCCAAATATCGGTGTTTTTGAAGGGCCATTTTCAGCAGGGCACGAAATATAGCTATATTTTCAACATTCGCAAAATGTTGATGCCAGTGTGTTGTGCAGTTACCCTAATGAGTACCAGTTGGGAGTTTTCTGCTGTTTTGTTCATTAAAAGAATCAAGTGCAATAGGAAATTTTAAAAGTACCTTTTTCATGAATGTAATTGAAATACAAGCTTCAAAATTACATTTTTTTAATACCTGCAGTATTATATCTTGCCACAAGCATCAGGTTTCAAATTCTCCAGCTAGCTTGATATATATAATAAAAGTCAGTGAAACCTTTTTACTTCAGCTCACTTCTATTACAAAATACGGTTGGGCTTGTGATCACTTGCATTTAATTTGTCGCTGTTCTGTTTCCACTTGTCTTGAAATGACAGCATTATTTCCTGTAATGTTTTTTTAAAAATATATTTTATTCAAAATTTTGTGGCCAAACATAACAGTACATAGTTTTTCCTTTGAACAACAACAAAGCAATATAAATAACCGTGGCCAATTTTAAACAAATAAATAAATAATATATAAACAAAACTGAACTGAGTGGCAACTGCCTTGTCAAAAATAGTTACTCTCCAAAGATACAATCCAATATACATTACCTATAACAAGTGTCTATACATATACAATGACATCCCTGAGAGTCCGTCCGGTTCTCCTTTCCCCCCCCCCCCCCCCCCCCCCCCCCCATGGGTTGCTGCTGTTGTCTTCTTTTCCATTCCCTCTATCTTCCTGTGAGGTCATGATGTGGAGATGCCGGCGTTGGACTGGGGTGAGCACAGTACGAAGTCTTAAAACATCAGGTTAAAGTCCAACAGGTTTGTTTCGATGTCACTCGCTTTCGGAGCGCTGCTCCTTCCTCAGGTTCACCTGAGGAAGGAGCAGCGCTCCGAAAGCTAGTGACATCGAAACAAACCTGTTGGACTTTAACCTGATGTTGTAAGACTTCGTACTGTTCCTGTGAGGTAGTCGACGAACGGTTGCCACCGTCTGGTGAACCCTTGAGCCGAACCCCTTAATACGAACTTGATCCGTTCTAACTTTATAAACCCTGCCATGTCGTTTATCCAGGTCTCCACACCCGGGGGTTTGGCTTCCTTCCACATTAACAATATCCTGCGCCGGGCTACTAGGGACGCAAAGGCCAAAACATCAGCCTCTCTTGCCTCCTGCACTCCCGGCTCTTCTGCAACCCCGAATATAGCCAATCCCCAGCTTGGTTCGACCCGGACCCCCACCACCTTCGAAAGCACCTTTGCCACCCCCACCCAGAACCCCTGTATTGCCGGGCATGACCAGAACATGTGGGTGTGATTCGCTGGGCTTCTCGAGCATCTCCCACACCTATCCTCTACCCCCCAAAATTTACTGAGCCATGCTCCAGTCATATGCACCCTGTGTAGAACCTTGAATTGTATCAGGCTTAGCCTGGCACACGAGGACGATGAGTTTACCCTACGTAGGGCGTCAGCCCACAGCCCCTCCTCAATCTCCTCCCCCAGCTCTTCTTCCCATTTCCCTTTCAGCTCATCTACCATGATCTCCCCCTCGTCCCTCATTTCCCTATATATGTCCGACACCTTACCATCCCCCACCCATGTCTCTGAGATCACTCTATCCTGCACCTCCTGCGTCGGGAGCTGCGTGAATTCCCTCACCTGTTGCCTCGCGAAAGCCTTCAGTTGCATATACCGAAATGTATTCCCTTGGGGCAACCCATATTTTTCCGTCGGCGCACCCAGACTCGCAAACGTCCCATCTACGAACAGATCTCAATTGTACTACCCCAGCTCTTTGCCATGCTCCAAATCCCCCATCCATTCTCCCCGGAACAAACCTATGTTTATTTCTTATCGGGGACCGCACCGAGGCTCCTGTCTTTCCCCTATGCCGTCTCCACTGCCCCCAAATTTTCAATGTAGCCACCACCACCGGGCTTGTGGTGTATTTCTTCGGTGAGAACGGCAACGGTGTCGTCACCATTGCTTGTAGGCTAGTCCCCCTGCAGGACGCCCTCTCCAATCTCTTCCACGCCGCTCCCTCCCCTTCTCCCATCCACTTACACACCATTGAAACATTGGCGGCCCAGTAATAGTCGTTTAGGCTCGGTAGTGCCAACCCCACCCTGTCCCTACTACGCTGCAAAAATCCCCTCCTCACTCTCTGGGTCTTCCCGGCCCACACACAACTCATAATACTCTTCTCGATTCTCTTGAAAAAAGCCTTCGTGACCACCACCGGGAGGCACTGAAACACAAAAAGGAATCTCGGGAGGGCCACCATTTTAACCGCCTGCACCCTACCTGCCAGTGACAGGGACACCATGTCCCATCTCTTGAAATCCTCCTCCATCTGTTCCACCAACCGCGTTAAATTAAGCCTGTGTAATGTACCCCAATTCTTGGCTATCTGGATCCCCAAGTACCGGAAGTCCCTTGTTATCCTCAACGGTAAATCCTCTATTTCCCTGCTCTGCTCCCCTGGATGCACCACGAACAACTCACTTTTCCCCATGTTCAATTTATACCCTGAAAAATCCCCAAACTCCCCAAGTATCCGCATTATCTCTGGCATCCCCTCCGCCGGGTCCGCCACATACAACAACAAATCATCCGCATACAGAGATACCCGGTGTTCTTCTCCTCCCCTGAGTACTCCCCTCCACTTCCTGGAACCCCTCAATGCTATGGCCAGGGGCTCAATCGCCAGTGCAAACAATAACGGGGACAGAGGACATCCCTGCCTTGTCCCTCTATGGAGCCGAAAATAATCAGACCCCCGTCCATTCGTGACCACGCTCGCCATCGGGACCCTATACAGCAACTGTACCCATCTCCAAAGCCAAATCTCCTCAGCACCTCCCACAAATAATCCCACTCCACTCTATCAAATGCTTTCTCGGCATCCATCGCCACCACTATCTCCGCTTCCCCCTCTGGTGGGGGCATCATCATTACCCCTAGCAGCCTCTGTATATTTGTGTTCAGCTGTCTCCCCTTCACAAACCCAGTTTGGTCCTCATGAACCACCCCCGGGACACAATCCTCTATCCTCATTGCCATTACCTTGGCCAGAATCTTAGCATCCACATTCAGGAGGGAAATGGGCCTATAGGACCCGCATTGCAGCGGGTCTTTTTCCTTCTTTAGGAGGAGCGATATCGTTGCCTCTGACATAGTCGGGGGCAGCTGCCCCCTTTCCCTAGCCTCATTAAAGGTTCTCATCAGTCGCGGGGCCAGCAAGTCCATATATTTCCTATAGAATTCCACTGGGAATCCGTCTGGTCCCGGGGCCTTCCCCGCCTGCATGCTTCCAATCCCTTTCACTACTTCCTCCGTCTCAATCTGTGCTCCCAGTCCTGCCCTCTCCTGCTCCTCCACCTTCGGAAATTCCAGCTGATCTAGAAAGCACATCATTCTCTCCTTCCCTTCCGGGGGCTGAGCTTCATATAATCTTTCATAAAATGCCTTGAACACTCCATTCACTCTCCCCGCTCCATCTCTCCCTCCTCATCTCTCACCCCCCCTATCTCCCTCGCTGCTCCCCTTTTCCTCAGTTGGTGGGCCAGCAACCTGCTCACCTTCTCCCCATATTCGTACTGTACACCCTGTGCCTTCCTCCATTGTGCCTCTGCATTACCCGTAGTCAACAAGTCAAATTCTACATGTAGCCTTTGCCTTTCCCTGTACAGTCCCTCCTCCGGTGCCTCCGCATATTGTCTGTCCACCCTCAAAAGTTCTTTCAACAACCACTCCCTTTCCCTACCCTCCTGCTTTCCTTTGTGCCCTGAGAGATATCAGCTCCCCTCTAACCACAGCCTTCAACGCCTCCCAGACCACTCCCACCTGAACCTCCCCATTGTCATTGAGTTCCAAGTACCTTTCAATACACCCCCTCACCCTTAAACACACCCCCTCATCTGCCAATAATCCTAGGTCCATTCTCCAGGGCGGGTGCTGTTCTTTTTCCTCCCCTATCTCCAGGTCCACCCAATGTGGAGTGTGGTCCGAAATAACTATAGCCGTGTACTCCGTCCCCGTCACCTTCGGGATCAGGGTCCTTCCTAAAACAAAAAAAGTCTATCCGTGAATAGACTTTGTGGACATAGGAGAAAAACGAGAACTCCTTACTCCTAGGTCTACTAAATCTCCAGGGGTCTACTCCTCCCATCTGCT
The DNA here is from genome assembly GCF_047496885.1 of Scyliorhinus torazame. Classification (NCBI taxonomy): domain Eukaryota; kingdom Metazoa; phylum Chordata; class Chondrichthyes; order Carcharhiniformes; family Scyliorhinidae; genus Scyliorhinus; species Scyliorhinus torazame. The sequence goes on from NC_092707.1 coordinate 220,430,667, forward strand.
CCATAAAGTCCTTGAGCACCCTAGCTGCAGCCGGCCTCCTTCCGGTCCTGGACCTCGATCTGTCCAGCACCGTATTAAAATCTCCACCCATTACCAACTTTCCCGCCTCTAGGTCCGGGATGCGTCCCAACATACGCCTCATAAAATTGGCATCATCCCAGTTCGGGGCATATACGTTCACTAAAACCACCACCTCCCCTTGCAATCTGCCACTCACCATCACGTATCTGCCCCCACTATCCGCCACTATGGTCTTTGCCTCAAACATTACCCGCTTCCCCACTAATATAGCCACCCCCCTGTTTTTTGCGTCTAGCCCCGAATGAAACACCTGCCCCACCCATCCTTTGTGAAGTCTGACCTGGTCTATCAGTTTCAGATGCGTCTCCTGCAGCATAACTGCGTACAGTTCTGGTCACCGCATTATAGGAAGGACGTGGAGGCTTTGGAGCGGGTGCAGAGGAGATTTACCAGGATGTTGCCTGGTATGGAGGGAAAGTCTTATGAGGAAAGGCTGATGGACTTGAGGTTGTTTTCGTTGGAGAGAAGAAGGTTAAGAGGAGACTTAATAGAGGCATACAAAATGATCAGGGGGTTGGACAGTGAGAGCCTTCTCCCGCGGATGGATATGGCTGGCACGAGGGGACATAACTTTAAACTGAGGGGTAATAGATATAGGACAGAGGTCAGAGGTAGGTTCTTTACGCAAAGAGTAGTGAGGCCGTGGAATGCATTACCTGCTACAGTAGTGAACAACATTGAGGGCATTTAAAAGTTTATTGGATAAACATATGGATGATAATGGCATAGTGTAGGTTAGATGGCTTTTGTTTCGGTGCAACATCGTGGGCCGAAGGGCCTGTACTGCGCTGTATTGTTCTATGTTCTATAACCACATCTGCCTTAAGTTTTTTTAGGTGTGCCCTCTTAATCGGCCCGTTCAGCCCTCTCACATTCCACGCGATCAGCCGGGTTGGGGCGCTCTTTACCCCCCCCCCCCCTTGTCGACTAGCCATCTCCTTTTTCAATCCAGCTCCTCACCCGGTTCCCACGTAGCCGTATCTCCCCCCAACGGCGCCCTCTCGCCCCGACCACCCCACCCCATACCAGCTCCCCCTTCTCCCCAGCAGCAGCGACCCAGTTAACCCCCCCCCCCCCCCCCGCTAGATCCCTTTCTAGCGTAATTGCACCCCCCATGTTGCTCCCAGAAGTCAGCAAACTCTGGCCGACCTCGGCTTCCCCCCGTGACCTCGGCCCCCACTGTGCGAGGCCCCCTCCTTCCTGCATCCCTGTTCCCGCCATGATTACCATAGCGCGGGAACAAAGCCCACACTTTCCATTTGGCCCCGCCCCCAATGGCCGGCGCCCCCAGCTCCTCATCCTCTCTTTCCCCCCCCCCCCCCCCCCCCCTCCCCTACGACATGGGGAAGAGAGAAAAGTTACAGGGTCGCAGGATTAACAACTTGGGAAATCATCTCTTCCCCCATTTCACCCCACGTAATCACCCCACCACTTTGTCCCAAACGTTCTTTTTCTAGCCCTCTTATTCCAGTTTCTCCTCGACAATAAATGTCCACGCCTCTTCTGCCGTTTCAAAGTAGTGCTGTTTCCCTTGATGTGTGACCCACAGTCTTGCCGGCTGCAGCATTCCAAATTTAACCTTCCTTTTGTGCAGCACTTGCCTTGGCCCGATTAAAGCTTGCCCACCTTCTCGCTACCTCCGCACTCCAATCTTGATATACGCGGATCACCGCGTTCTTCCACCTACTGCTCCGGGTTTTCTTTGCCCATCTGAGGACCATCTCTCTGTCCTTATATCGGAGAAATCTCACCGCTATGGCTCGAGGAATTTCTCCAGCCCTCGGTCTTCGCGCCATAAGCTCCCTCCACCTCCAACGGGCCCGTCGGAGCCTCCGATCCCATTAACGAGTGAAGCATCGTGCTCACATATGCCCCGACATCCGCCCCTTCTGCACCTTCGGGAAGACCAAGAATCCTTAAATTCTTCCTCCTCGCATTATTCTCCAGCACCTCCAGCCTTTCCACACACCTTTTGTGTTGTGCCTCGTGCATCTCTGTCTTCACCACCAGACCCTGTATTTCGTCCTCATTCTCAGCAGCCTTTGCCTTCACGACCCGAAGCTCCTGCTCCTGGGTCTTTTGCTCTCCTTTAGTCCTTCAATCTCCTGTAATATCGGGGCCAACAGCTCCTTCTTCATCTCCTTTTTTAAGTTCTTCCACGCAGCGCCGCAGGAACTCTTGTTGGTCAGGGCCCCATATTAAACTGCCAACTTCCGACGCCATCTTTCTTTGTGCTTGCCTTCCTGGCCGCTGCTCTAGAGGATCCAACGCAATCCAGCCACTTTCCTCTCCTTTTTCCATCTGTGTCCAGGGGGATTCCCTTCTGGTTTACCGCACAGTGTTTTTAGCCGTTAAAATTGCCGTTGGCGCTCCTATCAAGAGCCCAAAAGTCCGTTCCACCGGGAGCTGCCGAAACGTGTGACCTAGCTGGTCATCGCCGCACCCGGAAGTCCCATTTCCTGTAATGTTAACCAACAAATTAAATTTTCATGTTAATTATTCTAAAAAGCCTTTGTTTCTTTGTGGGTTTGAGATGGCTACCATTGAATTGTGTGAATGAGTGGAAATTATCCACTGACTTGCCTTCTGTGCATATCTGACTCTGCTCCCAAGTCAGCAGATTATAAGCTATAATACTTTCTGTTTAACGTAGCTTCTTGCCAGTGAGGGGAATTGAGTTTTTAAATGTGCTTTATTTACGTAACCCTTGATTTAAACTTAAAACAATTTTGAACCTTGACTTGAATCACAGTGATGCGGACTTCTTTGCCAACATGGTGGTAGATGCAGCTCATGCAGTAAAATTTACAGATGCCAAGGGTCAGGCTCGCTATCCAATCAAGGCTATAAATTTGCTTAAAGCACATGGACGGAGCCAGAGAGAGAGCCTTTTGGTAAATGGGTATGCGCTCAATTGTACTGTTGGTTCACAAGGTAAATATCAACAACAATAACGTCCGATCTGGTTAAACTAATATTGGATTGCATTTGTTTATTGTCACGTGAACCGAGGTACAGTGAAAAATATTTTTCTGGAGCAGCTCAACAGATCATTAAGTACATGGAAAGAAAAGGGAATAAAAGAAAATACATAATAGGGCAACCCAAGGTATACAATGTAACGCCATAAGTACCGTCATCGGATGAAGCATATAGGGGTATAGTGTTAATGAGGTCAGTCCATGAGAGGGTCATTTAGGAGTCTGGTAAAAGCGGGGAAGAAGCTCTTTTGAGTCTGTTTGTGCGTGTTCTCCGATTTCTGTATCTCCTGCCCGATGGAAGAAGTTGGAAGAGTGAGTAAGCCGGGTGGGAGGGGTCTTCTGATTATACTGCCCGCTTTCCCCGGGCAGCGGGAGGTGTAGATGGAGTCAATGGATGGGAGGCAGGTTCGTGTGATGGACTGGGCTGTGTTCATGACTCTCTGAAGTTTCTTGCGGTCTTGGGCTGAGCAGTTGCCATACCAGGCTGTGATGCAGCCAGATGGGATGCTTTCTATGGTGCATCTATAAAAGTTGGTAAGAGTTAATGTGGACATGTCGAATTCCCTTAGTTTCCTGAGGAAGTATAGGTGCTGTTGTGCTTTTTTGGTGGTAGCGTCGACGTGGGTGGACCGGGACAGATTTTTGAGATGTGCACACCTAGGAATTTGAAATTGCTAACCATCTCCACCTCTGCCCTGTTGATGCTGACAGGGGTGTGTACCATGCTTTGCTTTCTGAAGTCAATGACCAGCTCAGTTTTGCTGGCATTGAGGGATAGATTGTTGTCACTACACCACTCCACTAGGTTCTGAATCTCCCTCCTGTATTCTGTCTCGTAGTTATTCGAGATCCGGCCCACTATGGTTGTATCGTCAGCAAACTTGTCGATGGAGTTGGAACCAAATTTTGCCTCGCAGTCGTGTGTGTACAGGGAGTAGAGTAGGGGGCTAAGTATGCAGCCTTGCGGGGCCCCAGTATTGAGGACTACTGTGGAGGAGGTGTTGTTGTTTATTCTTACTGATTGTGGTCTGTGGGTTAGAAAGTCGAGGATCCAGTTGCGGAGTGAAGAGCCAAGTCCTAGGTTTTGGAGCTTTGATATGAGCTTGGCTGGGATTATGGTGTTGAAGGCAGAGCTGTAGTCAATAAATAGGAGTTTGATGTAGGAGTCCTTGTTGTCGAGATGCTCTCGGGATGAGTGTAGGGCCAGGGAAATGGCGTCTGCTGTGGACCGGTTGCGGCGGTCTGCGAATTGCAGTGGATCAAGGCGTTCTGGGAGTATGGAGGTGATGCGCTTCATGACCAACCTCTCGAAGCACTTCATTACAACTGAAGTCAGGGCCACCGGATGGTAGTCATTGAGGCACGTTGCCTGGTTCTTCTTTGGCACCAGTATGATGGTGGTCTTCTTGAAGCAGGTGGGGACCTCGGAGTGGAGTAGGGACAGGTTAAAGATGTCCACGAATACCTCTGCCAGCTGGTCTGCGCAGGTTGGTCTGAGTGCACGATCAGGGATCCCGTCTGGGCCCGTCGCCTTCCGAGGGTTCACTTTCTGGAAGACCAATCTGACTATGGTGGGTATGGGTGAGTTATTCGGCTGCTGGGGCACTCGACAGCGGATTGTTGGTTACCTGCTCGAACCGAGCACAGACTGCATTGAGTTCATCGGGGAGGGGTGTACGGCTGCTGGAGATACTGCTCGGCTTAACTTTGTAGCCCGTTATGTTTAGTCCTTGCCACAACCGCCAAGAGTCTGTCTGTGACTCTAGCTTGGTTTGATATTCTCTCTTGACATTCCGGATGGCTTTGCGGAGGTCGTACCTGGATTTCTTGTATACGTCAGGGTCGTCTGACTTGAACGCCTCAGACCTGTCCTTCAGTAGGGAGTCAATCTCGTGATTGAGCCATGGTTTCCGGTTGGGGAACGTACGTACTGCTCTCTTTGGCACGCAGTCATCCACACATTTGCTGATGAAGTCTGGCGGTGGTGGCATACTCATTTAAGTTGGTCGCTGAGTTCTTCAATATGGACCAGTCCACTGTCTCTAAGCAGTCACGTAAGAGCTCTTCTGTCTCCTCGGACCAGCACTGCACGACCTTCTTGGCTAGATTCTCCCGCTTGAGTTTCTGCTTGTATGCCGGGAGAAGGAGCACTGTCCTATGGTCTGATTTCCCAAAGTGCGGTCGGGGGATGGAACGGTAGGCGCCCTTGATTTTTGAGTAGCAGTGGTCAAGAATGTTGTCGTCCCTGTTGGGACAGGAGATGTGCTGGTGGGATTTTGGAAGTACACTCTTGAGGTTGGCCTTGTTGAAGTCTCAGGCCACGGTGAACAAGGCCTCTGGGTGTTCTGTTTCGTAGTTGTTTCTAACTGTGTGCAGTTCGTTCAGCGCCTTCCTCACTTCTGCCTGGGGTGGGGTGTAGACCCTGTGATAATGGCTGAAGTGAACTCGCGTGGAAGATAGTATGAGCGGTACTTTACGGTTAGGTATTCCAGGTCCGGGAGCAGTAGTTTGCCGGGGTCGCCACATCCAAGTACCAGGAGGAGTTGATGAGGAGGCACACCCCTCCACCCTTTGCTTTGCCCGACGATGCCCGGTGAATTGAAAAGCCTTTAGGTTGTATGGCACAGTCCGGTGAGGCTGGGGTGAGCCATGTCTCTGTGAAACCGAGCACACAGCAGTCTCTTTCTTCCCTCTGAGAGGTAAGCCTAGCGTTAAGTTCATGCAGCTTGTTTTCGATCGCTTGGACGTTTGCCAGGGGTATGCTGGGGAGAGGGGTCTTGAAATCGCGTTGCTTCAGTCTAACCTGCAGACCGCCGCGTTTCCCTCGCTTCCTCGGTCGGCAGCTGCGGCTGGATGGTCCTGGGATCCGATGGGAGAAGTCTGACCCTGTAGAAGGTAGGTGGTTGCGTCTGGTGGGGACCAGGGTGCTGGTTATGTTGCTGGGGGGGGCATATTTGCGATCTGGTTGGGTCCTGGCGTTCTGGAGCGCGTTTGGATACTTGTCTGTGCCATTTCGAGAGTCCTGGGTCGTGGCAGGGGCTTCCTGAGGCAGGTTGGGCTGGGTCCCGTGGTGTGTTTCCTCCTTGGGCGCTTGTGGGGTCGGGTCTTGAAGTAGGCCCAGTTGGGCCTCTACCTGGATTTTTCTTTCTTCCATCTCCAGGTAGGTCGGGTTGCTGGGGTCGAGTTGGGCCGGGCCTCATCGTCGGGAGCTCCGGGGACTGGGCCGGGTGATCCTGGGGCTGGCGTTGGTAGTTAGGCCAGGTTGGGAGCTCTGAGGTCTGGGTCGGCTCCAAATCGAGGTTGGGGCTTCACTTCCGGTTTGGGCACGATCCGCTTCCAGGTCGTGGAGGTCGGGTCAAAAGGACTCCACGGGCCTCGGAGGATGTTCAAGCCTGCAAGAAAAGATGAAAGAGAGAGGTTAGTAATAATGTTAGTCTTAGAATCTAAATTGTAAGTTAAGTAAAAACTCAATCTGTTGGGGAGAGCTTGCAGAGAGTCACCTCGCTCCGGCGCCAGTGCTTTCAGCAGAATGTCTTAATACCGTAATCTGAGTCAGTGAGTTGGAGACAAGGCAGGACCTATTCCTCAGCAAATAGCAAAACAATCAATGTTTTGATTCACTCAGTGCAGTCTTTTAAGAGCCTCTGCAGATTGCAGCATCAGGACTCAGCTGACAAAAATGCAGAAATGCAATATGCATTACATGGAGCACTGTTATTTACTAATTATTTGTAAAATAAATTCCATTTGCTTACAGCTTACAGCGAATGACTTTTTAATGAAGGCTATCTACTTAATTAATCTGGTTGGTTTCCAATAATGCAGGTTTAGTATTAAGATAGCTTTTGTCAATTGAGCACAAAATTCTTAATAGCATATTAATTCAAACTCCAAAATAATATGTGCACGAAAACAAGATTTTGAAACTGCCGACAAATGTGTACATGTCTCTAAAATGTAGCTGGGCATCAAAAACCAATGGAATGCTAGTTTTAGTAACTGGGTACAAATGTAAAAGAGAAGAATTTCTGCTACAGCTATATAAAACACTGGTTAGTCCACTCGTGGAGTATTGTGTGTAGTTCTGGGTGCTGTGCTGTAGAAAGGATATATTGTGCTTGGGACGAGTTTAGTGCAGATTCATCGAAGTAGGCTGCATGAATTAAAATGAGAAAAAACTTCTATTCCCTGCAATGCAGAAAGTGAAGCTTCCAGGGAAGAGTGATATAAATTATTTTTTTAAATCTCAATCATGGTCGGTAAACATAAAGCTTTTCTGCTAGTCTGGGGATCGAGGGCAAGCAGGAGTGTACCTTAAAATCAGAACCAGGCCATTCAACTGAGATTTAGAATTTTTTTAGCTGTTGATGATCATTCAATCTAATTGCTGCTGACTGCAGCATCAATGTATCGTTATGCAATAAAAGCCACATTCACCTGAGGAAGGAGCAGCGCTCCGAAAGCTAGTGACATCGAAACAAACCTGTTGGACTTTAACCTGGTGTTGTAAGACTTCGTACAATAAAAGCAGAATCATAGATTCCGACAATGCAAAAGGCGGCCATTTGGCCCATTGACTCTGCAGCAACCCTCCGGAAGAGCACCCTACCTCGGCCAATGCCTTACCCTATTGCAGTAACTCAGTAACTCAACCTAACCTTAAGGGCAGCACGGTGGCACAATGTTCGTGTGGAGTTTGCACATTCTGTCCATGTTTGTGTGGGTTTCGCCCTCACAACCCAAAGATGTGCAGGGTAGGCGAATTGGCCATGCTAAATTGCCCCTTAATTGGACAAAATGAATTGGGTACTCGAAATTTTTCAAAACCAGGAAAAAAACTCCCTAGCCTTTAGGACACTAAGGGGCAATTTTAACGAGGCCAGTCCACCTAACCTGCACATCTTTGGACTGGGAGGAAACCAGAGCCCCATGCAGACACTGAGAGAATGTGTAAACTCCATACAATAACCCAAGGTCGGAATCGAACCACTGTGAAAGCGGCAGTGCTAGCCACTGCCACTACGCAGAAGTTTACTTAAAATGTATAACACCTGTGTGCTTTTGTCCCTGAATGTTAAATGAATATAAATTAACCTTTTTATACAATAATACTAATTTGTACTCAAGTGATTGGTGATCTGGTTGCACAGATACTGGCAACCCGATTGCCCATTCTTTCTTTGTGCTCAGTTCGGCTAATCAACTGCAGATTATTTAGCATCCGAGCTAAGCTCAATCGTCTTGTCAGCTAAATAAATTTGACTGGGTAACAGTAACAACTGCATTTGAATCTGACCGAGTCTGTCAGCTTGAGGACCTGTGCAGTACTTCTATATCACAACCATTGAGGAAGCATATGCACATTTTAATTTTATAATTATTTTTTTTTAAGGCTAAATTTGTGGTACACTTTTGAAATAGTTAGAACCTAAGATCTGATGGGGTTTTTTTTTTTTTTGTCCCAACAGAATTCACTTTCCACATCCATGTTTTGAATTCATTAATGCAATTTTTATTTTAATTCAGTTAAAATTAACTGAAATATTTCTATTTTCAGCAATGACCAAAAGAATAATTAACGCTAAGATTGCATGTTTGGACTTCAGCCTGCAGAAGACAAAAATGAAGTTGGGTATCCAAGTTGTCATATCTGACCCAGAAAAGTTGGACCAAATTAGACAGAGGTATGAAAGGATTGAAGCTGGAAATGGGAGAGTGTGCACTATTCTTGAATCACTTATTCTGGTGAACACTTGTGGGTACTTAACCCTTAAATTTAAACAAATATTTGTTGATTTATCCTGAGATTGCAATTGAGTATTTAGGGAGTTTAATTTTATTGTAATTGGAGTTTTGGGATCTCCCTCCACTTTCTCGTCCTCGCTGAACCCGATTGTCCATGAGATGCACCTCCTGCTTCCCTGACCTTATTACTACAAAATTGATACATACCTCTTCATTCACCTGAGGAAGGAGCAGTGCTCCGAAAGCTAGTGTTTGAAACAAACCTCTTGGACTTTAACCTGGTGTTGTAAGACTTCTTACTGTGCTCACCCCAGTCCCAACGCCGGCATCTCCGTATCATACAAAATTGATGGCCACCCAACTTCACTGCTGATGTTGGTGGTTTCTTCTCTTCACATACTTCCCCCGCTCACCGTCAAATTGCCAAATTAAATCCCACTTCAGAAAAAAACATCTCTGCTGCTTCTGTGGTCACAAGCTACTGCCCCATCTCCCTTTCTTAGTGTTTGGTCAGTTATCCCCAGTATCAATGTCCAATTTCCATGCAATTCTATTTGAACCCTCAATTATTTCTCCTACCCCAGCACTGAAACAAAATCACAAATTACACTGTGTGGTAAACTTAACACTATCTTAATTCAGCTGTCTGGAGCCACTGATATGCTGGCCACACATCCACTCTCCAATGCCTCTTCTCCATTGTCGAGCTGAGTGGTCTTGCTTGGTTCCATTCCTCACTGTCTAGTCATAGAATTTACAGTGCAGAAGAAGGCCATTCGGCCCAGCGAGTCTGCACTGGCTCTTTGAAAGAGCACCCTACCCAAGCCCACAACTCCACCCTATCCCTATAACCCAGTAACCCCACCCAACACTAAGGGCAATTTAGCATGGCCAATCCACCTAACCTGCACATCTTTGGACTGTGGGAGGAAACCGGAGCACCCGGAGGAAACCCACGCACACACTGGGAGTGCAGACTCCACACAGATAGTGACCCAAGCCGGGAATCGAACCTGGGACCATGGAGCTGTGAAGCAATTGTGCTAACCACCATGCTACCGTGTTGTCATAACCAGAAAATCTGTAATGACCAGCTTGATTGGATTTTTTGAAGAGGTGACCAGGTATGGGAAATGCATTTGACGTAGACTACTTGGACTTCAGCAAAGCTTTTGATAAGATCCCACATGGGAGACTGATAGTGAAGGTAAGAGCCTATGGGATCCAAGGAAATTTGGCAAATTGGATCCAAAATTGGTTGAATGGCAGGAAGCAGAGGGTGTTGGTTGAGGGCAGTTTTTCGCACTACCCGTCACCATCTCAGCACAACCCCAGCTCACCATGAGTTCAAAAAAGCCATCCGACAGCTGACGAACAACAAGGCCTCTGGCGCAGATGGAATCCCCACAAAAATACTAAAATGCGGCGGAGATGCACTCTTGACGAGAATGCATAACATCATCACCCTTGTCTGGAAGGAAGACAGCATGCCGGATGATCTCAGAGATGCCTTATTTGTGACCATCTTCAAGGAAGGGGACATATCCGACTGCAAAAATTAGAGTGATTTCCCTGCTTTCTGCCTCGGAAAAGGTCATTGCAACCGCAATGCTTCTCAACCGCCTCCTCCTGGTGGCTGAAGAGCTCCTCTCTGTGTCTGTGCGGCTTCCGCCCATCAAGAGGCTCTATGGACATGATCTTCAATGCATGACAAATCCAGGAACAGTGCAGGCAGCAGCATCCACCTCTGTACATGGCCTCCTTCGATCTCGCAAAGGCCTTCGACTCTGTCAACTGTGAGGGACTGTGGAGCATCCTCCTGAAATTCAGCTGCCCGCAGAAATTCGGCACCATTCTCCAGGCCTGCTCCACGATGACATGCAAGCAGTGATCCTCACCAACGGAACCACCACAGACCCAATACATGTGCAAATTGGGGTCAACCGCTGTTCTTCATCTTCCTTGCAGAAAGGGTGCGGCACTCCCAACAGGTGGTACGGTGGTTTGCACTGCTGTCTCACAGCTCCAGGAACCCGGGTTCAATTATGGGCTCGGGTTACTTGAGTTTACACTTTCTCCCCGTGTCGTTGTGGGTTTCCTCCCACAGTCCAAAGATGTGCAGGTTAGGTGGATTGTTCTTGCTAAATTGCCCCTTGGTGTCCAAAAGGTTGGGTGGGGTTATGAGGGTCGGGTGGAGACGTGGGCTTAAGCAGGATGCGGTTTCCAACGGCAGTGTCGACTCAATGTGCTGAATGGCCTCTTCTGAACTGTTAATTCTATGATTCGATGTGCACTCCACCCCGTCACCCTGAAGCTCCCTGCTGGAGTGCAGCTAACCTACCAGACAAGCGGGGAACTGTTCAAACTCCACCTCCAGGCTAGAACCCAGGCCACCCCAACCACTTGTCTAACTAGTATGCAGACGATGCCTGTATGCGCGCACATTCAGAGGCGAGCTACAAACCATCATTGACGCATACACTGAGGGATATGAGAGAATGGGTCTCGGATGAAACACCTGGAAAAGAAAGGTTCTCTGCCAGCCCGCTCCTGCCACACACAACTGCTCTCCAACCATCAAGATGCATGGTGAGCACTTGGACAATGTGAATCATTTCCCATATCTCTGGAACCTCCTCTCGGTGCGAGCAACAAAATCCAACATTGACTCCAATGTGCCATTGCAGTCTTTGGACGCCAGAGGGGCAGAATATTCAGAGACCACAGACCCAGCACCAAGCTCATGGTCTACAAATGAGCCGTAGTCCCCGTCCTCCTGCATGCATCAGATACATGGAAAATATACAGCAGGCCCCACAAATCCTTGGAGGGAGGGCAGCACGGTGGCGCAGGCGTTGGCACCGGGACTACGCCGCTGAGGACCCGGGTTCGAATCCCGGCTCTGGGTCACTGTCCGTGTGGAGTTTGCACATTCTCCCCGTTCTTGCGTGGGTTTGACCCCCCCACAACCCAAAGATGTGCTGGTTAGGTGGATTGGCCATGCTAAATTGTCCCTTAATTGGAGAAAAAAAAAGAATTGGGTACGATTTAAAAAAAAAAAAAAAAAAATTTTTTAAATCAATAAATAAATCCTTGGAGGGATATCACCAACTCTGCCTCTGCAAAATCCTGCAAATCTACTGGCAGAACAGGCGTACCAACACGAGCGTCCTCTCCTAGGCCAATATCCCCAGTATTGAGGCACTGGTCACGCTCGACCAGCTGCGATGGGTGGGCCACAATGTCCGCATTCCTGACAACTCCCAAAACAAGTGCTCTACTCTCAAGCTCCCAATGGCAAGCGATTACTAAGAGGGCAGAGGAAATACTGCAAGGACACTCTGGAGAGAAGACGTTCTCGGTGCCAATCACTTCTAGCGTTGTAGGGTGGAGCATGCGGAGGCGTAGTATAAACAGCGGAAGGGGAGTGCAGAATCCAGTGTGTCCGCCCACCCACGTCATCAAGCATCAGCTGCCAAACCTATGGCAGAGTCTGCGGATCCAGGATCGGACTATTCAGCCACTGTAGAACCCACCTCCCAGAGTGTAAGCAAGTTATCTTCGACGCTGAGGGTTTCTCCAAGAGAATGAGAGAATTTTTCTGACTGAAAGCCTATGCCCGCAGGGATCAGGATAGGCTTGGATTGTTTTCCTTGGAGCAGAGGAGACTGAGGGGGGACATGATTGAGATGTATAAAAATTATGAAGACCACAGGTAGAGTAGGCAGGAAGCAACTTTTCCACTTGGTGGAAAGATCAATGACCAGCGGACGTAGATTTAAGGTAAGGGGCAGGAGGTTTAGAGGGGATGAGAGGAAAACATTTTTTACCCAGAGGATGATGGGAATTTGAATTAGCTGCCTGAAAGGGTGGTGGAGCAAAGACCTTCATAACATTTAAGAAGTATTTAGAGGTGTACTTACAATGTCATGGCATGCAAGGCTTTGGGCCAAGTGCTGGGAAATGGGATTAGAATAGTTAGGTGGTTGTTTTTGACCGGCGCAGGCGCGATCGGCTGAAGGGCCTTTTCCGTGCTGTGTGACGATGACTGCTGTTCCTGTCTGTACCATGTTCCTTCTCGGGACCCCAACATCCACCTGTTTCACATTTACGTGATGCCTTTCGACAACACCAGGTATACTGGTTTCACAAATACGTCGATGGCGACCAGCTCTACTTCACCAACCACTTCTCTTGGCCCGTCCACTATTCTGGTTTGCCATACTAGTTGCAGACATCCAATGTTGGAAGAAGTGAAATTGCTTTCAATTGAGAAAAACAAAACCATTGTCTTTAGTTCCTGTCGCAAACTCCATTCACTCGTCACTGACTACATCTTCTGTTCGCTGCCTGAGGGTAAATCGGCCATTGCGTTTTGGTTTGCAACCTATGTGACCCTGAGCCAAGTTTCTGGTCCATATCCCCTTAATCGCTGAGACCACCTCATATCTCTGATCATTATCTACTCTGGCCCATATTGTCGCATATGATGCTGAAGCCCTTATCCATTCATTTTTTTATGTCTATTCGAAAGGCCTGCTCCTCTGGGGGGGTGGAGTGACGTAGTGGTATTATATCTGGACTCGTAATCCAGAGACCCAGACTCTGGGGACCAGGGTTTGAATCGTGCCATGGCAGATGATGAAATTTGAATTTAAAAAAAATCTAATTAAAAGTCTGCTGATGAACAATTAAACCGTTGTCGATTGTCGTAAAAACCCAAATGGTTCACTAATGTCCTTTAGGAAAGGAAACCTGTCGTCCTTACCTGGTGTGGCCTAAATGAGATTCCAGACCCACAGCAATGTGGTTGACTCTTAATTGGCCTCGGGGATGGGCAATAAATGCTGACCCGGCCAGCGATGCCCACATCCCATGGACAATTTTTTTTTAAAATTACACCTTCAATAATCTTCCGCTCGCCCAAACTTCTGTCTATATGTTAACTTTCCAATCCCCTTGTCAACCCATCACCTTGTGCCCATGTCTTGAGTTACAGCCCTAAACCAACGTTGTTTTCACATCCCTCCCTATTGATAAATGCAAAACGTGGGGGAGAGGCAGTTGAAAAGGAGAATTTCAAGAAGTATAGAAACATATAAATGTGCAGTGCAATAAATATATCCTGTGTATTGATACTTTGTCTGTAAAACCAACAGTTTTAGCCTCTGATCAGATTTGCAATGATCACATGCTTAATCAGTTTTGCCATCTGAGATCACCTAATATATGAAAAGCTTTTTGGGTAACTTCATTATAATCACTACTGTAATTTTTTTTGTATTTGGTTTCCTCTTCAGTATTCAATGTTGGCTGTGGCTTTGATTTTCAGGGAGTCTGATATTACCAAAGAGCGAATCCATAAGATCTTGGCTACAGGTGCAAATGTCATCCTGACCACTGGTGGCATTGATGATATGTGTCTAAAATATTTTGTGGATGCTGGTGCCATGGCAGTACGCCGATGTCTGAAAAAGGACTTGAAGCGAATTGCAAAGGCAAGCGGAGGCAAGTATAAAAATCAGACTTGTTGGGAATTGCAGTACATGAAAAGAGAAACCGAGTTAACATTCCAGTACGTTGACCTGAAACAAACATAAATTCCTGCTTTCCCAGTGTTGAATTTAGGGGGTACCCAAAGATGCTCTGGTGAACCCTTTTGCGACACTCTGAGCTAAAGTTTTTAAGTGGCAGGTGTCGAGAACTGCTAACTTCCCCTGATCACTTCGGATTGTGCTGGGAACCATCTGACAAAGTGATTTAAATCTCTAACTCTGGTGGCTCTGCCAGTGATACGCTCAAGTCTGGGAAAAATTAGAAGAAATAAAACCACTTCCAAATTCAGCACATCTACTTTAATTACCCAGACCAAGCCCGCAAGGGACACTCCACAGTCTGGACCCTTCCCGATTAATTCCACCTCTTTCTCTCCTCTTATTCTCTCTCTCTCTCTCTCTTTCTCTTTCTCTCTCTCCCCCCTCCCTCCCGGCCAGGGTATTCAGGATTTGTTTCCAACCACAATGCACAAAGAGGCCATTCAGCCCATCGGCTCTGACCCTCCGAAAGAGCACCATATCTCTGCCCACCCCCTGCCCTATCCCCGTAACTCCACCGAACGTTTTGACATTTGGAGGCAATTTCGCAAGACCAATCCACATTTTTGGACTGGGAGGAAACCTGAGCACCCAACAACCACCCAAGGCTGGAGTTGAACCCAGGTCCCTGGCGCAGTGCTCATTATCTCACCATGCTGCCCAGAGCAGTGGTATTTTGGGGGGTAGTTTCAGCAGTATTTGGCAGTTGCACATGCTTGGTAATATTTTTTTACACTATTCCATTTTGAATAGAGGCCATTTGGTTCTTCATTCTAATTACAGAATTGTTAGGACGCATGTCTCTGCTGGCACTCTGCACAAGCATCGGACTTGCTGCCTTTCCCCTGTAACCCTGCACATTGTTTCTATTCAAATAATTATCTAATGCCCTCTTGAATGCCTCAACTGAACCTGACTCCACCACATTATCGAGCAGTGCATTCCAGATCCCCAACTACTTGTTATGTGAGAGTTTTGTCTCGCATTACGTTTACTTCTCTTGCAAATCACTTTGCATCTGTACCTTCTCGTTCTTGACCCTTTTAGGGGTGGGTATAATTTTTCCCTATATACTCTGTCCAATCCCTCATGATTTTGAACATCTCCATCCATCAAATCTCTTTCTCTCGAAGGAGACCAGACCCAACCCCTCCAATCTATACTGATAACTGACGTTTCTCATCCCTGGAACCATTTTTGTTAACCCTTTCTGCACTCTCTCCTTATAGTGTGGAGCCCAGAACCAATACCCCAGCTGAGGTCTAACTAGTATCTTGTATAAGTTCAGCATGACCTTTGTCATGTGAGAGTACCCTTTAAGAAATGAGTGTTTAAGAAATGTACCTTTAAGAAATGGTACAAAGTCTTACAACACCAGGTTAAAGTCCAACAGGTTTGTTTCAATGTCACTAGCTTTCGGAGCTTCCTCAGGTGAGGAAGGAGCAGCGCTCCGAAAGCTAGTGACATCGAAACAAACCTGTTGGACTTTAACCTGGTGTTGTAAGACTTCATACTGTGCTCACCCCAGTCCAACGCCGGCATCTCCACATTTAAGAAATGGAGCTGCTCATGTTACTGGAGTGATGTCAGAGTGTGGGTGGAGCTGAGCTCCACTTCTGCTTTTTAGTTTCAGTTTGAGAAAGCTTTGGTGTGTCTGTGAGCTGCACTGCTGTTGATCTCTGCCATCCAAAAACTATCTTAATCATTTGGTGAATTCAGAAGAATTATAAATGTTTTCAGTCTTGAATGTAAACCCTAATGTGCTCCTGTTTGAAGATTTGTTGAGCCTTTTGGATGTTAAAAGGACGGCATACAGATTACTTAGTGTTGTATTCTTTGGGGGGTGTATTTGATTTACTGGTTGCTACGATGTTCACTCTTTGTTTTCGAAAGGTTAATTTGAGTTCATAGAATAACCATTGTTTTTGTTTTAAAAACCACTGGTTCATTTTCTGCTGTACCACACCCGTAGAGTGGGCCGTGTGCTCCCCATACCACAATCTATTATAAGTTGTGGGTCAGGTGAACTCCATGATACACTTTGGGGTTCTCTAAACCCTGACCCATAACAATTGGAGGCTCGAGGGGGATAAAAGTCTATCTATTGGATTGGCTTAGTGAACTTAAAGACAGTGAGGGATGAGCATATTGTGTTTGCTTTTCAGGTGTGGTATTCCAGTTTAAGTAGGGAGTGTGTGGTGGACAATGGCTCTTTCAGAGCCTCTGACGTTTTTGGGGGTGGGGACGGTCACACGCAGTACCTTTCGGACAGGGACTAAAAACAGGCTTTTAGATTTGGCAAAAACATTGCAGTTAACATTACCTGACAAAATGCGAAAAGATGAGGTAATTATGGCGGTGGTTAAGCATTTAAGTTGCCTGAGATAGAGTTTGACTCATTGGAAATGGCAAAAATTCAGTTGCAAATTAAACACCTGGAACATGAGAAACAATTAAAGCAGCTTGAATACGAAAGAGAGAGAGAGGAAAAAGAAAAGGAGACAGTAGAAATGAGAAAAGAAAGAATAGCCCTAGCAGAACAAAAAGAAAGAGAAAGGGAGATACAGATCAGGGAAAAAGATAAAGAGAGACAGTTTGAACTTCAGAAAATGGACATGAAAGATGACAGTCAGTTAAAATTGGCAGACCTAAAGAGAAATGTACAGTTGGATAATAGTGATGAGGATAGTGAGAAAGAGCGTCAAAGTCGAAGGCTTGGTGGGAATCTATTTAAATATGTCCAAGCATTGCCAAGGTTTGACGTGAAGGAAGTGGAAGCATTTTTCATTTCATTTGAGAAGGTAGCTAAACAAATGAAATGGCCACAGGACAAGTGACTGATTCAAACAAAGCTGGGAGGTAGAGCTAGTGAAGTGTTTGCATCACTACCGGAGGAGGTATCTGGGACATACGAGGATGTGAAAAAATCCATCTCGGGTGCATATGAACTAGTGCCTGAAGCCTACTGACAAAGGTTTAGAAATTTAAGGAAAGAATTTGGTCAAACATACGTGGAGTTTGAAAGGCTCAAACAGAGTAATTTTGATAGGTGGATAAGGGCTTTGAAAATAGACCAAACGTATGAAGCTCTGAGAAATTATACTTTTGGAGAAGTTTAAAAATTTAATTCCTGATGTAGTGAGAACTCGTGTAGAAAAGCAGAGGGTTAAAACTGCGAGGTTAGCAGCAGAAATGGCAGATGATTATGGATTCATAAATCAAAGTTTGGTTTCCAACATCAGTTTCAGCCTGTGAGACACTGGGGACATGAGAAATATTCAAGTGGTGAAGGTAAAGGTGATCTGATGGGACATAATAAGGAGAGAGTGTATCTCAGATTAAAAAAGAAATCCAGGAGGGTGGAAAAGAAATGAAAAGTTTCAAACGTTTTCACTAATAAACTAGGCCATGTAAAGTCACAGTGTTGGTGGTTGAAGAAAAGCACTGGGAAGGCTGATGTGATAAAACAGGATAAGACAGTGGGGTTTGATAAAGTGGTAAAGGAAAGCCCAAGTGAAGCGAAGGAGGTGCGAAAGATTGTACAGCCTGATCAAGAGGTGATGGATAAGAAGGTGCCAAATCTCTTTAAAGAATTTACTTGTGTGGGTAAAGTTTACTCGTGTACCTGAAGGAGCAGGTAAGAAGTCACAATTTTAAGAGATACGGGAGCTAGTCAATCTTTAATGGTAAGAGATGAGGAGTTATGTAGATTGGGAAGAATGTTGCCAGAAAAGGTGGTAATATGTGGAATTTAGGGTGAGAAGAGTAGTGTTCCGTTATATAAGGTAAGGTTGGAAAGTCCAGTGAAGAGTGGTGAAGTGGTAGTAGGAGTAATAGAGAAACTATCTTGTCCAGGAATACAGTTTATCTTGGGTAATGATATAGCTGAATCGCAAGTTGGAATGATGCCTACTGTGGTTGATAAGCCAGTGGAAAATCAGACAACTGAAATGTTGAAGAACGAATATCCTGGGATTTTTCCGGATTGTGTGGTAACAAGGTCGCAAAGTCACAGATTAAGACAAGAGGAGAAATTAAAGAGTGAAGATGAAGTTGAAGTGAAATTATCAGAAACGATTTTTGATCAGATGGTTGAAAAAGGTGGAGGATGAGGCGGATATTTTTAGTTCAGGAAAATTGGCGGAGTTACAACAAAAAGATATAGAAATAAAACTGATGTATCAGAAAGCATACACGGAAGAGGAATCTGAGAGTATACCAGAGTGTTATTGCCGTAAAAGTGATGCCTTGATGAGAAAATGGAGACCTTTACATATGCAGGCAGATGAAAAGTGGGCAGAAGTTCATCAAGTAGTATTGCCGGTAGGGTATAGAAAGGAGGTGTTGCGAGTTGCACATGAGGTACCAGTGGGAGGTCATTTGGGAATAAGGAAAACTCAAGCTCAAATCCAAAAACATTGTTATTCACCTGGACAACATAAAGATGTAGTTAAATTTTGTCAATCATGTCACACATGTCAAGTGATAGGGAAACCTCAAGCAGTGATGAAACCAGCTCCCTTAATACCCATTCCAGAATTTGAGGATCCTTTTACAAGGGTCCTAATTGATTGCATAGGACCGCTTCCGAAAACAAAAAGTAGGAATCAATATCTTTTGACTAGAATGGATGTGTCTACTAGGTTTCCAGAGGCCATTCCAGAACGCAATATTACAGCTAAAAGATTGTGGAGGAATTACTTAAATTTTTTACGAGATATGGACTACCCACAGAAATACAATCGGATCAAGGATCAAATTTTACCTCAAGGTTATTCAAAGAAGTAATGGATAGCTTAGGAATAAAACAATTTAAATCAACTGCGTACCATCCAGAATCGCAGGGAGCGTTAGAAAGGTGCCATCAGACATGAAAGACAATGTTGAGGGCTTATTGTCACGATTATCCAGAGGATTGGGGTAAAGGAATTCCACTCGTACTGTTTGCAATGAGGGATGCTCCTAATGAGACAATCAAATTTAGTCCTCTTGAACTAATTTTTGGTCATGAGGTAAGAGGACCACTTTAAGGAAAAATTGGTTGTGTGAGAATTCAGAGATTACATTATTGGATTACGTGTCAAATTTTAGGGAACGATTAAATAGAGTAGGTGAATTGGTTAGACAACATTTGAAAGTTGCACAAAATGTGATGAAATGGGTAGCGGACAAGAAATCCAAAGTTCGTAGTTTTGCCAGTGGAGATAAAGTTTTAGTGTTGTTACCAGTGGTAGGTGAACCTTTAAAAGCAAGGTTTTGTGGACTTTATCAGATTGAAAGGAAATTAAGTGAGGTGAATTATGTGGCAAAAACACCAGATAGAAGGGAGAATCACCGAGTGTGTCATGTGAATATGCTTAAAAGGTACTTTGAAAGGGAAGGAGAGAAAAAGGAGGTTTTAATGATTCTAACTCAAAGTGACGAACCAAATCCATTTGACTGAATTTGACATACCTCAAATTAAATTGGAAAATGAGGATGTTCTTAAAAATTGGGATGAATTGTTAAGTTACCTTCCAGAGGAAAAACAAACTTGCCTGAAAGAGTTATTGATATCACATGCCCATGTTTGTAGAGATAAATTGGGAAGTACTAAAATGGCTATACATGTTGTAGATGGGGGAAATGCTGTTCCAATCAAACAACATCCATATAGACTTAACCCTTTAAAATTGGCACAGGTTAACAAAGAGATTGAGAGTATGCTTAAAAATGGCATAATTGAAGTGGGTTGCAGCCAATGGAGCTCACCCATAGTGATGGTACCAAAACCAGAAGGCACCCAACGGTTGTGTGGACTCTAGAAAGGTTAATGCAGTTCCAAGAACGGACTCTTATCCTATCCCACGTTTGGAGGATTGCATTGAGAAAGTGGGACAATCAGCTTTTATTTCCAAATTGGATTTACTTAAAGGTGACTGGCAGGTACCTTTATCCGAAAAGGTGAAGGTAATTTCAGCTTTTGTGACTCCAGATGGTATATACCAATTCAAAGTTATGCCATTTGGCATGGAAAACGCACCAGCCACATTTCAACGGTTAACTAACAAAGTCATAGAACACACAGTGCAGAAGGAGGCCATTCGGCCCATCGAGTCTGCACCGACCCACTTAAGCCCTCACTTCCACCCTATCCCCGTAACCCAATAACCCCATCTAACCATTTTGGTCACTAAGGCAATTTATCATGGCCAATCCACCTAAACTGCACGTCTTTGGACTGTGTGAGGAAACCGGACCACCCGGAGGAAACCCACGCACACACGGGGAGATCATGCAGACTCCGCACAGACAGTGACCCAGCAGGGAATCGAACCTGGGACCCTGGTGCTGTGAAGCCACAGTGCTAACCACTTGTGCTACCGTGTCGTTTCGGGATTACCCAATTGTGCGGTATACATCGACGATCTGGTAATTTTCAACCAGACATGGACAGAACATTTAAAACATCTGATGGGAGTTATTCGATCGACTTTAGGAGGTGGGTTTGGTGATAAACCTAGTCTAAAGTGAATTTGGAAGTTTTCGATACCCTCGCGACAATGGGAAATAATGCGATTTCTTGGCACGAGTGGTTTTGATCGAACATTTGTGCAAAGGTTTTGTAGCGTGATTGCTCCACCGATGGACTTGCTTAAGAAATGTCAAATTTCAATGGACAGCGGCCTTTCAACAGGCATTTGACTGCCTGAAAACTGTGATAACCGATGCTCCTGTTTTGGGGAATTACTAGGGACTCTGTGATCAGATTGAACTAAGTTATCTGACTTTCAAGAGAAATGCCGAGGCGTAGAGCAATGGACAGATCGTGCAGAGACCTTCCTGTTCAACGAGACTGTTAATCGAGAAGGATTTCCGTTGGAGGAACAAGAACAGGGAAAAAAATGGACGATATTATTGTACCTGTTTGCATGTGTTGGTTTTTTTTTAAACAAAAAAGTATATTTACTGTGTGCATTTCTTAAAGGATAGTGCAAAGGTGAAAAATGAAACCATCTTGAAGTTGATGGGGTTTTTTTTTCTTTTGGGGGGGGGGTGGAGGGAGGTGTCATGTGAGAGTATCCTTTAAGAAATGAGTGCTTAAGAAATGCAGCTGCTCATGTTACTGGAGTGATGTCAGAGTGTGGGTGGAGCTGAGCTCCACTTCTGCTTTTTAGTTTCAGTTTGAGAAAGCTTGGGTGTGTCTGTGAGCTGCACTGCTGTTGACCTCTGCCATCCAAAAACTATCTTAATCATTTGGTGAATTCAGAAGAATTATAAATGTTTTCAGTCTTGAATGTAAACCCTAATGTGCTCCTGTTTGAAGGTTTATTAAGCCTTTTGAATGTTAAAAGGACGGCATACAGATTACTTAGTGTTGCATTCTTTGGGGGGGGGGGGTGTATTTGATTTACTGGTTGCTAAGATGTTCACTGTTTGTTTTAGAAAGGTTAACTTGAGTTCATAGAATAACCATTGTTTTGTTTTAAAAACCACTGGTCCATTTTCTGCTGTACCACACCTGGAGAGTGAGCCGTGTGCTCCCCATACCACAATCTATTAAAAGTTGTGGGTCAGGTGAACTCCATGATACATTTTGGGGTTCTCTAAACCCTGACCCATAACACCTTGCTCTTGTACCCTTATGCCTCTATTAATAAAGCCCAGGAGACTATATGCTTTATTAACTGCTCTCGACCTGACCTGCCACCTTCAATGATCTTTGAATGCAAGTTCCTCTGCTTCTGCACCCCCTTAAGAATTTAACACCTCATTTTACATTTTCTGTCTGTTTTCTTCCTATCAAAATGCATCACCTCGCATTGCAGTCTAATTTTGTGTAATTATGCTTTTTTAATAAATAGTGGTCAAAAGCGTACAGTTCTGGTCACCGCATTATAGGAAGGACGTGGAGGCTTTGGAGCGGGTGCAGAGGAGATTTACCAGGATGTTGCCTGGTATGGAGGGAAAGTCTTATGAGGAAAGGCTGATGGACTTGAGGTGGTTTTCGTTGGAGAGAAGAAGGTTAAGAGGAGACTTAATAGAGGCATACAAAATGATCAGGGGGTTGGATAGGGTGGACAGTGAGAGCCTTCTCCCGCGGATGGAAATGGCTAGCACAAGGGGACATAACTTTAAACTGAGGGGTAATGGATATAGGACAGAGGTCAGAGGTAGGTTCTTTACGCAAAGAGTAGTGAGGCCGTGGAATGCCCTACCTGCTACAGTAGTGAACTCGCCAACATTGAGGGCATTTAAAAGTTTATTGGATAAACATATGGATGATAATGGCATAGTGTAGGTTAGATGGCTTTTGTTTCGGTGCAACATCGTGGGCCGAAGGGCCTGTACTGCGCTGTATTGTTCTATGTTCTAAATATGCAATTACAAAATCTTGGCAAAAGCATGTTGGCTCAGACCTTGTCGTCAGCTGCGATCTGAGGACAATTGTTCCTGACTGCAAAGATATTTAGGGGCCTTCCATTTTCTGTCCTTGCAGCCATGTTTCCTGTCCCTGAGACCTGTCTAGTGTAAGCAAGCATCCAGATCAGTAACACGCAATATCCCCTAATCTCTGACACTGGCATTTTCAGAAGTGTCTGTGCAGTGCAAACCAGCCTCCGGAAGGTTAGGCTTCCTGGGCAATAACCCCACAAGTGAATGAGGTCCTCTGAAGAATCCGATGCATAACAGTCACAATGTTCTCAAGTTTTGAAGACTTGCTGTTTCAATACTAACATGCAATTGTGTACAACTGTCATTTTATTTGAGCAGTATTTTGTTCCTTTTGATTGCACTATTTTATGTTGGCATATGACATAAAAGCAGAGAGAAGTTCAGGGGCATTTATTTCACATGTTACTCCTTATTTTGTCTGTAGCAACTATGTGTTCAACACTGGCAAACTTGGAAGGAGAAGAAACTTTTGAGGTCTCCATGCTGGGCCAGGCTGAGGAAGTAATTCAAGAAAGGATATGTGATGATGAACTGATACTAATTAAAAAGTAAGTGGGAGGTGAAATGTGTTTGCAATTGATACCCTGGTTTTTAAAGGATTTGTTAAAATTTAAACCTTTTTTTGGAAAGTCTTCATTCACTAGTTTTTTTTGCCCTTGAACATTTAGATTTGCAGGATTGCTTCCTTGACATTTCCCTTTGAATTTGTTTCGCAGCATTGGTTTATTGTAGAAGGTGGAGAGGGAAGTTTTTTCCAAAATATGTTTATTCAACATTCCAACATATTTGCAACAACAGTACACTACTCTTTCTCTCTTCCTCCCGACCCCCCCCCCCCCCCCCCCCCCCCCCCCCCCCCCCCCCCGCCCCAACAACAACCAGGTGTCCAAAATGTAAAACAAACTGAGCCCCAGGCGAATAGAATAGATGGCATTGAGGTACGTAGGGAAGAGGTGTTGGCAATTCTGGACAGGCTGAAAATAGATAAGTCCCCGGGACCTGATGGGATTTATCCTAGGATTCTATGGGAGGCCAGGGAAGAGATTGCTGGACCTTTGGCTTTGATTTTGATGTCATCATTGGCTACAGGAATAGTGCCAGAGGACTGGAGGACAGCAAATGTGGTCCCTTTGTTCAAAAAGGGGAGCAGAGACAACCCCGGCAACTATAGACCGGTGAGCCTCACGTCTGTAGTGGGTAAAGTCTTGGAGGGGATTATAAGGGACAAGATTTATAATCATCTAGATAGGAATAATATGATCAGGGATAGTCAGCATGGCTTTGTGAAGGGTAGGTCATGCCTCACAAACCTTATTGAGTTCTTTGAGAAGGTGACTGAACAGGTAGACGAGGGTAGAGCAGTTGATGTGGTGTATATGGATTTCAGCAAAGCGTTTGATAAGGTTCCCCACGGTAGGCTATTGCAAAAAATACGGAGGCTGGGGATTGAGGGTGATTTAGAGATGTGGATCAGAAATTGGCTAGCTGAAAGAAGACAGAGGGTGGTGGTTGATGGGAAATGTTCAGAATGGAGTACAGTCACAAGTGGAGTACCACAAGGATCTGTTCTGGGGCCGTTGCTGTTTGTCATTTTTATCAATGACCTAGAGGAAGGCGCAGAAGGGTGGGTGAGTAAATTTGCAGACGATACTAAAGTCGGTGGTGTTGTCGATAGTGTGGAAGGATGTAGCAGGTTACAGAGGGATATAGATAAGCTGCAGAGCTGGGCTGAGAGGTGGCAAATGGAGTTTAATGTAGAGAAGTGTGAGGTGATTCACTTTGGAAGGAATAACAGGAATGCGGAATATTTGGCTAATGGTAAAGTTCTTGAAAGTGTGGCTGAGCAGAGGGATCTAGGTGTCCATGTACATAGATCCCTGAAAGTTGCCACCCAGGTTGATAGGGTTGTGAAGAAGGCCTCTGGAGTGTTGGCCTTTATTGGTAGAGGGATTGAGTTCCGGAGTCGGGAGGTCATGTTGCAGCTGTACAGAACTCTGGTCCGGCCGCATTTGGAGTATTGCGTACAGTTCTGGTCACCGCATTATAGGAAGGACGTGGAGGCTTTGGAGCGGGTGCAGAGGAGATTTACCAGGATGTTGCCTGGTATGGAGGGAAAATCTTATGAGGAAAGGCTGACGGACTTGAGGTTGTTTTCGTTGGAGAGAAGAAGGTTAAGAGGAGACTTAATAGAGGCATACAAAATGATCAGGGGGTTGGATAGGGTGGACAGTGAGAGCCTTCTCCCGCGGATGGATATGGCTGGCACGAGGGGACATAACTTTAAACTGAGGGGTAATAGATATAGGACAGAGGTTCTTTACGCAAAGAGTAGTGAGGCCGTGGAATGCCCTACCTGCTACAGTAGTGAACTCGCCAACATTGAGGGCATTTAAAAGTTTATTGGATAAACATATGGATGATAATGGCATAGTGTAGGTTAGATGGCTTTTGTTTCGGTGCAACATCGTGGGCCGAAGGGCCTGTACTGCGCTGTATTGTTCTATGTTCTAACTAGCCCCATTTCTGGTGGAAGTCCTCATCCGCCCCTCTCAGCCAATTTCACTTTCTCCAAATACAAAAACTCCATTTGATTCCCCAGCCACACCTAGGCACTGAGGGGAGAAGCTGACCTCCACCCCAACAGAACCCGCCTGCGTGCGGTCAACGAGCCCCCGCTCCTGTCTGCAACACTGGCAAGTCTTGACACCTCCGATATGGCCTCCAGGGGATCCAACTCCAATTCCATACGCAGAACCTCAGACATGGTGCTGAAAAACGCCCCCCCAATATTTCTCCCAAATTCAGGCAGAACCAGAACATATGGACACGATTGGCTGGATCCTTCCCACACCGCTCGCAACTCTCCTGTGTGGAGAGGAAAGTTAATTGTACTAAGTGGTTTGACGGTTCAAATCTCCTTTAACTCCATGAAAGCTAAGGGTTTTAAGTGCATCATGAGATTTGTACCAACATTTTGGTAGAATATAACTGAACTTTGATCTTTGCTACAGCGAACATTCATGAATTGTTAGCTGTCTTGGATAATGTTTTGTTCTTGTCTAGTTTTCCTAGATTGCTTCTGTTCTTTCAATAAGTGATGAAAGTCTAGACAGTTGATGGTGAAAGGCT
The DNA here is from genome assembly GCF_047496885.1 of Scyliorhinus torazame. Classification (NCBI taxonomy): domain Eukaryota; kingdom Metazoa; phylum Chordata; class Chondrichthyes; order Carcharhiniformes; family Scyliorhinidae; genus Scyliorhinus; species Scyliorhinus torazame. The sequence goes on from NC_092707.1 coordinate 220,456,633, forward strand.
CTTTGTATAGTTAGGGCATCTTAGAAGAGAATTATATTGTCATTTGAAGTAGTAAAAATCCTGAATATGTTTTGCTGTCTTGTGGGTTGGAGTGAGGCTATTTGTAATGTTCCTGTCTCCCTCACTGAGACTCGTTGATTTGAATAAGGAATTCCCCAACAGCTTGAAAGGCACAATGTGTTTCACAAACTCAGTCACTAGACGAGTCATTTTGGCCAGCACCTTCGAGCAAAAAATAAATAGTCATATTGTTAATAGAGTTAAGTTTATAGTTAAGCTGAACATAATGCTTTGGTTATGATTTATGGATGTGTGATTAAGATGATTGAGTTGCTCATTATCTGAAGGTTTGTTTGCAATACTTGGGGCTGAAGTTCCCATTTATTTGCTGCTATACTTATATCAGTAGTATGAGCAGTTATACGCATGGGATAGAGCATATTCAGTTATGCAGAACTGAAAGACACTACAGTTGTGTTTGACAGAAAGAGCATGGGCTGCACAGAAATCGTATTTTCATACAATTTGCTGATATAAAGTAGTTGTAATGATGTGATCACTAATTGTGTTAGGATCATAATGTTGTTACTGTATTGCTACTGTGTTAGTTGTACCAATGCAGATCAGATTTGTTGCATCAACCTGATCGAAAATTCTTGAATCTCGTGAGTTAATTTTGTTTCTGACTTACTACATAGAATCATAGGATAGTTCAGCACAGGAGACTATTCGGCCTGCCATGTCCATGCCAGCTTTCTGCAAGAGCAACTGTTTGTCCCACTCGCTTGCCGTTTCCCTGTAGCCCTGCAGTCTTTTTCTCTTCAGTTAATGATCCCTTTTGAAACCATGATTGAATCTGCCTCCACCGCGCACTCAAGCTGTGCATTCCAGAACCTTGATGCATAAAAATTACTTTTCTTCATGTTGCCATTAATTTTTTCAGTGTCCTCTAGTCCTTGTCCCTTCTGTCAATGAGAACAGTTTCTCCCTATACATTGACCAGATCCCTCAATTCTGAACACCTCCATCAAATCCCCTCTCATCTGTATCTGGCGATAACAGTCCCATCTTCTCCAGTCTATCCACATAACTGGAAATACTCATCCAGGATCCATTGTGTAAGTCTTTGCTGCACTGCATCCTCTCTCATGCCTTCACACCCTTTCTGAAGTCGATACCCAGAATTCAACAGTATTCCAGTTGCGTACACAGCAGTGTTTTGTAGTGGTTGACTGTAACTTTGTTGCTTTCGTACTCTGCTTCTATTTATAAAACACTCTGTATCCCATAAGCCTTTTTAACTGCTTTTGCAACCTTTTTTGCTACCTTCAACAATTGGTGCAAATTTAACCACAGATCTCTCTGCTCCTTTAGAACTAATCCTTTAGTTTATATGCCTCTCCTCATTCCAAAATGTATCACTTAAGCTTTTGTGAAGCAGTTTTTGTTTCCCCTTCTGTTGTGCCTCTAGCATTGAACCAGTAAGCTGATTTGATGCCAAATTAATTGCTAGGGAATCGTTCTGATTCCCGATCTAATTTAAATGATATGCACAGCATAAGCCCTGTGTATGGCCATTGGGCAAGTACGTTAGTCTTGCTTTGGTTTCCATGGTTAATTTGGCTGTTTTGCTCATCCACCAAGTCTCTTTCTTCCATCCTCATTCTTTTTTAAAAAAATATATTTTATTAGAGTTTTCAAACACAATTTTTTCCCTTCCAAATCAAAAAAAATAAAATAAAGGTAACATGATAACTGCAACACAACATTGTGTAACTAACATGGTAAACTAACCAAATAACACTAAGTAATACTCCCCCGCCCCCTCTCCCCCTCCAAAAACCCAAACAATTTACGCCCCCCCCCCTCCCCCTGGGTTGCTGCTGCTGGCCATCTATCTTCCCTCTAACGTTCCGCTAGGTAGTCGAACGGTTGCCACCGTCTGGTGAACCCTTGAGCCGATCCTCTCAGCGCAAACTTCATCTGCTCTAGTTTTATGAACTCCGCCATATCGTTTATCCAGGCCTCCAGCCCGGGGGGGGGTTTCGCTTCCTTCCACATGAGTAAAATCCTACGCCGGGCTACTAGGGACGCAAAGGCCACGACATCGGCCTCTTTCGCCTCCTGCACTCCCGGCTCATCTGCTACTCCAAATATAGCTAACCCCCAGCCTGGCTTGACCCGGACCTTCACCACCTTCGCGATCACTCCCGTCATTCCCCTCCAATACCCCTCCAGTGCCGGACACAACCAAAACATATGTGTGTGGTTCGCCGGGCTTCCCCCGCACCTCCCACACTTGTCCTCCACTCCGAAGAACCTGCTCAACCTTGCTCCCGTTATGTGTGCTCTATGCAGCACCTTAAATTGGATCAGGCTAAGCCTGGCACACGAGGAAGAGGAATTTACCCTGCTTAGGGCATCAGCCCACAAACTCTCCTCCCCGAGCTCTTCTTCCCATTTTACCTTCAGTTCGCCCACCAACTCCTCCCCCTCTTCTGTCATCTCCCAGTATATCTCTGACACTTTGCCCTCCCCGACCCACCCCCCCGACAGCACCCTGTCCTGGATCCCTTGTGTCGGGAGCAGCGGAAATTCCCTCACCAGTTGTTTCGTGAACGCTCTCACCTGCATATATCTAAAGAAATTTCCCCGGGGCAGCTCATACTTTTCCTCAAGCGCTCCCAAGCTCGCAAACGTCCCGTCTATAAATAAATCTCCCACTCTCCTGATTCCTACCCGGTGCCAGCTCTGGAATCCTCCGTCCAGCCTCCCTGGGGCAAACCTATGGTTGTTCCTGATCGGTGACCACACCGAGGCTCCCAGCACACCCCTCTGTCGCCTCCATTGCCCCCAGATACTTAATGTTGCCGCCACCACTGGGTTCGTGGTAAATTTTTTTGGGGAGAGCGGTAGTGGCGCCGTCACCAGCGCTTTTAAACTCGTCCCTTTGCAGGACTTCATCTCCAACCTTTTCCACGCCGCTCCCTCTCCCTCTATCATCCATTTATGAATCATCGCCACGTTGGCGTCCCAGTAGTAGCCGCCCAAATTCGGCAACGCCAGTCCCCCTCTGTCTCTGCTACGTTGTAGGAACCCCCTCCTTACCCTCGGGGCCTTCCCTTCCCCCACGAAGCTCGTGATGCTCCTATCTATTTTTTTAAAGAAGGCCTTAGTGATCCGTATAGGGAGACATTGGAACACAAATAGGAACCTCGGGAGGACCATCAACTTAATCGCCTGCACTCTGCCCGCCAGTGACAGCGGCTGCATGTCCCACCTTTTGAAATCCTCTTCCATTTGTTCCACCAGTCGTGTCAGATTGAGCCTGTGTAAGGTTCCCCAGCTCCTGGCTATCTGAATCCCCAGGTATCGGAAGTTTCTTTCCACTCTCCTTAGCGGTAGGCCATCTATCCCTCTACTCTGGTCCCCCGGGTGTATCACAAAAAGCTCACTCTTTCCCATGTTAAGCCTATATCCCGAGAAATCTCCAAACTCTCTCAATATCTGCATGACCTCTGTCATCCCCCCCACTGGGTCCGTCACATACAACAACAGTAGGTCATCCGCGTGGAGTGACACTCGGTGTTCCTCTCCCCCTCTAATCACTTCCATCCTCATTCTGAGGTTGGCCGCAATATAATCAAACCTTCTCCACTGATTCTCCGTCGCCCTCATTGCTTGTCCCATGGTGAGGCCAGTCCACTTTCTGACATCTTGGCTCTATCTTGTGCATGTTTTTGCCTTGCATTACCTTTTTCCCAACACTTTTTTTTTCACATCACGTGTCCAGAATATGTGAGCCCTTGAAACTGCAAAGTGATAAGATTTGGACATGTTTTTGTTTAAAATATTTTTATTAAGGTATTTTAAAGTTTTTATAATAATAACAATGACATAAACATGGTACAATAAACATTTCCACCCCATCCCAATCTTCACATACCCCAACCATAAAACAACAATCCGGCCCTCTTTCCCCCCCGCCCACCCCCTTGGAAAACTGCTGACATTTTAATTTTCCGCGAGAAAGACGACGAACGGCTGCCACCTCCGGTTGAACCCGACCATTGACCCTCCTTGAGGCGAACTTAATCTTCTCGAGGCTGAGAAACCCACCATGTCACTAACCCAGGTCTCTACGCTCGGGGGCTTCGAGTCCCTCTACGTTAACAAGATCCGACTCCGGCCTACCAGGGAGGCAAAAGCCAAGACATCAACCTCTTTCGCCCCCTGAACTCCCGGCTCTTCCGACACTCCAAAGATCGCTACCTCCGGCCTCGGCACCACCCGTGTTTTTAGTACTGTGGGCATTGCCTTAGCAAAACCCTCCAAGCTTTGGGCATGCCCAAAACATGTGGACATGATTTGCTGGGCTTCCCGCGCACTTCGCACACCTATCCTCTACCCAAAAAAACTTGCTCATCCTAGCCACTGTCGTGTGTGCCCGGTGGACTACCTTAAATTGTATCAGGCTAAGCCTGGCACATGATGAGGTATTAACCCTGCTTAGGGCATCCGCCCAAAGACCCGCCTCTATCTCTCCTATCTCGTCCTCCCACTTGCCCGTAAACTCCTCCACCGGAGTTTCCTCCTCCTCCGAAAGCTCCTGGTAAATATCTGAAACCTTCCCCCCCCCTCCCACCCAGAGACTGGAGACTACTCTATCCTATGTCCCCTGTGGCGGCAGCAGCGGAAAGGCCGGAACCTGCTTTCTCAGGACGTCTTGCACCTGCAAATACCTAAACCCGTTCCCTGCTGGCAATTCAAATTTATCCTCCGCTTTCAAGCTGGGAAAGCTCCCACCTATAAATAGATGCCCCAATCTTCTAATTCCTGCCTTTTGCCATCTCCGGAATACACCATCCAGCCTACCCGGTACAAACCAATGATTATTATAAATCAGTAAATAGTAACAGTTCCTCCCCTGTCAGCAAAGCAGCTCCCCCCCCCCCCCCAGCAACAACACTAGAAACCCAACCCCCCAAGTAAAGCTCCAGCTTAACACCTGCTTGCCCCCCACTGTTCTTCTGTGAGTCAGCTGACCCATGCTGACCTGATAGCGCCTGCCCCTGGCACCAAGCAGTCTGTCTCCCCATTGTTCTCGCCCCCCACTTGGACAAACATATTAAAAGCAACACATTCCCCAGTAAACAAACATATAAAACAGTGAAGAAACAGCCACTTTAGAAAAAAAACACACCCAAAGACAGAACCAGCCCCAAAGAACCCCCCCCCCCCCAATAACCAGCTCCCTGCAAGATAAAGTTACCGTTAACCATCCAAACAGCCCCTTATTACACATAACACTACTTATACTTATCCAACCCAGCACAACAAATCGCCACCACAGTACTGTCTTTTAGTTTGCCTCCTGCCTCTTTAATAAAAGTCCATGCTTCATCTGGTGTTTCGAAGTAAATGTCCCGTTCCTGATGTGTGACCCACAGGTGGGCTGGGCACAACATCCCGAACTTCACCCCCTTCTTTAAGAGGGACGTTTTTGCCCGAATAAACCCAGCTCGCCTTTAGGCCAAATCCATGCCCAGGTCCTGATAAATGTGCAGTTCACAATTCTCCCACTTGCTGTTCCGTTCCTTCTTGGCCCACCGCAGAACATGTTCCTTGTCCAGGAATCGGTGAAAGCGTGCCACCATCGCCCTCGGCTGCTAGTTCGCTCGGGGCTTCATTGCGAGGGTGCTATGCGCTCTATCCATTTCCAGGGGCCAAGGGAACGCCTCAGTCCCCATCAACTTCTCCAACATGTCCGTCACATGAGCCCTCGCATCCGATCCCTTGCTGCCTTCAGGGAGGCCGACAATTCGAAGATTCTGCCTCCTGGACCTGTCTTCCAGGTCCTCCAGCTTCTCCTGCATTCTTTTCTGGCGGTCGTTCATCATCTGCACCTTGGTCTCCAGCACGGTTATGTATTCCTCGTGCTCGGACACCTTTTTCTCCACCCGCTGGATCGTTCTTCCGTGGGTCTCTTGATTCTGCGCAACTTGATCAATCGAAGCCTTAATCGGGTCCAACGTGTCCGTCTTCAACTTGGCGAAGCAATCTTAGAAAAATGTCACCATCTGCTCCGTCAACCACTGTGTCGTCTTGCTCTCCGCCATGCTTTCCTGCGTTACCGGCTCGACTCGCGTCTTCCTTACAGGACTTTGTCTTCTCACACGGCCAATTCTGGTCCCATTCGCCATACACTGGAGCGAGATTTCTCCTCACTGTCTCACTCTTCACCGATTTATCCCATAAAATCCGAGGAAAAACAGGGGAAAAGGTCCAAAAGTCCATCACAGGCGGGAGCTATCAAATGTGCGATCTTCTCCTCCATGGCCGCCACCGGAAGTGCGGACAGGATTTAAATGTGGGTCCTCAATGTGCTATTCAGCTGATGAGTTGTGCTTGAACAAAAATTAAACATTATTGGAGCTACTGAGATACTAAATTAAGTAACTTGAGATAATTTTAAAAAGCCAAAGCCTGGCAGTACCCTCTTCTGAACTTGCACCATATTCTACTTTGCCACCAAAGAACAAAGAAAAGTACAGCACAGGAATAGGCCCTTCGGCCCTCCAAGCCCGTGCCGACCATGCTGCCCGACTAGACTACAATCTTCCTGGGTTTGTATCCCTCTATTCCCATCCTATTCATGTATTTGTCAAGATGCCCCTTAAATGTCACTATCGCCCCTGCTTCCACCATGTCCTCTGGCAGTGAGTTCCAGGCACCCACTACCCACTGTGTATATAAAAAAAAATAAAAAAACATGCCTCGTCCATCTCCTCTAAACCTTGCCCCTCGCACCTTAAACCTATGCCCCCTAGTAATTGACCCCTCTACCCTGGGGAAAAGCCTCTGACTATCCACTCTGTCTATGCCCCTCATAATTTTGTACACCTCTATCAGGTCGCCACCCCCAACCTCCGTCGTTCCAGTGAGAACAAACCGAGGTTATTCAACCCCTCCTCATAGATAATGCCCTCCATACCAGGCACATCCTGGTCAATCTCTTCTGCACCCTCTCTAAAGCCTCTGGTAGTGTGGCGACCAGAATTGAACACTATACTCCCAAGTGTGGCCTAACTAAGGCCCTATACAGCTGCAACATGACTTGCCAATTCTTATACTCACTTCCCCGGCCAATGAAGGCAAGCATGCCGCATGCCTTCTTGACTACCTTCTCCACCTGTGTTGCCCCTTTCAATGACCTGTGGACCTGTACTCCTAGATTTGGGGCAGCACGGTAGCCTTGTGGATAGCACAATTGCTTCACAGCTCCAGGGTCCCAGGTTCGATTCTGGCTTGGGTCACTGTCTGTGCGGAGTCTGCACATCCTCCCAGTGTGTGCGTGGGTTTCCTCCGGGTGCTCCGGTTTCCTCCCACAGTCCAAAGATGTGCAGGTTAGGTGGATTGGCCGTGATAAATTGCCCTTCGTGTCCAAAATTGCCAGTAGTGTTGGGTGGGGTTACTGGGTTATGGGGAGAGGGTAGAGGTGTGGACCTCGGATAGGGTGCTCTTTCCAAGAGCCGGTGCAGACTCGATGGGCCGAATGGCCTCCTTCTGCACTGTAAATTCTATGAAAATCTATGAAATCTCTCTGACTTTCAATACTCTTGAGGGTTCTACCATTCACTGTATATTCCCTACCTGCATTAGACCTTCCAAAATGCATTACCTCACATTTGTACGGATTAAACAACATCTGCCAATTCTCCGCCCAAGTCTCCAAACTATCTAAATCCTGCTGTATCCTTTGACCGTCCTCATCGCTTTCCGCAATTCCACCAACCTTTGTGTCGTCTGCAAACTTACTAATCAGACCAATTACATTTTCCTCCAAATCATTTACATATACTACGAACAGCAAAGGTCCCAGCACTGATCCCTGCAAAACACCACGAGTCACAGCCCTCCAATTAGAAAAGCACCCTTCCATTGCTACTCTCTGTTTTCTATGACCTAGCCAGTTCTGTATCCACCTTGCCAGCTCACCCCTGATCCTGTGTGACTTCACCTCTTGTACCATGAGGGACCTTGTCAAAGGCCTTACTGAAGTCCATATAGACAACATCTACTGCCCAACCTGCATCAATCATATTTGTGATCTCTTCGAAAAACTCTTATCAAGTTAGTGAGACACAACCTCCCCTTCACAAAACCATGCTACCTCTCACTAATACGTCCAAATGGGAGTAGATCCTGTCTCGAAGAATTCTCTCCAGTAATTCCCTACCACTGACGTAAGGCTCACCGGCCTGTAGTTCCCTGGATTATACTTGCTACCCTTCTTAAACAAAGGAACAACATTGGGGCATCCCCTGAAGACAGTGAGGATCCAAAGATTTTTGTCTCTAGTAATTATGTTTAATTGCTTAATTTTTTTAATTTAGTGTTGATTCCCAACCAGCCAATCAGGTCACATCTTTACTGTGATATCACTTCAGTTTTCTCCCCCCACACACAATTTGAAAAGGTAATAAAAGTAAAAATGAATAAAAATCACTTACTAACCTTCTGAGGGTCTCAGATGCTCTCTGGTTCTCTCCCTTTCCTGATTACCTCACCACCAAATTACCTAGTTCCAAATTCCCACTCTGGATGTGCCTCACTCTGGCTGTGTCTCCTTGACTTGCACCAAGCTTCACTGACCTGATTGTTTAAATGTTTTCCTCCTTGTGTTCTAATGTTTCCATGGTCTTGCTTCTTCCTTTATCTGAAATGCCATCCAGTTTTACACCATTCCAATCTTGTCTTGTGCATTCTAGTTTCCATCATTGACACCAGTGTTCAGCTGCCTAGTTTTTTTTTTTTTTTTATAAATGTTTTATTGAAAATTTTTTCCCAAACAACAATTTTTCCCCTCTTACAAAGCAAACGCAACAATAACAATACAGAAATTTTAAACAATACACAAGTAACAAAACCCCTTTATCTTTGACCTATTCAGCTGCCTAGTTGCTCAGCTCTCGAGTTCTCTCCTAATCCCCCTCTGTCCTTCTCCTTAAGTGGTTCTTCAACCAAGCTTTTGGTTATTTGTCCTATTTTCGACCATACGACACAGGAGCAAAATTAGGCCATTTGGCCCATTGGGTGTGCTCCACCATTCAATCATGACTGATATGTTTATCATCCCCATTCTCCTGCCTTCTCCCCATAACGCTTATTAATCAAGAACCCATCTATCTCTGTCTGAAAGACACTCAAGTGATTTCGCCTCCACAGCATTCTGTGACAATGAGTTCCACAGATTCACCAACCTGTGGTTGAAGAAATCCCTCCTCATCTCAGTCTGAGGCTGTGCCCTCGGATTCTAGTTTCCTAGTGGAAACATCCTCTCCACGTCCACTCTATCCAGGCCTCCCAGTATCCTGTAAGTTTCAATAAGATCCCCCCTCATCCTTCTAAACTCCATTGACCCAGAATCCTCAACCAATTCCAGGGATCATTCTTGTGAACCTCCTCTGGACCCTCTCCAAGGTCAGCACATTCTTCCTTGGATACGGGACCCAAAACTGCTCACAATATTCCTAATGGTGTCTGATCAGAGCCTTATACAGCCTCAACAGTACATCCCTGCTCTTGTATTCTAGCCCTCTCGACATGAATGCTAACATTGCATTTGCCTTCCTAACTGCCAACTGAACCTGCATGTTAACCATAAGAGAATCCTGAACTAAGTCTCCTAAGTTCCTCTGTGCTTCTGATTGAAGCCTTTTCCCATTTATAAAAAATGCCTCTATTCTTCCTACCAAAGTGTATAACCACATTTTTCCATATTATATTCCATATGCCACTTCTTTCCCACTCTCCTAGCATGTCCAAGTCCTTCTACAGCCGTCCTGCTTCCTCACCACAACCTGTCCCACATATAGAATCATTACACTGCAGAAGAGGCAGTTCGGCCCATCAAGTCTGCACCAACACTCTGAAAGAGCACCCTAACTAGGCCCACTATCCCCATAACCCAATAACTCCACATAACCTTTTAGACATTAAGGGACTATTCAGCATGGTCAGTCCACCTAACCTGCACATCTTTGGACTGTAGGAGGAAACCGGAGCACCCGGAGGAAACCCATGCAGAGTCAGGGGGAACGTACAGATTACTCACAGTGACCCAAGGCTGGATTTGAACCCTGGTCCCTGGCGCTGTGAGGCAGTGCCAACCACTGTGCTACCGTGCCGTCTTTATCTTTGTATCATCTGCAAACGTAGCAACAATGCCCTCTGTTCCTTCTTCCAGATCATTAATGTCCATTGTGAATAGCTGTGGTCCAAACACTGACCTCTGCGGAACACCACAAGTCACCGACTACCATCCTGCAAAGGACATCTTTATCCCCACTCTCTGAATCCTCTATCCATGCCAGTACCTTGCCTCTACCGCCATGGGCACTTGCGTTATTTAGAAGCCTCCTATACAGCACCTTGTCAAAGGCCTTTTGGAATTCCAAACAGATCACGTTTACTGGTTTTCGTTTGTCTAACTTCCTCGTTACCTCAAAGAATTCTACCAGATTGGTCAGGCATGACCTCCCCTTGACAAAATCATGCTGACTCAGTCCTATTCTACCACGCACTTCTAAGTACTCCGCAATGTCATCCTTAATAATAGACTCTAAAATCTTACCAACAACCGAAGTCGGGCTAACCGGCCCATAATTTCCGGTCTTCTGCCTCCCTCCCTTCTTAAACTGGGGTGTTACATTTTATAATCCTCTGGGACCCTCCCTGCCTCCAATGATTCCCGAAAGGACACCAACAATGCCTCCACAATCTCCTCGGCTATCTCCTTCAGAACCCTGGGGTCCAGGTGATCTATCCACTTTCAGTTTCCCCAGCACCTTCTCCTTATTGATGGCCACTACACTCATCCCCGTCCCCTGACTCTTGATATATGCCGATGGTGTTGTCCACCGTGAAGGCTGATGCAAAGTACTAATTCAGTTCCCGTCATTTCTTTGTTCCCAATTAGTACTTCTCCAGCCTCGTCCAATGTCTATTCATGTCTCTCTCTTACCTTTTATTATATTGAAAAAACTTGCAATCATCTTTTATATTACTAGCTAGCTTGCACTCGTATTTCATCTTCTCTCCTCTTATTGCTTTTTTAGTTGTCACCTGCTTGCTTTTAAAGGCTTCCCACTGATCCTCACCACGTTAAATGCTTTTTCCTTTGCTTTTATGCTGTCCTTGACTTCCCTCGTCAGCCATGGTTGCTTTGTCCTACCCTTAGCATGTTTCCTCATCCTTTCTGTTGTGCCTCCCGAAAAACCTCCCAAAACTCCTGCCATTGCTGTTCCACTGTCTTCCCTGCTAGGCTCCTTTTCCAATCAACTCTGACCAGCTCCTCCCTCATGTCTTTGTAGTTACCCTTATTTAATTGTGATACCGTTACACCTGATTCCAACTTCTCCCCCTCAAATTCCAGGGTCAATTCTATCATATTGTGGTCATTGCTCCCTCAGGGTTCCTTCACTTTAAGTTCCCTAAGCAAGTCTGTCTCATTACACATCGCCAAATCCAGTATTGCTTGTTCCCTAGTGGGCTCTACCACAAGCTGCTCCAAAAAGGACATCTCCACAAATTCTTATTCTTGGGATCCATATCGACCTGATTTTCCCAGTCTACCTGTATATTGTAATCCCCTGTGATTATTTTAATATTGCCTTTCTCATATGCCTTTTCTATCTCCTGATTTATTTTCTACCCCACAACCTGACTACTGCTAGGGAGCCTGTACATAATTCCCATCAGGGTATTTTTTCCTTTGTGATTCCTCAACTCTACCCACACAGATTCTATGCCTTCTGACCCTATATCGCTTCTTGCTATTAATTTAAGTTAATTCTTGTTAATAATGCAACCCATCTGCCCATCCTTTCAATCGGACACGTATCCTTGGGTATTTAGATCCCAACCCTGGTCCTTTGCAGCGTGTCCCATGCAAGCAATTGGGACTAGCTTTGTGGTTAAAAACTGGGCAGCATGAATAAACAGGGCCTGTTTTCATGTTGTGAACATCGATGGCTTTATCTCTAAAATTTGCAGCCCACAGCATGGTTTTGTATACTGCGCACATTTAGATATACCACCCTCAGTCCTGCGTTGACTGACCCCCCCCCCCCCCCTTTCATAGTTGTCCCCTCTTTTGCTGTGCCTGAAGTTAGATTCCTGCTGCTTTCTATACTCTATTCTATTACGTGTTAAATAACAAAGAACGGTACATCGTAGGAACAGGCGCTTTGGCCCTCCAAGCCTGTGTCGACCATGCTGCCCGCCTAACCCAAAACCTTTTACTTTCCCGGGGTCCGTACCCCTCTATACCATCCTATTCATGCATTTGTCAGACCCTTGAATGTCACTATTGTACCTGCTTCCACCATCACCACCTCCCGCAACGAGTTCCACAGCGAGTTCCAAACACCCACTGCCCTCTGTAAAAATACTTCCCTTGCACATTATGGGAAAGCTGGGGGCAATTGGGACTAGCTTAGTGGTAAAAACTGTACAGCATGGATAAATTGGGCCAAAGGGCTTGTTTTCATGTTGTAAACATCTCTGACTCTATCTCTAAACTTTGCCCGTCACAGCTGAAACCTCTGTCCCCAAATAATTGGCTCTTACACATTGGGGAAAAAGCATCTGACTCCACTCTGTAATTTTGTAGACTTCTGTCAAGTCGCCCCTCAACCTCTGTAGTTCCAGTAAGAACAAATCAAGTTTATCCAACCTCTCCTCGTAGTTAATGCCCTCCATACCAGGCAACATTTTGGTAAACTTCACTGTACCCTCTCCAAAGCTTCCACATGCTTTTGATAGTGTGGTGGACAGAATTGAATACTATATTCCAAGTGTGGCCTAACTAAGGTTCCATAAGCATGACTTGCCAATTTTTATACTCCATGCCCCATCCGATGAAGACAAGCATGCCGTATGCCTTCTTGACTACCTTCCCCACTTGCGTTGCCACTTTCAGTGACTTGTGGATCTGTACACCCTCTGCGTATCAATACTCTTAAAGGCTCTGCCATTTACTGTGAATTTCCCACCTGTGTTAAGCCTTCCAAAATGCATTACCTCACATTTGTGTTCTGGGAACTTTCCGAACCTCTCGTGAGCCCTCAGTCCCATTAACTCGTTTAAAGTCCTCATCATTAACCTCACGCTTACCTTTTCCCTCAACTTTAGTTTGCTAATTTTCCATACAACTGGACAACCCCGCCCCACCGCACTTCGTTTAAAGCCCTATTTACAGCCCTAGTTATATGATTCGCCAGGACTCTGGTCCCAGCTTGATTCCGGTAAAGACTGTCCCATCAGAACAGCTCCCTCCTTCCCTGGTACTCGTGCCAATGTCCTATGAATTCAAATCCATTTCTCACGCATCAACCTTTGAGCCACGCATTTACCTCTTTAATCTTATTGACCCTATGCCAATTAGCTTGTGGCTCAGGTAGTAGTCCAGAAATTATTACCTTTTTGGTTCTGCTTTTGAATTTAGTCTTTAGCTGCTCATATTCCTTCAGCAGAACCTCTGTTCTTGTTCTACCTAAGCCGTTGATACCTAGGTGGACCACAACAACCGGATCTTTACCTTTCCCCCCCCCCCCCCCCCCTTCAAGTTCCTCTGCAGCCCAGATGAGATATCCCAAACAGACCACCAGGAAAACAACACGTCCTTGTTGGGCAGGGTCAAGGGATGAGGCTCCTGCAACAATAACTCCTGGATCCCTTTACCTGCCTCACTCTGAGCTGCACTGCCCTGTCCCTGACCACTGGTCGAATTCAAGTTAGTTAGTCCAAGGAGTGTTACTGCCTCTGACCAGATATCTCTTCCCCCTCCATGATGTGTCGCAGCATCCAAAGCTCAGAATCCAGCTAATCAAGTCTGAGCCAGGGTTCCTCAGGCAACCAACAGTTAATACAGATGAGTTCGCAATGGAGTCGACGAGCTCCAACGTCACCTGGCCCTCCATCCTTTTAAGTTTTAAACTTTTTAAATATCTCCTTATGACATCAATCTGAAAGCAACTTGCAAACAGTAATTTAAAGTAGATTTTCACATTTAGCTATTAGCTAATCAAGTCGCAGCCTTCCTGTGACGTCGCTGTTCTGTTTGCCTCCAATTGGAACACTGTGTATCACTCACCTTCCCAGGGTGCTCCCCGGTTTATATATCACTCACCTTCCCAGGGTGCTCTCCGGTTTTTATATCGCTCACCTTCCCAGGGTGCTCCCCGGTTTTTATATCACTCACCTTCCCAGGGTGCTCTCCGGTTTTTATATCGCTCACCTTCCCAGGGTGCTCCCCGGTTTTTATATCACTCACCTTCCCAGGGTGCTCCCCGGTCTTTATATCGCTCACCTTCCCAGGGTGCTCCCCGGTTTTTATATCACTCACCTTCCCAGGGTGCTCCTAGGTTTTTATATCAATCACCTTCCCAGGGTGCTCCCCGGTTTTTATATCGCTCACCTTCCCAGGGTGCTCCCCGGTTTTTATATCACTCACCTTCCCAGAGTGCTCCCCGGTTTTTATATCACTCACCTTCCCAGGGTGCTCCTCGGTTTTTATATCACTTACCTTCCCAGGTTGCTCTCCGCTTTTTATATCACTCACCTTCCCAGGCTGCTCTCCGCTTTTTATATCGCTCACCTTCCCAGGGTGCTCTCCGGTTTTTATATCACTCCCCTTCCCAGGGTGCTCCTCGGTTTTTATATCACTCACCTTCCCAGGGTGCTCCCCGGTTTTTATCGCTCACCTTCCCAGGGTGCTCCCCGGTTTTTATATCACTCACCTTCCCAGGGTGCTCCCCGGTTTTTATATCACTCACCTACCCAGGCTGCTCTCCGCTTTTTATATCGCTCACCTTCGCCAGGGTGCTCTCCGGTTTTCTCCCGCTCAGCTCCTTTAGTATCGTCGTGCCAAATTTTGTTGGGTAACCGTTCCTGTGAATCATCTTCGGACATTTAAGATTCATATAAATACAAATTAATTATTGTCACTGTAAAGCTAAACTTTCAAATCTAAACCGTGTTGGAAATTGTGATTTCTGCCTGTCATTAAACTTGATTGTTGGAGATTTAAAATAAATTGAACACCATTTTTGTACATCAGCATATGCTGCCATCTATACATGGCTTTTTCACTCTTGTATTTTTTTTGAAGCACAAAGGCCCGTACATCTGCTTCCATTATCCTGCGTGGAGCAAATGATTTCATGTGTGACGAGATGGAACGTTCTCTTCATGATGCACTCAGTGTGGTCAAGAGAGTTCTGGAATCCAAGTCAATTGTACCAGGTGGTGGTGCTGTAGAAGCTGCTCTCTCCATCTACTTAGAGAACTACGCGACTAGTTTGGTATGAGTCTAGTTTGGATATTTCTGCAAAACAATTCATTTTCTAAATGTTTTCCTTGCTGGTCATTTAAACTGCTTACTTAATCTGTGTTTTGATGGTGTCCTTGGCCCAACTTAAAGCTCAGGAGCTGTAACCTTGTTTTTGGCCAAATGCTAACATCCATGATAGTTTAAGTTCTGAAATGAAGGTGTATTAGGTCTGTGAAAGTACAGCCTTTAATTGTTCAAGCAAAAGATCATGACTACCAGATGTGTTGCAGGAAGAAACTAATCATGGCTGAATGTGATGGGGGGGGGTCAAGAGGAAGATATGGAAAGGGAAGCTGAGGTTTGAGTGTTCTCCTTTCATCACAGATCACTTCCTCAAGATGTTGGATTTTAAAAAACTTTGTCTGCCTTGTGCAATTAGTCGTAATTGCCTATTTACA
The DNA here is from genome assembly GCF_047496885.1 of Scyliorhinus torazame. Classification (NCBI taxonomy): domain Eukaryota; kingdom Metazoa; phylum Chordata; class Chondrichthyes; order Carcharhiniformes; family Scyliorhinidae; genus Scyliorhinus; species Scyliorhinus torazame. The sequence goes on from NC_092707.1 coordinate 220,472,428, forward strand.
AAATCACAGAAAAATGCAGTGCAGAGAAGGCCCATCGAGTCTGCACCTCTGCATGAAAGGCTGTATCCACTGTATCCCACTTCATTATAAGTCTCCCATTTTGGACCTTGTCAAATGCTTTGCTGAAATCCATGTAAACTACATCGACGGCACTACCCTCATCTACACGCTTAGTCGTGTGCTCAAAAAGTTCGATCAAATTTGTTCGGCATGACCTCCCTATGACAAAGCCATGCTGACTAATCCTGATCAAACCTTACCTCCAAGTGGCAATAGATCCCCTCCTTCAGAATTTTCTCGATTAGTTTCCCCACCACTTACATGAGACTCACTGGCCTGTAGTTCCCTGGCTTATCCCTACAGCCTTTCTTAAATAGTGGGACCACATTTGCTGTTCTCCAGTACTCTGACATCTCTCCCGTGGCCAGAGAAGAATTAAAAATTTGGATCAGAGCCTCTGCAATCTCCTCCCTCGCCTCCCACAGCTACCTGGGACACAGTTATTCTGGACTGGAAATTTCTCCACTTTTAAGCTTGCCAACACCTCCAATACCGTGTCCCTCTCTATGACAACTTGCTCAATAACCTCACAGTCTCTCTCCCCAAGTTCCATATCTGCCTCATTCTCTTGGGTGAGGATAGATGTGAAATATTCATTTAACACCCTACCAATGTCCTCTGGCTTCACTCACAGTTTCTCCCCTTGGTCCCTAATGGGCCCTACTATTTCCCTAGTTATTCTCTTCCCATTGATATACTTAGGATATCTTGGGATTTTCCCTACTTTTACCGGATAGAGATTTCTCATATTCCCTCTTTTCTCTCCTAATTGCTTTCTTAAGCTCCACCCTACACTTTGTGCTCCACTAATGCATCCATTGATTTGCTCCCCTTGTAACTATTAAGAGTCTCTCTCTTCCCTCTCATTGTATCTTGAATATCTCTGGTCATCCATGTTATTCCTTCCTATTACCCTAGAGGGAACATGTTGAGCCTAAACCCTCCCCATTTCCTCTTTGAACACCCCCAATTTCTCTTCTGTATATCTCCCACCAGTAACTTGTTCCAATCTACCTTGACCAGAGCCTGCGTTATTTTACAAAAGTCTGCTCCCCCCCCCCCCCCCTCAATCCAAGGTCTTTTTCTGCAATTTGTCTATTTCCTTGTCCTTACCAACTTAAATTACACCATGTTGTGGTTGCTATCAGTAAAATGCTCCCCCATCACCTGTCCGGCTTCATTCCCCAGAATTAGGTCCAGCACTGCGCCATCCCTTGTGGACCCTCCACATGTTGAGCTAAAAAGTTCTCTTGTATGCATTTTGCAAGCTCTGCTCCATCTAAGCCCCTAACACAATGACTATCCCAGTTAATTTTGGGAAAGTTGAAATCACCCAGTATAATGACCCTAGTATTCTTACACGCTTCTACAAATTGCTCCTCAATTTTCCGCTGACTATCTGGGGGTCTATAATAAACACCTAGAAATGTAGCTGTCTTTTTTATTTCTGAGCTCTACCCACAAAGCTTAATTCACTCCACCCCAAAGATATCATCTCTCCATACTGCAGTAATTTACCCCATAACTAATAGTGCAATGCCTCCCCCTCCCCTGTCCTGCCTGAAAATTCTGTATCTCGGGATTCTAAGCTTGCCCCTCCCTCAACCAGGTCTCCATGATGGCTACGATAGCATATTTCCACGTGTCAACCCTCACCCTTAACTCATCCGTTTTACCTGTAATACTCCAGGCATTAAAGTAGAGGCCAATTCAGCCTTGTCTTGCTCTCCTGAAACTATTTCTTCTGACTTGATTGTTTTTCTGTGTCCTTGTTCTGCTAACAGTCTGCGTCCCCTCCCCCTGCCAAATTCGTTGAAAATCCTCCCAACAGCACCAGCAAGCCCACGAGCAAGGATGTTAGTCCCGCTCTGGTTCAGATGTAAACTGTCCTGCTTGTACAGGTCCCATCTTCCTCAGAAATGGTCCCAGTGGCCCAGGAATCTAAACCCCTCCCTCCTGAATCAATTCTTAAGCCACGCATTCACCTGTGCTATTCTCTTATTTCTATACTCGCTAGCACGTGGCATTTGGAGTAATCCAAAGATTAATAATAATCTTTATTATTATTACAGTTGGGCTTACATTAACACTGCAATGAAGTTACTGTGGAAAATCCCCTAGTCGCCACACTCTGGTGCCTGTTCGGGTACACAGAGGGAGAATTCCGAATGTCCAATTCACCTAACAAGCATGTCTTTCGGGACTTGAGAGGAAACCAGAGCACCCGGAGGAAACCCTGCAGACACTGGGAGAACATGCAAACTCCGCACAGACTGCGACCCAAGCAGAAATCGAACCTGGGACCCTGGCACTGTGAAGCAACAGTGCTAACCAATGTGCGACCATGCTGCCCATATGACCCGAGAGGTCCTGCTTTTTAATCTATAGCCTAGCTCCCTGAATTCTTGATGTAAGACCTCCTCTCTCTTCCTCTGTCATTGGTACCAACACATACCATGACCTCTGCCTTACCACCCTCCCCCGTCAGGATGCCCTGTTTAGTGACATCCTGGACCATGCCACCAGGGAGGCATCACACCATCCCCTTTATACTTGTAAGAGAGGGGGCCAGCCACGGGAGATTCCTGGACTGCCTGCCTGCCTTTCTAGCGGTCACCCATCTGTCTGCCTGCACCTTGGGTGTGACCACATTTCTATAACTCCTATCTCTGACACTTTCCACCATCTGCATGTTGTTAAGTGCATCCAACCGAACCACGCGGTCTGTGAGGAGCTGCCATTGGGTACATTTCTTGCAGATGTAGTCATCCAGAACGCTGGAAGCCTCACTGACCTCCCACATCTCACAGTTAGAGCTGTGCACCCCACTGACTGACATATCTAGCACTAATTAATTGAGTCAAAATAAATAGTTGGTAAATTTAGTACTAATTAGTTAATTACATTAATATAAATACTTATAAAATTTAAGTTAAAATGAACTATATGGTCCCTTGAGCTGGAATTTCTCCAATAAATATTAAATGCTAAATGTGCTATTCTCCAAGATACTCCTCTACTCAGTTAATTACTCTTAGTTTTTTGCATTTAGAACAGATCCCCAAACCGCCATTTGGGTCACTGCTTTACTGTGGGGGGGCTTAATATAGTTGAAGATTTTTATTTTGCCTTTTAGGGATCACGTGAGCAGCTTGCAATTGCTGAATTTGCCCGAGCCTTGTTGGTTATTCCAAAGACACTGGCAGTAAATGCAGCTCAGGATTCTACAGACCTGGTTGCTAAACTCCGTGCATTCCACAACGAAGCCCAAGTAAACCCAGAACGCAAAAATCTCAAATGGTATGTACATTTCTTTGTAAGATATTTTGTGTTGTTACCTGCAGCTTTAGCCCTGAGGAAAGGCATCTGCTCATCGTCCATAAAATGACAGTTCAACATCATTTTTATAAAATCCTCAGTTGGGTTTTGGTTACATGGCTCCAGTATAATTTACAGTGCAGAAGGAGGCCATTCGGCCCATCGAGTGTGCACCGGCCCCTGGAAAGAGCACCCCACCTAAGCCTGCACCTCCACCCTATCCCCGCAATCCAACCCAACCTTTTTAGATTCTAAGGGCAATTTGAATAGCCAATTCACCTCGCCTGCAGATCTTTGGACTGTGGGAGGAAACCGGGGCACCCGGAGGAAATCCACGCAGACATGGGGAGAACGTGCAGACTCCGCACAGTGACCGAAGCCGACAGTTGAACCTGGGACCCTGGAGCGGTGAAGCAACTGTGCTAACCACTGCGCTACCGTGCTGCCCATATGTGGCTTCCGTTTCACCCATCGAAATGTCTTGATTTTCCAGTGATGTCTGGGTTTGTGTAGATAAAGCCTAGTCTGACTTGGATGTAATTGCATTCCCCCTGTGCCCTCTATGGAGAATATCTGCCCTTTTGTAGTGTATTTAGAATGGTGGGGAAATGTTCTGCTTCAGAGAATTTAAGAGACTACAAGAGAATCACCAAGTCTAAAACTTTCAGAATATTAATGGAGTAGCTAGAAAAGTATTGAACAAACAGGCATATACAAAAACACTAACTTGCTTGAACTATTTGGAGATTACATTTTTAAAACCTGAGGTGCAGTGTAATTGGGATATTGACCCAATGACAGTGAAATCACGGTGGTGCATGGCTTGGACATTATCGTGTTCCTTCTAGGATATATCGAGGTGGGGATGGATAAATGGATGGCCAGGGTCAGCTATTTATCTTTGACAATGGACATTCATTCTTTGCCAAATTAATTTCTTTCTGGCAGCCAAGACCTTGTGGAAACATTTTTAGCTTGTAACCTGGACCCTTGTAGCAAGCTTGGGTTACTTCAAAGTAGACGAGGAAGGTGGTAATGATGACTGAACAAAATAAAAGTCCTTGATTGAAAAGTTTTCAAATTATTCCAGCACCAAAGTATGGATTAATTTCTCCAGTGTGATTCCTGTCGGTTTATTTGGGGATTAAGGCATCCTGTTAACCACAGATCGGCTGAATCAGGTATTGATGTTTTTGTTGATCTACTATTTATGGTGGTTTTGGGGGGGGGGCGGTGGTGAGCGATGGGGAGACCCAAAAGCACTGCTGAGTGCTTTGGACATTTGAACATGCGCATGATTTGGACACCCTGAGTTTTGTTCAATAAGTGAGTAACTCACTGTCCATCTTAGATATGCACATCTATGCAGGGATAGCCTGTTTAGTATTTGCCTACTTTGTTCTCCAAGAGGATTAAAGAATGATTGCACTTCCTCATCATGCTGAGAGATAATCCAAAACTGCACTTCATGATGAGCGTTCCATTGAAATGCAATGGTGATAATCTCTAAATGCAGGTTGTCAACACAGTGGAACAGAATTTGCTGGGCATCTAAAAGTATCTTGCTTGTGCACTCTTCCACTCAAAACATTTACGTCTTGTGGGCTATCACTGGACTAATAATCCAGTGACCTATGGTAGTACCTGGGCACCATGGCAAATGGTGGAATTTGAATTCCATTAAAGGAACTGGAATTACAAGTGTAATAATTTTTGATTGTTGTAAAAACCCATCAGGTTCACTAATGTCATTGTAGGGAAGGAAATCTGCTGCCAACACCTTGTCTGGCCTACATGTGACTCCAGGTCCATAGTAATCTGGTTGGCTCTTAAATGCCTTCTGATGTGACCTGGCAAGTCACTCACTTGTATTCAACCGCTAAAAAGTCAATAAAAAGGAATGGAGCACTCTGCATCAACATAGACACTGGAAAAGGTAATGAGAAAACCCACACTGTCGGCCTTGCAACACCAGGCTACTTGCGTGCCAAGCAGCAAGTGATAGACATCTGTGTTAAACGATTCCATGACCAAAGCATGAGATCTCAGCTCTGCTCTGCCTCATCAGGCTGTGAATGGTGGTGGACAATTGAACACTTCACTGGAGGAGGAGGCTCCTTAGTGATGGAGGAATCAGGACATTACTGCAAAAGGTAAGACTGAAGGAGTCTCAATATTATTCAACCAGGAGTGCAGAGTAGATTATCTATCTCTCACTCCAGAGGTCCCCAGCAAACTGATTCCAGTTTGCAGAAAAGATTGACAAGAAAGCTCCCAGGGATAATGAAATTCAGGTAAACCGATCGAAGCTGGAACTGTTGCGTGGTGAAGAGAAGGTGAGGCCATTTGACAGGCATTCCAAATCATGAGGGATCTGGACCAAGTAGTTAGGAAAAACTGTTCATGTTGGTGAAAGAAATTAAAAGGCAATTTGCAATAGCGACATGTAGACCAATCTTTTCATTCCGTGAATGCTTAGGATTTGGAATGCACTGTCTTGAGAGTAATGTTCAGTCCAACATATTCAAGAAGGAATTGGATTGTTATCTGAAGAAGAATCTGCATGGTCAAGGAGAGAAATCGGGGAATGACATGAGGTAAATTGCTCCGTAAGAGAGCCATCATAGATATAACCTGTGCTGTAACTATTCTGTGATTTTTGCTGCAGATTTGTTCCTCTATTTCTGTCTATTTCGAGGCCAAAGGAATATCCCCACTCCTGCGATCATACCCTTTTTGGTTTCTCAACTTACCTTTAATAGGCTGCTTGGTTGCCTGGACTGGTTTAATCTCTAATTTGGCAAACAAATGTAATCTTTTTCTTGCACAGGATTGGTCTTGATTTAATAAATGGAAAACCAAGGGATAACAAGCAAGCTGGTGTATTTGAGCCAACTATGGTCAAAACCAAGAGTCTGAAATTTTCAACAGAAGCTGCAATTACCATCCTTCGCATTGATGATCTAATCAAACTTTATCCAGAAGATAAACAAGACAAAGGAAAGAGTTACCAGGATGCAGTTCAAAGTGGAGAGCTCGATGGTTGAAGAGTGAATTTTAAAAGTTATAGCTATATCCACAGTTTCAAATTATAATTTGTATTTTGATGTTACAGACTAAAATGCAAAGTAAAATCTCACATTTTCTGCTTTCAAATAGTGTTTGTTGTCGTGGCAGTAGTGGATATTTAAGTATTCCTGTGTTTAATAAAAATTAGATGTGTGCAAAATCCCAACCTCATTCGTTTATAAGTGGTTTTCGGAAGAATTTTGGGGAGCTGTTGGGAACTACAGTATATACTACCGTATGTTTTTTTTCTTGCACAGGATTGACATTGACATCTTGAATAAAGTCTTGTCAGAAAGTTAGTCAAAATGGGTTTCTGTTTTTATTCATGCTTTGTCTGGTTCCACATGCAACAGTAGAATTTTTGATTGCCTTCTGTGATGTATCTCTGGGCACACTGGAACATTTTGACATATTTCATAAATGAATAGTGCAGACCTGATAGTGCTTTGATCTCTTGTTTTAGAGTCATAGATGTTTACGGCATGGAAAGGAGCCCTTTGGCCCAGCTTGTCCATGCCGCCCAGATTCTATCACAAAGCTAGTCCCACTTGCCAGCATTTGGCCTGTATCCCTCTATACACATCCTGCCCATGCTACACTAACTACTTTAAAAAAGAACACGGCTCCCGTGTTATGTAGAAGCCCTCTTACGACCCACGGATGGTCAATTTCAATTTCTGCGTTTGAAGAAATTCCAATAGGCCGGACACCCAGTCTGCGGTTTTAGATGGTGCTGCTGATCGCCATTCTACGGCGGACGATCAGGGAGGCGTAGAATGTCCGCCCTCTCCCCATGAAGAGATCTGGCTGGACTGATACCCCGAAGACCACCACTTTCGGGCATGGCTCCAGCCTAATCCCCACCACTTTGGACATTGCCTCGAAGAATGCTGTCCAGTACCCAGCAAGTATGGGACAAGACCAGAACAATGGGGGCGTGGTTGGCCGGCATCCTGCTGCAGCCTGTTGAAAATATGGAAAGATGTGTCATTTGAAACATTGAAGTCTGGCAATATCTGGTCTGAGAGAATACTGGGCAAGATCCCACAAAGGGTTAACAGCAGCTGCCAGGGAAGGATTGTAAAATGCAGATAGCCTTGGTCAAGCAGGCTTAGCAAACAAGACAAACAGGATTTTTGTTTGAAGTCAAAAGCAATGGCTCACACCTTCAGCTGGAAAACGGTTCAGTTAGAACATAGAACAATACAGCGCAGTACAGGCCCTTCGGCCCACGATGTTGCACCGAAACAAAAGCCATCAAACCTACACTACCATTATCATCCATATGTTTATCCAATAAACTTTTAAATGCCCTCAATGTTGGCGAGTTCACCACTGTAGCAGGTAGGGCATTCCACGGCCTCACTACTCTTTGCGTAAAGAACCTACCCCTGACCTCTCCTATATCTATTACCCCTCAGTTTAAGGCTATGTGCTCTCGTGCTAGCCATTTCCATCTGCGGGAGAAGGCTCTCACTGTCCACCCTATCTAACCCTCTGATCATTTTGTATGCCTCTATTAAGTCTCCTCTTAACCTTCTTCTCTCCAACGAAAACAACCTCAAGTCCATCAGCCTTTCCTCATAAGATTTTCCCTCCATACCAGGCAACATCCTGGTAAATCTCCTCTGCACCCGCTCCAAAGCCTCCACGTCCTTCCTATAATGCGGTGACCAGAACTGTACGCAATACTCCAAATGCGGCCGTACCAGAGTTCTGTACAGCTGCAATATGACCTCCTGACTCCGGAACTCAATCCCTCTACCAATAAAGGCCAACACTCCATAGGCCTTCTTCACCACCCTATCAACCTGGGTGGCAACTTTCAGGGATCTATGTACATGGACACCTAGATCCCTCTGCTCATCCACACTTTCAAGAACTTTTCCATTAGCCAAATATTCCACATTCCTGTTTTTCCTTCCAAAGTGAATCACCTCACACTTCTCTACATTAAACTCCATTTGCCACCTCTCAGCCCAGCACTGCAGCTTATCTATATCCCTCTGTAACCTGCTACTTCCTTCCACACTATCGACAACACCACCGACTTTAGTATCGTCTGCAAATTTACTCACCCACCCTTCTGCGCCTTCCTCTAGGTCATTGATAAAAATGACAAACAGCAACGGCCCCAGAACAGATCCTTGTGGTACTCCACTTGTAACTGAACTCCATTCTGAACATTTCCCATCAACCACTACCCTCTGTCTTCTTTCAGCTAGCCAATTTCTGATCCACATCTCTAAATCACCCTCAATCCCCAGCCTCCGTATTTTCTGCAATAGCCTACCGTGGGGAACCTTATCAAACGCTTTGCTGAAATCCATTTTCACCACATCAACTGCTCTACCCTCGTCTACCTGTTCAGTCACCTTCTCAAAGAACTCGATAAGGTTTGTGAGGCATGACCTACCCTTCACAAAGCCATGCTGACTATCCCTGATCATATTATTCCTATCTAGATGATTATAAATCTTGTCTCTTATAATCCCCTCCAAGACTTTACCCACTACAGACGTGAGGCTCACCGGTCTATAGTTGCCGGGGTTGTCTCTGCTCCCCTTTTTGAACAAAGGGACCACATTTGCTATCCTCCAGTCCTCTGGCACTATTCCTGTATCCAATGATGACATAAAAATCGAAGCCAATGGTCCAGCAATCTCTTCCCTGGCCTCCCAGAGAATCCAAGGATAAATCCCATCAGGTCCTGGGGACTTATCTATTTTCAGCCTGTCCAGAATTGCCAACACCTCTTCCCTACGTACCTCAATGCCATCTAATCTATTTACCTGGAGCTCAGCATTCTCCTCCACAACATTATCTTTTTCCTGAGTGAATACTGACGAAAAATATTCATTTAGTATCTCGTCTATCTCTTCAGACTCTACACACAACTTCCCATCCCTGTCCTTGACTGGTCCTACTCTGTCCCTAGTCATTCGCTTATTCCTGACATACCTATAGAAAGCTTTTGGGTTTTCCTTGATCCTTCCTGCCAAATACTTCTCATGTCCCCTCCTTGCTCGTCTTAGCTCTCTCTTTAGATCCTTCCTCGCTACCTTGTAACAATCGATCGCCCCAACTGAAACTTCACACCTCATCTTCACATAGGCCTCCTTCTTCCTCTTAACAAGAGATTCCACTTCTTTGGTAAACCACGGTTCCCTCGCTCGGCACCTTCCTCCCTGCCTGACCGGTACATACTTATCAAGAACACGCAGTAGCTGATCCTTGAACAATCCAGTGTGTCCAACACTTGCAGCCTACTTCTCCACCTTATCCCCCCCAAGTCACGTCTAATGGCATCATAATTTCCCTTCCCCCAGCTATAACTCTTATAATTGTGGTCACTGTCCCCAAAGTGCTCACCTACCTCCAAATCCAACACCTGGCCTGGTTCATTACCCAAAACCAAATCCAAAATGTGGCCTCGCCTCTTGTTGGCCTGTCAACAAACTGTCAGGAAACCCTCCTGCAGTTGAATTCTAGGTGTGAAATTTTGCTAATACCAGGTAAATTAAAGAAAACTGGAGACTATCAGTCTACAAGAAACATAATTCAAAGCCAAAATCAAAGTCAAAACTATGAGCCGAGGAAACAATTGGAAAATAAAAAAATAGAAATGACAGGAATCAAAACAAAATTCACACCTCTTGAAGTCAAAGCATTTTGAACATCACAAAGGACACAATGTAATCAGATCTATGAGATGAAGTCATGTCAAAATGAGTACTTAATTGGATTAGAATGTTTAGATCAAAGATACTTTTTACAATCAAAGTGAAAAGAGTTTCTTTACAATAAAGTCATAAAAACTAGATAACTGTTAGAAAAATATATAAACCCGAAGAAAAGGAACAGCAGGCAGAATCAGAACAAAGAGAGAGGTGGAGAAGCAGAGTCTGATTACAGTCAGCTCGGCTATGGGAAAGGGACAGGGCAAAGCAGCCAAGCTAAAATAGCTAATATATCTAAGGAAGACTAGAATTTAAAGAGTAGGCAGAGTCAGCTCAGAGATGGCCAGCAGTGCTAGCTCTCATATCTCGGTACATGGGAAAGATAGGACACTCCAACCGAGCTCCTCAGCGAATACATCTAAAGAAGACCAGATTTTTAAAAGATTGATTGTCAAGTTGGGCCTGAAGGTCCCTTCAACCAACCAGAAGGATCCAAAAGCAAGATCTTTTTACTTTTCTGTCAAGACAGTGATTGCATCTTTTAAAAAGAGAAAAAAACAAGTTTTAACCAGAAACAGCGGTTATTAGTCTACTGACTTAGCAATGCGGGACCCAGGATCGATGCTACTAAGTGGTAAGTCGATGAAATCGTCGGTGAAGGTATGGGTTATACCGGGGGATAACTTGAAAACATAGTTTGACCTGAATAGCACCTCCGAAGCCTGCATCGGAGTCAGGGAGTGAGAAGCCCTGTTTACCATTTAGGATGTCGGCCCTTTTTGGTATATACTTCTAAGAATAGTGGTGAGTTTTCAAAAACAAGCCAGCTTTACAGTCATGCAGTCTGGGCACTGCGTCCTGCCGCAGGCAGCATCCCAGTGAAACAGACTGGGAACGGTGTCCTGCCGCTGTAAGCGTCACTGTGAAGCAGTCTGGGAACAGCGTCCTGCCGCTGTACGCATCACTGTGAAGCAGTTTGGGAACGCCGTCCTGCCCCTGTAAGCGTCACTGGAGCAGTCTGGGAACGGCATTCAACCGCAATCAATGTCACAGTGAAGCAGGCTGGGAACAGTATCCGGCAGTCAGCATGACAATGAAGCACTCTGGGAAAGGCGTCTTGCTGGTCCCAGCTTCACAATGAAGCAGTCTGGGAACGGCATCCTGCCACAGTCAGCCTCACAGTGAAGTAAGCTGGGAAAGGCGTTCAGCCTCAGCCAGCATCACAGTGAAGCAGTCTGGGAAGAGTGTCCTGCAATCAGCATCACAGTGAAGCACTCTGGGCAAGGATCCTGCGATGTCAGCATCACAGTGAAGCAGCCTGGGAACGGCGACCTGCCGCAGGCCGCATCACAGTGAAGCAGCCTGGGAACGGCGAACTGCCGCAGGCTGCATCACAGTGAAGCAGTCTGGGAAGACTGTCCTGCCGCAATCAGCGTTTCAGTGAATCAGTCTGGGAACGGCGGTCTGCCGCAGTCAGTGTCACTGAAGCAATTTGGGTAGTGAACTGCAGTCATTATTACAGTGAAGCACTCTGGGCAAGGCGCGTTGCCGCAGCCCACGGCACAGTGAAGCAGTCTGCGCAGGACGCTCTGGTGCAGTCAGCGTCACAGTGAAGCAGTTTGGGAACGGCATACTACCGCAATCAGCGTCCCAGTGAAGCAGACGGGGAACAGCATCCAGCCGCAGTTAGTGTGTTATGGGTCCGGGTTTACAGAACCCCAAAGTGTTTCATCGAGTCCAACCGACCCACAACTTTTAATAGATTGTGGTGTGGGAAGCACACTGTACTCTCCAGGTGTGATACAGCAGAAATGGACAAGTGGTTTTTAAAACAAAACAATGTTTATTCTATGAACTCAAGTTAACCTTTTTAAAACAAACATTAAAAACTTAACACCCATTACTTCAAAGATAACCCCAAAAGACTACAACACTAAATAATCCTTCAAACTGTTCCTTTAAACATCGAAAAAGACTTCAAACCTTCAAAAATAGGAGCACAATAGGTCACATTCAATATATTTATAGTCTGGATTGCAGAAATTAACAGACCAGCTCTGTGTTTCTTCATGCAGCTCACAGCAAAACACACAGACACTCCCAGCTGCGTTCTCAAACTGAAACTCAAAAAGCAGAAGTGAGCTCAGCTCCCTGACCCTCTGACATCACTTCAGTAATATGGTCAGCTCCATTTCTTAAAGGTACATTGCTTAAACATCCATTTCTTAAAGATACTCTCATATGACACCCCCCCCCCCCCCCCAAGAAACAAAATAAACCATCAACTTCAAGATGGTTTCATTTTTCACATTTGCACCATCAATTAAGAAATGCACACCGTAAAAACACTTTACTGGTTCAAAAAAAACAACACGCAAACAGGCATAATAATATAGTCCATTTTTTTTCTCCGGTTCTTCCTCCAACCGAAATCCTTCTCGAATGACAGTCTCTTTGAACAAGAAAGTCTCTGCACGATCCATCCATTTCTCTACGCCTCGGCATTTCTCTTTAAAGTTAGATACTTCAGTTCAATCTGATCACAGAGTCCCTTGCAATTCTCCAATACAGGAGCATCTGTTGCCACAGCTTTCAGGCAGTCAAATGCATGTTGAAACTCCGCTGTCCATTGAAATTTTTTTTAACGTTTCTTCAGCAAGCATCAGTGGAGCAATCACGCTACAAAACTCTTGCACAAATGTTCGATCAAATCCACTCATGCCAAGAAATCGAAACCAAGGTGATGGCGACGAGGATAGAGGACTGTGTCCCAGGGGTGGTCCACGAGGATCAAACTGGGTTCGTTAAGGAGAGACAGCTGAACACGAACATACGGATGTTGCTAGGGGAAGAACACCGGGTATCTTTGTATGCAGATGATTTATTGCTGTATGTTGCGGAGTAGTCCACGGGGTAGTGGAGGGGATGCCTGAGATAATGCAGACACTTAGGGAGTTTGGGGAATTTTCGGGGTACAAATTGAATATGGGGAAGAGTGAGTTGTTTGTGGTGCATCCGGGGGAGCAGAGCAGGGGAATAGATGACTTACCGCTGAGGAAGGTGACAAGAGATTTCCGGTACTTAGGGATTCAGATAGCCAGGAGTTGGGGAACCTTACATAGACTTAATTTAACAAGATTGGTGGAACAGATGGAGGAGGATTTTAGAGATGGGACATGGTGCCCCTGTCACTGGTGGGTAGGGTGCAGGCGGTCAAAATGGTAGTCCTCCCGAGATTCCTTTTTGTTCTTCAGTGCCTTCCGGTGATGGTCACAAAGGCTTTTTTCAAGAGAATTGAGAAAAGTGTCATGAGTTTTGTGTGGGCCGGGAAGACCCCAAGAGTGAGGAGGGGGTTCTTGCAGCATAGCAGGGATAGGGGGGGGCTGGCACTACCGAGCTAAGTGAATACTAAGTGGGCCGCCAATATCTCAATGGTGTGTAAATGGATGGGAGATGGGGAGGGAGCGGCGTGGAAGAGATTGGAGATGGCGTCCTGCAAAGGAACCAGCCTACAAGCAATGGTGACGGCGCCGTTGCCGTTCTCCCCGAAGAAATACACCACAAGTCCAGTGGTGGTGGCAACACTAAAAATTTGGGGGCAGTGGAGACGACATAGGGGAAGGACATGAGAAATACTCAAGTGGTAAAGGTGATCTGATGGGAGATAATAAAGAGAGTGTACCTCAGACTAAAAAAAGAAATCCAGGAGGGTGGAAAAGAAATGAAAAGTTTCAAATGTTTTCACTGTAATAAACTAGGCCATGTAAAGTTGGTGGTTGAAGAAAAGCACTGGGAAGGCTGATGTGGGAAAACAGGATAAGACAGTGGGATTTGTTAGAGTGGTAAAGGAAAGCCCAAGGGAAGCGAAGGAGGTGCAAACAATTGTACAGCCTGTTCCAAGAAGTAATTGTTAAGAAGGTACCAGGTGTCTTTAAAGAATTTACTTGTGTGGGTAAAGTTTACACATGTGCATCAGGAGGAGCAGGTAAAGAAGTCACAATTTTAAGAGATACAGGAGCTAGTCAATCTTTAATGGTAAGAGATGAGGAATTATGTAGTTTGGGAAGAATGTTGCTCGAAAAGGTGGTGATATGTGGAATTCAGGGTGAGAGGAGTAGCGTTCCATTATATAAGGTAAGGTTGGAAAGTCCAGTGAAGAGTGGTGAAGTGGTAGTAGGAGTAATAGAGAAACTATCTTGTCCAGGAATACAGTTTACCTTGGGCAATGATATAGCTGGATCACAGGTGGGAGTGATGCCTACTGTGGTTGATAAGCCAGTGGAAAATCAGATAACTAAAGTGTTGAAGGATGAATATCGTGGGATGTTTCCGGATTGTGTAGTAACAAGGTCGCAAAGTCACAGGTTAAGACAAGAGGAGAAATCAAAGAGTGAAGATGAAGTGGAAGTGAAATTATCAGAAACGATTTTTGATCAAATAGTTGAAAAAGAACAACAACAGGTGGAGGATGAGGTGGATATTTTTAGTTCAGCAAAATTGGTGGAGTTGCAACAGAAAGATGTAGAAATAAAATGGATATATCAGAAAGCAATTACGGAAGAGGAATCTGAGAGTATACCAGAGTGTTATTACCGTAAAAGTGATGTCTTGATGAGTAAATGGAGATCTGTACATCTGCAGGCGGATGAAAAGTGGGCAGAAGTTCATCAAGTTGTATTGCCGGTAGGGTATAGTGTTGTATAGGAGGTGTTGCGAGTGGCACATGAGGTACCCGTGGGAGGTCATTTGGGGATAAGGAAAACTCAAGCTAAAATCCAGAAACATTTTTATTGGCCTGGACTGCATAAAGATGTAGTTACATTTTGTCAATCATGTCACACATGTCAGGTGATAGGGAAACCTCAAGCAGTGATAAAACCAGCGCCCTTAATACCCATTCCAGCATTTGATTAACCTTTTACAAGGGTCCTAATTGATTGTGTAGGACCGCTTCCTAAAACAAAAAAGTGGGAATCAATATCTTTTGATTATAATGGATGTGTCTACTAGGTTTCCAAATGCCATTCCAGTACGTAATATTACAGCTAAAAAGATTGTGGAGGAGTTACTTAAATTCTTTGCTAGATATGGACTACCCATAGAAATTCAATCAGATCAAGGATCAAATTTTACCTCAAAGTTATTCAAAGAAGTTATGGATAACTTTGGAATAAAACAATTTAAATCAACTGCGTACCATCCAGAATCGCAGGGAGCGTGAAAAAGGTGGCATCAGAAATTAAAGAAATGTTGAAGGCCTATTGTCAAGATTATCCAGAGGATTGGGATAAAGGAGTTCCATTCGTACTGTTTGCTATTAGGGATGCACCTAATGAGTCAACCAAATTTAGTCCTTTTGAACTAATTTTTGGTCATGAGGTAAGAGGACCACTTAAATTGATTAAAGAAAAATTGGTGGGTGAGAAATCGGAAAATACACTATTGGATTACGTGTAAAATTTTAGGGAACGATTAAATAGAGCAGGTGAATTGGCCCGATAAGAAATAACCATAGGTTTGTCCTGGGGAGAATGGATGGGGGATTTCGAGCATGGCAGAGAGCTGGGGTTGTGCAACTGAGAGATCTGTTCGTAGACGGGACGTTTGCGAATCTGGGAGCGCTGACGGAAAAATATGGGTTGCCCCAAGGGAATGAATTTCGATACATGCAACTGAAGGCTTTTGCGAGGCAACAGGTGAGGGAATTCCCGCAGCTCCCGATGCAGGAGATTCAAGATAGAGTGATCTCAGGGACATTGGTGGGGGACGGTAGGATGTCGGATATATACAGGGAAATGAGGGACGAGGGGGAGATCATGGTGGATGAGCTGAAGGGGAAATGGGAAGAAGAGCTGGGGGAAGAGATTGAGGAGGGGCTGTGGGCTGATGCCCTACGTAGGGTAAACTCGTCGTCCTCGTGCGCCAGGCTAAGCCTGATGCAATTCAAGGTTTTACACAGGGCGCATATGACCGGAGGAAGGCTAAGTACATTTTTCGGGGTAGAGGATAGGTATGGGAGATGCTCGAGAAGCCCAGCAAACCACACCCACATGTTTTGGTCATGTCCGGCACTGCAGGGGTTCTGGGTGGGGGTGGCAAAGGTGCTTTCAAAGGTGGTGGGGGTCCGGGTCGAGCCAGGCTGGGGGTTGGCTATATTCGGGGTTGCAGGAGGCGAAAGAGGCTGATGTCTCGGCCTTTGCGTCCCTAGTAGCCCGGCGAAGGATATTGCTTATGTGGAAAGAAGCCAAACCCCCGGGCGTGGAGACCTGGATAAATGACATGGCAGGGTTTATAAAACTAGAACGGATAAAGTTCGCACTAAGGGGTTCGGCTCAAGGGTTCACCAGGCGGTGGCAACCGTTCATTGACTACCTCGCAGAACGATAAAGGAAATGGGAAGGTAACAGCAGCAACCCAGGGGGGAGGGGGGGGGGGAGAGCCCGGGCGTTGTTTTTGTATAGATTGTTTTTGTATAGATATTTGTATTAGGCTATGTATATTGGATTGTTTGATTTTATTTTTGGAGAGTTATTATTTTTGATATGGCAGTTGCCATTTAGTTTATATATTATTTATTTATTTGTTAAAAACGACCACTGTTATTTATACTGTTTTATTGTTGTAAAAAGGAAAACCTTTGTATTGTTTTGTTTGGCCAAAAAAATTTGAATAAAAAATATTTTTTTTTAAAAACATTGTCCTGAACCATGTTTGGTGTACATGAGAGAATATCTTTCTGACGAACCTCCTTCAAATCCCTTTCATCTGTTACCATTTCCCTTACAACATTTGCAATTTAATATGCCAACAGTATTCACAAAACCACATCGAACTATCACTATTTCCAAATAAATTGTCCCTATTGTTAAATACACAGTAAAAAAAAATTAAGTCTTATCTTAACACATTACTCATTGCCTAACCACACAAATAGACCGTGTGTTACAGCCTTACAGATTTGCAACTGTAATCACAATTGCAATACTAAAAATAAAGAACAATATCGACACATCCCTTCGTAGCTTTGGGACAAATATGATGTGGA
This sequence comes from Scyliorhinus torazame, assembly GCF_047496885.1. Classification (NCBI taxonomy): domain Eukaryota; kingdom Metazoa; phylum Chordata; class Chondrichthyes; order Carcharhiniformes; family Scyliorhinidae; genus Scyliorhinus; species Scyliorhinus torazame. Next base: position 220,489,600 of record NC_092707.1, read on the forward strand.
GATGCTGCCGTTGGACTGGGGTGAGCACAGTACGAAGTCTTACAACACCAGGTTAAAGTCCAACAGGTTTGTTTCGTGTCACTAGCTTTCGGAGCGCTGCTCCTTCACCTGAGAAAGGAGCAGCGCTCCGAAAGCTAGTGACATCGAAACAAACCTGTTGGACTTTAACCTGGTGTTGTAAGACTTCGTACTTGGGACAAATAGTCATTACATTCTAAATATAGCGTGTAAACAGCATCAATATTATTTGTGATGTTCTATGTAGTTAAATCAAGAAAACACACTAAACTACCACTATTCCCCCTCTCTTAAAACATTCACACAGTTTAGAAATGCTGATCAAGTTCTTGAATGGCACACATACCCCTATTATCATACATAACAGTCCCTACTAATTTACATGACATTTTCTTCTTTAATAACGTTTACAGCTCGTCAATGCAATATTGTTTGCTGCATTGGTAATTATTTTCCCACCGTGGCATCAAGCTACAAAAATTCTTAAACTATTGTCTTTTATCATATTGGGGTTCCTCGTCAGTCGCTGCTGTCTGCCGAGACCCTTAATAACTCCACCACATAGTACATACCCCGTGGAGACCGCAGATCATCCATCAGCTGATGTCCAATTAGAGATGTCTGACCGGAGGTTTCACTGTTCAGTAATAATTTGATATTTTGATTTGTTTCTAATCCGGGCTCTGTCATTTAATTCCCTCAAATATGTAGCCAATTGTATCATTAGTTTCCCCCAATCCTGTCTAAAACATTCTTCTCTGGAGAGCAGTTCTGTTCCTTCTTGTGAACTGGTTTGTCTGTTATTTATTTTTTCCATCTGAAAAATCAAATGAACAGGTCAAGGGTGTTATTCTTTAATTTATATTTTCTATCTTCGTTTGGATTCCAGAAGTGCCCTCTCCAGGACTCCCGGATTTCTTTTGCTACCATTTCTTTCCTTTTTGACTTGTTTATTTTCCTTATCCTTTATATCCTTCATACAATTGAAGCCTGTTAAGCCTCCTTCTGTCATTGCACTCCTGAGTGAGATTCGAAGAATCTCAAACTCCTCCTCTTTTGCTCACTCTGATCCAATCTTTCGAAACCTTACCCTGATACATTCCTGATATTGCTACTGCGTTTACTTTAATTACTTTATTTTGATTACGGACGGATTTTTATGAAGGTAAGTTCCAAACATGACATTTTAACTTCATCATCTGTCCTATCAATGCTGCTAACGGGTTTTAATTCACTGTCTTCCCACCAATTGGGTCATGTGTTTTAATCTCTAATTCAACTGTATGTTTACCCAGATTCTGAACAATCTTGTCATTTTACAGCTTCACTGATTATTTTGCCTGTAGTTTTAGTTGGTAGCTTCACCCAAACTTCCTCTGTGTTATCAATTGTTTCTAATATCTTAATTTTACTACTGCTTCTATTTTTATCAAATCTTTTCCTGCCATCAGATTCTCTTTTCCTTATACTGCAAGTAATTCTCTTAATTTAACTGCTGGTCCAATATCTTTATTCTCCAAAGCTCATTCTTCCATGTATTTAGCATTCTAAACATCATTATTTTTTTTGTTGCTAGTGACATTCTTGTGATGGTCGGCCACTAGGACCCTGCGGAGCTATGCAGCGTCAATTTTAACGCTCAGTTTCAAAGCCTGCAAGCAGCTGACTGCTGCCCAGTACAAACTCTTTATCTGTTTATTCTAAGACTAATTTAGTTCTGAACATACTGATTTACCACCTCATAATACTGATCACATTTCTACCTGCCATTTATAACTTCTAATTGATGTGAAACTCGGTTTTGCAAAATACAACATTTTTTAAAAATACAAACACCAAAGGAAATTCACAATTCCTTATTAGACATACACACACTCATTCATCCACTCAGATCTTGGATCTCTACTTTGTAGGGTTTCACAAATCCTTATTAAACACACACACATTTATCCACTGAGATCTTGGACCTCTATTCAGTGGGGTTTAGTTACCTTTAACAAAAATCGATGCTGATAAAGTTTCACTTATGCAGGAGTTTTTTTCCTCAGTTAATTTCTTCCACTCTGTTTCATTGCTTTAACTCTCTTGACCGTCATTCAGAGCAAGAGGATTATTCTAATTGCCATTTTTTGGAATTCTACGTTCTGTTCCTGGCTGTCCCTTTCAGTTGCAATCTGAAATTAAGGATAAGCACCCTTTCTGGGCCCTATCCAAGGCTAACTAAGGCACTATCTTCCTGTTTTAGTTAAGGGTCGATTGGTTATTGGTCTCTAAAGATTCTAGGCATCCCCCATTTCTCTAGGCTTTAACCTCCCAATCTGCCTTACTCTAAGGATTTATTTTTTGGCCTCCTTTTACCAGTAATGGATGCAAGATTTTTAGCGCTGTCACCACGATGACTTGCAGACTTTTTCTCAGGGTCAGCATCATCTAGTCTGCTGATTTTACACACCCAACCTGAGCTTCAGTCCCCTCAATCCACAGAATATCCTTACAAAAGTCAATCACACATGACCTTCCAGACTAAACTCGGCAGGTAAAGTCTGACTCACACATAGACCAGAAACTTCTAATATTCTAGCCTTTGTGCCGGTTAGAAACTTCTAATATTCCAACCGTTTCTTGGGAACTAGAAACTTCTAATATTCTCGCCTCGCTTTACCCAGAAACTCCAGGTCTCCACGCTGGATACCATGGAGAAAGCAAAACAACCGGCTGGGTATAATTAACACAGTGTTAACATGACGGCTGCCATGTAGCAAATAAAGCAACCCGCTAGGTGTAATTAACACGGTTTTAATAAAACGTTAGGCGCAAGGTTTTGAAAACTCACCACTATTCTTAGAAGTCCCACTTTACCAAAAAGGGCCGACATTCTAAATGGTGATCAGGGATTCTCACTCCCCGACTCCGATACAGGCTTCAGTGGGTGCTATTCAGGTCAAACTATATTTTCAAGTTATCCCCCGGTATAACCCATACCTTCACCGAAGATTTCATCTACTTACCACTTAGTAGCATCGATCCTGGGTCCCGCATTGCTAAGTAAGTAAAGTAGACTAATAACCGCTGTTTCAGGTTAAAACTTTTAAGTTTTTTTTTTCTCTTTTTAAAAGATGCAATCATTGTCTTTACAGAAAAGTAAAAAGATCTTGCTTTTCTGGTTGGTTGAAGGGACCTTCAGGCCCAACTTGACAATCAATCTTTTAAAAATCTGGTCTTCTTTAGATGTATTCGCTGATGGGCTCGGTTGCTGTGTCCTATCTTTCCCATATACCAAGATATGAGAGCTAGCTCTGCTGGCTATCTCTGAGCTGACTCTGAGCTGAATCTGCCTACTCTTTAAATTCTAGTCTTCCTTAGATGTATTAGCTATTTTAGCTCGGCTGCTATGCCCTGTACCTTTCCCAAGACCGAGCTGACTGTAATCTGACTGCTTCTCCCCTCTCTCGCTCTCTCTCTCTCTCTGAGTTCTGCTTCTGGTTCTGGTTCTGCCTGCTATCCCCTTTCTTCGGGTTTATATTCTCTTTCTAACAGTTACGTTTTTATGACGTTATTGTAAAGTAACTCTTATTTTCTTTTATTGTAAAAAGTATCATTGACCTAAACCTTTTAATCCAACTAAGTATTCATTTTGACATGACTTCATCTCATAGATCTGATTACATTGTTTCCTTTGTGATGTTCAAAATGCTTTGGTTTCAAGAGGTGTTACTTTTAATTCCTGTCATTTCTATTGTTTTATTTTCCAATTGTGTCCTCAGCTCATAATTTTGACTTTGATTTTGGCTTTGAATTATATTTCTCTAGATTGATAGTCTCCAGTTTTCTTTAATTTACCTGGTATTAGCAAATTTTCACACCTAGAATTCTCACCAAATTCAACTGAACCTCATCCATTCTTTTCCAGATCCTTACTAAGATAATTACTTTCAATGAAGGTGTCAGCCATTGTTTTTGGCTTCATTCAAAATCCTGTTTGTCTTGTTTGCTCAGCCTGCTTGACCAAGGATATCTGCATTTTACAATCCTTCCCTGACAGCTGCTGTTAACCCTTTGTGGGATATTGCCCTGTATTCTCTCATGTTTCTCTCAGACCAGATATTGCCAGACTTCCATGTTTCAAATGACACATCTTTCCATATTTTCAATAACAATATGGATGTTGTTTGATTGGAACAGCATTTCCCACATCTACATCATGTATAGCCATTTTAGTACTTCCCAATTTATCTCTGCAAATTTGCCCATGTGATATCAATAACTCTTTCAGGTCAGTTCGTTTTTCCTCTGGTAGGTAACTTAACAATTCATCCCAATTTTTAAGAACATCCTCACTTTCCAATTTAATTTGAAGTATGTCAAATTCACAGTCATCTGGATTTGGTTCATCACTTTGAGTTAGAATCATTAAAACCTCCTTTTTCTCTCCTTCCCTTTCAAAGTACCTTTTAAGCATATTCACATGACACACTCGGTGAGTCTTCTGTCTATCTGGTGTTTTTACCACATAATTCACCTCACTTAATTTCCATTCAACCTGATATGGTCCACAAAACCTAGCTTTTAAAGGCTCCCCTACCACTGGTAACAACACTAAAACTTTATCTCCACTGGCAAAACTACGAACTTTGGATTTCTTGTCCGCTACCCGTTTCATCACATTTTGTGCAACTTTCAAATATTGTCTAGCCAATTCACCTGCTCTATTTAATCGTTCCCTAAAATTTTACACGTAATCCAATAGTGTATTTTCCGATTTCTCACCCACCAATTTTTCTTTAATCAATTTAAGTGGTCCTCTTACCTCATGACCAAAAATTAGTTCAAAAGGACTAAATTTGGTTGACTCATTAGGTGCATCCCTAATAGCAAACAGTACGAATGGAACTCCTTTATCCCAATCCTCTGGATAATCTTGACAATAGGCCTTCAACATTTCTTTAATTTCTGATGCCACCTTTTTCACGCTCCCTGCAATTCTGGATGGTACGCAGTTGATTTAAATTGTGTTATTCCAAAGTTATCCATAACTTCTTTGAATAACTTTGAGGTAAAATTTGATCCTTGATCTGATTGAATTTCTATGGGTAGTCCATATCTAGCAAAGAATTTAAGTAACTCCTCCACAATCTTTTTAGCTGTAATATTACGTACTGGAATGGCATTTGGAAACCTAGTAGACACATCCATTATAATCAAAAGATATTGATTCCCACTTTTTTGTTTTAGGAAGCGGTCCTACGCAATCAGTTAGGACCCTTGTAAAAGGTTAATCAAATGCTGGAATGGGTATTAAGGGCGCTGGTTTTATCACTGCTTGAGGTTTCCCTATCACCTGACATGTGTGACATGATTGACAAAATGTAACTACATCTTTATGCAGTCCAGGCCAATAAAAATGTTTCTGGATTTTAGCTTGAGTTTTCCTTATCCCCAAATGACCTCCCACGGGTACCTCATGTGCCACTCGCAACACCTCCTATACAACACTATACCCTACCGGCAATACAACTTGATGAACTTCTGCCCACTTTTCATCCGCCTGCATATGTACAGATCTCCATTTACTCATCAAGACATCACTTTTACGGTAATAACACTCTGGTATACTCTCAGATTCCTCTTCCGTAATTACTTTCTGATATATATAAAAGACTACAACACTGAATAATCCTTCAAACTGTTCCTTTAAACATCCAAAAGACTTCAAACCTTCAAAATTAAGAACACATTAGGTTACATTTAATATATTTATAGTCTTTGGATTACAGATATCAACAAACCAGCTCTGTGTTTCTTCCTGCAGCTCACATAAAAACACAGGCACTCCCAGCTGCCTTCTCAAACTGAAACTCAAAAAAGCAGAAGTGAGCTCAGCTCCCCCCCCCCCCACCCTCTGACATCACTTCAGTAATATGATCAGCTCCATTTCTTAATGGTTCATTGCTTTAAACATGAACGATGTGCCCCGGTCGCTGTGGATGTAGGCAGGGAAACTGAACAATGTGAAGATGCTGTGCAGTGCCTTTATAACCGTGGCCGAGTTCATGTCGGGGCAGAGGACAGCGAAGGGGAAGCGGGAATATTCATCAACGATGGATAGGAAGTATACATTACGGTTGATTGAATATTTGAAGTCAATACTGAGGCGCTCAAAGGGCCGGGAGGCCTTTACCAGGTGGGCCTTGTCTGGCTGGTAGAAGTGCGGTTTGCACTCCACGCAGACTTGGTAATCCCTGGTCATGGCCTTGACCTCCTCAATGGAGTAGGGCAAGTTGCGGGCCTTAATAAAGTGGGTAAGCTGGGTGACCCCCGGGTGACAGAGGTCATCGTGGATAGCCCGATCTCGGTTATCTTGTGCGCTGCCACATGTGCCGCGGGACAGGGCATCTAGGGGCTCATTAAGCTCCCCAGGACGATACTTGATATCGTAATTGTAGGTGGAGAGTTCAATCCTCTGCCTCAAGATTTTGTGATTCTTAATCTTGCCCCGTTGTGCGTTGTCGAACATAAAGGCAACCGACCGCTGGTCGTTGACGAGGGTGAACCTCCTACAGGCTAGGTAGTGCCTCCAGTGCCGCACGGCTTCCACTATGGCTTGTGCTTCCTTCTCAAACAAGGAGTGTCGGATTTCGGAAGCGTGGAGGGTTCTAGAGAAGAAGTCTACTGGTCTGCCCGCCTGGTTCAGTGTGGCGGCAAGGGCGACATCTGACATATCGCTCGCTACCTGGAAGGGGACGGACCCGTCCACCGCGTGCATTGCGGCCTTGGAGATGTCGGCCTTGATGCGGCTGAAGGCCGAGCGGGCCTCAGCCGTCAGTGGAAATATGGTGGTTTTAATAAGTGGGCGGGCTTTGTCCGCATAGTTGGGGACCCTCTGGGCATAGTAGGAGAACAGCCCCAGGCATCGTTTGAGGGCCTTGAGGCTGTGGGGAGAGGGAAGTTCCGTGAGAGGGCGCATGCGGTCGGGGTTGGGCCCTAGGACTCCGTTCTCCACGACGTAACCAAGGATGGCTAGTCGGGTAGTGCGGAAAACGCACTTCTCTTTCTTATATGTGAGATTGAGAGATTGGGCAGCCTGGAGGAACCTCTGAAGGTTGGTGTCATGATCCTGCTGATCGTGGCCACAGATGGTAACATTGTCCAAGTACGGGTATGTAGCCCGCAACCCGTACTGGTCCACCATTCGGTCCATCGTTCTCTGAAAAACCGAGACCCCGTTAGTGAGGCCGAAAGGGACCCTGAGGAAGTGGAAGAGTCGGTCGGCTGCTTCGAAGGCAGTGTAGTGGCGCTCTCCCGGGCGGATTGGGAACTGGTGGTAGGCCGACTTCAGATCGACCGTTGAGAACACCCTGTACTGGGCAAGAGAGTTGACCATCTCTGCTATGCGGGGGAGGGGGTACGCATCCAGTTGCGTGAACTGGTTAATTGTCCACAACCATCCGATTCTTTCCCCGGTCCGGACGACCACCACTTGTGCTCTCCAGGGGCTGTTACGGGCCTCGATGATCCCTTCCCTCAACAGTCTTAGGATCTGTACCGCCTGCTCCTGGTGGCGACGGGCTTACAGTCGGGAGTGAGGTTCGCAAAGAGGGAACAAGAACAAACAAAGAACAAAGAAATGTACAGCACAGGAACAGGCCCTTCGGCCCTCCAAGCCCGTGCCGACCATGCTGCCCGACTAAACTACAATCTTCTACACTTCCTGGGTCCGTATCCCTCTATTCCCATCCTATTCATGTATTTGTCAAGATGCCCCTTAAATGTCACAATCGTCCCTGCTTCCACCACCTCCTCCGGGAGCGAGTTCCAGGCACCCACTACCCTCTGGGTAAAAAACTTGCCTCGTACATCTACTCTAAACCTTGCCCCTCTCACCTTAAACCTATGCCCCCTAGTAATTGACCCCTCTACCCCGGGGAAAAGTCTCTGACTATCCACTCTGTCTATGCCCCTCATAATTTTGTAGACCTCTATCAGGTCGTCCCTCAACCTCCTTCGTTCCACAGGGTCACAGCCCTCCAATTAGAAAAGCATCCTTCCATTGCTACTCTCTGCCTTCTATGGCCTAGCCAGTTCTGTATCCACCTTGCCAGCTCACCCCTGATCCCGTGTGACTTCACCTTTTGTACTAGTCTACCATGAGGGACCTTGTCAAAGGCCTTACTGAAGTCCATATAGACAACACCCACTGCCCTACCTACATCAATCATCTTAGTGACCTCCTCGAAAAACTCGATCAAGTTAGCGAGCCACGACCTCCCCTTCACAAAACCATGCTGCCTTTCACTAATACGTCCACTTGCTTCCAAATGGGAGTAGATCCTGTCTCGAAGAATTCTCTCCAGTAATTTCCCTAGCACTGAAGTAAGGCTCACCGGCCTGTAGTTCCCTGCATTATCCTTGCTACCCTTCTTAAACAGAGGAACAACATTGGCTATTCTCCAGTCCTCCGGGACATCCCCTGAAGACAGTGAGGATCCAAAGATTTCTGTCAAGGCCTCAGCAATTTCCTCTCCAGCCTCCTTCAGTATTCTGGGGTAGATCCCATCAGGCCCTGGGGACTTATCTACCTTAATATTTTTTAAGACACCCAACACCTCGTCTTTTTGGATCTCAATGTGACCCAGGCTATCTACACACCCTTCTCCAGACTCAGCATCTACCAATTTCTTCTCTTTGGTGAATACTGATGCAAAGTATTCATTTAGTACCTCGCCCACTTCCTCTGGCTCCACACATAGGTCCCCTTGCCTATCCTTCAGTGGGCCAACCCTTTCCCTGACTACCCTCTTGCTTTTTATGTACGTGTGATTTTGGGATTTTCCTTAACCCTATTTGCCAATGACTTTTCGTGACCCCTTCTAGCCCTCCTGACTCCTTGCATAAGTTCCTTCCTACTTTCCTTATATTCCACGCAGGCTTCATCTGTTCACAGCCTTTTAGCCCTGACAAATGCCTCCTTTTCCTTTTTGACGAGGTCTACAATATCTCTTGTTATCCAAGGAAGGGGGGGGACCTTGAGAGTCACGAGGCTGCATACCGTGAGGGGGGTAAGGGTCCGCCGAACTGTAGGGTCAGGCTTCGGGAGGACGTACAACTTAAAACGGGCGTACTCAGTGCCCTGCATCTCGAGGTTAGTGATACAGTACCCCCGGATCTGAACCAAATGGGATCCGGAGGCAAGGGAGATTGTTTGGGATGCGGGGTAGATGTGAAGGGAGCAGCGCCTTACCATGTCAGGGTGAACAAAGCTCTCCGTGCTCCCAGAGTCGTAAAGGCAGGGGGTCTCGTGCCTGTTGACCCGGACGACCATCATGGAATTTTTCAGGTGCTTTGGCTGCGACTGGTCGAGGGTGACTGCGCCAAGCTGCAGGTAGCCTGTGATTGGCGGTATCACAAAATGGCGGCCCCCATGAGTAGCATGTGTCGGGCTGGGTTGAAGATGGCGACCAAGATGGCCGATCCCATCGGTCGCACGTGTCGGCCGGTTCCAGAGCCGGTGGCCAAGGTGGCGGCCCCCATGAGTCGCACGTGTCGGTCGGTGTTGGAGCCGGCAGCCAAGATGGCGGCCCCCATGAGTCGCACGAGGCTGATGACGCTCCTGAAGGTGGCGTTCCCGGCTGGCACGCAGCCACATTGCAGGGTCTGCGGGCCTGTGAGTTCCATGGGTCGGGCCTGGTGAATTTTCGACTTCTGGGCTTTAGGTCAGCCCAGGCAGACTCTGGCAAAGTGTCCCTTTTTGCCACAGTCGCTGCACGTCGCTGTGCGGGCTGGGCAACGCTGCCAGGGGTGTTGACCCTGGCCGCAGAAGTAGCACCGCGGTTCCCCGGTCTGGACGGGCAGCCGCGCGGCACAGGCCTGTGGCGTAGTCGGGTCGATGGGGACCACGACGATGGTGCCGGGTCCGCGGGGAACACACTGAGGCTCTGGTAGGCGACCACTAACGAGGTGGCCAGTTTTACCATGTCCCGCAGGTCAGTGGTCCCGTTTTCCAGCAGGCGCTGCCTGATGTAGTTCGATTGGACCCCAGCCACGTAGGTGTCCCGGATATGTAGGTTCATGTGCTCCTCCGCCGTCACATCCCGATAGCTGCAGTTCCTTGCGAGTAGGGTCAGGTTTTCCAGGTATTCGTGCAGCAATTTTATATCCTTCCCCACCTCTGTGCCCCCCTGCTGCTCGGACTGGATTTCCAGTGCAGCCACCGAAGCCTGACACTGAAGTTCGGTGTGCAGCCTTGCGACACTGAAAGTCACTCCCCCTCGCTATTCGCTAACCTCACTCCCGACTGTAAGTCCGTCGCCACCAGGAGCCGGCGGTACAGTGCCCAAGATATGACTTTTATCAAATCAGAGGTCCAGCGTTTACTGGGAGAGGGGATTATCGAGGCTAGCAACAGCCCTTGGAGAGCACAAGTGGTGGTAGTCCGGTCCGGGGATAAGAAACGGATGGTCGTGGATTATAGCCAGACCATAAACCAATTCACGCAGCTTGATGCGTACCCCCTTCCTCACATCGCGAAAATGGTCAATCGGATCGCCCAATACCAAGTATTTTCCACGGTCGACCTCAAATCCGCCTACCACCAGCTCCCCATCCGACCAAAAGACCACCCCTATACTGCCTTCGAAGCAGCCGGACGGCTCTTCCACTTCCTCAGGGTCCCCTTCGGCGTCACAAATGGGGTCTCCGTCTTTCAAAGGGCGATGGATCCAATGGTGGACTAGTACGGTTTGCAGGCTACATACCCGTACTTGGACAATGTCATCAACTGCGGCCATGACCAGCAGGACCATGACGCAAACCTCGAAAAGTTCCTCCAGACCGCCCGAGCCCTTAATCTGACCTATAATGAGGAAAAATGCGTTTTCCACACAACCTGGCTAGCCATCCTCGGCTATGTCGTGGAAACTGGGTCCTAGGTCCTGACCCCGACCGTATGCGCCCCCTTAAAGAACTACCCCTCGCCCGCAGCCTCAAGGCCCTCAAACGGTGCTTGGGGCTCTTCTCCTACTACGCCCAGTGGGTCCCCAAGTATGCGGACAAAGCCCACCCACTCATAAAGACCACCACTTTTCCCCTCTTGGCTGAGGCTCGATTGGCCTTCAACCGCATCAAGGCCGATATTGTCCAGGCCGCTATGCGCGCGGTGGACGAAACTACCACCTTCCAGGTAGAGAGCAATGCATCAGACATCGCCCTGGCTGCTACCCTCCATCAGGCAGGCAAACCAGTAGCGTTCTTCTCCCGGACCCTCACCGCCTCCGAGGTTTGACACTCTGCAATCGAGAAGGAGGCACAAGCCATTGTGGTGGCTGTGCGGCGCTGGAGGCACGACCTAGCCGGTAGGAGGTTCACCCTCGTCACCGACCAATGGTCGGTCGCCTATATGTTCGATAACACGCAACGGGGCAAAATAAAAAAACGATAACATTTTGAGGTGGAGGATCGAACTCTCCACCTATACGTACAATATCAAGTATCGTGCAGGGGAGCTCAACGAGCCCTCAAATGCCCTGTCCCGCGGCACATGCACCAACATGCAGGACGACCGCCTGCAAGCCATCCACAATGACCTCTGCCACCCGGGGGTTACCCGGCTCTTCCATTTTATCAAGTTCCGCAACCTACCTTACTCAACCCCCCCCCCCTCTCGAACAGATATACCCCTTTGGATACTGTCGGGGGGGATAGCCTATCAGGGGAAAACAGCAGCAGCCAGAGCAGTGGCACCACGGCTGGCTCTGATGTTCAGAAGGGAGGGTCAAAGCGCAGAAGAGTAATAGTAATAGGGGACTCTATAGTCAGGGGCACAGATAGGCACTTCTGTGGACGTGAAAGAGACTCCAGGATGGTATGTTGCCTCCCTGGTGCCAGGGTCCAGGATGTCTCCGAACGGGTAGAGGGCATCCTGAAGGGGGAGGGCAAACAGGCAGAGGTCGTTGTACATATTGGTACTAACGACATAGGCAGGAAGGGGCATGAGGTCCTGCAGCAGGAGTTCAGGGAGCTAGGCAGAAAGTTAAAAGACAGGACCTCGAGGGTTGTAATCTCAGGATTACTCCCTGTGCCACGTGCCAGTGAGGCTAGAAATAGGAAGATAGAGCAGACAAACACGTGGCTAAACAGCTGATGTAGGAGGGAGGGTTTCCGTTATCTGGACCACTGGGAGCTCTTCCGGGGCAGGTGTGACCTGCATAAGATGGACGGGTTGCATCTAAACCGGAGAGGCATAAATATCCTGGCCGCGAGGTTTGCTAGTGTCACACGGGAGGGTTTAAACTAGTATGGCAGGGGGGTGGGCACGGGAGCAATAGGTCAGAAGGTGAGAGCATTGAGGGAGAACTAGGGAATAGGGACAGTGAGGCTCTGAGGCAGAGCAGACGGGGAGAAGTTGCTGAACACAGCGGGTCTGGTGGCCTGAAGTGCATATGTTTTAATGCAAGGAGCATTACGGGTAAGGCAGATGAACTTAGAGCTTGGATTACTACTTGGAACTATGATGTTGTTGCCATTACAGAGACCTGGTTGAGGGAAGGGCAGGATTGGCAGCTAAACGTTCCAGGATTTAGATGTTTCAGGCGGGATAGAGGGGGATGTAAAAGGGGAGGCGGAGTTGCGCTACTTGTTCGGGAGAATATCACAGCTATACTGCGAGAGGACACCTCAGAGGGCAGTGAGGCTATATGGGTAGAGATCAGGAATAAGAAGGGTGCAGTCACAATGTTGGGGGTATACTACAGGCCTCCCAACAGCCAGCGGGAGATAGAGGAGCAGATAGGTAGACAGATTTTGATAAAGAGTAAAAACAACAAGGTTGTGGTGATGGGAGACTTCAACTTCCCCAATATTGACTGGGACTCACTTAGTGCCAGGGGCTTAGACGGGGCGGAGTTTGTAAGGAGCATCCAGGAGGGCTTCTTAAAACAATATGTAAACAGTCCAACTAGGGAAGGGGCGGTACTGGACCTGGTATTGGGGAATGAGCCCGGCCAGGTGGTAGATGTTTCAGTAGGGGAGCATTTTGGTAACAGTGACCACAATTCAGTAAGTTTTAAAGTACTGGTGGACAAGGATAAGAGTGGTCCGAGGATGAATGTGCTAAATTGGGGGAAGGCTAATTATAACAATATTAGGCGAGAACTGAAGAACATAGATTGGGGGCGGATGTTTGAGGGCAAATCAACATCTGACATGTGGGAGGCTTTCAAGTGTCAGTTGAAAGGAATACAGGACAGGCATGTTCCTGTGAGGAAGAAAGATAAATACGGCAATTTTCGGGAACCTTGGATGACGAGTGATATTGTAGGCCTCGTCAAAAAGAAAAAGGAGGCATTTGTCAGGGCTAAAAGGCTGGGAACAGACGAAGCCTGTGTGGCATATAAGGAAAGTAGGAAGAAACTTAAGAAAGGAGTCAGGAGGGCTCGAAGGGGTCATGAAAAGTCATTGGCAAATAGGGTTAAGGAAAATCCCAAGGCTTTTTACACGTACATAAAAAGCAAGAGGGTAGCCAGGGAAAGGGTTGGCCCACTGAAGGATAGGCAAGGGAATCTATGTGCGGAGCCAGAGGAAATGGGCGAGGTACTAAATGAATACTTTGCATCAGTATTCACCAAAGAGAAGGAATTGGTAGATGCTGAGTCTGGAGAAGGGGGTGTAGATAGCCTGGGTCACATTGTGATCCAAAAAGACGAGGTGTTGGGTGTCTTAAAAAATATTAAGGTCGATAAGTCCCCAGGGCCTGATGGGATCTACCCCAGAATACTGAAGGAGGCTGGAGAGGAAATTGCCGAGGCCTTGACAGAAATCTTTGGATCCTCGCTGTCTTCAGGGGATGTCCCGGAGGACTGGAGAATAGCCAATGTTGTTCCTCTGTTTAAGAAGGGTAGCAAGGATAATCCCGGGAACTACAGGCCGGTGAGCCTTACTTCAGTGGTAGGGAAATTACTGGAGAGAATTCTTCGAGACAGGATCTACTCCCATTTGGAAGCAAATGGACGTATTAGTGAGAGGCAGCACGGTTTTGTGAAGGGGAGGTCGTGTCTCACTAACTTGATAGAGTTTTTCGAGGAGGTCACTAAGATGATTGATGCAGGTAGGGCAGTAGATGTTGTCTATATGGACTTCAGTAAGGCCTTTGACAAGGTCCCTCATGGTAGACTAGTACAAAAGGTGAAGTCACACGGGATCAGGGGTGAACTGGCAAGGTGGATACAGAACTGGCTAGGCCATAGAAGGCAGAGGGTAGCAATGGAGGGATGCTTTTCTAATTGGAGGGCTGTGACCAGTGGTGTTCCACAGGGATCAGTGTTGGGACCTTTGCTGTTTGTAGTATATATAAATGATTTGGAGGAAAATGTAACTGGTCTGATTAGTAAGTTTGCAGACGACACAAAGGTTGGTGGAATTGCGGATAGCGATGAGGACTGTCTGAGGATACAGCAGGATTTAGATTGTCTGGAGACTTGGGCGGAGAGATGGCAGATGGAGTTTAATCCGGACAAATGTGAGGTAATGCATTTTGGAAGGGCTAATGCAGGTAGGGAATATACAGTGAATGGTAGAACCCTCAAGAGTATTGAAAGTCAAAGAGATCTAGGAGTACAGGTCCACAGGTCATTGAAAGGGGCAACACAGGTGGAGAAGGTAGTCAAGAAGGCATACGGCATGCTTGCCTTCATTGGCCGGGGCATTGAGTATAAGAATTGGCAAGTCATGTTGCAGCTGTATAGAACCTTAGTTAGGCCACACTTGGAGTGTAGTGTTCAATTCTGGTCGCCACACTACCAGAAGGATGTGGAGGCTTTAGAGAGGGTGCAGAAGAGAATTACCAGAATGTTGCCTGGTATGGAGGGCATAAGCTATGAGGAGCGATTGAATAAACTCGGTTTGTTCTCACTGGAACGAAGGAGGTTGAGGGGCAACCTGATAGAGGTATACAAAATTATGAGGGGCATAGACAGAGTGGATAGTCAGAGGCTTTTCCCCAGGGTAGAGGGGTCAATTACTAGGGGGCATAGGTTTAAGGTGAGAGGGGCAAGGTTCAGAGTAGATGTACGAGGCAAGTTTTTTACGCAGAGGGTAGTGGGTGCCTGGAACTCGCTACCGGAGGAGGTAGTGGAAGCAGGGACGATAGGGACATTTAAGGGGCATCTTGACAAATATATGAATAGGATGGGAATAGAAGGATACGGACCCAGGAATTGTAGAAGATTGTAGTTTAGTCGGGCAGTATGGTCGGCACGGGCTTGGAGGGCCGAAGGGCCTGTTCCTGTGCTGTACATTTCTTTGTTCTTTGTTTGTTGTTCAACCAAGGAGGTCAAGGCCATGATCAGGGCCTGCCGGATCTATGCGGAGTGCAAAGCGCACTTCTACCGGCCAGACACGGTTCGGCTCGTGAAGGCCTCGGGGCCCTTTGAGCGACTAAGCGTGGACTCCAAGGAACCCCTCCCGTCCACCAATCGTAATACCTATTTCCTCACCGTTATCGATGAGTTCTCCCGCTTCCCATTCGCCATTCCCTGCCCCGACATGACCTCAGCCACCGTGATTATGTCACTGCACAGCTTCTTCACTCTGTTCAGTTTCCCCTCTTATATCGACAGCGAATGGGGTACATCGTTCATGAGCGATGAACTGCGTCAGTATCTGCTCAGCAAAGGCAACGCCTCGAGCAGAACGACCAGTTATAACCCGCGGACAAACGGGCAAGTAGAGAGGGAGAACGCGACAGTGTGGAAGGCTGTCCTTCTGGCACTACGGTCGAGAAGTCTCCCAACTACCCGTTGGCAGGAGGTCCTGCCCGATGCCCTACACTCCATTAGGTCGCCCCTCTGCATGGCCACGAATGAGACCCCTCACAACCGATTATTTGTCTTCCCCAGGAAGTCTACCTCCGGGGTCTCACTTCCACCTTGGCTGACGGCTCTGGGACCTGTTCTTCTTCGGAGGCACACGAGGAGCCATAAAACGGACCACCTGGTCGAAAAGGTCCGATTACTCCACGCCAACCCCAGTTACGCCTACGTCGAGTACCCCGACGGCAGGCAAGATACGGTTTCCCTCCGGGACCTGGCACCCGCTGGATCCCCCACTACAGACGCCCCTTCCCGCGCCGCTCCCCTGCAGGACCTGGCACCCCCTACAACACATCCCCTCCCGGCCCCACTCCCCATTGGTGAGCACCTACCGTGCGCGCCTATTCTCCCTGCCCCGATCCGGACCAAAGCTCCGACCGCCGTGCTCCCGGACGTACCCTCAACCAATGCGTCCGTGTCCGCCGCACCACCGCCCGAACTGAGGAGGTCGATGAGGACGATCCAGCCACCGAGACGGATGGACTTATGATGGCACTTAACCCCTGTCAGACTCTTTTTAAACAGGGGGTGAATGTGATGAACGGTTACTGTAACACTGTACCCTTGTCATCATGTAAGGTGATGTCCCCTTCAAGACCGGGCTTGAAACCCTGGGGAACTCCGCCTCCGGCTCCACCCATCTGGGAGCCATATATAAGGGGCCGCCTTGTGGGCGGCGTAGCTGTTAGCACATCTCTCGGCACCAGTCTAGTTCTTAGTTTACTAAAGCCTTCTTTACCATTCTCACTCTAAGCGTCGTTATTGAGGGTACCACAGAGGGCGGAGCCAGAGGCAGAGCCCACCAGGGTTCCAGTACAGTACCTGGAAGTAGACTGTATTATCATTTCCAGGTCATAGGTCACAGCACTATACACAGTTCATACTTAGGTGAATACATTCACCACAGCGTCACAGTGAAGCACTCTGGGATTGGCGTCCTGCCGCGATAAACGTCACTGTGAAGCAGTCTGGGAATGGCGTCCTGCCGCAGACAGCGCCACAGTGATGCACTCTGGGAAAGGCACCATGCCGCAGCCTGCGTCACAGCAAAGCACTCTGGGAAAGGCACCATGCCGCAGCCTGCGTCACAGCGAAGCACTCTGGGAATGGCCTCAGCCGCAGTCTGTGTCACAGTGAAGCAGTCTGGGAAAGGCACCATGCCGCAGCCTGCCTCACAGTGAAGCAGTCTGGGAATGGCCTCAGCTGCAGTCTGTGTCACAGTGAAACGTTCTGAAAACGGTGCCTGCCGCAGTCTGAAAACGGCGTCCTGCTGCAGTCTGGAAACAGCGTCCTGCTGAAGTCAGCGTCACAGTGAAGCATTCTGGGAACAGTGTCCTGCAGCCAGAATCACAGTGAGCACTCTGGGCAAGGGGTCTTGCCGCAGCCAGCATGACAGTGAAACAGTCTGGGCAGGACGTCCTGATCAGTCAGCGACACAGTGAAGCACCTTGGGTAAAGGTCTTGCCGCAATCAGAGTGAAGCAGTCTGGGAATGGCGTCCTGCCGCAGTCAGCGTCACAGTGGAGTAAGCTGGGAAAGGCATCCAGCCTCAGCCAGCGTCACAGTGAAGCAGTGTGGGAAGAGTGTCCTGCAGTCAGCATCACAGTGAAGCACTCTGGGCAAGAGTCTTGCCGCAGCCAGCGTCACAATGAAGTAAGCCTGCAGCCGCAGTCAGTGTCACAGTAGAGTTGTCTGGGCATGGCATCCTGCTGCAGTCAGTGTCACAGTGAAGCAGTCTAGGAACGACATTCTGCCGCAGTTAGTGTCACAGTGAAGCAGTCTAGGAACGACATTCTGCCGCAGTTAGTGTCACAGTGAAGCAGTCTAGGAACGACATTCTGCCGCAGTTAGTGTCACAGTGAAGCAGTCTGGGCACGGCGTCCTGCCGCAGTTCGTGTCACAGTGAAGCAGTCTGGGAACGGCGTCCTGCTGCAGTCTGGGAATGGCGTCTTGCTCCAGTCAGCGTAACAGTGAAGCATTCTGGGTCAATTGCGACAAAGACGAGAGTAGTGGAATAATCGAGGCTTTATTGAGCCAAGATGTGGTGCCTCCTGTAGCTGCTACCAGAATGGCTGCAGCACCGGCGAGCACACACATTTATACGCCGCCTACTGGGTGGAGCCAGCAGGCAGGGATTTACCCATGTACCTTCACTATATGGGCAGTGCTATAATACATGTAATATACGACTAGTGGTGACTACCACATTCACCCCGTTAAAAGAGTGCGGCGCGGGTGGTAGAAAACATTACAAGTTAAGTTTGTCGGGGGCCTTGAACCTCCTCTGCGATCGCCTCAGTCCTGGTGGTGATGTTGGCGCTGGCTTGGTCACCTGTGACTCCGGGAGCGTGTTGTCCTCGTCTTCGTCACCCCTTAGTGGGAGGACGGATCCTCCTGGGACGGGGGCTGCAGTGAGGTTCTCTGGAGGAAGGGGGAGTGAAGCAGGGGTGAATGAGGCAACTGGGGGAGGGGGGGTCAGGTCGGGGGTGGGGATCCTGTGGGTGCCTGGTCCCGGAGGCAGACTGTGTCTTGGCGTCCGTCGGGGTGTGCCACGTAGGCGTACTGCGGGTTTGCATGTAGGAGGTGGACTTTTTCGACCAAGGGGTCCGACTTATGAGTCCGCACATGCTTCCGAAGGAGGACGGGTCCAGGAACTGTCAGCCATGTTGGGATCGAAATGAAATGAAAATGAAAATCGCTTATTGTCACAAGTAGGCTTCAATGAAGTCACTGTGAAAAGCCCCTAGTCGCCACATTCCGGCGCCTGTTCGGGGAGGCTGTTACGGGAATTGAACCGTGCTGCTGGCCTGCTTTAAAAGCCAGCGATTTAGCCCAGTGTGCTAAACAGCCCCTAAACAGCGAGACCCTGGAGGTGGACTTCCTGGGGAAGGCAAACACACGTTCGTGAGGGGTCTCGGTAGTCGCGGTGCAGAGGAGCGACCGGATAGAGTGGAGCACGTTGGGGAGGACCTCCTGCCAGCGGGAGACCGGGAGATTTTTAGACCGCAGGGCCAGCGGGACAGTCTGGAAGGCCTGGTCGTCCTGCTCGAGGCAATGCCCTTGCGGAGCAGGAACTGACGCAGCTCATTAAAATTGGCAGACGTAAAGGGAAACGTACAGTTGGATGATAGTGATGAGGATAGTGAGGAAGAGCGTCAAAGTCGAAGGCATGGTGGGAATCTATGTAAATATGCCCAAGCATTGCCAAGGATTGATGAGGAGGTAGAAACCTTTTTCATTTCATTTCAGAAGGTAGCAAAACAAATGAAATGGCCACAGGACATGTGGGTATTACTGATTCAAACAAAGCTGGTAGGTAGGGCTAGTGAAGTGTTTGCATCACTACCGGAGGAGGTATCTGGGACGTATGAGGTGCAAAAATACATCTTAGGTGCCTAAAACATGTGCCTAAAGCTAACAAAGGTTTAGGAATTTAAGGAAAGAATTTGATCAAACATACGTGGAGTTTGAAAGGCTCAGACAGAGTAATTTTGATAGGTGGATAAGGGCTTTGAAAATAGACCAAACGTATGAAGCTTTCAGAAAAATTATACTTTTGGAGGAGCTAAAAAATTCAATTCCTGATGTAGTGAGAACTCATGTGGAAGAGCAGAGGGTTAAAACTGCAAGATTAGCAGCTGAAATGGAAGATGATTATGAATTAGTTCATAAATCAAAGCTCGGTTTCCAACATCAGTTTCAGCCTGTGAGGGATAGAAACTGGGGACATGAGATATACTCAAGTGGTAAAGATGAAGGAGATCTGATGGGAGATAATAAAGAGAGTGTATCTCAGACTAAACAAGAAATCCAGGAGGGTAGAAGAGGCATGAAACGTTTCAAATATTTTCACTGTAATAATCAAGCCATGTAAAATCAGTGTTGGTGGTTGAAGAAAAACACTGGGACGGATGATGTGGTAAAACAGGATAAGACAGTGGGGTTTGTTAAAGTGGTAAAGGAAAGCCCAAGTGAAGCAAAGGAGGTGCAAAAGATTGTACAGCCTGATCAGGAGGTGATTGATAAGAAGATGCCAGATCTCTTTAAACAATTTACTTGTGTGGGTAAAGTGTGTGTATCAGGAGGAGCAGGTAAAGAAATCACAATTTTAAGAGATACGGGAGCTAGTCAATCTTTAATGGTAAGAGATGAGGAGTTATGTAGTTTGGGAAGAATATTGCCAGAAAAGGTGGTAATATGTGGAATTCAGGGTGAGAGGAGTAGTGTTCCATTATATAAGGCAAGGTTGAAAAGTCCAGTGCAGAGTGGTGAAGTGGTAGCAGGAGTAAGAGAGAAACTATCTTGTCCATGAATAGTTTATCTTGGGTAATGATACAGCTGGATCGCAGCTGGGAGTGATGCCTACTGTGGTTGATAAGCCAGTGGACAATCAGACAACTGAAGTGTTGAAGGACGAATATCCTGGAAATAGAAGGGATGTATCAGAAAGCATACACGGAAGAGGAATCTGAGTGGATACCAGAGTGTTATTACCGTAAAAGTGATGTCTTGCTGAGAAAATGGAGACCTTTACATATGCAGGCGGATGAAAAGTGGGCAGAAGTTCATCAAGTAGTATTGCCGGTAGGGTATAGAAAGGAGGTGTTGCGAGTTGCACATGAGGTACCAGTGGGGGGTCATTTGGGAATAAGGAAAGCTAAAATACAAAAACATTTTTATTGGCCTGGACTACATAAAGATGTAGTTAAATTTTATCAAACATGTCACACATGTCAAGTGATAGGGAAACCTCAAGCAGTGATAAAACCAGCGCCCTTAATACCCATTACTATTAAGCTATTTTGCTGGTACGGACAGCTGGTTTTCAAACAGTCGTGCTAGATTGGCTTCATTTGAGGAACCTTTTACAGAGGTCTTAATTTATTGCGTAGGACCTCTTCCTAAAACGAAAAGTGTGAATCAATATCTTTTGACTACAATGGATGTGTCTACTCGGTTTCCAGAGGCCATTCCAGTACGTAATATTACAGCGAAAAAGATTGTGGAGGAGTTACTTAAATTCTTTACTAGATGTGGACTACCCACAGAAATACAATCGGATCAAGGATCAAATTTTACCTTAAGGTTATTCAAAGAAGTTATGGATAGCTTAGGAATAAAACAATTTAAATCAACTGCATTCCATCCAGAATCGCAGGGAGTGTTAGAAAGGTGGCATTAGACATTAAAGACAATGTTGAGGGCTTATTGTCAAGATTATCCAGAGGATTGGGATAATTGAGTTCCATTCGTACTGTTTGCAATTAGGGATGCATCAAATGAGTCAACCAAATTCAGTCCTTTTGAACTAATTTTTGGTTATGAGGTAAGAGGACCACTTAAATTGATTAAGGAAAAATTGGTGAGAAATCGGAAATTACATTATTAGATTAAGTGTTAAATTTTAGGGAACGATTAAACAGAGCAGGTGAATTGACTAGACAACATTTAAAAGTTGCACAAAATGTGATGAAACGGGTAGCGGACAACAAATCCAAAGTTCGTAGTTTTGCCAGTGGAGATAAAGTTTTAGTTTTGTTACCAGTGGTAGATGAACGTTTAAAAACAAGGTTTTGTGGACCTTATCAGATTGAAAGGAAATTAAGTGAGGTGAATTATGTGGTAAAAACACCAGATAGAAGGAAAACTCACCGAGTGTGACTTGTGAATATGCTTAAAAGGTACTTTGAAAGGGAAGGAGAGAAAAAGGAGGAGGTTTTAATGATTCTAACTCAAAGTGACGAACCAAATCCAGATGATTGTGAATGTGACATACCTCCAATTAAATTGGAAAACGAGGATGTCCTTAAAAATTGGAATAAATTGTTGAGTTACCTTCCAGAGGAAAAACTGACTGACCTGAGTTATTGATATCACGTGGGCAGGTTTGGAGAGATAAATTGGGAAATACTAAAATGACTATACAAGATGTAGATGTGGGAAATGCTGTTCCAATCAAACAACATTCATACAGACTTAACCCTTTAAAATTGGCACAGATTAACAAAGAGATTGAGAGTATGCTTAAAAAGGGCATAATTGAAGTGGGTTGCAGCCAATGGAGCTCACCCATAGTGATGGTACCAAAACCAGACGGTACCCAACAGTTGTGTGTGGACTATAGAAAGGTTAATGAAGTTACAAGAATGGACTCTTATCCTATCCCACATTTGGAGGATTGCATTGAGAAAGTGGGACAATCAGCTTTTATTTCCAAACTGGATTTACTTAAAGGTTACTGGCAGGTACCTTTATCCAAAAGGGTGAAGGAGATGTCAGCTTTTGTGACTCCAGATGGTATATACCAATTCAAAGTTATGCCATTTGGCATGAAAAACGCCCCAGCCACATTTCAACGGTTAACTAACAAAGTTATTTCAGGATTACCCAATTGTACGGTATACATCGACGATCTGGTAATTTTCAGCCAGACATGGAAAGAACATTTAAAACATCTGATGGAGTTATTCGATCAACTTCAGGAGGCTGGTTTGGTGATAAACCTAGCCAAAAGTGAATTTGGAAAAGCCCAAGTCACTTTCCTTGGCCATACAAACGGACAGGGTCCAATGGTCACATGGGATGTGAAGACAACAAAAGGGCAGCACGGTAGCATTGTAGGGCAGCACGGTAGCATTGTGGATAGCACAATTGCTTCACAGCTCCAGGGTCCTAGGTTCGATTCCGGCTTGGGTCACTGTCTGTGCGGAGTCTGCACATCCTCCCCGTGTGTGCGTGGGTTTCCCCCGGGTGCTCCGGTTTCCTCCCACAGTCCAAAGATGTGCGGGTTAGGTGGATTGGCCATGATAAATTGCCCTTAGTGTCCAAAATTGCCCTTGGTGTTGGGTGGGGTTACTGGGTTGTGGGGATAGGGTGGAGGTGTTGACCTTGGGTGGGGTGCTCTATCCAAGAGCCGGTGCAGACTCGATGGGCCGAATGGCCTCCTTCTGCACTGTAAATTCTATGATCTAAACTTACTTACAACAGTTATTGAGGAGTTTCCAATATCCAAAAGACAAAGGGAAATAATGCGATTTCTTGGCATGAGTGGATTTGATCGAACATTTGTGCAAAGGTTTTGTGGCGTGGTTGCTCCACTGATGGACTTGCTGAAGGCACATCGAAAATGTCAGTGGACAGCGGAGTTTCAACAGGCATTTGACTGCCTGAAAGCTGTGATAACTAAGCTCCTGTGTTGGAGAATTAGAAGGGACTCTGTGATCAGATTGAACTGAAGTATCTGACTTTAAAGGAACATGCCGAGGCTTAGAGAAATGGATGGATCGTGCAGAGACCTTCTTGTTCAAAGAGACTGTTAATCGAGAAGGATTCCAGTTGGAGGAAGAACAAAAATGGACTATATTATACCTGTTTGCAGGTGTTGTTTTTTTGAAACGAAAATGTATATTTACTGTGTGCATTTCTTAAAGGATAGTGAAAAGGTGGAAAATGAAACCATCTTGAAGTTAACGGGTTTTTTTTGGGGGGGGGGAAGGTGTCATGTGAGAGTAGCTTTAAGAAATGGGTGTTTATAAATGGGTGCGTATGTAAATATCTGTAGCGAGAGTACTTTTAAGAAATTGGTGTTTATTACTGCAGTGATGTCAGAGAGTGGGTGGAGCTGGGCTGTCTGTCAGCTTTTTACTTTCACGTTAGGCTTTTTGCTGCAGGGTGGATTTGGTTTCATTTTAGTTTTGGAGAAGCTGAAATCACAGCAGCATGTGTTTGAATCTCTGCAAGCTTATGAATGTTCATTTGGGATTTTCAAAGTGGTAACTGCTCTCAATAGTGAATTTAACCCTGATCTTGGTCTTAAAAAGGGTCTTTTGTCTTCTGAATGTTGTTTGGAAATTTATTAAGGATTACTTAGTGTTGTATTCTTTGGGGGTTGTATTTGAATTGATGGTTGCTAAGATGTTCACTGTCTGTTTTAAAAAGGTTAACTCGAATTCATAGAATAAACATTGTTTTAGCTTTAAAAATTACTTTTCCATTTCTGTTGTACCACACCTGTAAAAAAATACTTTTCCATTTCTGCTGTACCACACCTGTAGAGTGGCCCGTCTGCTCCCCATACCACAATCTATTAAAAGTTGTGGGTCAGGTGAACTCCATGATACACTTTGGGGTTCTCTACACCCTGGCCCATACCAATACAAACAACAAAGAAATGTACAGCACAGGAACAGGCCCTTCGGCCCTCCAAACCTGCACCGATCATGCTGCTGGTCTAGCCTAAAACCTTCTACACTTCAGGGTCCGTATCCCTCTATTCCCATCCTATTCATGTGTTTGTCAAGACGCCACTTAAAAGTCACTATCGTCCCTGCTTCCACCACCTCCTCCGACAGCGAGTTCCAGGCACCCACTGCCCTCTGTGTAAAAAGACTTCCCTCTCACATCTCCTCTAAACTTTGCGGCTTGCACCTTAAACCTATGTCTCCTAGTAATTGACTCTTCCGCCCTGGGAAAAGGTTTCTGACTGTCCACTCTGTCTATGCCCCTCATAATTTTGTAGACTTCTATCAGGTCGCCCTCAACCTCCATCGTTCCAGTGAGAACAAACTGAGTTTATCCAACCTCTACTCGTAGCTAATGCCCTCCATACCAGGCAACATTCTGGTAAATCTCTTCTGCACCCTCTCCAAAGCCTCCACATCCTTCTGGTAGTGTGGCGATCAGAATTGAACACTATAATCCAAGTGTGCCCTAAGGTTCTGTACAGCTGCAGCATAACTTGCCGATTTTTATACTGAATGCCCCAGCCGATGAAGGCAAGCATGCCGTATGCCTTTGTGACTGCCTTCTCCACCTGTGTTGCCACTTTCAGTGACCTGTGAACCTGCACACTCAGATCCCTCTGCCTGCCAATAGTTAAGGGTTCCGCCATTTACTGTATATCCACTACCCCTATTCTACCTTCCAAAATGCATTACCTCACATTTGTCCGGATGATACTCTATCTGCCATCTCTCCGCCCAAGTCTCCAAACAATCTAAATCCTGCTGTATCCTCGGACAGTCCTCATCGCTATCCGCAATTCCACCAACCTTTTGTCATCCGCAAACTTACTAATCAGACCAGTTACATTTTCATCCAAATCACTTATGTATATTCTACAAACAGCAACGGTCCCAGCACTGATCACTGCGGAACACGACTAGTTACAGCCTTCCATTCAGAAAAACACCCTTCCACTGCTACCTGCTGTCTTCTATGACCGAGTAAGTTCTGTAGCCATCTTGCTAGCTCACCTCTGATCCTGTGCGACTTCATGTGCTAAAGCAGCCTGCCTTGAGGGACCTTGTCAAAGGCCTTACTGAAGTACACATAGACAACATCCACTGCCCTACCATAAATCATCTTCGTCACTTCCTCGCAAAACACGATCACAAGAGACATAACCTCCCCTTCATACATCAAATATCCTCCACAACTTCCAGTGTCACTATAGAAAACTCCAGCAATCATTTTGCAATCTTGGGATACCGGAGATCCTCCTGTCCGACAATGATCTTTTCACCAATGGAGAATTCCAGGCTTTTGCGAAGTTCAATGCGATGAAGCACATTTGGATGGCGCACGGATACCTTGGAACTTCCAGGATGCCCAGGTTGAGCCTGCCAGGGATCAGGCCTGCTGGTGCCTTGCCGATGCCAAGTAGAAGGTGGAGGGAGTTTCCCAGAGCCTCCCCAAGATTGAGGGTGAGCGCGGGTCAAAAGAGCAGGGGGATGGAAGCGGGGCTGAGTGGAGGCGGCGAGGGTTGAGGTAGAAGATCGGGGTTGCTGGGCAAATTGGTGTCCTGTTCTGCAATGAGCCTTTCAAGCTCCCCGGCAGGAAATCCCTCTAAGTGCTGCCTCGGCAGAATCTCCCCGAGGTCCAAAATCGGCAAAGTACTGTTGGATAGTGGGATGTTTCATAGAATCATAGAATGTACAGTGCAGAAGGAGGCCATTCAGCCCATCAAGTCTGCACCAGCCCTTGGAAAGAGCACCCTACCTAAGCCCACACCTCCACCCTATCCCCGTAACCCATGAACCCCACCCAACCTTTTTGGACACTAAGGGCAATTTATCATGGCCAATCCACCTAACCTGCACATCTTTGGACTGTGGGAGCAAACCAACGCACAGTGAGAACGTGCAGACTCCGCACAGACAGTGACACAAGCCGGAAATCAAACCTTGGACCCTGGAACTGTGAAGCAACAGTGCTAACCAATGTGCTACCGTGCTGCCATTTTCTTGGCATGGCAGCCACTGACACTCCAACACTTTAACTTCAGCCCATTGAATCACATCCTACAGCTATGGACCAAGAGCTGGAAACTGGGATTAGACTGCAAGGCTTCTCGTCAGCCAAAGAGGACTCAACTTCCTTGCATGCTGCAAATTTCCAGACATTTTCCAAGGGCTGCTTTGTCAAACTTGAACAATTGAATAGTTAACAATAATGAAAGTGGGATGCAAAGCTTTAAACATTGGAATGACACACAAGAAAATCACAATGTACTGATTTTGTATTGAAGTGCATGTGTTTAAGGAACAAAAACCAAAATGTTTTAATTAAATCAGAGGCGGCACAGAGGTGCAGTGGTTAACATTGCTGCCTCATGGTGCCGAGGACCCAGGTTCGATCCCGGCTCTGGGTCACTGCCTGTGTGGAGTTTGGACATTCGCCACGTGACTGCGTGGGTTTCACCCCCACAACCCAAAGATGGACAGGGTAAGTGGATTGGCCATGCCAATGGTACAGTAAACATTGTTTGCATATCATTAACGGGCCCAACCCGGCATTTTCTGGGGCTTCCGAGATGTTTCGCCTTCGACAGGAAGAATTACCGATAGAGGTTCACTTATGGTATTTCAAATCAGGACATGTTTGCTGCGGGAGAGAGAGATACGAAAAGTGGCATCTGCTAGAGACAGGGGGGAGTAGTGGGGAAGCGGCCAGGAGGTGGGCCGTGGGGTCGGAGTGGACAGGCACGGACCACCATTGCCGAAGCCTGCAAGGCATTTATCTGGCTGCGCATGCTACTGACTGCCGTCTGGGAACTTAGCGCTATGAGTCGTATAGGTGCCCCCCACCCCCAGGCCATCCCCCTAGGTACCCTCTGGCTCCAGGTGACCCATCAGCGGGATGGGCATGATCCAGCGCAACATCTTGACTGGGGTGAGGGTCGGCATTCATTGGAATTGTGCAAGTTCTACGTGGTGCCGGTTAGCCCATTAACGGGTCCTGAATCGTTCAGGGTATTGGGGAGAGTTACAGAACAAAGAGGTTCATAACTCCTTGAAGGTGGAGTCACAGGTGGACAGGATGGTGAAGAAGGCATTCAGCATGCTAGGTTTCATTGGTTAGAACATTGAATACAGGAGTTGGGACATCTTGCTGAAGTTGCACAAGATATTAGTAAGGCCACACTTGGAATACTGTGTACAGTTCTGGTCACCCTATTATAGAAAGGATATTATTAAACGAGAAAAAGGGCAGAAAAGATTTACTAGGATGCTACCAGGACTTGATAGTTTGAGTTTTAAGGAGAGGCTGGCTAGACTGGAACCTTTTTCCGTGGACCGTAGGAGGCTTAGGGGTGATCTTATAGAGGTCTGTAAAATAATGAATAGCATAGATGAGGTAGATAGTTAACATCTTTTCCCAAAGGTAGAGGAGTCTAGAATTAGAGGGCATAGGTTTAAGGTGAGAGGAGAGAGATACAAAAGGGACCAGAGGGGCAATTTTTTCACAAAAGGGTCCAGAGGGGCAATCTTTTCACACAGAGGGTGGTGAGTGTCTGCAATGGACTGCCAGAGGCAGTAGAAGAGGCGGGTACAATTTTGTCTTTTATAAAGCATTTAGACAGTTATATGGGAAAGAAACCTATTTAGACAGTTATATTGAGTCGATTTCGGCGGCGTGAGAGCAGCTGGTTAGTCAGTTTCAGCGGGAGCATTGCGGAAGGAGGTTGCTGGGAGGTAAGTCAACCTTTAAAAGCACTTCTCTTTGCAGGGGCAGGCCAGTCGATTTCGGCGGCGTGAGAGCAGCTGGTTAGTCAGTTTCAGCGGGAGCATTGCAGAAGGAGGTTGCTGGGAGGTAAGTCAACCTTTAAAAGCACTTCTCTTTGCAGGGGCAGGCCAGTCGATTTCGGCGGCGTGAGAGCAGCTGGTTAGTCAGTTTCAGCGGGAGCATTGCGGAAGGAGGTTGCTGGGAGGTAAGTCAACCTTTAAAAGCACTTCTCTTTGCAGGGGCAGGCCAGTCGATTTCGGCGGCGTGAGAGCAGCTGGTTAGTCAGTTTCAGCGGGAGCATTGCAGAAGGAGGTTGCTGGGAGGTAAGTCAACCTTTAAAAGCACTTGTCTTTGCAGGGGCAGGCCAGTCGATTTCGGCGGCGTGAGAGCAGCTGGTTCAGCAGGAGCTGAGAATTTTTCTTTTTTTTTAAATTAGTTTTTTAGGCGGGAACAGGAAGTCGACCCGCGGACGTCTGGGAAGACCCTCACCAATAAATTCTGGTGGAGAGGAAACCCGAGACACTACACGTGTAGTGTCTCCCACCCGCCCTCCTCCTCTAACCTAATAATAAAACCCTTTGGTCTGAGGTAAGTACCATATTTTTATTATATTATTATTATTTTTTATAAAAATTTAATTTAGTTGTTAGCCAGATCTTGGTAGAAAGTTAGAGGAATGGCAGGGAAGGGAGTGCAATGTTCCTCCTGCAGGATGTTTGAGGTGAGGGATGCAGTTAGTGTCCCTGCTGATTTTACCTGCAGGAAGTGCTGCCATCTCCAGCTCCTCCAAGACCGAGTTAGGGAACTGGAGCTGGAGTTGGAAGAACTTCGGATCATTCGGGAGGCAGAAGGGGTCATAGAGAGCAGCTTCAGGGAATTAGTTACACCAAAGATTGGAGATAGGTGGGTAACTGTAAGAGGGACTGGGAAAAAACAGTCAGTGCAGGGATCCCCTGCGGTCGTTCCCCTGAGAAACAAGTATACTTGTGGGGGGGACGACTTACCAGGGGTAAGCCATGGGGTACGGGCCTCTGGCACGGAGTCTGTCCCTGTTGCTCAGAAGGGAAGGGGGGAGAGGAGCAGAGCATTAGTAATTGGGGACTCTATAGTCAGGGGCACAGATAGGAGATTTTGTGGGAGCGTGAGAGACTCACGTTTGGTATGTTGCCTCCCAGGTGCAAGGGTACGTGATGTCTCGGATCGTGTTTTCCGGGTCCTTAGGGGGGAGGGGGAGCAGCCCCAAGTCGTGGTCCACATTGGCACCAACGACATAGGTAGGAAAGGGGACAAGGATGGAAGCTCAGAACTAGAACAAACAGAGTTGTTATCTCTGGGTTGTTGCCCGTGCCACGTGATAGTGAGATGAGGAATAGGGAGAGAGAGCATTTAAACACGTGGCTACAGGGATGGTGCAGGCGGGAGGGTTTCAGATTTTTGGATAACTGGGGCTCTTTCTGGGGAAGGTGGGACCTCTACAGACAGGATGGTCTACATCTGAACCTGAGGGGCACAAATATCCTGGGGGGGAGATTTGTTAGTGCTCTTTGGGGGGGTTTAAACTAATGCAGGGCATGGGAACCTGGATTGTAGTTTTAGGGTAAGGGAGAATGAGAGTATAGAGGTCAGGAGCACAGATTTGACGTCGCAGGAGGGGGCCAGCGTTCAGGTAGGTGGTTTGAAGTGTGTCTACTTCAATGCCAGGAGTATACGAAACAAGGTAGGGGAACTGGCAGCGTGGGTTGGTACCTGGGACTTCGATGTTGTGGCCATTTCGGAGACATGGATAGAGCAGGGACAGGAATGGATGTTGCAGGTTCCGGGGTTTAGGTGTTTTAGTAAGTTCAGAGAAGGAGGCAAAAGAGGGGGAGGTGTGGCGCTGCTAGTCAAGAGCAGTATTACGGTGGCGGAGAGGATGCTAGATGGGGACTCTTCCGAGGTAGTATTGGCTGAAGTTAGAAACAGGAAAGGAGAGGTCACCCTGTTGGGAGTTTTTTATAGGCCTCCTAATAGTTCTAGGGATGTAGAGGAAAGGATGGCGAAGATGATTCTGGATATGAGCGAAAGTAACAGGGTAGTTATTATGGGAGACTTTAACTTTCCAAATATTGACTGGAAAATATATAGTTCGAGTACAATAGATGGGTCGTTTTTTGTACAGTGTGTGCAGGAGGGTTTCCTGAAACAATATGTTGACAGGCCAACAAGAGGCGAGGCCACGTTGGATTTGGTTTTGGGTAATGAACCAGGCCAGGTGTTGGATTTGGAGGTAGGAGAGCACTTTGGGGACAGTGACCACAATTCGGTGACGTTTACGTTAATGATGGAAAGGGATAAGTATACACCGCAGGGCAAGAGTTATAGCTGGGGGAAGGGCAATTATGATGCCATTAGACGTGACTTGGGGGGGATAAGGTGGAGAAGTAGGCTGCAAGTGTTGGGCACACTGGATAAGTGGGGCTTGTTCAAGGATCAGCTACTGCGTGTTCTTGATAAGTATGTACCGGTCAGACAGGGAGGAAGGCGTCGAGCGAGGGAACCGTGGTTTACCAAGGAAGTGGAATCTCTTGTTAAGAGGAAGAAGAAGGCCTATGTGAAGATGAAGTGTGAAGTTTCGGTTGGGGCGATGGATAGTTACAAGGTAGCGAGGAAGGATCTAAAGAGAGAGCTAAGACGAGCAAGGAGGGGACATGAGAAGTATTTGGCAGGAAGGATCAAGGAAAACCCAAAAGCTTTCTATAGGTATGTCAGGAATAAGCGAATGACTAGGGAAAGAGTAGGACCAGTCAAGGACAGGGATGGGAAATTGTGTGTGGAGTCTGAAGAGATAGGCGAGATACTAAATGAATATTTTTCGTCAGTATTCACTCAGGAAAAAGATAATGTTGTGGAGGAGAATGCTGAGCCCCAGGCTAATAGAATAGATGGCATTGAGGTACGTAGGGAAGAGGTGTTGGCAATTCTGGACAGGCTGAAAATAGATAAGTCCCCGGGACCTGATGGGATTTATCCTAGGATTCTATGGGAGGCCAGGGAAGAGATTGCTGGACCTTTGGCTTTGATTTTTATGTCATCATTGGCTACAGGAATAGTGCCAGAGGACTGGAGGACAGCAAATGTGGTCCCTTTGTTCAAAAAGGGGAGCAGAGACAACCCCGGCAACTATAGACCGGTGAGCCTCACGTCTGTAGTGGGTAAAGTCTTGGAGGGGATTATAAGGGACAAGATTTATAATCATCTAGATAGGAATAATATGATCAGGGATAGTCAGCATGGCTTTGTGAAGGGTAGGTCATGCCTCACAAACCTTATTGAGTTCTTTGAGAAGGTGACTGAACAGGTAGACGAGGGTAGAGCAGTTGATGTGGTGTATATGGATTTCAGCAAAGCGTTTGATAAGGTTCCCCACGGTAGGCTATTGCAAAAAATACGGAGGCTGGGGATTGAGGGTGATTTAGAGATGTGGATCAGAAATTGGCTAGCTGAAAGAAGACAGAGGGTGGTGGTTGATGGGAAATGTTCAGAATGGAGTACAGTCACAAGTGGAGTACCACAAGGATCTGTTCTGGGGCCGTTGCTGTTTGTCATTTTTATCAATGACCTAGAGGAAGGCGCAGAAGGGTGGGTGAGTAAATTTGCAGACGATACTAAAGTCGGTGGTGTTGTCGATAGTGTGGAAGGATGTAGCAGGTTACAGAGGGATATAGATAAGCTGCAGAGCTGGGCTGAGAGGTGGCAAATGGAGTTTAATGTAGAGAAGTGTGAGGTGATTCACTTTGGAAGGAATAACAGGAATGCGGAATATTTGGCTAATGGTAAAGTTCTTGAAAGTGTGGATGAGCAGAGGGATCAAGGTGTCCATGTACATAGATCCCTGAAAGTTGCCACCCAGGTTGATAGGGTTGTGAAGAAGGCCTATGGAGTGTTGGCCTTTATTGGTAGAGGGATTGAGTTCCGGAGTCGGGAGGTCATGTTGCAGCTGTACAGAACTCTGGTACGGCCGCATTTGGAGTATTGCGTACAGTTCTGGTCACCGCATTATAGGAAGGACGTGGAGGCTTTGGAGCGGGTGCAGAGGAGATTTACCAGGATGTTGCCTGGTATGGAGGGAAAATCTTATGAGGAAAGGCTGACGGACTTGAGGTTGTTTTCGTTGGAGAGAAGAAGGTTAAGAGGAGACTTAATAGAGGCATACAAAATGATCAGGGGGTTGGATAGGGTGGACAGTGAGAGCCTTCTCCCGCGGATGGATATGGCTGGCACGATGGGACATAACTTTAAACTG
Source organism: Scyliorhinus torazame (assembly GCF_047496885.1). NCBI lineage: Eukaryota > Metazoa > Chordata > Chondrichthyes > Carcharhiniformes > Scyliorhinidae > Scyliorhinus > Scyliorhinus torazame. The sequence goes on from NC_092707.1 coordinate 220,521,765, forward strand.
AGGGGTAATAGATATAGGAGGTAGGTTCTTTACGCAAAGAGTAGTGAGGCCGTGGAATGCCCTACCTGCTACAGTAGTGAACTCGCCAACATTGAGGGCATTTAAAAGTTTATTGGATAAACATATGGATGATAATGGCATAGTGTAGGTTAGATGGCTTTTGTTTCGGTGCAACATCGTGGGCCGAAGGGCCTGTACTGCGCTGTATTGTTCTATGTTCTATGGATACAGAGAGATATGGGCCAAATGTGGGAAATTGGGACTAGCTTAGTGGTTACAAACTGGGCGGCATGGACAAGCTGGGCCGAAGAGCCTGTTTCCAGGCTGTAAACCTCTATGACGCTTATTAGAACCTCTGTTTGGATTCAGCCCACTCAGCCAAATTGAACCTTTTACATTGAACAATCTGGGCTAATAAATGAAAGTTCTGATTTGTTCAAGGTAAAACATGTTTGCCTAACTTGATTCAATTCATTGGTGAAATAACGGGGAGAGGTGAAGAGGATAATACAATCGATGGTGTGTACATTGACTTCCAACACAAAGATGCACAATGGATTAAATTTATTTTCTATTGGGAACATTACCCTCATTATGTGGTGAAAGATAACAAAGACCAAGTTGGACCGCCTCCAAAAAACAGGCACATGAATCACAATTAACCTGTGTCCATTCAATGTAATGTAGCCAACATGCCAAATTTGTGCTGCCTGCAGAGTTGAATATTTGCTGTATGCATCCTAACACCACATAAAGCTAGCTGACACTGCTCAAACCCACAGTCACCATGGCTGTGAATTACAGTAGACAAAGGGGCTTATGGTTCAGCAGTCTTTCCCCCAACAGTTAACTAGGATTGCTGAGGCACCCCCAGGGTGTGATAGTAGTTTCACTGAGTATTCATCTTCCATGTCTACCAGTGCTCTTTACAGTGAAACAACTATACCACTATGCTGAGATGGTACAGTCAGCATCTGGACCTTTTAAGACCAGAGTTGCTTCCAAGGTCATTGGCAGTTTGCCCACCGAATGTCAGCAGCTACTGAGGTAACATTAGGATGGGCAAAGATACACAGGGTACTGGCAGCACAGGAATTCACAACGGTGATGCTGACTTTTGCAATTTGGCTTGAGTTCATTTATAAATGTCATTTAGTATACTTATTTTGTGATGACTTCTATTTTTGCATTGTGGCTAAGAGGGTTCTGTAATGGTCAGTAACAGAGGGATGGTAAAGTGTGGGAATGTTGGTGAATCTGGAATTGGGGGTATCATTACTGGTATTGTTTCTGTATTTCTTTTTATAATGCCCCAGGTTTAATTTGCAATCGGGTTACATGCTTTACATAGCATGTACAGAACAGTGATCATTTATTGCCAACTGGTTTCAAAGGGGAAAGTCGTGCAAACATGTATATATCCCACTAATAAGCCTTACATCAATAACAACCTTAACTTGCTGTGGTTGAGTTGAATTTGTCTCTCCAATGCAATTGCAGTTATTTCTCGACACTCACGGAGATATTGATGGGTTTATGTGAGGCCAAACAGCAGAGCAGGAAAAGTAATCATGGCGATTTGCAACTTATGTCATTTCTCATCCTCACCACAAATTGTTTTCTTTCATTACACCTTAATAATCGATTGTGGACTCCCCATTATTTTTGCAGCAAATATTGGGCCAAAGTATTGAAGGAGAATAATCAAATCATGAACAACAGTGTGCAGTCACCCTTTAATTTGATGTTGGTGAAGGGGCTGTGTGAAATGCCTGCTCATTTTTATCCATTGTTATGATTGTAGGATTTGTTGCAACCAAAGTACAAGTCTGATTCATTGCCTTTCAACACACATTGCTATTCCCATTCCCCCACCAATACACAAAGCAGCAATCCCACGCTTTCCTCCTGTTCTCTCCAAAGCGTAGATAAGTGTGACCAGGATGCGGCATCCAGACATTCCCAAGGGGTGACCCAAAGCAATAGCACCACCTTGGACGTTTACCTAGAAAAGCACAATCAGATCAAAAGTCAATCAACACAGCAACGTGTTTTCTAAAGTAAAAATCCTAGAATTTTCACACTGGTTTATCAATCCCCCAATACCAAATGCTCCTGAAGACAGTAGGTTGTGTGGAAGATATGGCTCTATGAGAAGAGGTAGCTTCTTGGTAATGAGTGGAATAATCAAAGCTGTGTCAGCGGAGTAACTTAAAACCACTAACAAAGAGTCATCCAGACTCAAAACGTTAGCTAATTTCTTTCCACAGATGCTGTTAGACCTGCTGAGATTGTCCAGTGTTTTCTGTTTTTGTACCAGATTCCAGCATCCGCAGTAATTTGCTTTTAACTTATTAACATGTCTCTTCCAGCTAATAAAAATATCTACATTGATATTCTGTTCAGAGCGATTTGAGGGATGACTGCACACCCAGGGAGGGTTACATAGAACATAAAACAGTACAGCACAGTACACGCCCTTCAGCCCACGATGTTGTGCCGACCAGTTATCCTAATCCAAGATCAACCTAACCTACACCCCTTCAATTTACTGCTGTCCATGTGCCTGTCTAAGAGTCGCTTAAATGTCCCTAATGACTCTGACTCCACCACCTCTGCTGGCAGTGCATTCCACACACCCACCACTCTCTGTGTAAAGAACCGACCCCTGACATCTCCCCTATACCTTCTTCCAATCACCTTAAAATTATGTCCCCTCGTGACAGCCCTCGTGACATTTCCCCCGAGGGAAAAGTCTCTGGCTACCCAGTCTATCCATGCCTCTCACCACCTTGTACACCTCTATCAAGTCACCTCTCTGCCTTCTTCTCTCCAGTGAGAAAAGCCCTAGCTCCCTCAACCTTTCTTCATAAGACATGCCCTCCAGTCCAGGCAACATCCTGGTAAATCTCCTCTGTACCCTCTCCAAAGCATCCACATCCTTCCTATAATGAGGCGACCAGAACTGGACACAATATTCCTAGTGTGGTCTAACTAAAGTTTTATAAAGCTGCAGCAAAACCTCACGGCTCTTAAACTCAATCCCCCTGTTAATGAAAGCCAACACACGCCTTCTTAACAACCCTATCAACCTGGGTGGCAACTTTGAGGGATCTATGTACCTGGACCCCAAGATCCCACTGTTCTTCCACACTTCCAAGAATCCGGTCTTTAACCCTGTATTCAGCATTCAAATTCGACCTTCCAAAATGAATCACTTCACATTTATCAAGGTTGAACTCCATCTGACACTTCTCAGCCCAGTTCTACGTCCTGTCAATGTCCTGCTGTAACCTGCAACAACCCTCAACACTATCTACAACTCCCCCAACCTTCGTGTCATCGACAAACCCACCCTTCCACTTCCTCATCCAAGTCATTTATAAAAACCACAAAGAGCAGAGGTCCCAGAACAGATCCTTGCGGGACACCACTGGTCACCGACCTCCAGGCGGAATACTTTCCATCCACTACCACTCGCTGTCTTCTTTCGGCCTGCCAATTCTGTATCCAGACAGCCAAATTTCCCTGTATCCCATGCCCCCTAACTTTCTGAATGAGCCTACCATGGGGAACCTCATCAAATGCCTTACTGAAATCCATATACACCACATCCACTGCCCGGCCTTCATCAATGTGTCTCGTCACATCCTCAAAGAATTCAATGAGGCTTGTGAGGCATGACTTGCCCCTCACAAAGCCATGCTGACTATCTTTAATCAAACTATGTTTTTCTAAATAATCATAAATCCGATCTCTCAGAATCCTTTCCAATATTTTGCTCACCACAGACGTAAGACTGATGGGTCTGTAATTCCCAGGGATTTCCCTATTCCCTTTCTTGAACAGGGGAACAACATTTGCCTCCCTCCAATCATCCGGTACTACTCCAGTAGAGAGTGAGGATGCAAAGATCAGCGCGAACGGCACAGCAATCTCCTCCCTCGCTTCCCGTAGTAACCTTGGGTATATCCCGTCAGGCCCAGGGGACTTATCCATCCTCCTGCTTTTCAAAATCCCCAGCACATCCTCCTTCTTAATATCACCCTGTTTCAGTCTATTAACCTGGTTCACACTGTTCTCATGAGCAACAAGGTCCCTCTCTCTAGTGAATACTGAAGCAAAGTATTCATTTAGGGCCTCCCCCATCTCCTCAGACACTATAGAACATAGAACAATACAGCGCAGTACAGGCCCTTCGGCCCACGATGTTGCACCGAAACAAAAGCCATCTAACCTACACTATACCATTATCATCCATATGTTTATCCAATAAACTTTTAAATGCCCTCAATGTTGGCGAGTTCACTACTGTAGCAGGTAGGGCATTCCACGGCCTCACTACTCTTTGCGTAAAGAACCTACCCCTGACCTCTGTCCTATATCTATTACCCCTCAGTTTAAGGCTATGTCCCCTCGTGCTAGCCATTTCCATCCGCGGGAGAAGGCTCTCACTGTCCACCCTATCTATCCCTCTGATCATTTTGTATGCCTCTATTAAGTCTCCTCTTAACCTTCTTCTCTCTAACGAAAACAACCTCAAGCCCATCAGCCTTTCCTCATAAGATTTTCCCTCCATACCAGGCAACATCCTGGTAAATCTCCTCTGCACCCGTTCCAAAGCCTCCACGTCCTTCCTATAATGCGGTGACCAGAACTGTACGCAATACTCCAAATGCGGCCGTACCAGAGTTCTGTACAGCTGCAACATGACCTCCTGACTCCGGAACTCAATCCCTCTACCAATAAAGGCCAACACTCCATCGGCCTTCTTCACCACCCTATCAACCTGGGTGGCAACTTTCAGGGATCTATGTACATGGACACCTAGATCCCTCTGCTCATCCACACTTTCAAGAACTTTTCCATTAGCCAAATATTCCACATTCCTGTTTTTCCTTCCAAAGTGAATCACCTCACACTTCTCTACATTAAACTCCATTTGCCACCTCTCAGCCCAGCACTGCAGCTTATCTATATCCCTCTGTAACCTGCTACTTCCTTCCACACTATCGACAACACCACCGACTTTAGTATCGTCTGCAAATTTACTCACCCACCCTTCTGCGCCTTCCTCTAGGTCATTGATAAAAATGACAAACAGCAACGGCCCCAGAACAGATCCTTGTGGTACTCCACTTGTGACAGAACTCCATTCTGAACATTTCCCATCAACCACCACCCTCTGTCTTCTTTCAGCTAGCCAATTTCTGATCCACATCTCTAAATCACCCTCAATCCCCAGCCTCCGTATTTTCTGCAATAGCCTACCGTGGGGAACCTTATCAAACGCTTTGCTGAAATCCTTATACACCACATCAACTGCTCTACCCTCGTCTACCTGTTCAGTCACCTTCTCAAAGAACTCGATAAGGTTTGTGAGGCATGACCTACCCTTCACAAAGCCATGCTGACTATCCCTGATCATATTATTCCTATCTAGATGATTATAAATCTTGTCTCTTATAATCCCCTCCAAGACTTTACCCACTACAGATGTGAGGCTCACCGGTCTATAGTTGCCGGGGTTGTCTCTGCTCCCCTTTTTGAACAAAGAGACCACATTTGCTATCCTCCAGTCCTCTGGCACTATTCCTGTATCCAATGATGACATAAAAATCAAAGCCAATGGTCCAGCAATCTCTTCCCTGGCCTCCCAGAGAATCCTAGGATAAATCCCATCAGGTCCCGGGGACTTATCTATTTTCAGCCTGTCCAGAATTGCCAACACCTCTTCCCTACGTACCTCAATGCCATCTAATCTATTTACCTGGAGCTCAGCATTCTCCTCCACAACATTATCTTTTTCCTGAGTGAATACTGACGAAAAATATTCATTTAGTATCTCGCCTATCTCTTCAGACTCTACACACAACTTCCCATCCCTGTCCTTGACTGGTCCTACTCTGTCCCTAGTCATTCGCTTATTCCTGACATACCTATAGAAAGCTTTTGGGTTTTCCTTGATCCTTCCTGCCAAATACTTCTCATGTCCCCTCCTTGCTCGTCTTAGCTCTCTCTTTAGATCCTTCCTCGCTACCTTGTAACTATCCATCGCCCCAACTGAAACTTCACACCTCATCTTCACATAGGCCTCCTTCTTCTTCTTAACAAGAGATTCCACTTCTTTGGTAAACCACGGTTCCCTCGCTCGGCACCTTCCTCCCTGCCTGACCGGTACATACTTATCAAGAACACGCAGTAGCTGATCCTTGAACAAGCTCCACTTATCCAGTGTGTCCAAAACTTGCAGCCTACTTCTCCACCTTATCCCCCCCAAGTCACGTCTAATGGCATCATAATTTCCCTTCCCCCAGCTATAACTCTTGCCCTGCGGTGTATACTTATCCCTTTCCATCCTTAACGTAAACGTCACCGAATTGTGGTCACTGTCCCCAAAGTGCTCACCTACCTCCAAATCCAACACCTGGCCTGGTTCATTACCCAAAACCAAATCCAATGTGGCCTAGGCACTAGGCACAAGTTCCCTCCACTATCCCTGATCGTCCCTACTCTCACTCTGATCATCCTCTTATTTCTCACATAAGTGTAGAACGCCTTGGGGTTTTCCCTAATCCTTCCCGCCAGGGCTTTTTCATGCCCGCTTCTAGCTCTTCTCAGTCCATTTTTGAGTTCCTTCCTGGCTACCTTGTAACCCTCTAGAGCCGAGTCAGATCCTTGCTTCAACAACCTTACGTAAGCTTCCTTCTTCCTCTTGACTAGAAGCTCCACTTCTCTTGTCACCCAAGGCTCCTTCACCTTCCTCGTCTCAGTGGGACAAAACAATTCAGCACTCACAGCAAGTGCTCCTTAAACAATCCCCACATCACTGTTGTGCATTTCCCCAAGAACAATTGTTCCCACTTTATGCTCCTCAGCTTCTGTCTAATAGCAGTATAATTTCCCCTCCCCTAATTAAATACCTTCCCATACTGTGTGTTCCTATCCCTCTCCAAGACTATGGTTAAGGTTAAGGAGTTGTGGTCGCAGTCACCGAAATGCTCTCCCGCCGAGACGTCTGACACCTGGCCTGGTTCGTTGTCGAGCACCAAGTCCAATATGGCCTCCCCCTAGTCGGGCTATCTACATATTGAGTCAGGAATTCTTCCTGTACACACCTGACAAAATCTGCTCCATCCAAACCATTTGCACTAAGGAGGTTCCAGTCAATATTAGGGAAGTTGAAGTCACCCATGACAACAACTCTGTTATTTCTGCACTTTTCCAAAATCTGCCACCCAATCTGTTCCTCTATCTCTCTGCTGCTATTGGGGGGTCTATAGAAAACTCCCAATAAAGTGACTGCTCCTTTCTTGTTTCTGACTTCCACCCATATTGACTCAGTAGACAAACCCTCCTCAACTATCTCCTTTTCTGCAGCTGTGATGCACTCCCTAATTAACAGTCCCCCGACTCTTTTACCTCCCTCCCTATTCTTCTCAAAACATCTAAACCCCGGAACATCTAACAAACATTCCTGCCCCTGTGAAATCCATGTCTCCGTAATGGCCACAACATCTTAGTTCCAAGTGCTGATCCATGCTCGAAGTTCATCTCCCTCGTTCCTGACACTCCTTGCATTGAAACACACACACTTTAACCCATTCCACTGAGTGCAACTTTGCCCTATCAACTGTCTATCCTTCCTCACAGACTAGCTGCATACTATTTCTGCCTGTTCAACAGTTACCCTATCCTCATGATCCATAGCTCTGGTTCCCATCCCTCTGCCAAACTAGTTCTAGCAAACCTCCCACCCAAGATATTGGTGCCCCTCCGGTTTAGGTGCAATCCGTCCTGCGTGTACAGGTCCCACCTTCCCCAGAAGATATCCCAATGATCCACATATTTGAAGCCTTCCCTCCTGCACCAGCCCTGTAGCCACGTGTTCAGCTGCACTCGCTCTCTGTTCCTTGCCTCACTTGCACGTGGCACCGGTAGCAATCCTGAGATCACTACTCTGCTTGTCCTGCTCTTTAGCTTCCAACCTAACTCCCTAAAATCACTTTTTAAGATCCTCATCCCTTTTCTTAGCTATGTCGTTGGTGCCGATGTGCACCACGACTTCTGGTTGCTCCCCCTCCCCCTTAAGACTCGATCCGAGACATCCCTGGTCCTGGCACCCGGGAGGCAACATACCTAATCCTTCCCGCCAGGGCTTTTTCATGCCCGCTTCTAGCTCTTCTCAGTCCATTTTTGAGTTCCTTCCTGGCTACCTTGTAACCCTCTAGAGCCGAGTCAGATCCTTGCTTCAACAACCTTACGTAAGCTTCCTTCTTCCTCTTGACTAGAAGCTCCACTTCTCTTGTCACCCAAGGCTCCTTCACCTTCCTCGTCTCAGTGGGACAAAACAATTCAGCACTCACAGCAAGTGCTCCTTAAACAATCCCCACATCACTGTTGTGCATTTCCCCAAGAACAATTGTTCCCACTTTATGCTCCTCAGCTTCTGTCTAATAGCAGTATAATTTCCCCTCCCCTAATTAAATACCTTCCCATGCTGTGTGTTCCTATCCCTCTCCAAGACTATGGTTAAGGTTAAGGAGTGGTGGTCGCAGTCACCGAAATGCTCTCCCGCCGAGACGTCTGACACCTGGCCTGGTTCGTTGTCGAGCACCAAGTCCAATATGGCCTCCCCCTAGTCGGGCTATCTACATATTGAGTCAGGAATTCTGAAGGTCCCTAATGTTTCCGACTCAACTACTTCCACAGGCAGTGCATTCCATGCCCCCACTACTCTCTGGGTAAAGAACCTACCTCTGATATCCCTCCTATATCTTCCACCTTTCACCTTAAATTTATGTCCCCTTGTAATGGTGTGTTCCACCTGGGGAAAAAGTCTCTGACTGTCTACTCTATCGATTCCCCTGATCATCTTATAAACCTCTATCAAGTCGCCCCTCATCCTTCTCCGCTCTAATGAGAAAAGGCCTAGCACCCTCAACCTTTCCTCGTAAGACCTACTCTCCATTCCAGGCAACATCCTGGTAAATCTTCTTTGCACCTTTTCCAGAGCTTCCACATCCTTCCTAAAATGAGGCGACCAGAACTGTACACAGTACTCCAAATGTGGCCTTACCAAGGTTTTGTACAGCTGCATCATTACCTCATGGCTCTTAAATTCAATCCCTCTGTTAATGAACGCGAGCACACCATAGGCCTTCTTCACAGCTCTATCCACTTGAGTGGCGACTTTCAAAGATGTATGAACATAGACCCCAAGGTCTCTCTGCTCCTCCACAATGCCAAGAACTCTACCGTTAACCCTGTATTCCGCATTCATATTTGTCCTTCCAAAATGGACAACCTCACACTTTTCAGGGTTAAACTCCATCTGCCACTTCTCAGCCCAGCTCTGCATCCTATCTATGTCTCTTTGCAGCCGACAACAGCCCTCCTTACTATCCACAACTCCACCAATCTTCGTATCGTCTGCAAATTTACTGACCCACCCTTCAACTCCCTCATCCAAGTCATTAATGAAAATCACAAACAGCAGAGGACCCAGAACTGATCCCTGCGGTACACCACTGGTAACTGGGATCCAGGCTGAATATTTGCCATCCACCACCACTCTCTGACTTCTATCGGTTAGCCAGTTCGTTATCCAACTGGCCAAATTACCCACTATCCCATGCCTCCTTACTTTGTGCAGAAGCCTACCATGGGGAACTTTATCAAATGCCTTACTAAAATCCATGTACACTACATCCACTGCTTTACCTTCATCCACATGCTTGGTCACCTCCTCAAATAATTCAATAAGATTTGTAAGGCAAGACCTACCCCTCACAAATCCGTGCTGACTATCCCTAATCAAGCAGTGTCTTTCCAGATGCTCAGAAATCCTATCCTTCAGTACCCTTTCCATTACTTTGCCTACCACCGAAGTAAGACTAACTGGCCTGTAATTCCCAGGGTTATCCCTAGTCCCTTTTTTGAACAGGGGCACGACATTCGGCACTCTCCAATCCCCTGGTACCACCCCTGTTGACAGTGAGGATGAAAAGATAATTGCCAACGGCTCTGCAATTTCATCTCTTGCTTCCCATAGAATCCTTGGATATATCCCGTCAGGCCCGGGGGACTTGTCTATCCTCAAGTTTTTCAAAATGCCCAACACATCTTCCTTCCTAACAAGTATTTCCTCGAGCTTACCAATCTGTTTCACACTGTCCTCTCCAACAATATCGCCCCTCTCATTTGTAAATACAGAAGAAAAGTACTCATTCAAGACCTCTCCTATCTCTTCAGACTCAATACACAATCTCCCGCTACCGTCCTTGATCGGACCTACCCTCGCTCTAGTCATTCTCATATTTCTCACATATGTGTAAAAGGCCTTGGGGTTTTCCTTGATCCTACCCGCCAAAGATTGTTCATGCCCTCTCTTAGCTCTCCTAATCCCTTTCTTCAGTTCCCTCCTGGCTATCTTGTATCCCTCCAATGCCCTGTCTGAACCTTGTTTCCTCAGCCTTACATAAGTCACCTTTTTCCTCTTAACAAGACATTCAACCTCTCTTGTCAACCATGGTTCCCTCACTCGACCATCTCTTCCCTGCCTGACAGGGACATACATATCAAGGACACGTAGCACCTGTTCCTTGAACAAGTTCCACATTTCACTTGTGTCCTTCCCTGCCAGCCTATGTTCCCAACTTATGCACTTCAATTCTTGTCTGACAACATCGTATTTACCCTTCCCCCAATTATAAATCTTGCCCTGTTGCACGTACCTATCCTTCTCCATTACTAAAGTGAAAGTCACAGAATTGTGGTCACTATCTCCAAAATGCTCCCCCACTAACAAATCTATCACTTGCCCTGGTTCATTACCCAGTACTAAATCCAATATTGCCCCTCCTCTGGTTGGACAATCTACATACTGTGTTAGAAAAGCTTCCTGGACACACTGCACAAACACCACCCCATCCAAACTATTTGATCTAAAGAGTTTCCACTCAATATTTGGGAAGTTAAAGTCGCCCATGACTACTACCCTATGACTTCTGCACCTTTCCAAAATCTGTTTCCCAATCTGTTCCTCCACATCTCTGCTACTATCGGGGGGCCTATAGAAAACTCCTAACAAGGTGACTGCTCCTTTCCTATTTCGGACTTCAACCCATACTACCTCAATAGGGTGATACTCCTCAAACTGCCTTTCTGCAGCTGTTATACTATCTCTAATTAATAATGCCACCCCCCCACCTCTTTTACCACCCTCCCTAATCTTATTGAAACATCTATAACCAGGGACCTCCAACAACCATTTCTGCCCCTCTTCTATCCAAGTTTCCGTGATGGCCACCACATCGTAGTCCCAAGTACCGATCCATGCCTTAAGTTCACCCACCTTATTCCTGATGCTTCTTGCGTTGAAGTATACACACTTCAACCCATCTCCGTGCCTGCAAATACTCTCCTTTGTCAGTGTTCCCTTCCCCACTGCCTCATTACAAGCTTTGGCGTCCTGAATATCGGCTACCTTAGTTGCTGGACTACAAATCCTGGTTCCCATTCCCCTGCCAAATTAGTTTAAACCCTCCCGAAGAGTACTAGCAAACCTCCCTCCCAGGATATTGGTGCCCCTCTGGTTCAGGTGCAACCCGTCCTGCTTGTACAGGTCCCACCTTCCCCAGAATGCGCTCCAATTATCCAAATACCTGAAGCCCTCCCTCCTACACCATTCCTGCAGCCACGTGTTCAACTGCACTCTCTCTCTATTCCTAGCCTCGCTATCACGTGGCACCGGCAACAAACCAGAGATGACAACTCTGTCTGTCCTGGCTTTCAACTTCCAGCCTAACTCCCTAAACTTGTTTATTACCTCCACACCCCTTTTCCTACCTATGTCGTTGGTACCAATGTGCACCACGACTTCTGGCTGCTCCCCCTCCCCCTTAAGGATCCTGAAGACACGATCCGAGACATCCCTGACCCTGGCACCCGGGAGGCAACATACCTTCCGGGAGTCTCGCTCGCGACCACAGAATCTCCTATCTATTCCCCTAACCATTGAATCTCCTACAACTATTGCTTTTCTATTCTCCCCCCTTCCCTTCTGAGCCCCAGAGCCAGACTCAGTGCCAGAGACCTGGCCGCTAGGGCCTTCCCCCGGTAGGTCATCCCCCCCAACAGCATCCAAAACGGTATACTTGTTTTGAAGGGGAACGGCCACGAGGGATCCCTGCACTGTCGGCCTGTTTGTTTTTTTCCCCCTGACTGTAACCCAGCTACTCTTGTCCTGTACCTTGGGTGTGGTTACCTCCCTGTAACTCTTCTCAATCACCCCCTCTGCCTCCCGGATGATCCGAAGTTCATCCAGCTTCAGCTCCAGTTCCCTAACACGGTCTTTGAGGAGCTGAAGTTGGGTGCACTTCCCGCAGGTATAGTCAGCGGGGACACCGGTGGTATCCCTCACCACCCACATCCTACAGGAGGAGCATGTAACTGGCCTAGCCTCCATCCCCTCTTACCTTACAGAATATAGCTGCTGTGTGGACTAACTAGATCTCCGCCCTCCGACTCTGCTCCCAGTCAGCTACACTTCCTGTAAACTCCTGGCTCTCTTCGCACTCTTTGCGGAAATGTCGGAAACAAAATGAAAGGAGCACCTTACTCCCTCCTCACCTAACTCCCTCGGTCACCAAACTCTCACTATCGCACTCAAAAATCACCAAATTCAGCACTCAGTGCAAATTACTAGGGGGCATAGGTTTAAGGTGAGAGGGGCAAGGTTTAGAGTAGATGTACGAGGCAAGTTTTTTTACGCAGAGGGTAGTGGGTGCCTGGAACTCGCTACCGGAGGAGGTGGTGGAAGCAGGGACGATAGTGACATTTAAGGGGCATCTTGACAAATACATGAATAGGATGTGAATAGAAGGATACGGACCCAGGAAGTGTAGAAGATTGTAGTTTAGTCGGGCAGCATGGTCGGCACGGGCTTGGAGGGCCGAAGGGCCTGTTCCTGTGCTGTACTTTTCTTTGTTCTTTGTAGTGAGATTCCACAGGTTCTCGGATAAGGAGCACATTCTACAGTGGGCCAAGCAGACACGGAGCTGTAAGTGGCACAATAGCATCCTGCGGGTTTACCAAGACCGGAGTGTGGAGGTGGCCAGGAGGTGAGCAGGCTTCAATCAGATCAGGAGGATTCTTTTTAAGGCGAAGTTTGGACTGTTATACCCAGCCCGTCTCTGGGTCACGCATGAGGATCAGCACTTCGACTCGCCTGAGGACGCGTTGGACTTTGCGAAAAAGAAAGGGCTGGTGATGGATTGAGAACTTTTGAACTTGGCTGCAACGTTCATGTTTTCGTTTTTTTCTTTTTGTTTCGCTGCTTTTGTAAAAAGTTTCTCATTTTGCGTTTTATGGAAGATGTTTGTGATGCCGTTTGCATTGATTTGGAACCAGCAGTAGAGCTGAGTGAGGTAAGGTTTTCATTTGCACTGTTGGGGGATGGAGGTGTGCTTGTTTTGATCTTGGTGTTTTTCTGTTCGGCAATTGTGTGGGGATTGTTTGACGTTGGAGTTTGTTTGTATGAGTTTTGGGGGGGGGGGGGGGGGGGGGGGGTGGGAGTGAGAGCGGGGAGGGAACAATAGGTGGGAGAATATCTTGTGCCGGGGATGGGGGCCATCAGGGGAGGGACTTGGGCTGAGGGACAGAGAGGAGGTTGGGGGTGGGGCTGCCTGGGGATGGACCGGTGGAGGCGCGGAGCACAGGCTGGAGGCAGGCCTAAAAAAGGGGGTGGCTGATTTGGGGGAGGGGGGGGGGCGCAATGAGCCCCCCAATTAGGCTGATCACCTGGAATGTTCGAGTGTTAAATGTGCCGGTCAAAAGGGCACGTGTGTTCACGCATCTTAGGGGATTGAAGGCGGACGTGGTAATGTTGCAGGAGACGCACCTGAAGAGTAAAGGACAAGGTTAGACTGAGGAAAGGATGGGTCAGTCAGGTCTTTCACTCGGGACTAGATTCAAAGACTAGAGGGGTTGCGATCCTGATCAATAAGCAGGTGGTGTTTGAGGCAGGTAGAATAGTCTCGGACATGGAAGGTCGGTACATTATGGTCAGTGGGACGCTAGAGGGGATGCAGGTGGTATTAGTCAATGTGCATGCGCCAAATTGGGACGATGTGGAGTTATAAAGAGGATGCCGGGAAAGATACCAGACCTGGACTCGCACAGGTTTGTCATGGGAGGGGACTTCAACACAGTTACGGACCCTGGCTTAGACCGGTCAAGCTCAAGAACAGACAGGATGCCAGCAATGGCAAAGGAACTAAGAGGGTTCATGGAGCAGATGGGGGGAGTGGATCCATGGAGATTTGGGCAGCCGAGAGTGAAGGAGTTCTCCTTCTACTCACACGTGCATAAAGTGTATTCCCGGATTGATTTCTTTATTTTGAGCAGGGCCTTGCTGGCTGGGGTAGTGGACATGGGGTACTCGGCGATTACAATCTCAGACCATGCACTGCACTGGGTTGACCTGCAGGTTAGTAAAGACAGTAACCAGCACCCGCACTGGAGGTTGGATATGGGACTTTTGGCGGATAAAGGGGTGTGCGAGCGGCTGAGGAAATGTATTCAGAGCTACCTGCAGGTCAACGACACGGGGGAAATTTCAGCAGAGATGGTGTGGGAAGCACTGAAGGCAGTGGTCAGGGGGGAGCGATCTCGATCCGGGCCAGTAGAGAGAAGGTGGACAGGGCAGAGACGGACCGACTGGTAAAGGAGTTACTACAGATTGATAGGAGGTATGCGGAGACCCCAGAGGCAGGGCTTTTAAGGGAACGGCGGAGGTTACAGGTGGAGTTTAGCTTGCTAACCACAGGGAGAGCGGTGGAGCAGCTGAGAAAGGCGAGGGGGGCGATCTATGAACATGTAGAGAAGCCCAGCAGAATGCTTGCACAGCAGCTTAGGAAGAGGGAGGCAGCTAGGGAGATGGGGAAAGTAAAGGACGGAGACAGGAACCTGGTTGGTGATTCAGTCAGGGTGACTAAGGCCTTTAGGGACTTCTGCAGCAGGCTGTACAGGTCGGAACCCCCTACAGGGCCGGATGGGATGAGGCACCTCTTGGAGGGGCTGAATTTCCCAAAGGTGGACGGGGAGAAGGGCTGGGGGCCCCAATCGGGCTGGAAGAGATAGTGGAGGGCTTGGAGGCCATGCAGGCGGGTCCGGACGGGTACCCAGTGGATTCTTATCAAATGTTCTCAGGATTATTGGGGCCGGTATTGTTAAGGATGTTCAATGAGGCAAGGGAAAGAGGGGTGCTGTCCCCGACGATGTCACAGGCAAACATTTCACTGATTCTTAAGCGGGACAAGAACCCGGAGCTGTGAGGGTCCTACAAGCCGATCTCCCTGTTGAATATAGATGCCAAGTTGCTGGCCAAAATCTTGTCCTCCAGGATCGAGGAGTGTGTTCCGGACGCTATTGGGGAGGAGCAGATGGGGTTTGTCAAGGGCAGGCAGTTGGTGGCCAATGTAAGAAGGCTGTTAAATGTGATCATGATGCCCCCGGAAGGTAGGGAGGTGGAGGTAGTGATCGCAATGGATGCAGAAACGGTGAAGGTGACGGTCCTCCCGAGATTCCAATTTGTATTTCAGTGTCTCCCCATCCTTATTCCGCGGTCCTTTTTAAGCAGGTCAACAAAGTGATCACGGGCTTCATCTGGGCGAATAAGGAAGGTAATGCTTGAGCGGAGTGGGGGAGAGGGCCGGCTGGTGCTGCCAAATTTTAGCAACTATTACTGGGCGGCTAATATAGCCATGATCAGGAAGTGGGTGGTGGGGGAGGGTCGGCATGGGTGCGTATGGAGGCGGCTTCATGTAATGGCACCAGTTTGGGGGCGTTGGTAACTGAGTCACTGCCGTTCCCGCCGGCACGGTACGCCACCAGTCCAGTGGTGGTGGCGGCCCTGAGAGTTTGGGGCCAGTGGAGGTGGCATGTGGGAGCATCGGTCTGGGCCCCAATCTGCGAAAATCACCGATTTGCCCTGGGGAGTATGGATGGGGGGTTCCGGTTATGGCGGAGAGCAGGGATTGAGAGGATGGGGGATGTGTTCATAGAGGGGAGCTTTCAGAGTATGAGGGCATTGGAGGAAAAGTTTGGGTTGGCGCGGGGAAACGAATTCAGGTATCTGCAGGTGCGAGACTTCCTTCATAAACAGGGGTCAACCTTCCCCCTCCTACCGCTGAGGGGGATTCAGGACAGGTAGTTTCAAGAAGGTGGGTAGTGTTATGTGCGAGGCATTTTCAGAATCCCAAAATGTATCATGGAGTTCAACCAACCTCTCCCTTTAATGGATTGCTGCTTTTCGGAGCACACGGCTTGTTCCCCAGGTGTGATATTACAATTATGGTTTTTAAACACAAAACAATGTTTATTCCATGAACTCAACTTAACCCTGTTAATAAACATTGGATCTCTTAACACCCCCTTACTTCAAAGATAACCTTGAAAATATTACAACACTAAATAATCCTTCAGTTATTCCTTTCAACATCCAAGAGAGACTTAACACCTTTAAACAGAAACACATAACTTTAAACTGAGGGGTAATAGATATAGGACAGAGGTCAGAGGTAGGTTCTTTACGCAAAGAGTAGTGAGGCCGTGGAATGCCCTACCTGCTACAGTAGTGAACTCGCCAACATTGAGGGCATTTAAAAGTTTATTGGATAAACATATGGATGATAATGGCATAGTGTAGGTTAGATGGCTTTTGTTTCGGTGCAACATCGTGGGCCGAAGGGCCTGTACTGCGCTGTATTGTTCTATGTTCTATGTTCTATATATCAGGTTAAAGAATATATATATTTTCTGTAGAATGGCAGAGATATATTAGCTTGGTTGACTTCAGCTCCAGCACCTTGCTTTCTTCCTGCAGCTCTCTGGAAACACACAGACACACACACAAGCTGCTTTTTCAAACTGGCTTTCTCCCTTCAAGCAACTCACAGCAAACCAGAACTTCTCAAGCTGCTGTCTCAAACTGGTTTTCTCCTTTTAAGCAGCTCTCAGCAAAACCAGCCAGGCACTTTTCCAAACTGAAACTTCAAAAACAGAAGTGAGCTCAGCTCCTGCACTGTGACATCACTTCAGTAAAATGATCATCTCCATTCCTTAAAGGTACATTGCTTAAACATCCATTTCTTAAAGGGACTCTCACATGATACCTACCCCCAAGAAAAAAAAACCCCGTCAACTTCAAGATGGTTTCATTTTTCACAAGCGACTATCACATGACAGTACGAGAAGGGAGCGTCTCAAACATTTATAAGGAGCTTATGGGGTCGGAGGAGACGCAGACCGAGGAGCTGAAGCGCAAGTGGGAGGAGGAGCTGGGAGTGAGATAGAGGATGGTCTATGGGCAGACGCGTTGAGTAGAGTCAACACATCCGCAACATGTGCCAGGCTCAGTCTGATACAGTTTAAGGTTGTTCACCGGGCTCACATGACAGTGGCCCGGATGAGCAGATTCTTTGGGGTGGAGGACAGGTGTGCAAAATGTGCGGGTGGACCGGCGAACCATGTCCACATGTTCTGGACATGTCCAAAGCTTTGGGGATTTTGGTAGGGGTTTGCGGACGTCATGTCCACAGTGTTAAAAACAAGGGTGGCGCTGAGTCCAGAGGTGGCGATTTTCAGGGTGTCATAAGACCCGGGAATCCAGGAGGTGAAAGAGGCAGGCATTCTGGCCTATGCTTCCCTGGTAGCCCAGAGACGGATACTATTAGCATGGAGGGACTCAAAGCCCACGAAGTTGGAGACCTGGCTATCGGACATACATGGCTAGCTTTCTCTGTTTGGAGAAAAATCCAGTTCGCCTTGAGAGGGTCATTGTTAGGGTTCACCCGGAGGTGGCAACCGTTCGTCGACTTCTTTACGGGAAATTAATTGTCAGCAGACGGGGAGTAGTTTTTAGAGTAGGGGGTCAATAAGGGAGGGACCTGTACGAGAGGTAAATGGCTTTTGCACTATGTTTATGATTTCATGTATATTGTGTATTTGGTTGTTGTTGCTACACCAAAAATACCGCAATAAAATGTTTATTAAAAAAAAAAGAAAATGTATTTGATGAGTATAAGCACAGTATATCAATTAAAATTAATAATTTAATAAGGAGATTAACTGGATTGGATTTTGTTTATGGTCATGTGTACCGAGGTACGGTTAAAAGTATTTTTTTGCAAGCAGTTCAACAGATCATTAAGTACATGAAAAGAAAAGGAAATAACACTTCCGGTGGCGGCCATGAGAGAGTGGGTCGCACATTTGGTGGCTCCCGCTCGTGACGGACGTTTTGGACCTTTCCCCCCCGACTTTTTCGGAATTTGTTTGAGGGGTCAGTGGTGGATGAGACGGTGAGGAGGAATCCTACCCAGTATATGGAGACACGGTACAGAAGTGGACGTAAGGGAAGGAAGAACCGAATTGAGCAGACACATGCAGATTCTGCAGCAAAGGAAAGCATGGCGGATCTGCAGAGTACTGGCGTGGCGGCCCAGTGGACAACGGACCAGCTGGTGGAGTTTATTCGGGGGGGGGGGGGGGGGGGCTTTGCCAAGCAAAAAAAGGAATGCCTCGATCTGATCAAGGAGTTGATCACTCAGGTGGAGCAGAGACTGGAAGCCCAGGATCGGGCGGTCCAGAAGGTGGAGGAAATGGTGGCTGAGCATGAGGAACGCCGAACTGCGCTGGAGGCACAGGTGGGACTGATGAAAGAGCACCAGAAAAGGTTGCAAGACAAGGTGGAGGACCTAGAGAATTGGTCCCGCCGGCAGAACTTGAGGATCATTGGCCTCCCTGAGGGATGTGAGGGAATGGATGCAAGGACTTATGTGGCGAATATGCTCGAGAAGTTAATGGGCAATGGGTCGTTCCCTAGTCCCCTGGAGGTGGACATAGCGCACACAACGCTCATGAGGTCGCCGCAGGCGGATGAGCCATCGAGGACGATGGTGGTACGAATGCAGAGATTCCTGGATAAGGAACAGATTTTGCGTTGGGCCAAGCAGACGCGGAGCTGTAAGTGGGAGAATAACATTCTGCGCATCTACCAACATCTGGGTGCGGACCTGGCCAAAAGAGCGGGATTCAACCGAGTGAAATCAACCCTTTTCAAGAGGAAGGTGAAATTTGGTCTACTTTATCCAGCTCATTTATGGGTCACCTATGAAGAGCGGCAATTTTATTTTGAGTCGCCGGATGAAGCAATGGACTTTGTGAAAAGCAAAGGTCTAGATAGAGACCAAGCCAGCTGGGCAGATTGGCTCACGGAAGCACAGTGGGGGGTGAGCAGATGTTTTGTTTGTTGAAAGGGGTTGCATTTATTGTGCTGGTAATGGGGGTGGGGGTGGAGAATTGCTCTGCTGACAGGAGAGGGATTGTTGCTTGGAGATAAATGGCAGGTCAGGGACGGAGGCGACCTGAGGGCAGGCCGGAGGGAGCGCGGGGCACGAGCTGGAGGCTGGCCTAAGAAGGGGGATGGTTGATCGGTTTGGGAGTGGGGGGGTGGGGGTGGTGAGATGCCTCCTGATCAGGCTGATCACTTGGAACGTCAGAGGGCTGAACGGGACGGTTAAGAGGGCCCGCGTGTTCGCGCAATTGAGGGGAATGAAGGCGGACGTGGCAATGCTGCAGGAGACACACCGGAGGGTAATTGATAAGACCAGACTGAGGAAGGGGTGGGTCGGGCAGTTATTTCACTCGGGGTTGGATTCTAAGACAAGAGAGGTCGCGATCCAGATTAATAAGCGAGTGTCATTTGAGGCGGGGAGAATAGTTGCGGATGTGGGGGGATAGATATATCATGGGAAGTACGGTAGCACAAGTGGATAGCACTGTGGTTTCACAGCGCCAGTGTCCCAGGTTCGATTCCCGGCTTGGGTCACTGTCTGGGAGTCTGCATGTTCTCCCCGTATCTGCATGAGACGGCTCGCACTGTTTCAGTATTTTTAAGTGTGTCTTGTCCTGAATATTCAGTTTAAAAAACATTTTAAAAAATGGGGGAAGTCACACATGGTGACAAATTGTAAAGGGAGAATTGGCACTGAAGGACAGACATACTAACAGACGAGATATTAAACCAAGATGGTAACAGACATTATGCTTGATCCCACAGAACCCCAGAAAAAGAGATGAAACGGAAAGGAAGAGAAGAGAAAGAAGAAGACAACAATGAAGATGGCATACGTGTTTTTCGTTATTGCAATTTGTACCCGGTTGCACGCGAACGCGAACCCCCTGACCCCAACCCCCCCCAGCCGTTAATGATTCACGTCCCCATAGCACCCAGAGCCCAGTAACAGGCAACACCACACCATCATGGTGTGATAAGCTCATAACATGGTACTCCCTTTCCTACGTAGTCGAATCCCTATTAGTGTTGGCGATACTCTGCAGCATCGTGCAGACTATGCGCATGAGGAAATGGAGGAGAGCCTACCGCACTCGCACCCTGGTATACAGGATAAGATCCCCTATGTTCAGTTATCCCCAGGACCCCAAAGCCCTCGATTGATAATAAAGGACATTCATTTGCGTTCTTCTGCAAATAAAGAAATGGAAATATTGTACACCCCTGTGCTTGACTGCCAAGCCAGGAAAAATGTAAATGCTGCTATTATTTTTGTATTGTTTAGGAAGTTAATATGACTGAATGTTTTAGTGAGTGTAGTGTATTGAGGACAGTTAGAGGTATCATTTTTTTATTTTGTAATGCATGTCCCTGTTTTGACATAGCGCCACTTAGAATGTTAGTTAAAATTTTTCTTGCATAATTATGGTCAGTGTAGAGGCCATGGAAGAGTGCTCGCCGGATCAGGGAATGAAGACAACGCAGTTATGTGATCGTTCACGCTTCGCGTTCGGGATCACAAGGAGGGTGTGTAGCCACCTGGGTTGGCCATTTCCCGACTTAAAATGGAGAATCGCAAAGACTAAAGGGAAATTCAGCCAACACAGGCAAAGACTAGCAAGTGCAGAAATCATGTATGTTGAAACCTGCAAAACAACCAAGCAGCACTGAAACCAGCAGCCATCTGCATAGTAATGCAGCAGCCATCTACATAGTAATGTGCGATTCCAAGGCACAATGGCAACAGTTAAGGTGAATAAAGCCAAGCCAGACTCCTCGGCGCCCAGCAGGAGCCAAGACAAAGGAAGGCCAACGGACACTTAGGGACCGCCCAGCGATCAGGGAACCGCTCCAGTATTGGAGAAATCAATCCAAGTGATCGGAAAGTAGTCCAATCACTTGGAACCAGGTACGGGGTCCGCCCCGAAGGGCAGGAAGCCCCTGGGGACTATAAAGTAAAGTCCCCAAGTTCAAATCGTCTTTCTTTGGCAGGGTCACTCAGCAACTTGAACCAACCCGTGAGAGTGACCTGTCTCAGCTGCCGCCAACCAGGTAAGTCTCAAGTCAACGCTCGCTACGAGATAGGTGCTCCTAGCTACCAGTCCATACCAGCTTTTGAATCCTGCAGACTCAGGACATGAACGAAAGGCCATTTGTTCCCCATACCTGGTGGGCCAGTCCGAAGCTAAGTATCGGCCTTTTAGAGATAGGAATAGCCTAGAAAGTAGAGTTTATGCATGAGTAGTGATTTACTGTGTATAATAAATGTGTTTTGATTTGAATCTTACTAATTGGTGTGTTGAGTTATTGATCATTACTTGAAGTTGAACCTCGTGGCGGTATTATAAAGATACCTGACGACTCGAGAGCAAAGGTTAAACAAACAGAGCAAATTACGAATTAAGAGCCAACCAAAAGTTAGCAACAAGATACAGTGGCGTACCAGCTGGAACCCCAATAGATATAGACGGAACAATACATGTTTTAATTGTGGCCGTACAGATCACCGGCATCAGGAATGCCCCTTTAAAAGATGGGCAGCAGAGGGAGGCCAGACGAGGTACACTGACTTCTCCCAGGCAAACCCTTTCCCAACACAAGATTGACTGGCTAATTTAGTCATAAGGACTCTCCAATCGGACAGGGAACCTATTATCTCTCTGCAGATAGGAGATCAACATTACCCATTTATAATCGACACTGGAGCAGCCATGTCTTCGGTGCAGTCAGAACTACGACTACCACTATCCGACCACACCCAGCATTTGTCGGGGTTCCAATGACAGGTGTGTGAGTATCCTATTTCTGAACCTGTGACAGTCACTTATGAGAATAAGTCTGCAGATCATCAGTTTGTGGTGACTACTGGATTGGACTGTAACTTTTTGGCCCGAGATTTACTGTGTATCTTCCAGCTACAGCTAGCGTGCGGAGACGAAGGGGTAACGGTTCAATCATGGAGGATGAGACAACAGTGCTATATTTCTATCACCCCCCAGTGGTGGACGTTAGGCATTGAACATTCACTGCACCACGTTACCCTGGCCTATGACAGAACCGGACAGAACAGGGAGTTGGAGGACAAATACCGGCCGTTAATTGGGACCAAATGGCTAATCAAGATTACAGCCACAGTCACGGGAAAAGAAGGTACAGCCGAATTTGTAACAATACCACCACATTTATGGCCACAGTCAGCTTCTGTAGGCCCTCATATTACACGTCAGGTCCATGGCCAGTACCATGCCAAGGATCTGGGGCCTATGGTAAGGAGGGCAATGGATCATTCAGACCCAACAGAGTACGCACTTCAGATCGCCGGGTAAATATTTATACTGACTCACGATACGCCTTCGGGGTAGTTCAGTACTTCGGACAGCTCTGGAAGAATAGGGGATTCCATACATCGGCCGGCACAAAAATATCCCACCAGGGTTTAGTTAATGACCGACTGCAGGCCCTCCTTATGCCCGCGCAGATTTTCGTCATTAAATGCGCTGCCCATACAAACGGTAAGACCCCAGTTGACGTTGGTAATGAACGAATAGATTGTGCAGCACGGACAGCCGCGCAAATTCAGTAAGTGATGATGCCTAAAATGTTAAGTCAGACTAAACGTTCTGCTATAAATAGGTCTGCCTCTGACAAGCCAATGTCAACCATCCAAGACGTCACAAGGTTACAGGAGGACGCTCCTGAGAGTGATAAACAAATGTGGAAACGGTTAGGTTGTACATATGATTCTGTTTCTTCTTTATGAACCACGCCAGCACATCAGACTTGTATGTCTGATGTACTGGCTTTATGGGTCATCGATGTGTACACTTTGCAACTCACTGTGGGGCTCGAGGGACTAGTGATTTGTTGCTGGACACTTGGTGGCACCCAAAAATGCAGGGGCTGGCCCAGAGTATCAGCAATCGGTGTTTGATATGTCAGCAATATAACACCGGCAAAGGTATCCCTTGTGGTATGGGGCAAACCCCGTTGCCCAGTGGTCCCCTTGAGATGCTCCAAATGGATTACATTGAGTTGGAAAAGTGTCAATGTTATAAATATGTTTTTGGTCATTGTGGATGTGTTCAGCAGATGGGTTGAGGCGTATCCGACTACCGATAATAAACTGCTACTGTGGTTAAATGATGCGGGAAATCATTCCCCGCGCTGTTTTACAGGTGTGGAGCATGATGGGGTGGCTACGCACCGCCTGTATAATCTTCGGCCTCGCCTCGCTTGGGAGTGACATCGGCGACGGAAATGGAAAAGGGAAATATCATCTACATCTGTAACCCCAACCAAACTACAAGGACATTTCACTTATGCAGAGGTGACGTTCTTCGCTGCCCCCATATACGAGGACATGGTATCGACTCATGGAAGGTCATCAGGTTAACGGACAATGCAGGACTCATGAAGCAATTGCACCGGTCCCGGCAATGGGAAGGGAACATTGCATGGACATTGCCTTGTTTTTGGAGTACATGTAAATTTGATTTTGGATGTGTTAAGATTGGTGCCATAAAAGTAAAGTCAGACCGTCAGGAGAGGGTAGGAAGAGGTTGTGGGAGAGAGAGGGGGACTAGAGAGAGGACGGAGCGTGTGAGAAGGGGAGTACAACGAGAACGTAGGTTATCAGGAAATATACTTATTTCATTTAGGACCCAGAATGAGGGGAAACCTGGGCAGTATGAATCTCTTCTACCAGATCTACCACCGCTTGTATGGCCAGGGACAGGTTGTCTGCTACCTGAACCTCGCATCGGTGTCTAGGTTATTTTCTGTTTCACCGCTTTGGGGCACTCCCCAAACGGTGGTTCATTGTCAGCGTTCCGAGCCACCGCCCGAGCAAGTCACTCTTCCTTACGATCCGAGTTCAGCACCACCGGCTGTTTGCCTTCCCCTGCCTCGGGATAATTCCCACTCACAGTATGATAAACTGCACCGGTGGAGGGCGTACATACCTAGCCACTTTATTCCCAATAGAGACTCCCGGTCGTACGAGAATTGTTTCAGCAGTGACGGGTACGGCGGTTTACTGGTAGAGGTGGAAACGAATAACATGTCTGTTCCCCACCTGTACGGACAGGAGGTGTCATATCACCCAGGCGTCCGGCCAATGCGTCTGTTATAACACCACCTGCGTTCCATTGAACGCCGGCCTCCAGCTCCTTTGTGGCTGGGCGAATGTCTCTCATATCACTGTTGGGACTAGGGCTTTCCGCATTGCTAGGAGGCCTGAATGGGCGTTCCAAAGCTGGATAGACTGGGCTACTGGGGGATCCCTACTCAACCGATATACTGATTGTGATGCTAGCCTGTACACGGAGCAAGGATACTACTTTTTTTTCATGGCACCGCGACCAATGTTTTGTCACCCCCATTTCCCCGCCAAATTGCTATTGGGACTCTAGTCCCTACCACAGTCCCCTGCCTCTCTGCGTGGATACTGCATAATCAGTTAGCACGCCGGGCAGTCTCAGCCGAATTTTCCGAGAACTGGAAAAAACCTCAGGTTCTAGCACCCAACCTAGGCCACTCAGCCAGGTGGGGGATTCTGAGCGTCTTGACACTGGGAGGTGTGGGGGGTTCCTTGGCGGTCAGCGATAGGAATTATTTTATTTGTGGCCTTACCATCCTGGGAAACGAAACCTTGTGAGCCCTCGGGGCAATAACCAAGGAATTATCTCAGCTGCAGTTGTTTGCCATGCAACCGGTATGCTCTTGACTATCTTCTGGCCCGTGAGGGTGGGGTATGCGCCATAGTGCAGGGCAAGTGTATCATGGGAGTTCAAGACCCAATCGCTAACATCACTAAATTTATGGATCGCATATGGGATCACCTGGACGGTTATGCAGGACCCTGGCTCTTGGGGTAACTGGGGATTCGGAGGTTGGAAGGACTGGTTGATAAATATGGCCATGTATTTAGCAGTGACACTCGGCTGCATCTTTGTGGGCCTGGCCATCCTTAAATGAGTGATGGGTAAAATGCAGGGTGCACTGGAACAGATAGGCGCCCCTAGAATCTTGGCTTTTAGGATCCACGAGGGTGCAGCGGATGACGGGGTGCTGCAACAGGAATTGGAAATGAAGCGACGAATCTTCTTAGATGAGGGGCCGTAGCTACGGATTGAATAGATAGGTTATCATGAAATGATAAACGGAACGAATGAGGAATTGAACAAATGAATGTGATATAAGATAGTTAGTTCAAATATTAGTTACAATAATTAGGACATTGAAAACAGTGCGAGTGGAGAGTGAGCCGGGACATTGAAAACAGCGCGGGAGGAGAGAAAGCCGGGACATTGACAACAGCGCGAGTGGAGAGTGAGCCAGGACATTGAAAACAGCGCGGGAGGAGAGAATGCCGGGACATTGACAACAGCGCGAGTGGAGAGTGAGCCAGGACATTGAAAACAGCGCGGGAGGAGAGAAAGCCGGGACATTGACAACAGCGCAAGAGGAGAGTGAGCCGGGACATTGAAAACAGCGCGAGTGGAGAGTGAGCCGGGACATTGAAAACAGCGCGAGTGGAGAGAAAGCCGGGAGATTTAAAAAGCGCGGGAGATTTAAAAAGCACGGGAGGAAAGAGAGCCGGGACATTGAAAACAGCGCGAGAGGAGAGAGAGCCGGGAGATTTAAAAAGCGCGGGAGATTTAAAAAGCGCAGGAGCTGCGAGTCAGAGCGGAGATTTTAAAAGATCGCGGCCTAGTTTCGGGAGCCGTTCGGAGGAGGAGGAGCAGTCTCTGTCAGGGAGAGAACCTGAGAACATCTAAGACACTCAGAAGGTAAGAAGGTAAGTAAGTGATTTTTACTCATTTTTACTTATATACCTTTTTCAAATTGTGTGTGTCGGGGGGGAACTGAAGTGACATCACAGAAAAGCTGTGACCTGAGTGGCTGGTTGGGAATCTACACTAAATTAAAAAAATTAAAGCATTGGTAACTAATTAAACATAATTACTTAATTATAATTTAGAGGGGTATCTAAGCCAGAGATCGGAGAGTACTATATTTAGCTTTTGCATTTATATTAGAAATCTAGTGCTAGGAAACAGATAGTTAACAGTAACTTTAAAAAAAAATGTTTTAATTAAAAAAAAAACTTTTAATTTTAATTAATTGACGCAATGTCAGTTAGAGGGGTGCAATGCTCTGACTGTGAGATGTGGCAGGTCCGGGAGGCTTCCAGCGCCCGGATGGCTCCATCTGCAAAAAGTGCACCCAACTGGAGCTCCTCACAGACCGCATGGTTCGGTTGGAGCAGCAACTGAATGCACTTAGGAGCATGCAGGTGGCGGAAAGCGTCATAGATCGCAGTTATATAAATGTGGTCACACCCAAGATGCAGGCAGAGAAATGGGTGACCACCAGAAAGGGCAGGCAGTCAGTGCAGGAATCCCCTTTGGATACTGTCGGGGGGGATAGCCTATCAGGGGAAAACAGCCAGAGCAGTGGCACCACGGCTGGCTCTGATGTTCAGAAGGGAGGGTCAAAGCGCAGAAGAGTAATAGTAATAGGGGACTCTATAGTCAGGGGCACAGATAGGCGCTTCTGTGGACGTGAAAGAGACTCCAGGATGGTATGTTGCCTCCCTGGTGCCAGGGTCCAGGATGTCTCCGAACGGGTAGAGGGCATCCTGAAGGGGGAGGGCAAACAGGCAGAGGTCGTTGTACATATTGGTACTAACGACATAGGCATGAAGGGGCATGAGGTCCTGCAGCAGGAGTTCAGGGAGCTAGGCAGAAAGTTAAAAGACAGGACCTCTAGGGTTGTAATCTCGGGATTACTCCCTGTGCCACGTGCCAGTGAGGCTAGAAATAGGAAGATAGAGCAGCTAAACACGTGGCTAAACAGCTGGTGTAGGAGGGAGGGTTTCCGTTATCTGGACCACTGGGAGCTCTTCCGGGGCAGGTGTGACCTATATAAGGACGGGTTGCATCTAAACTGGAGAGGCATAAATATCCTGGCCGCGAGGTTTGCTAGTGTCACATGGGAGGGTTTAAACTAGTATGGCAGGGGGGTGAGCACGGGAGCAATAGGTCAGAAGGTGAGAGCATTGAGGGAGAACTAGGGAATAGGGACAGTAAGGCTCTGAGGCAGAGCAGACAGGGAGAAGTTGCTGAACACAGCGGGTCTGGTGGCCTGAAGTGCATATGTTTTAATGCAAGAAGTATTACGGGTAAGGCAGATGAACTTAGAGCTTGGATTAGCACTTGGAACTATGATGTTGTTGCCATTACAGAGACCTGGTTGAGGGAAGGGCAGGATTAGATGTTTCAGGCGGGATAGAGGGGGATGTAAAAGGGGTGGCGGAGTTGCGCTACTGGTTAGGGAGAATATCACAGCTGTACTGCGGGAGGACACCTCAGAGGGCAGTGAGGCTATATGGGTAGAGATCAGGAATAAGAAGGGTGCAGTCACAATGTTGGGGGTTTACTACAGGCCTCCCAACAGCCAGCGGGAGATAGAGGAGCAGATAGGTAGACAGATTTTGGAAAAGAGTAAAAACAACAGGGTTGTGGTGATGGGAGACTTCAACTTCCCCAATATTGACTGGGACTCACTTAGTGCCAGGGGCTTAGACGGGGCGGAGTTTGTAAGGAGCATCCAGGAGGGCTTCTTAAAACAATATGTAGACGGTCCAACTAGGGAAGGGGCAGTACTGGACCTGGTATTGGGGAATGAGCCCGGCGAGGTGGTAGATGTTTCAGTAGGGGAGCATTTCGGGAACAATGACCACAATTCAGTAAGTTTTAAAGTGCTGGTGGACAAGGATAAGAGTGGTCCTAGGATGAATGTGCTAAATTGGGGTAAGGCTAATTATAACAATATTAGGCGGGAACTGAAGAACATAGATTGTGGGCAGATGCTTGAGGGCAAATCAACATATGACATGTGGGAGGCTTTCAAGTGTCAGTTGAAAGGAAATCAGGACCGGCATGTTCCTGTGAGGAAGAAGGATAAATACGGCAATTTTCAGGAACCTTGGATAACGAGAGATATTGTAGGCCTCGTCAAAAAGATAAAGGAGGCATTTGTCAGGGCTAAAAGGCTGGGAACAGACGAAGCGTGTGTGGAATATAAGGAAAGTAGGAAGGAACTTAAGCAAGGAGTCAGGAGGGCTAGAAGGGGTCACGAAAAGTCATTGGCAAATAGGGTTAAGGAAAGTCCCAAGGCTTTTTACTCGTACATAAAAAGCAAGGGGGAAGCCAGGGAAAGGGTTGGCCCACTGAAGGATAGGCAAGGGAATCTATGTGTGGAGCCAGAGGAAATGGGCGAGGTACTAAATGAATACTTTGCATCAGTATTCACCAAAGAGAAGGAATTGGTAGATGTTGAGTCTGGAGAAGGGGGTGTAGATAGCCTGGATCACATTGTGATCCAAAAAGACGAGGTGTTGGGTGTCTTAAAAAATATTAAGGTAGATAAGTCCCCAGGGCCTGATGGGATCTACCCCAGAATACTGAAGGAGGCTGGAGAGGAAATTGCTGAGGCCTTGACAGAAATCTTTGGATTCTCACTGTCTTCAGGTCATGTCCCGGAGGACTGGAGAATAGCCAATGTTGTTCCTCTGTTTAAGAAGGGTAGCAAGGATAATCCAGGGAACTACAGGCCGGTGAGCCTTCCTTCAGTGGTAGGGAAATTACTGGAGAGAATTCTTCGAGACAGGATCTACTCCCACTTGGAAGCAAATGGACGTATTAGTGAGAGGCAGCATGGTATTGTGAAGGGGAGGTCGTGTCTCACTAACTTGATAAGAGTTTTTCGAGGAAGTCACTAAGATGATTGATGCAGGTAGGGCAGTGGATGTTGTCTATAAGGACTTCAGTAAGGCCTTTGACAAGGTCCCTCATGGTAGACTAGTACAAAAGGTGACGTCACACGGGATCAGGGGTGAGCTGGCAAGGTGGGTACAGAACTGGCTAGGTCATAGAAGGCAGGGAGTAGCAATGGAAGGATGCTTTTCTAATTGGAGGGCTGTGACCAGTGGTGTTCCACAGGGATCAGTGCTGGGGCCTTTACTGTTTGTAGTATATATAAATGATTTGGAGGAAAATGTGACTGGTCTGATTAATAAGTTTGCAGATGACACAAAAGTTGGTGGAATTGCTGATAGCGATGAGGACTGTCAGAGGATACAGCAGGATTTAGATTGTTTGGAGACTTGGGCGGAGAGATGGCAGATGGAGTTTAATCCGGACAAATGCGAGGTAATGCATTTTGGGAGGTCTAATGCAGGTAGGGAATATACAGTGAATGGTAGAACCCTCAAGAGTATTGAAAGTCAAAGAGATCTCGGAGTACAGGTCCACACGTCACTGAAAGGGGCAACACAGGTGGAGAATGTAGTCAAGAAGGCATACGGCATGCTTGCCTTCATTGGCCAGGGCATTGAGTATAAGAATTGGCAAGTCATGTTGCAGCTGTATAGAACCTTAGTTAGGCCACACTTGGAGTATAGTGTTAAATTCTGGTCGCCACACTACCAGAAGGATGTGGAGGCTTTAGAGAGGGTGCGGAAGAGATTTACCAGAATGTTGCCTGGTATGGAGGGCATTAGCTATGAGGAGCGGTTGAATAAACTCGGTTTGTTCTCACTGGAACGAAGGAGGTTGAGGGGCGACCTGATAGAGGTCTACAAAATTATGAGGGGCATAGACAGAGTGGATAATCAGAGGCTTTACCCCGGGGTAGAGGGGTCAATTACTAGGGGGCATAGGTTTAAGGTGAGAGTGGCAAGGTTTAGAGTAGATGTACGAGGCAAGTTTTTTACGCAGAGGGTAGTGGGTGCCTGGAACTCGCTACCGGAGGAGGTGGTGGAAGCAGGGACGATAGTGACATTTAAGGGGCATCTTGACAAATACATGAATAGGATGGGAATAGAGGGATACGGACCCAGGAAGTGTAGAAGATTGTAGTTTAGTCGGGCAGCATGGTCGGCATGGGCTTGGAGGGCCGAAGGGCCTGTTCCTGTGCTGTACATTTCTTTGTTCTTTGGTTCTATGATGTAGATGTGAGCCAGTCTGATAGTAGTGAGTTCACAAACAAAGGACAAAGGGATTCAGAAAGCATGGCAAGGATGGGGAAAAGGATGCTGGGTAACAAGAGGCACAGGGTTAAGGAATGCGAAGTGAGCCAATCAGGATATATGGCCAGGTCAGGAGGTGTATTGGATGACCTATGAGAATCTTGTACGTGAAATTTGATGCCATTTGAATGAGGTTTGCAGAGATTTCTTTGTCTCCGATCTCACTCGGTTCTGGAGCTCCGCTTGTATGTTCTGAATCTCTGTGGAGCGAGTCAGCCTTGCAAATTGGTTAAAAACAAATGATACTATACCTACAAATCCATCTCGAGTTTTATTGAGGCCAGACTGACGGGTAAAGAATTCAATATTGTCAGTCAGAGGGGAGCTGATTTTGATTCGGGCCCATAGGTAGAAGGAAGAGAGGGCAGAGACGGATAGGTTGGTCAGGGAAATACTTCAGGTAGACAGGAGGTATGCGGAGACCCCCGAGATAGGCGGAGACCCCCGAGATAGGATTACTGAAGGAACGATGGAGGCTAAAGGTGGAATTTGGCTTGTTATCTACGGGGAAGGTGGTGGAGCAGTTCAGGAAGGCGAGAGGTGCGATATATGAACACGGAGAGAAGGCCAATAGAATGCTTGTGCACAAGCTCAGGAAAAGGGAGGCAGTTAGGGTGATAGGGAGAGTGAAGGACAGAGTAGGGAACACAATCTTGGACCCAGCAAGGGTCACTGGGGTGTTTAAGGAGCTTTACAGCAGGCTGTACGAGTCGGAACCCCCAGCTGGACTGGAAGGTATGAGACAATTTCTGGGAGGGCTGGAGTTCCCGAAGGTGGACGAAGGATTGGTAGAAGGCCTGGTAGCCCCGCTAGGAATTGAAGAAATAGCAGATGGACTGGAGGCCTTGCAGTCGGGTTACCTAGTGGAATTTTACTAAAAGTTCTCCGAGATGCTGGGCACACTGTTGGTGAGGGTGTTTAATGAGGCAAGGGAGCGTGGTGTTCTTCCCCCGACAATGTCTCAGGCCTCGATCTCACTGATCCTGAAGCGGGAGAAGGACCCTGAATTATGCGGGTCTTACAGGTCGATCTCGCCGTTGAATGTTGATGCCAAACACTGTGTCCGGAACTGATAGGGGAAGACCAGACGGGGTTCGTTCAGGGTAGGCAGCTAACGGCCAACGTTAGAAGGCTCTTGAATGTAATCATGATGCCCCCAGAGGGAAAGGAGGTGGAGGTAATGGTCGCAATGGATGCAGAGAAGGCCTTTGACCGGGTGGAATGGAACTATCTGTGGGAGGTGTTGGGGCGGTTCGGGTTTGGTCGGGGTTTCATCGACTGGGTCAGGCTGCTGTACCAGGCACCAGAGGCGAATGTTCGAACGTACCGGCTGACGTCCGGCTATTTTAGACTGCACCGGGGGACTAGGCAGGGATGCCCTCTCTCTCTGTTGCTGTTCGCTCTGGCCATTGAGCCACTGGTTATGGCGTTAAGAGCTTCCAGGGGCTGGAAAGGACTGGTCCGGAGTGGGGTGGAACACAGGGTCTCGTTATACGCCGACAACCTGCTCCTGTATGTTTCTGACCCGTTAGAGGGGATGGGAGAGATCATGAGGATTTTGGGGGAATTTGGCCAGTTTTCGGGGTACAAATTAAACATGGGGAAAAGCAAGATGTTTGCGATCCAGGCAAGGGGGCAGGAGAGGAGACTGGGAGAGCTGCCGTTCAGAGTTGTGGGAGGAAGTTTCCGTTATTTAGGGATCCAGGTGGCACGAGATTGGGAGCGGTTACATAAACTAAACTTGACCTGGCTAGTGGAACAAATGAAAGACTTCCGAAGGTGGGATATGCTCCCGTTATCACTGGCGGTGAGGGTACAGACAGTGAAAATGACGGGCCTCCCGAGATTCCGGTTTGTTTTTCAGTGCCTCCCCATCTTTCTCCCAAAGGCCTTTTTCAAGCAAGTATACAAGGTGATCTCCGGTTTTATTTGGGCGGGTAAAACCCCGCGAGTGAAGGTGATGCTGGAGCGTGGCTGGGGATGGGGCTGGCGCTGCCAAACATTAGCAACTATTACTGGGCGGCAAATATCGCCATGATTAGGAAGTGGGTAGTGGGGAAGGGTCGGCATGGGAGCGAGTAGAGGCAGCATAGTGTATGGACACGAGTTATGGGGCATTGATCACGGCACCTCTGCCGTTCTCGCTGGCCCGGTACTCCACAAGCCCGGTGGTAGTGCGGCACCGAGAGTCTGGGGGCAGTGGAGGAAACATGTGAGAGCGGAGGCAGCATTGACCTGGGCTCCAATCTGTAGCAACCATCGGTTTGCCCCAGGGAGACTAGATGGAGGGTTTCAGGGATGGCAAAGAGCAGGGATCGGGAGGATGGGAGATTTGTTTATAGATGGGAGCTTCCCCGGTTTGAGGGAGTTAGAGGAGAAGTTTGAGTTGACGGGAGGGAATGGGTTTAGGTATCTGCAGATTCGGGACTTCTTCCAACTTTCCCGCTCCTACCGCCACGTGGGATTCAAGATAGGGTAATTTCTAGAGTTGGGGTGGAAGAGGGAAAGGTCTCAGATATCTATGAAGAATTCAAGGAGTCAGAGGAAACGCAGACAGAGGAGCTAAAGCACAAATGGGAGGATGAGTTAGGGAGAGAGATAGAGGCACGTCTCTGGGGGGATGCATTAAGCAGGGTCAACACGTCCACATCATGCGACAGGCTCAGCCTGATACAGGTCATTCACCAGGCACACATGACGGTGGCCCGGATAAGCAAGTTTTTGGGATAGAAGACAGGTGTGCGAGGTGCGCGGGAGGGCCAGCGAACCATGTCCACATGTTTTGGGCATGTTCGAAGCTTAGGGGATTTTGGCAGGGGTTTGCAGATGTCATGTCCACGGTGTTAAAAACGAGGGTGGCACCGAGTCCAGAGGTGGCGATTTTCGGAGTGTCAGAGGACCCAGGAGTCCAGAGGGCGGGAGAGGCCGACATCTTAGAACATAGAACATAACAGCGCAGTACAGGCCCTTCGGCCCTCGATGTTGCGCCGACCTGTGAAACCATGCAGGCAGGGCATTCCATGCCCTTACTACTCTCTGAGTAAAGAACCTACCTCTGACATCTGTCTTATATCTATCTCCCCTCAATTTAAAGCTATGTCCCCTCGTGCTAGACATCACCATCCGAGGAAGAAGGCTCTCACTGTCCACCCTATCCAATCCTCTGATCATCTTTTATGCCTCAATTAAGTCACCTCTTAACCTTCTTCTCTCTAACGAAAACAGCCTCAAGTCCCTCAGCCTTTCCTCATAAGATTTTCCCTCCATACCAGGCAACATTCTGGTAAATCTCCTCTGCACCCTTTCCAATGCTTCCACATCCTTCCTATAATGCGGCGACCAGAATTGCACACAATACTTCAAATGAGGCCGCACTAGAGTGTTGTATAGCTGCAACATAACCTCATGGCTCCTAAACTCAATCCCTCTACCAATAAAAGCTAACACACCGTACGCCTTCTTAACAACCCTCTCAACCTGGGTGGCAACTTTCAGGGATCTATGTACATAGACACCGAGATCTCTCTGCTCATCCACACTGCCAAGAATCTTACCATTAGCCCAGTACTCAGTCTTCCTGTTATTCCTTCCAAAATGAATCACCTCACACTTTTCTGCATTAAACTCCATTTGCCACCTCTCAGCCCAGCTCTGCAGCTTATCTATGTCCCTCTGTAACTTGTAACTTGTCTTGGCCTTTGCCTCCTTGGTAGCCGGAGATGGATACTGTTAATGTGGAGGGATGCAAAGCCCCCAAAATCAGAGACCTAGGTTAGCGACTTGGCTGGGTTTCTCAGTCTTGAGAAAATCAAGTTCGCTCTAAGAGGGTCAATGCTAGGGCTCGTCCGGAGGTGGCAGCCGTTTGTCGACTTCTTTTGAGAAAATTAACTGTCAGCAGGGGGGTGGGGGTTAGTCTAGATTACTGTTCAAGGAAGGCGGGACCTGTGAGGGAGATAGATGGTCTTTGGACTATGTTTAAAGCTGTTTATATATGGTTTACTGTTTCTGTTATAAAACATTGTAGAAAATACGTAATAGGGCAACACAAGGTACACAATGCAACTACATAACACCGGCATCGGGTGAAGCATACAGGGGTGTAGTGTTAATCAGATCAGTCCATAAGAGGGTCGTTTAGGAGTCTGGTAACAGCGAGGAAGAAGCGGAGGTTACAGGCGGAGTTTGGGCTGTTGACCACAGGGAAAGCAGTGGAACTGTTGAGGAAGGCAAGGATTTATGAATACGGGGAAAAGGCAAGCAGAATGTTAGCACACCAGCTTAGGAAAAAGGAGGCGGCCAGGGAGATAGGTGAAGTAAAGAGTAGAGATGGGAATACTGTCCTGGACCCAGCGGGGGTGAACGAGATATTTAAGGACTTCGAGAGTAAATTAAATGAGTCGGAACCCCCGGCTGGGGTGGAGGGGATGAGGCAGTTTTTGGATCAGTTGAGGTTTCCGAGGGTAGATGAGGATCTGGTGGAAGGGCTGGGAGCCGCCCCAATTGAGATTTCTATCAGAAATTTTCAGAGATATTGAGCCCACTGCTGGTGAGGACATTTAATGAAGCAAGAGAGAAGAGAGTCCGCACCCCCAACAATGTCGCAGGCCTCGATTTCATTGATCCTGAAACGGGAGAAGGATCCGGAGCAATGCGGGTCATACAGGCCAATTTCTCTACTAAATGGGGACGCCAAACTGCTGGCTAATATACTGGCCACAAGGATAGAGGACTGTGTCCAGAGGGTGATAGGGGAAGACCAGACGGGATTTGTAAAGGGCAGGCAACTCAAGGCCAATGTTCGAAGGCTTTTGAATGTTATTATGATGCCCTCAGAAGGAGAGGAGGTGGAGGTGGTGGTAGCGATGGATGCGGAGAAGGTTTTTGATCGGGTGGAGTGGAATTACCTGTGGGAGGTGCTGGAAGGTTTGGGTTTGGTGAGGGCTTTATTGACTGGGTGCGGTTGCTCTATCAGGCACCAGTAGCGAGTGCGCGTACAAACCAACTGAGGTCAGGAATTTTATACACCGAGGGATGAGTCAAGGGTGCCCCCTCTCCCCGTTACTGTTTGCTCTGGCCATAGAGACTTGGCCATAGCGTTAAGAGCCTCGAGGAACTGGAAAGGGCTGGTTCGAGGAGCGGGGGGGGGGGGGGGGGGGGGGGGTGGAGCACTGGGTCTCGTGTTACGCGGATGATCTGCTCTTGTATATTTCAGACCCGTTGGAGGGGATGGGGGAAGTAATGCGAATCCTGGGGGAATTTGACAATTTTTCAGGGTATTAATTGAACATTGAAAAGCGAGATGTTCGCGATCCAGGCAAGAGGACAGGAGAAGAGACTGGGAGAAGAGACTGGGAGAACTGCCGCTTAGAATGGTAGGGAAGAGCTTTCTGTATCTCGGAATCCAAGTGGCCCGGGAATGGGAGGTACTACACAAGTTAAACCTATCCCGGCTGGTAGAACAAATGGAAGGAGACTTTAAGAGATGGGACATGCTCCCGCTATCACTGATGGGGAGAGTACAGACCGTGAAAATGACGGTCCTCCCCAGATTTCTGTTCTTTTTCAAGCGGGTGAATAATGTTATTTTGGGCTTTGTGTGGGCGGGTAAAGCCCCGGGAGTGAAGAAAGTGTTGCTGGAGCGCAGTCAGGGGGAGGGTGGGTTGGCGCTGCCGAACTTCGGCAATTACTACTGGGCGGCTAATATAGCCATGATTCGGAAGTGGGTTGTGGGGGAGGGGTCGGCATGGGAGCGGATAGAGGCGGCGTCATGCAAAGACACCAGTCTGGGAGCACTGATAACGGCACCTCTGCCGTTCTCACCGGCCCGATACCCCACAAGTCAGGTTGTGGTGGCGGCTCTGAGAATCTGGGGGCAATGGAGGGGATACAAGAGAGTGGAGGGAGAATCGGTTAGGACCCCGATTTTTAATAGTCATCGGTTTGTACCGGGTAGGCTAGATGGTGGGTTCCGGAGATGACAAAGGGCAGGAATTAGAAGGATGGGGGATCTATTTATAGATGGGAGCTTCCGCAGCTTGAAAGCCTTGGAGGATACATTCGAATTGCCAGCAGGGAACGGGTTTAGGTATTTGCAGGTGTGAGACTTCCTGAGAAAACATGTTCCGGCCTTTCCGCTGCTGCCGCCACGGGGGATACAGGATAGAGTAGTCTCCAGTACCTGAGTGGGAGAGGGGAACGTTTCAGATATTTACCAGGAGCTTTCGGAGGTGGAGGAAACTCCGGTGGAGGAGCTTAAGGGCAAGTGGGAGGACGAGCTAGGAAGAGAGACAGAGGTGGGTCTATAGGTGGATGCCCTAAGCAGGGTTAATACCTCCTCATCATGAGCCAGGCTTAGCCTGATACAGTTCAAGGTAGTCC
Organism: Scyliorhinus torazame; assembly: GCF_047496885.1. Taxonomy (NCBI): domain Eukaryota; kingdom Metazoa; phylum Chordata; class Chondrichthyes; order Carcharhiniformes; family Scyliorhinidae; genus Scyliorhinus; species Scyliorhinus torazame. The sequence goes on from NC_092707.1 coordinate 220,558,598, forward strand.
ATCGGGCACACATGACAGCAGTTAGGATGAGTACGTTTTTTGGGGTAGAGGACAGGTGTGCGAGGTGCGCGGGAAGCCCAGCAATTCATGTCCACATGTTTTGGGCATGCCTGAAGCTTGGAAGGTTTTGCGAAGGCAATGTCCACGTTACTAAAAACACGGGCGGTGCCGAGTCCAGAGGTAGCGATCTTTGGAGTGTCGGAAGAGCCGGGAGTTCAGGGGGCGAAAGAGGCTGACGTCTTGGCCTTTGCCTCCCTGGCAGCCGGACACGGAGCTTGTTAACGTGGAGGGACTCAAAGCCCCCGAGTGCAGAGACCTGGGTTAGTGACATGGCTGGGTTTCTGAGTCTCGAGAAAATAAAGTTCGCCTTAAGAGGGTCAATGGTCGTTAATAAAAATATTTTTTTTTAAAAAGAATTAATGTGGACATGCCGAATTTCCTTAGTTTACTGAGGAAGTATAGGCGCTGTTGTACTTTCTTGCTGGTAGCGACGACATGGGTGGACCGGGACAGATTTTTGGTGATGTGCACCCCTAGGAATTTGAAGCTGTTAACCATCTCCACCTCGGCCCCGTTGATGCTGACAGGGGTGTGTACAGTACTTTGCTTCCTGAAGTCAATGACCAGCTCTTTAGTTTTGTTGGCATCGAGGGACAGATTGTTGTTGCTGCACCACTCCACTAGGTTCTCTATCCCCCTCCTGTATTCTGACTCGTCGTTATTCGATATCCAGCCCACTGTGGTCGTATCGTTAGCAAACTTGTAGATGGGACTAACTAGAGGGAATATAGAGCTTTTTTTACGTTCTGGATGGATATTTGTTACTTGCAATTCCTGCACCTTGACTTCAAGACTGGGAGACCTTGTGTAGGGAGTAATTCAGCTCAAGCTCAAGAGTGGTTGCAGAGGGTTGTTTTTCAAACTGGAGGTCTGTGACAAGCGATGTGCCTCAGGGATAAGTGATTTGGATAATAATGATTTGAATGAGAATATAGGACGCATGGTTAGTAAGTTTGCAGATGATACCATGATTGGCGGCATTGTAGATGGTGAAGAAGGTTATCTAGGATTGCAACGGGACCTTGAACAATTGGGCCAGTGGGCCCATGAATGGCAGATGGAGTTTAATTGAGATAAATCAGGGGTGATGCATTTTGGTTCATCGAATCGGGTCAGGACCTACTCAGTTAATAGAACAGAGAAAGGTACAGCACAGTGTCATGTGCCTGTCCCTTTAAGAAAGCTTTTCAACTCTTTAAAATTAAAATACAGAGACAGGCCAAAACACTTCTCAGTCTAGAGTTCACAACAACCAAATGTGAAAGCGAAACCAAAAACCCCGCTCAGCTCCACCCACAAATATGACATCACTGAAGCCATGTGATAAGACAAAAACCTTTCTTAAAGGGACATTCACATGACAACAGGAACAGGCCCTTCGGCCCTCCATGCCTGTGCCGATCAATATGCCCTAACTAAATAAAAAAAACCTTCTGCCTTACTCAGTCCATATCCCTCTATTTCCTCCCTATTCATGTCCCCATCCAGATGCTTCTTAAATGTTGCGAATGTCCCTGCTTCACCACGTCCTCTGGCAGTGCGTTCCAGGCACCCACCACTCTCTGTGTGAAAAACGTTACCCGCACATCTCCCTTAAACTTTCCCCCTCCCACCTTGAACCTGTGCCCCTTGTAATTGACACTTTCACCCTTGGAAAAGCCCCCGACTGTCCACTCTGTCTATGCCTCTCATAATTTTATAGACCTCTATCAGGGCTCCCCTGAGCCTCCGTCTTTCCAGTGAAAGAATCCTAGTTTATTCAACCTCTCCTCATAGCCAACACCCTCGAGAGCAGGTAACATCCTGGTGAACCTTCTTTGCAGTCTCTCCAAAGCTTCCACGTCCTTCTGATAATGTGATGACCAGAACTGCATGCAATACTCCAAATGCGGCCTAACCAAGGTTTTATATAGCTGCTTTCCCAGTTCTTGTACTCAATGCCCCGGTTGATGAAGGCAAGCGTGCCATATATATGCCTTCTTAATCACCTTGGCCACCTATGTTGCCACTTTTAGGGAACGGTGGACCTGCACGCCCATATCCCTCTGTATGTTAATGTTCCTCAGGGTTTACAGTATAATTCATACCTAGATTTGATCCTCCAAAATGTATCACATCGCACTTGTCCGGATTAAAGTCCATCTTCCATTTCTGTGACCAAGGCTCCAATCAACTATATCCTGTTGTACCTTCTGACAATCCTCAGCACTATCCAGCAACTCTGCCAATCTTCATGTCATCCGCAAACTTAATCACACCACCCACATTTTCCTCCAGATCATTTATATATATTACAAACAACTAAATCATAGAATCATAGAATTTACAGTGCAGGAGGCCATTCAGCCCATTGAGTCTGCACCGGCCCCTACAAAGAGCACCCTACTCAAGCCCACGTATTTACTCTATCCCCGTAACCCAGTAATCCCCACTTAACCTTTTTGGACACAAAGGGCAATTTAAATTTGGCCAATCCACCTAACCTGCACATCTTTGGACTGTGGGAGGAAACTGGAGCACCCGGAGGAAACCCACGCAGACACGGGGAAAACGTGCAGACTCCTCCGCCAGACAGTGACCCAGCCAGGAATCGAACCTGGGACCTTGGAGCTGTGAAGCAACTGTGCTAACCACTATGCTGCCGTGCTGCCCACCCTAAATGGTAGGGTGTTGGGGAGAGTTACAGAACAAAGAGATCTAGCTGTTGAATCAGGGTTCATAGCTCCTTGAAGGTGGAGTCACAGGTGGACAGGATGGTGAAGAAGGCATTCAGCATGCTAGGTTTCATTGGTTAGAACATTGAATACAGGAGTTGGGACATCTTGCTGAAGTTGCACAAGATATTAGTAAGGCCACACTTGGAATACTGTGTACAGTTCTGGTCACCCTATTATAGAAAGGATATTATTAAACGAGAAAAAGGGCAGAAAAGATTTACTAGGATGCTACCAGGACTTGATAGTTTGAGTTTTAAGGAGACACAGGATGGACTGGAACTTTTTTCCCTGGAGCGTAGGAGGCTTAGGGGTGATCTTATATAGGTCTATTAGGGCAGCACAGAAGCATAGTGGGTATCACTGCTGCTTCACAGCTCCAGGGTCCTAGGTTTGAGTCCCGGCTTGGGTCACTGTCTGTGAGGAGTCTGCACGTTCTCCCAGTGTCTGCGTGGGTTTCCTCCGGGTGTTCCGGTTTCCTCCCACAAGTCCCGAAAGACGTGCTGTTGGATGGATTGGACTTTCTAAATTCTCACTGTGTACCCGAACAGGCGCCGGAATGTTGCGACTTGGGGCGTTTCACATTAACTTTATTGCAGTGTTAATATAAGCCTACTTGTGACAATAAAGATTATTTTTATTATAAAGTAATGAGGGTCATAGATACGGTCAACATATTTTCCCAAAGGTAGGGGAGTCTAAAACTAGAGGGCATAGGTTTAAGGTGCGAGGGGAGATACAAAAGGGTCCAGACGGGCAATTCTTTCACACAGAGGGTGGTGAGTGTCTGGAATGGGCTGCCAGAGGCAGTAGCAGAGGTGGGTACAATTTTGTCTTTTAAAAAGCATTTCGATAGTTATATGGGTAAGATAGGTATAGAGAGATATGGGCTAAAGGGGGGCAATTGGGACTAGCTTAGCAGTAAAAACTGGGCAGCAGGGACAAGTTGGGCCGAAGGGCCTGTTTCCAGGCTGTAAACCTCGGACTCTAAGCTGAGGATTTCAGAGTTTGAGAAGCAGCTGCAGTCACAGTAGAGAGATTAAGTTACCTGAATTGTATGTTGTGGGAGTTGGTCACCCACAGACCGAGAGAGTTCTTGATATTAGGTGGGTGGCCATCGAGAAGAATAGGAAGAGGCAGGAATTGCACAGATCTTCAGGGTGTGTGCTACTCTCAAACTGGTATTCAGTATTGGATATAGCTTGGAGCGATGCTCCCTAAAGGATGTGTCATGTAGGCCATGGTATCAATGGGCAAAGGAGTGGACAAGAAGGAATGGCAAAAAGTATTTTTGACCGGCACAGATGAGATGGGCCAAAGGGCCTTTTCTGTGCTGTATGATTCTATTACTCTATGGTAAAGAGTAGAAATGCTGTTGAATAGGAAAGGCTTGTCCAACACATGGCCCACAGGCCATATTGTGACCCCCAGAGCAATTCCACGGGGTCCCTGGAGTTCAAAATTCCAGTAAAAGAGATAACTGAAGTCGAAGACACTGCACCCCCAATCACAAGTGATTCTATCAGCAGTAAATGTGGGAGAGGAATAGTCTTTGATTCAATGACCACCAGCAGCGGTAATTGAGCTGGGTAGAGAGGACAGGGTTTGTGTGCGTGTAG